>NC_136590.1:18484837-19084837 GCF_910589615.1 Taurulus bubalis | reverse complement strand
TAAAATGTTCTTTTTGACAATTAAAATTTCCCCCACATTACAGAGGTGGAAACAAATGCCACAAATATAGATTCAGATTTCTTATTTTAAGATCAGGTTTTTTTCTTTTAAAATGTGAAGGAACCAAGAACCATTGGAGTAAAAGACTCAATTCAGTCACACCTGAGCTGAGGTAGCTCCTCAACACCAGGCCGCCATCTCCATTCCATCGGGGTCATTTTGGAAAGTGGCACTGAAGCCTGAATTTATCTGGCAGTTCACATCAGTCTCTCTTGTTACACATAGCATTCAGCCAATCCGGGCAGAATAAAATGATTTCACACTTCTTTTTTTCACCCACACACTTGAGACCGTGGTCCTTCTCGGTGGCAGAAGGCAAAAATAATTACTGTCCCCGTTGCAGATATTTCCAATGTCCTTCCTCTTGGTTTTAAAAGAGCATGAATTAGCAAATCAAGTCCAGAGGGACAGCAGCAACATTAAACAGCTTAATGGCGGCGATATACAAGCCTGTATTTGGTGATCACCTCATTAGCCAGTCAACATAAGAGTTCGGTAAAGTTTATGGAATGTCTGAATTCCCTAACTGATACGTAACAGAGGACTTTTTTTTCCGGCTGATGGCTGAGAGGAGCAGCCGGTTGGAGTGATGGATCTCCCACTTCATCATGTGTAATGGCGTAGACAGAAGGGAGTAAACTGGGGCTGAGGTAGAGGTAGCGCTCATAGAGAGCAACACCAGGGGCCAAGGTTGCATTCAATACCATTTATTCAAGTTTATATGAGGCGGAAATGTTGTGCAAAGGTACTGGACAGGAGTCATTGACTCCTTTTGGCTGTTGGTTTTCAATCACAGGAGTTCAACAGAGACGGGGGAAGCGGGGGGAGAGGTGTAATAATTCAAGTGAAACATGCTTTGAGTGTCATAAAGACATGATGTGCAGTCAGACGCTGTGATCCTTAAAGTTCCTTAATCAATATTGTTTTGTGTCAACAATGGATCAGATGACTGTGTATTGTGAAATGTGTTGTTCTTAGTGAAGAACTCACAGAGGATTATCACTCCACTTTGCAGCCCCACTCAGATCTATGGGGGCTTTAAGCCTCTTTTAGCCAGCTAATTCAGTTTATGGCTAATCCATAACAATACCTGGGCAGCTGGCAAAGTCACTGTACACGAAGCCTGCTCAGCAGCAAACATCAGTCAAAGTTAGACAACCTGGAGGAACAATCAGAAGATAAAGAGCCAGATGGCTTGGGGGTTGTTTCACAAGTAGCCAGTTTACAGGCTAATCTTAAAACCAATAAAAAGCTAAATTATCGTGAGATGACAGCCGATGGGTTCCCAGATTGCAGTCCAGCCAATGCGTTCTACCCAGGCGGCAACCTCTGATTCTGCAGAGAGAAGCCGATGCAGAACCGTCATTAAACTTTCATTCTCTATAATGGCCATCAGGGGGCGAAAACAGGGTCTAAACAATTCCATACAAGTCTATGAGAAAAATGACTCTACTTCTGTCTTGATTTATTCCCTCAGTAAACATTGTAAACATGAGTTTATGGTCTCAATCTCTAGTTTCAAGTCTTCTTCAGTACAGCATGATGCTCATTTAGTAAATGATGGTCCATTTAGAATCAAATAGACCATACATATGTGAATGCTGTGGGGCGGGGCTACCTGGTGATTGACAGGAGAGTTACCAGGGTGGGAGTTGTCCGTGTTTACTTCTTCGAACTTGTAATGCATTCACAGTGTGTTTCCAGTTCATGACAGATAATTGTAAGGGATGTTATATCAGACTACATTAGTTTTAGCTGAGAGTATAAACTGGCAACTGGTTGCATATAAAAATGTCCCACTCAGTACATATATTAATCAACTTCTTTAATAACATAATTTAAGCTATTTAAGGGAGCCAATATATCATTATCTGATTTAACTTTGAAATGCGTGTGTTGGTGTGTGTTTACGTTTTTTTAAATAATCCAGTATCTATCTTTCAATGCAAATGCGGCTCTGAGGGGCGAAGAAAACTCATTTAATGCAGCTTGATTTCAAAGATCATCTTTTCAGCGATGACGAGATAATAAAAACAGGTTATTTTCACATATTTCTGTCAACTCCCTCGAATCGCATATCATGCTCTACCGCGGAGACTCGTCGACGGTCTCCTTATCCCACCATCCGGCCGTCCCTCTGTGCATTTCCGTCCTCCCGCCGGGTGTGTGTGTGTGTGTGTGTGTGTGTGTGTGTGTGTGTGTGTGTGTGTGTTTTGTTTTGTTTTCTTCCTCCATGCTTAATCTCTCTGTGTCTCGCTTGGGAGGGAGGCAGACCAGCGGAAAATGAATGACACAACACACACACACTTTCTCCCTCCATCCTCTTCCCCTCTTTCCCCTCAACGCCGTCCACCTTTCTTTCTCTCTGTGTCTTCTCATCCCCCCCCTGTCACTCTCTGCATGCCGCTCAAGGACTTGGTGGGAGCAGCCACTTCATGTCCAAGGAGTGGTGGGGTTTGATTTGAATAGAGCTCTGCTGAATGGCACTCTGTTCTGCTGAATGCAAGCCAGGGATCAATGCATCACAACCAGTGTGGCAGCCATAAGATGGCTGGGGGTGAGGGGTGGAGGGTGGGGGGGGGCATGTGATATGCATCCATCTTTGTACTTGTTTCAGATTATTTGTGCCTGTGTGCGATTAGGAAGCCGTGCCTCTCGCGTGTCAGTGAACTCCCTGGGAGTGTTTTCAACTCCTGTATCAAAGGCAATTCCCAATTTGTTTCTGTGGATCGAGCAACCGCGACGGCAGCCGAGTGGAATGTTAATGTTTTAAAAAAAAAACGCCCTGCGGGAACGCCCCTATCCGCTGTCTGTGAATACTGATTTGTGGGTGCTGCAGACGAGATGGACTGGGGTTTTGGGGTTGCTTAGGCCCACACTGCACCATTTGTGCATTTTTTGACGAGCTCGAAAGTTCTGTTTTTTTTCACCATCAGGGGAGGGGGAGGCTGCGTGGAATATAAAACGAGCACCCAAGTATCCAACAGTAGGCTGGGGAAGAATGAGGATGAGTCTTGATTTGTGGGACAGGAGATCAATGAAAATCTGATGGGTGTAGTTTGTAGCTCCCGGCCGCTGAGGGCAGGGTTGCTTACACATCTGCTGTTCCAAGGGCAAATATAAGCCCCCCACCCTCCCTTCCCCCAGTTGCTGTTAACATTATGATTTAAGGAGTATAAGCTGATCTCTGACAAGTGCCTGAGGGCAACTTCCATCATGGCTTTCCAATAGTCCTGGTCCTGGTGTGTTCAAAAACTAGCTCTGATGGAGGTTCATAAATTCAGACTGCATTTTTTGCCCCACATTGTCATCAAGAAATTACGTATTTATTTTATTTACAGTCAATGTGCTCAATGGACTGAACAAACTGAAAGGAGATAGCTAGAAACCGTGTTTTGTGAGACAGTCTGACTGATCTCAGAACTTCCCAGAATTCCCAGTTCTTTCCTCTCATCAGTCGTCGATCAGCAGCTACTTCGACAACTCATAGATACTTGAATTTACTTTTCAAGTATAAACGGCCCCATTTTTATCCGTCTCATCGTTCAGATTTGCTGCTTTTTCTTTTTTTCTAATGTCAGAATGTCTTTTGGCTTTGGACTGTTTGTTGGGCCCAATTCACGGCAGCCATTTTGACATGTTGGATGTAATTAATAAAAATTAAACCGAGGAGGACACTGTTCGTTCCTCATGTGAAATGAGAAGCTGATTTGGATTTGGGGATTTATTTGTCATAACGCCATTATTTTAACCTAAAATAACTACAGAAGTCTCCAAGATGTTTTTCCAAAACCTAACCAAGTAGTTGTGTTGCCTAAACCTAACTAACTAGATTATTCTTGTGAAGGAAGTTTATTTCGTAACGAGGGGAAACTGACCCGTGTTTCTGGGCTGTCGGAGGAAAGCTTTCCGTAAGATATCGTATGAACTCTTATCGCATGAGGGTCCGTTGGCCACGGCCTGGTACTGAGAATGCTGGCAATCGAAACCTAATGAATCAATAAATCAATCAAGGAAATACTACGCAGATTGATCCATGTTCATAACCTGCTGTTCTACAGGACATTGTGAAATGTCAATTAAAACCAAATAAAAATACATTATGTTTGGGTAATTTTTTTATGGCAAATTATATCCAAATAAGGGAAATGTTAATGTTGAAGTAGCTAGACAGTGATATTGTAACAGTGCCAAAGTATCCAACTTGTTGGCAACTGTTTGGGGGAGGTCATTTCCTGTTTCCAGAAAAAAAAAGTTAGTGTGAAAACAAATTCCAAGCTAGCAGAACTGCCCGAGAGATCAGTCTGTTAGTGGGTGTTTGTGGGCGTGGCATGTGATACCCAAATTAGTGCATATATGAAAAACCCGCTAAAAGTAGGCCATAAAACTTCTTTCCCATTGCAGTTCTGTTGAGAATCCTAGTGTCTTTTTTTACTTTTCGTAAAGGGGGGTTAAAGATTGGGTTCAGGATTAAGATTAGAATCAGGAAAATATCCTCTATAATTGGAATAAATGCCTGAACTGTCGAACAGCCAAGTGTATGTTTAGAACTAAGCGTGTCAAGGGGCGGTTACGGTGTGGATTAAAGGGTAATTCCACATGGAAGAAGAAATTTAGTGTTCACCACATGTTAAAATATCCAGCGGGCCACAGTGACGTCACAACTGCCGTGTTCTCACGGTTGTCAGTGGCAACATACCCGCTGTGACATCAATGACTGGAGCATTGCCAGGGTTAGGCAACGGATTTATACAAAAAGATGACGAAATAAAGGCGATGCGCTTCCTTGGTTCTTCCTCTTTTTTCCGGCTAGTCCTTTAGTGCATTTTACATTCACACTGAAAACACTGCGCTCAATCCCCTTGGTAGTCTGGCACTGTATCGCACTTCATGATCACACATTTTAATGGGCCAGGCGGTGGGGTCGAAGGACCTTCTTTCACCTTAATGCATGCCGACACCTCGCCTCCTGATTCACACACAACCCTCGAAAAACACAAATGAGCCTCCTCTTCAGGGCCTCTCGGTGATGGAGCAAACAGAGGCAGGCCGAGAGATACCTGACATCCAACGTGGAAAATAAAACATGAGCTGACACGCCCTTCACTTTGAAATTTTATCTCGGCACGTAGAAAAATCCCCCCAAACTTATCTGAGCCATTTATCAAAATCTACCGTGGGTTTCTCTGTGCATATTTATCTTTCCCCCGTCCGTTAGTTTACAGGATACATTTTCTGCTGGCCTGATAATTTATCCAGCCTCTCAGATCCTGACATGCTGATGTTTTCCTATCTGCCCATCTGACTCCAGTCGAAGCCAATGGGGGTGTTTGGATGTGGCTCAAGTCTGCCCCCTAGTGACTTAATTTCACCATGGCCATTTCCCCATAGCTCTAAACATGATAATGAGTAGATTCATTTGCACCTACATCTCATAAGTGGATATGTTTTTTGTTTTTTTAATGTTCTGCAACATCCATTCACGCAGAGAGCGCCAGAAAGCTGTGACAGGAAACAACAGACGGGAAGTTCACGATTCGCCAAGAGCGTAGTAACACATAATGTCACGTTTAAATGTGAAGCCGTTTTACACGCAACATATTCTGCTAATTAAACATCGTCAACAAGGCTGGATCCTCCCAACAGGGCGACGCGAAGGAGCCGCACCATGGTCTAAAGGCCCTCGGGGGCCCCAAAGGGCTGCAGCTTCACCGTGTGGCAATTAGTTTGTGATAATTCGATTAATTGAAAATGTGTTTATAAATATTGTGTGGGCCTGTAAAGCTCAGTATAAGATGGATGCATTTATAGGTAATGTCTTGCTTGAGGCCCATATCTCATTCTTATTGAAATATTGTTTATATTGGGCTTACATTGAACACATTCCTACATATATTAGTATTTAATCACGTTACCACAAACATGTAAAAAAATGTATATACGCTTCAAAAAGATCGCCCGTTTGTTGTAATAATTAAAAATCCAACAGGAAAAATCCTGTTTTCCCTCTGGGAACCAGGGCGATGCCAACTCTGGGGCTGGCCTCTCAAAATACTTCATCCCTGGATCCATCAATCGATCCATCGATCAATCAATCTGTAACTGTAACTGTAATCTCTTTTACGGTCAAATCAAAAGCAAAGGATTTGATTGTGATCCCTCTTGTGACTGTAATCCTAAAGTTTGTTTGTCATTCAGACACCAGTGTCCTTTATACATTAATGTTCCCTGCGCTTTCGTTCAGACACGTGTCACTGACAGTCAGAGCCACAATTATAGCGTGATATTTGGCGCCCAATGGGGGCGGTGCATCTGGATTATTAGAGCGCTGCCAGTTCTCTCAAAAGCAGCATCAATGATGGATTTTGAAACTTGTTTCGCAGTTGATGCCTTCATAATGAGCATCGGGGAGCACACCACTCGCAACCGCTTCTCACACTAAAGCCTCTGATAAATGTTGCCATCAATTTAATCATGTACTGACAGCTCGTGCAGTGCAATGACAAGACCTTAAAATGGGACTCTTGTATAATTCCTCATTCATTCATCATCACAATAAACTCATTACCAGTGTTTCGTGGTTGATTGAAGGGATTTTTTTTTTTTGCACATTAGAGATTATATATTTCTCTGTCTATGTATGTAACCTTGTGCTGATCTGAAAGCTTCAAGTTCGGACTCTTGTGTTTAAGTGTTGGGAGGCAATGCTACTGGGTAGTAAGGTTGTCATTGGAATGTTATTTACGTGGTGGGATGAGAACCCTGACCCCTAGTGAGTTAATGAGGCCCCTAGGGGCGCAGAAATCCTGCACATGGTTGCATTCATTTTAGATGAGGTTCAAACCAACGCACATGAATGTTGAAACGGCACCTTTTTGAAATCCTTTTCCAAAATGTATTTTTAAAATGCAGCCTTATCACTAAGTGTGGATCTGCCACACATAAGTGCCACGTTTACATGTTTTTGAGGGCATCAAACTGAATCCGTTGGAAGTGAAAGTGCCCGTCTCGGATAAACAGACAGTGACATATGATGCTCCGAAGCGTTGCTCGCCGATCTTTCTCCTTTTCTAAGATGAAACCCTTCTTTCTTTTTGAGTTGAGGTCAAAAAAGGGGGGCAGGGGTGGAATAACGTTACCACAGAGAAGGCATTTACACACATCTCCCTTCTTTTGCCCGCCACAACCCCCTTTTTTTGTTCTTCCTGTTTTGGCTCCATCCCGCTGGCATCCTTGAAGTCTCCCCTTCCACCTCAAAGCAAATGAGATAGGACTTGAAGCAGAGGCTTGTACTGAGGTAGAGCAAAGCCGTGTATCTTTCGCTGTAATTGCAAAGTTCTGTGACCTGAAAGCGTTCCGATCCTCCTGCGCGACGACGTGGACTAAAAGCTACTGAGTCATGTAATGTAACAATAGCTTTTGGGGCAATGAAGGCAGAACCAATTATTGACACTCAGTAGCCAGACGCAGTTGATGTTATGGTACAGTCTCCTCCACAGCAGTGTGGATCGTGTGAAGAGTCTTGGAAATGGGGAGAAAAAAACAACAATTTTAACCCCACTTACCTCCGGTGGCGTCCCGTCAGTTGTGGTTTCATTTGCAGTTTTAAGATCACTGTGCAGAGGTCTCTCGTCTGAGTCCAGGTTTATGAATCCGTGTCCCCAGGCTTTTGAAACAAATTGCCAGAGAAAGGTAAGCCTGGTTCGTTCCTGGCTTACCAGGAACGAATCCTATTTTTATCCTATTTTATAATGTCAAAATGTAATCAGGCTTGTTTATTTGATTTTTCACGAGCTTTGTATTCTGGTCCCGTTTAAACGCGCCATTAATGTTTTTATGCCGTTGTTGTTTTTTGTCACTCCATGACAAACTGACGATCACACACATGTGACGATCACACACATGGCTTACGTTTTAGTACTCTAATGCCTGTCTGCACTTCCAGGAGACACAGAGCAAAGTCAGCGTTCGATTCGGAGCTGTGCGTCCGGTGACCCGGAGAATGCTGCTCGCGCCAACAAAAACCCTGTTGTGGGCCCTGAAGGAGCTCCGTTGTGGGCCCCTGAAGGACCAATCGGCCCTCGAGCAGCTAAATGTTACGTTTGCCCGCTGCTTGCCAACTATGTCTTTCTGCTATTTAGTGAAGGGTAGTTTTATTCAGTAGTGCAGCTTTAATGTTGTTTATGTTTTTTCATTTACTTTTCTCATCTCCGCCAGGAGATTATGTATTCGGTCATGTGTGTATGTGTGTGTGTCGCTGTGTCAGTCCGTCCACGGATGATCTCACGCACTGCTCGAGCTATGAACCTGAACTTTTTATTTTTCTCATTTTTGACTGCATGCTCAAGGGCCTCTCGTGGCGGACGTTTTAGGAAAGCATATGCTACAGACAACATATTTTACCGACTGTTTTATAGGCCTATCATCATTGACTGCTGGCTACTCTTGACCGGCCGGTAGGCGCCACAAGTGCTATTGTGGATTGTTTTCTATCAATCAAACCGTACAGCAGTGGTCATTGCAGACACCTGGCGGAGATCTGCATTTTTGTAGTCATCGTTGGTTTTGAACTTGTGGCCTAGCGTAAAGCACGGTGCAACATGGCTTTTAAAACACACAAGATTGTTTGTTGTAATTTGGTAAAACCATCCCTTTGAGAAGCCAGGACAGCAAACAGTTGTGACTTTGTTGAGTGTTTAGCTCGCAGCGACGGAGCTACAAGCCGATTGGCAGCAGCCGAGCGGAGTGAACGAGCTGGGGTGTACGGTTTTACCATGTCCTGGATGTAGATTGGACCTCATCTGTTCGTAGCACGGTACGCAAGTACCAATGTTTTGAAGCAGATGCGGGCGACCACCAGTAACCAGTGAAGGGCGCGGAGGAGCGCAGTAGTGTGGGTGAATTTAGGTTAAAGACCAGTCGAGCTGCTTCTGGATGAGCTGCAGAGGTTGAATGGGACTAGCAGGTAGACATGCCAGGAGGGAGTTACAGTAGTCAAGGCGCGAGACGATCAGAGCCTGGACGAGAACCTGTGCTGCCTTCTGAGTGAGAAATGGACGTATTCTCCTGATGTTGTACAGCATGTACCTACTGGAAAGTGTTGTTGTGGTAATGTTGGCAGTCAAGGAGAGTTGACTAGTTCAGTCAACTCTCCTTGACTGCCAAAAGTAAAAGGAAAAGTCGTTCAGTCTTGTCAGGGTTAATTTTCAGGTGGTGTGCGGACATCCACTGGGAGATGTCAGCCAGGCAGGCAGAGATTTGTGCTGCTACCTGTGTTTCAGATTGGGGAAACAAGAGGATCAGTTGGGTGTCATCAGCATAGCTATGGTGGGAAAAGCCATGTGAGCGAATGACAGAGCCGAGAGAGTTGGTGTACAGAGAGAAGAGGAGAGGACCCAGGACGGAGCCTTGGGGGACCCCAGTAGTGAGAGGACAAGGTTCAGACACAGATCCTCTTCAAGGTACCCGGTAAGAGCGGTCATTGAGGTAGGATGAAAAGAGGGAAAGCGGAGTGCCTGAAATACCAAGGTCCTGGAGGGAGGAAATAAGGATCTGGTGGTTCACTGAGGCAGCAGAAAGGTCTAGAACAGGGGTACCCACACTTTTTTGGCTCACGAGCTACTTTTAAAATGACCATGTCAAAAAGATCTACCTACATTAATAATGCTAAATATCTATAGAAAAAAAAATAGCATTATTAATGTATAAATATACCGAGTATACTTTATATTTACAATATTGGCGTACCTTGCATAACTGCATGAACCCTTATGACACAATACAATTCTGTACATTTTTGGTCATTACATTTTACTCTGATGCCTTCACTGAATGGAACCAGCAGGGTTGCATAGTCCGGACAGTAGCTGCTGCTAGCCAGCCTCAGGCAGACCAAATGGTCATCAGTCATGGTGGAATGGTATTTGGACTTAATATTTTTCATGTGGGAAAAGGCTGGATCACATAAATGAACTCTGACAGACACGTGTCAAGCTGCTCTGTGTAGCGCACACGCCTTCCGTTGAATCTCCAGCTCTGACACCAGGTTTTGTAAGCTCATTCAACAGATCGGTTAAAAATGCCACATCTAGCAGCTACTGATTGTCATTTAGTTGGTTGTATTGCATTTTTAACAACATGGAGAAACTCCTTTATCTCCGGACAGAGCTCTATAAGCCATCTCACATCAGTGTGCAGCAGGAAGTCAGAGTGGCCGCAGTCCTTCTCCAGATACGCACGGAACAGCCGTCTTTGAAGAGCTCTCGCTCGAATAGGCGATCTTCGTTACCACATCCATTATCTCTTTCATGTTTAGCATTTTAGCGCATAATGCTTGTTGGTGTATTATGCAGTGGTAATTAAGGAAGTTGGGGAAAACAGTCTTCCCTGCACTTGGCAATAAATCCATTCAAGCGGCCGACCATTGCGGGTGCAGCGTCCGTGGTGATTGACATTAATTTGCACACCGGGAGCAGGGTTTTCTTTCTGTTGAGTGGCCGGCCTTGAATCCAGACTGGTGAGGGTATAGAAGGTTGTTATGGTGGAGAAAGGTGGAGACTTGGTTAAAGATAGCTCGCTCCAGAGTTTTGGAAGTAAAGGGAAGGAGAGAGACAGGTCTGTAGTTGTTGACTTCCGACGGGTGAGAGTGGGTTTCTTCATGAGAAGGTTAACTCTTGCCTCCTTCAGCGAGTTAGGGAAACAGCCAGTTGAGAGAGAGGTGTTGATAAGATGGGTGAGAAAGGGAAGAAGGTCAGGAGCAATAGATTGGAGAATGTGAGATAGGATGGGCTCAAGGGGGCAGGTGGTTGGGCGGGCAGAGGCTACCAAGGTAAGAACTTGATTGGGAGACAGGGAGGTGAAAGAGGAATGCAAATGGGAAGAAGATGAAGTTACTGGAGGTATAGTTATAGAAGATGGATTAGTAAATGAGGAGCATGTCATCTATCTTTTTGGTAAAGTAGTCAACAAAGTGTCTCAGCAGAGAGAATGCACGTTTAAGACACTTCTGCATCGGCTTTACAGAACCAGACGTGGCTATAGTTTGTACTGTTAGCGCTGTTAGCATTGCGCCGAAAAAGCAGCAGAACTTCTCCAAATCTAGCACCTTCTAATGATTACAATTTTCAAAAAATGCAATTTTCATAAAACTTTAATTTAAACATAAGGAAAACAATTGCACAAAAATGTAATGTCATAAAAAAATAAAGAAGAATTCCAACTCCATAGTTTTTAAAATGCAGTCCTACAAAGATGATAAACATCTTATTTCAAAAAGGCGTCAGACGGTGGCATCCAGAGTCTGCTGAGGATCGCAGGAGGTCATCATGAGGAAGAGGCGTTTGGAAAGCTCCGGGCCGACGCGGCGAGTCGTGGAGGTGACGCCTTCTCCTCGGCGGACCACCAGGTCAGACAGCAGGGCGATCCTCTCGCGCTCTGTCTTGCAGAGATTGTAAGCCTGCAGAAAGACGGCGGGAATATTTCATAGAGACGAGAAGATTTGATTTGAAGAGAAAATGTGAGTGTTTACCAGACGTGACTGAAAATGTTTTGACTTGGAAGTGTTGCGTTGCTATTTAAACTCCCAGTGAAGAGTCATTCCCTTGGAGCCTGCCCTTAACTGACATATTTGAGGCAATAAAGATGCATTTGTACTAAGCTGGTGTGCTTGCATTGAAGCAGATTTTTTAAAGCGCTCTCATGGTGCTTTTTACAAGAGGAAAAGCAGTAAATACAGAACATTTAATCCACAGGAAAACTCTCAGGGCCGGTCAGGCTCCTGCAATATTCTAAATATAGCCTGAACTTGACCTCATATTGGCTTTTTTTTGGCGGGCCTTTATTTTAGGTGGCTGATACTTTAGAGTAAGATACACAAAAAAATAAAAAAAATTCTGAATGAAGCTTGATTGGATGTCTGTGTAAAGATGAAAAGACCCTTCTCGGCCTAATATAATATAGATCATATAACCCTATAATCAGGATTCAAAGTTTTAATGGAACATACTGCTGCCATCGTGACAAAGGCAATCTGCTCATTTATTATTATGACAATAAGATTTTATAGTATATTTTATAGTAATCCGGTGCATGTGCGGAGACAAAATCAGGCACCGTAACAGACATCTTGTTAAAACGCATGCTGGGGCATGCTGGGGGATGGAGAACCGGCCTGCTATAAGTGGGCGTGTACCTTCCTGAGCAGCTGTGGGGAGGGATACGCTGCCAGGATGGCCGAGGCCATGTCGGGACTGACTCTGTTGAACTGCTGGATCTGCCTCCTCCACGCCTGCAGCAGTCCCTTCCCGCCCCTATCCACCCGCTGCCCCCCCGCCCACTCGCTCTCCAGGTAGAACGAGAAGCCCGTCTGCTCCCTGTCTCGCCTGCCAAACACAAAGAGGAAACCATCGTTTTATCTTTGGGGGTAGGAGTCTCCTGACAGAGGAGTTAACTTGCGAGGTCGCTCACTTGAAAGGGGCCTCCGCGACCGCTCTGGTCGTCATGGTGATGTGAGACGAGAAGTCCTTCCAGGTTGCCAAGAAGTGGACGGAGACGCCGGTGTGGAGCTGAAGATGCACCACTGCCTGATGGGAGTTTTTAAGGGAAATGAACGGTTAAAAAACAAAATGTTGTTTGTTCAGATCTATTACAGGTTCCGTGTGTTCTTCTGCACGGACGCCTTAAAGTTTGCAAATTACATCACAGGTACCCATTCATTTGTGCCACCTTCACTTAAGAGAAAATGAAAGGGGTTCACCTCAAGCATGGGGATAGAATAACAAGATTTATGGAGAAATTAATGGGTTTTAATAAGATTTGTTTTGAAATTAGCCCTATAATAAACATGGGGTTTGCATTCTTTTTTTTTACATTTTAAGGGATTTTTACCCCTTATTAAGCCCTCAAACCATGCAGATGATCCATTAAAATATTATAAAATAACATTTTCCATTGATAATGCCCTAAAATCCAATTTCCGAAAACACATCATCAGTGACTGATAAAATAATTGGCTCCGCTTCATCGTGAATAATTTACCAAAGTCTGTTTCAGATCAAGAACAGACTGCCTCCGCTCGTCTTCCTCCGCCGGCCGACCTACCTCCTCCACCTCAATCCGCGACACCTCGGGTCGCACCTCGTCTCCGCCGTTATTCCTCCTTTTCTTCGTTTTCCCTCCCCCTCGCTCCTCGCCGGCGACTGCCTCTCTGAAGCGTTTCTGGCTCTGGGACTTCTGGAATCTGCAGACGGACCAAAACATAAAAATAAGGGGCTCCCTTTCGGCTCCGTCTCCCAACGATGAAGACGTTACCTTATGACGGGTCCCTATTTTCTGCCATTTCCCTTCCCTACCTGAAGTATTTCTCTAAGTCGATGACCGCCAGGCTGAGGACCTTACCGGGGTGACGCCGCTGCTGCTCCTGCACCCAGGACGTCAGAGTCGGCCCAGAGCCACACAGGCCCCGGCTCTCTTCCTGCATTAGACACACCCACACGCACCGGCACACTGCTGTAAATACACTGGAACGCCATTTAGCATTTAAATGTGGATTAATCCACCACTGAAAATAGTCCCGAACAAAAGCAGCTACTGCCTGCTGTTTGCTTTTAAAGATTTACATCTTCAGTAGGAATCAAAATGTATGACATCAGCGTTCTGTCCTGTAAAGGTTTTGGTATTTCTGTATTACAATATATTAGTGTTGCTTTTTACCTTCTGTGACAAGCAAACCACACTCAGCAATTGTTTTGTAATGTGAATATGGTACATGTTTATGGCCATATGTTTACAGCCATTTAATATTGCTAATGTATTCTGATGCCTTCACAGTTTACTGGAAACAAATGTCTTCTGCTTCGCTACGTGGTCATTAAAGCGGCATTTTACTATTTGTATGTATTCATACGCTCCAACATACTTCTACTTATTGCTCCGTGACTATATTGTGATGTCATTTCCCATCGGGTTCCGTTTGACATCCCGTCCACCTGTTCCGCTCTCACCTCCGGCTTTATTCTCACGCCTCTGTCCCGCCGCCCGTCGTCAGAAGCGGCCGCCGTGTTCCAAGTTGGTTCATTAATATGGGCCTCAGGTTTTTTAAAGCGCCGGTCGGACGCAGACCAACCTGAACGTAGCCGTGGATCAGAGTGATGAAGTCGTCCACCGTCGTCTGCATCACCACGTGGGCTTCCGGCACACATGCACCGCCGTCGCCGTCTGGCTGGAGACAGGCAGCGGGAAACAGACGACTCGCTGGTAAACATTTCATTACAGCATGCGCGCACACACACACAGACACAATGGATGAGCGCTCGTAAAACTGCCTTCTTAACCACGGCCCCATTTGTCTCAAGTACAGTCATGCGTCTCCCCGTGTGGGGCGCAGCGGTCGGAGCAGACAACGTGTGTTTTGTGTGTTATCACCTGGGCACAGGGAGCCCTCCTCATCCAGCTGACGCTGCGTGGGACCGCTTGTTTCTCTACGGCGCAGCTGCAGCCCAGAGCCTGCACCGACGCCAGCAGAGTGCCGCCTCCTTCCAGCTGTAAGAGAGCTGCAGACGCCAACAACAACAAAGAAGAAGCTTGAATAATGCCTTCCGAGCACGTGGGCTTTGTTTGCAGTATGAAATAGATCTACAGACCTGGGTCCACGGCCACCACCATGCGTTTGATGCACTCCTCCGGCCTCAAGGCCCTGGCGGCCTCGGCCAGAGCCTTCCTCTCTGCTTTCTGTCTCTCTTGTTCCTGCCGAAGTGCCTCCTTGTCCCTCAGCTGTCCCCGCCCGACCTGCTTCCTCCGCAGAGCCTCCTCCCGGGAGGCCTGGATCTCCTCTTCCGTCCGCCTGGCGGGTTTCCTCCCGACTGGAGGGGCGTCCGGGCCCCCAGACGAGACCCCGCGGCTCACCGTCCTCGCCTGATGGAGGCCGAGCGGCCGCTCTGACCCCGGAGGACCATTCGGGCGGGGGAGCCGCGCGCCGGCCACATTAAATGCTGAACAGCGGTCGGCATCTTCCCCATTACCAGCGGAGGAGGAGGAGGCACTAATCGCATTGGCTCGTCTCTGCTCGAGCCTCTGTGCCAGAGGGACATACGGTGCACCGTCATCAGAATCACTGCTGATCATCAGCACATCAGCCGCCCCCGTGTGGGCGGCCGTGTGGCCCTTCGCTGCGGAGGTCGTGGCTTCAGAGCCATCCGAGTCGTGGCTCGGGGAGGCTCGGCGGAGGCGTGGACCCGCCTGGAGGAAGTCAAACACAGGCAACTCCTCATCGAGGTCACTGGTGGAGTCACTGTAGCTACCCATGCTCCTTCACGTGCAAGCAGAAGTTCCTGTAAATGAGATAAGAGACAATAATTCATTAAAAAAATAGATATGAATTGCATCGAGATGACCAAGCTTAGGCCCAGAAGTGTTTTATCTTCACACAGACACCCAAACAAGCTTCATTCAGTGCATCTTACTTTAAAGTATCTGCCAGATCATAACCTAAAATACACAGTAAATATAGTTATTCTTCTAACTTCACCCACCATCACCCACCAAACAGCACTCATTCCAGTAAAATAAACGAGATAAAAGACAATAACAAACAAACAAAGTACAATATTTTTAAATAATTGGTGCAAACTGCTTGTTAACGCCCACAACTGTGTGTTCTGGTGTCAAGAGAATAACGAGGACCAATTACAAATTACAGATGTCACTGCGCAGGAACCAGTAACGTCGCTACTCGGTGAAATGAATACTTACACGATAAGAAAAATAGGTTTTGATAAGAAATGCGTTACTTCTTCAGTTGAGTTTGGTGCAGCATTTATGGTCCCTCGGGAAAAACAAAAGGCGAGACACATCAAAAACATTAAAGCAACACTGAGCAGAAAGAGACGTCGCCAAAGTTACGCCAGCTGGAAGCTCACTATGCTTGTCGTACTCACCTCTCACGTATTCCCGCACTCAGATGCGGGTTATTTTAAGAAGTCAGTGCTTCTTGCAATAGCCAGATGTCGCACGCAGCACGTAAAGTATATTTTTGCATAAGAGTCCGTTTGATTTCCCGGGTTGCAGGAAATGTTGCATTCAAGGTTATGGAACGAACCTAAACTTCCGTTCAGCGCAGTGTTTCTTTAATCGTTAAACTCGTTTCGTAAGGGACCAATTGTAGTTAGTTTTATAATTAAAACAAAACTACAATTGATGTTTGCCTTGTTTGACCGCTTTTAATTGATTATGTAGTGCGACATGGTATTTTGTAAATCATAAACTCAGAATCCTATCAACCTAAAAGCAATTTGAGAACATATTTGTTGTTATTTTTGCCATTTCAAGTATTGTTTGTAGATTTGTCTTAATAAAGTGAACGCAACAGTTACTTTTGATGACATTTCATGACTTTTGATTGCATTTCGCTCCAGTTTGGGCACTAAATAGGGTCAGTATTTGTACTCTGCTGATACGGGACTGGATCTTGAATGCAGCAAACATATCCGGATGTGACGCAATTGCGCAGACGACGTAAGTGACATCGTTCAAGATGGCGGCGCTGGCGTCCTTGATGCTGAAGTCTAGAGCAGGTATCGACTACTTACATTTCTATTTTACACGTTCTACCAATATTTACACATGTCTCGTGCCGACGTGTCAAATAGGTACATTTATTCTCAGCAGCTCTGGGCTTTCTGTAAACATTTAGCAACGTTTTTAATCTGAATCAAGCTAACAAGCTAGCTCAATGTGTAAATTAGCACCGAATGTCATACGGTGCATCCCAAGTCTCTTAATTGCAGCCCCGTTTCCCTCACTTGCGTCTTTCCCTTGCGTCTTTGTCCCTCCCACCAGGGATGCAAGGAAACCATGCGAGAGAGGAAACGAGAAATATGTTTAAAGAGACATAAGACGTCCTTTCCTCTGAAGTGTCACGTGAAGCGACGTCATTTTCTGATGACGGCGACCCCTGATCACATCTGGATCAGCTGTCAGTCGGCTAACATTTTTAGCTAATATTCTAATCAAAATCATCTTAAAATAAAGACGGTTATCATCACTGTCAGAGTGAAAATGTATTCTCTGTAGGCTGTTACCTGTTAAACAAACTGCATTGAGTATTTTTACACAGTTTGTGGTATTTATATTGTGTTCTGTGTCCTGCTTATACGCGCAGGATGGATTTCTACCGGCGGAATGTGTTTGTCTTATTCATTATTTGTGTCTGTATGTTTTTTAAAATTCTGATTGTGACATCATTATAAAGTAACCCACAATAAGATTATGGTTTCTCTTCAACACTGGAATTCTCTGTGATGCTGGTTTCAGGTCTGCTGGTACCGGGCCAGATCTCTCTTCTGGACTCCGTGAGGTTCGCGTCCAAGAAGGCCGGCGGCAGCAGCAAGAACACCGGAGGGAAGAGTCCCGGGCGGAGATATGGCTCCAAGAAACACGACGGTAATAATGCATCGTTTTTAAACCACTTCCCATAAGTGCTGTGGCTATTCAGCCTCCATGCGATGCCTGGTACTGCTCAGATAATTATTGTTGTGCAAACTGCAGTACGACCGAGAAGGCAAATTAACCTTGAGTGAGGTGTTCACCTAATCCAGGGATCAGCAACCTTTCCTATCCATTTGCCCTTTTTTGCTATTTGATATCACATCTTATAATGTTGTACATATAGTCATATTAATTATATTTACAAAAACTATAGTTTGTTGTATTTATGACATTATAGAACAAGAATAAAGACAATTATTGACATTGTATTGCTATTTTACCTGTTTATAACTATCAAATTCTTATGAAGAGGAGAACAAAAAAGTCATGTGTCGGCCTACATTAAGGTAAATTAACATGACCACTTTGCAGACTTTTATTCTTATCAATATTTGTAGATGAAGTGGTAGAGTGTTTGTCCTTGAACTGCAAGGTAGCAGGTTCAATCCCCACGGGAGGTTTTTTATTTTAAAACGCATATCTTTTGCTACGTTAACACTGAGCGTCCACACTCCGCCACACTCCTGAGGACGGATCCGTTTTTACTAGCGGACGCCTCAGTGTCTCATGAGCTGCCACAGAACCAGCTGTTTTAAAAAAAAAAAAGTAGCCAGCTGCAGGGGAAGAGGCTTGACAGCGACGTGACAGCGACGTGACAGCGACGGTACAGCGACGTGACTCACATTTTAGTAAAACAAATATTTAAAAGATTTTTTTTATTTTCAGTGACCCAATATCACCTCAAACTCCAAGATAGGAGGAATTCCCTTTTGAAAGATTTTTTTTTTCTTCTTTTTCCAAAGTCTCAGGGAGCCGCAACAGAGTTGCGAAAGAGCCGCGGGTTGCTGACCTAATCCTATAAACCTTTGTGCAGCGTTGCGTCTTCGCCAGATGCTGAGTCAATTTAAATTGGGCTTTTATTGTGAAAGGTTAAAAAGAAGTAGGAGGAGTGGAGCTGTTGTGCTATGACAATATGGAAAATAATACAGAGCTGTTGCTGGTTCAGACTGCGGAGCCGCCATGTTTATATTTTGATCATCTCATAGTAAATGCCAACTGGCTACACTGTTTTGACTGGGCGTCCATAGTGTTTCAAGCAATGCACCCTGGTACATGTAGGTACTCCAGCTCCATGTGCAGAATAACTTTCTATGGAGGATATAGCACACACTGAGGAATTTCTTGCTCCCATGGCTACATTTAACCTGTATTCCATTCCATGGTGAGGTGTTAACTCCTGTCATAGTCATGATGTAATCTAACGGCTCTTTTCATCTGGTTACAAGGTCATTATGTCCATGCGGGTAACATCCTTGCAACACAGAGACTGATGATGTATCACCCAGGAGCGCACGTAAGCAACACTTTCCGTGTCAAGTCAAACATCAATCCGGTGTCGTGGAAATGTACACATTCTCATCGTGCCTGCTGTTCCCCCTTACCTGTCCCTCAGGTGGGCATGGGAACCAACAAGACGCTCTTTGCCATGGAGGAGGGCTACGTCCGGTACACCAAGGAGGTCTACGTCCCGCCGCCACGCAGCCCTGAGGCCACCAGGGTCATCACCAAGCTGCCAAAAGGAGCTGTGCTCTACAAGACCTTCGTCAGCGTCCTGCCAGTCAAACAGGAGGGTAAGTTTAAACTGGTGGACATGGTCTAAGACTGGACCGGACTAGGATGCCATTGTTTCCCCTGGTATTCTCGCGGTGGACCCCGATCAAGAAGGATTTGTTTTTGACACTTTCACTGATTTCCGGAGATCTGAGTGAGCAGCGCACCATCAGCCAGAGAGCAGAGAGCAGTCGGGACACCTGCAGACTCTTGGCCCCTCCTTGGCTTCCTGTCTCTGAGTTCCATAATTATGTGACCTACCTACAAACGGAAGTTAGCTCTGTCACGCGTTGGATTTTTTATTTATTTATTTGTTCAGTATATTTAAAAAAAAACACGACTGAATCAAATGTATAAAGAAAAACATTTACAGTGAAGATTTGACGGATTTCTTGTGTTATCGGAGTCAGCAATGTGGCAATTTCCTGTGTTTTGATAATAAATATCATCCCAATGTAGTCCATAATACGGGTGCATAAATATGTGACCGTTACCTCTCACTGAGCTGCTTTGTGGTCAGGACAACACTGTAACACTGAACTGAATTAAAGTTTTATACGTGAAAGACTTCACATGTAATGACTTGAAATTCTCTTTACATCCCAACAGCAATCAATAATCCCCCGTTGGAGCTGGTGTTGCTTGCTACTTTCATCAGTAATGAACATGGGCTGTTTTTTTTTTTTTGGGTAGATGCTAGCTGAGCCAAAGCTTTAATGGGCCAACTATAAGCAAGCAATGGGATTGAGTTTACAAGTACTGCAGGGAAGAAATAAAAATGGAAATGTGCAATACCAAAAACTGACCACAAGATGTAGTACAATTACTACTTAATGTTTATGGATTCACCAGCATTAGGTCCACATTCATGCGTTGCTGTTGTGTTTTATTCACATATTGGAAGTTACAGGGGGAAAAAAGTAACCTCAAGAAGATGTCTCCAAAAGATCAGGATCACTCTTTACCAGACCTCGTACTTCATGTGAACAACCCCCGTATGAAGTGAGTTGTGAATGATGCAAGCTTTCAACAGGAATCAAGAGGAAAAACAGGACCTGTTGTAGCTCAGCGGCTTGTGGTATGCAGGTGGGAGTGTGGGTAACGCCTGGTACACCACATGGGAGTTGGAACGCTGTCATGAAGCAGAGTGATGGATGTGTGGAGTTGGCAGACATGGCGTTCTATTGCTGAGATGTCGGAGGGCTAAACTGCCATCTAATTGGACAACATACCGAAATGAAACTGAACGATATTTCCACGAGCCGCATGTAAGTGAATGGGCTATTTGATATCTTTCCCTCCTCGTCAAAAAAGAACACAATGAGTCATGAAAGTCCACTGCGTGCGCACAAACGACAAAGTGCAGTCTTGTTCACCCAGATGCTTCCTGGTTTCTGTGGTTAGTGTTTGATCGGGTTAAAGAGTAACTGCTTTACCTTCGTTGGTGAATGAGTGCAGGCCAAACACATCTACCGTGTAAGCAACACTCAGTCTTGCGAGGGAGACGCCTCTATGAGAGTGAAATCATTGGATTTTGTCTTTTTTTCTTTTACAGTCTGGAAATGTGAAAGATGTTTACTTGACATGTTGCAACATGAGTGCAACAATCGCACTGTAGTTTTTAGTCTCGGTTGGTGGATCCACTGCTGAAATATCTCAACTGTTAGATGGATTAGCATGAACTTTTGCACAACACATGCATGGTTCTCAGAGGATGAAACCTACTGACTTTAGTGATCCCCTGACTTTGCCTTTTGTGCCACCAGCAGTTTGACAGGTTTTTTTTAAATAGTTTTAAGTTTTAAGTTAAATATCTTAACTCTGGGATGGATTAGCATGACACTTTACTAGAGATATTCATGGTTCCCAGATGATGGATTCTACTGAATTTAAGGATGCCCTGTTTTTGTTTTTGTTTTTTTTACTTCAACTCTACAATGGGCTCTTAGGGGGTTTGAGTGAAATCGCTCAACAATGATTTGATGTATTGCCATTAAGTTTGATACAGATATTTGTATGCCCCAACAAGATGAACTGAAATCAGTAGACTTTTTATCTAGCGCCATCATACGGACGAAGACTGTACATAAGAAGTGGACGTAGTCACCCATAGGTTTGTGGAATTCCGTTTTAAAGCCTCGAGTTCATTGATTTCGACGTCAACATCTTGAATTACCGCATGTTTCTTTGCAACCAATGAACGAAGTTACCATATTTGGGAGAGCAGTAAACGTCTTTGGTAGCAGCAGCGACCTGTCAATCACAGTAAGCATCCCCAGCTTTATGGTCTGTTTAACTCTAAATGGAGCATAATTTACTAAATGAACATCAAGCTGTATTGAAGAAGACTTGAAACTAGAGATTGAGACGTAAACTCATGTTTACAATGTTTACTGAGGGAATAAATCAAGAGAAGTAGTCATTTTCTCATAGACTTCTATACAATCTGACTTCTTTTGGAACCAGGGTAATCGGCCCCTTCTGGCCATACGAGAGAATGCAAGTTTTAAGACACTTCCAGCATTGGCTTCACCCAGCAGAACCGGAGGTTGCTGCCTGGTTAAGCGCTAATTAGCAAACGTCAGCACGAAACTGGTGAAAATGGTAGCTTAATACCTGCTGAACATCAGCACGTTAAGGACTGGGTGTGGGTACAGCATTAGCATCGTATGATGGTCTAAATGTTGTTCCTAGACTCTTTTCAGAGTGAAAGCCTGATGGAAACACTGGACATGCAGGATTTAATTGGTGTCAAATCTGTTCAATTCAAAGATGTCGAATAAAAAGCCTTCAGTACGAAAATATCACCCTCGAAAGAATCACATTTGTCAAACATTTAAGTCCATTCTCCCATTATACCATTCTTGGAAACCCACAATGTGAACCCTGCCGGGAATTGAATGGACAATGCAGAGAGATGTGTCATTGTCAGCCTTGGGGAGTGTACAGCCAGAGTCGTTGTCATGAAGATACATCCAAGCAGGATCCCAGTGATCCATCAACAGCTCTGCCTCAAAGCACAAGCAATCCCTTCCCGAAACGCTTCTCTTGTCCCCGATGACGTCACCTCTTGGCTCTAACAAGTGTAGCCCCCCCTCCTCCCTTCATAATTCTGTGACTTGGCCAAACAAACTCCAGAGCCATCAGACAGACGGAAAACTGGAGCTCTGTGCCGGGCAGTAGGAGAAGGACGGGCCCTGGAGGGCCGCGGGTGGTCGACCCGGGTTGTGCATGTCTTCATTGAGGTTTGGGTTGTGATCCTGGGGGCAGACTGACGGGGGAACTTCCAGATGTTCAGGTGGAATGTCGACGGATTGGTGAAGGGTTTCTTCATACGTTGGTGGAGGCTAGAATGTAATGTGACAAAAGGAAATATTTTGAATGTAATATATCTAAAGATTTACTTTAAAGGTAACTCCCCAAATGTGTACACACAAGTTCAGTTTACAACGGCTCCATAATAACTAAGGCTGTCAAAAAAGGGGGGAAACAACCAGGAGGCTGCTTTGCAAACCGGGGGTAAGGAATTTGAACAATAGGCATTTACCAACAAGGGAAGATCTAACAAAAATCATATGTGAAATGTTACGGCATGCCACGCCTCCAATTTGTTCATCGATTCCAATCGGTCTGGTACAGAGCCCCAAAATGCTGAAAGGTGATTTATTTATTTATTATCCTATAACTTAATTATCCTTTGGGAAAAAGTTACTATCTTTTACACACAAGATAATTAACTCGTTCCCACAAGAAAAAGGAAAAAAATCCCTTTACGAGACTTTGGGGCTCTGTAGTCTGGTGTTGTGCTAATGGAGGAGGAGTCCCTCCCCTTCTGGTGTCTCCAATGGGACCATATTTGCTGAAATTAATATGAACGGTAGTCAACGGCTTCAGACAAATATTTTGTTTGAAATGTGCCTTGAATTACACATGATTGTTGACAATGTGAAAGAAGACTTTACACGTTGAGAAAGTCACAGTTTTTCGGTGCACTTTTTGAGCAAGAGCTGGGCTAGTCTTTCAATTCAGTTTATTTTATATAGCCCAACTCTTTAGCTCTTCATGCTAAGCTAGGCTAAGTGCCTCCTGACTCCAGTTCCATACTTCTCCCACAGACATCAAACTGTCATTTAAAACTTTTTAAGTGCGATAAAAGAAACGCCCTCCGACAGGACCAAACAGAACTTCGGTCCGCTCACCTCGTCCGAGCAGCCGCTGAGGCCAAAGCGCTGTGAGATCATACTGTGGATCCGTCTCTGCCGGTCCTTCTTACGAACGCTCTCGTAGGACGGCAGCCTCGGCAGAGCCCCATCCAGGTAGTTGTGTGGCTTCCCAACAACAAACAGCCTCCCAGGGAGCTAGATTCCATATACACACACAAACACACACACACACAAGCAGATAAAAAAATACATATAAAACTTCTGGCAGATGCATTTCAAATCTTTGAGGCCATCAGTTCCCGCCAGATCAGTTTTTACCTGTGGTCCAGTTGCTCCCTGGTTCATAGCAGCATTGTGCACATTATGGGGAATGCTAGTCAAAGAGTGCCTGGTGTGGTAATGGGGAGGCTCATCCTGGGAGGTAAGAGATCATTGGCAATTGGTCTCAATTCAACATCTACAGCAAAGGTTTTCCTCATGTCTATTAGTATGGCAACAGCATCTAAAGACAATCTCACCCCAAAAAGCTGAAGGGGGTGAATTCTGTAAATTTGTATAGCACAGTTGACGGGACAGAAGTCTGAAGTCTTTCTGTGGTTACTGTAGACTGTATTGTTCTTACACGTTCAGTCCTGCTGGGTCTGAATCTGCAGCAGAGAGGATCTTTCCTGTACAGGACCACCACCAGCATCAGCATCATTAAACAAATCGCTACACAGGACCCTGAGGCGGGAGAGAGGAACAGCAACTGTACGTGTTATGATTTATGAAGGCAGTCGGGGAAGGTGGGGGATGCCCACCTGCATGTATCTGTTATGGACAAGTAGCAGTAAAGTTGTGGAGCAAATGCACAATGTGAGGGCGGCCATTTGTAAAGGTCCAATTCAGAATTCTACACAAAACAAAATGTTCCTAATTGTCATTCAAGAAGTGTATTTCACAAGTAGAGTCGTATATTGGGCATTCCAGGAGATTCGTGTGGGGAAGTTTCTATTGTTGCAGTTGTTACTTTTTAACTATTTGATTACATATTAAATACATAAATAGATCAATATGGCTATAAAATAAATCTTGAAATAAATAATTTTGGCAATACATTTTATATATATTTATATAAATGAATGAACATGTATTTCCTTTTTTTAAATAAAACCTGGAAAAAGTTAATATTTATATATGCAGAAATCTTACCTTGTGTTTTTTCAGGGGACATCTCTCCCTACATCTACCCAGTATAACTACTGGTAAAAAAAAAAAGCACGTGGTTTTTGATAGCGATTATCAAAAAAAGACGTGATGCTTTTGCTCACTTCTTTCACATCATGTCAGAAGTATGGAAGCCCATTTCGTCGAAATTATGAGATAGAAAGCCAGAAATCAGAATCATAACTATTTATTTGCTAGGTATGAATTTGTCTTGGCAGGTGTTGCAAACATTAGACAAACAAGAACAATCAACACAGTGCAATAGAGACATATTACATTTACAATAGAATATTACACTTATCTGATCGTCTATATTATTGCACAGACGAACAGATAACAGTACTTTCTATCTCATAATGTTGACTTTCTATCTAATATTTATGACTTTCTATCTCATAATTTCGACTTTCTATCATAATTTTGACTTTCTATCTCATCATTTTGACTTTTTATCTCATTGTTTTCTGACAGAAATGGGCTTCCCTATTAGGGAAGCGTTAACCACGCAGCAGAGAATCGAAGTGCCCTGGCCCGCATACTCACCCGAAGCCACGATGGCGGTCAGCAGCTCCGGACTCATCTCGAGTCTGGCGCTGGTGAAGCAGATGCGACACTTCCGTCTCTCTCGCGCAGGTTCTGGGCAGTTCAACCCAACTGGCTGTAGAGGAGACGAAGTGTTCACCAAACTAAATGTTCCAAACTCTTCACCCGGGATTAACCTGCGGGTGAATATTAACCGCACGGAGGGAGGAGGCAGCGGGTTACAGCAGAAACACTGCAGAGAAACTCAAAAAGAAAAGAAAAGAGAAGCGACTCTCGTGCAAACTCTAGCGGAGTTAGCGGACATGCGCAATCGACCACGCTATAGGCTTAAAATAAAAAAATTAAAACATATAGCTTGACAAATCACCAAAATCCCTGCTATATACAATAAAACGTATACAATTTTATAAAAGTGTGATTATTCTACTATAGTTAATACGTTTTTATTATTGATGCATTAACTTGTTGGACGTGTTTAATATGTAACTAAAATAATACATTTGAAACTCAATGAATTCATTTTCCACAGAGAATCATCATACTGTTTTCTAGTTACATTTTGATTTTATAACGTTTTTAATCCACTTCCAAGTGTTTTGTCTCCGATATAGTTAAACACAAATGCTAATAAAGAGTATTGAGTAAATATCTTGAGTGAATTAGTGTTTTTATATCAAATAAAGTTTGGATTGCTTTTTATCCAACATTTTAGGCCTGCTTTAAAATGTTTACTCCCTCTTTTAAGGTAAGACATTTGTACCTTAAAATAATGAGAAGAAGAGGAGAAAAACAGAAGAAGAGGAACTTTCAAAGTAAATTAACAAGGTGCTTAAATGGGAAACAATGTAATATAAAGTCAGGGAATTAAAAGCATAGCAAATTAAATTCATTACAAATTAAACAAGCAGCCATTTCAATTCTTGTTTTGCTAAATAGATGAAAGCAGCTCAATTGCAAAGATCTAAAACGAGCGGATGTCTTTAGTCACTTCGGCTGCTTTAATTCTGTTAAAGAAAGACTGACCAATCACATTTGTTTCATCATAAATGTCATCCAGCCTGTACTCAAAGTACAGATTGCCATATTTGACATTTGGGGACATGTTTCTACAGATTTAATTAAAAGTATCCAGCAAGTTTGGGGATGTTTTGACAAACTACCATTGATGTATGGCCGACTGTATCTTGCGAGTTTAGTATTGATTGGACAAAACATAATCAGATTTCAGTTTGCTTCGTGTTGTGCCAGCACCGTGTGCATCTGTAGCGCCCCCACGTGGTTGATTTGATGAAACCTGGTATGTTTGCAGGCGCTCTCGTGGACATATCCTGCGAGTTCCCAATATGGGCAACAGGCCCTTCACTTGAATTTGCATCTAATAGAAAAGTCAGAATACACTATGGGGTGGCGGTTTATTTATGTTATCTGTAATTTGACATTTGCACATACGCACACACACTGTAAAGCAAGTGTCCTGAACTTTTGTATTTAAAAACGACAAACAAAGTAAATACAAAGTATTTGTTTGTGTTTTTAAATTCAACTCTACAAACTCAAAGGTTCAGAAAAGGGGGAAGATGAACCTGATGGTCCGGCTGCAGCTCAACACAGAGCAAATGAGAGAAGAGGAGAACGAGCTCATCGTCCAGCTCGGGATATAAGAACACAGTGTGAACAAACACGGCAGCATCACTTTATTTATGGAGAGACAAGCTGAGAAAGCCTCCGTTTTCAATCTCAATTCAGTTTATTTTGTATAGCCCAAAATCCTAAATTACAAATTTGCCTCGGAGGGCTTTACAATCTGTACACATACGGCATCCCTGTCCCGGGACCTCACATCGGATCAGGAACAGAAAAAAACTTTCACAGGGAAAAAAGGATGAAACCTTCAGGAGAGCAACAGATATCTATTGATTCTGTTCATCTCCCCGGATGGACAGAAGCAATAGATGTCATGTGTATCCGTTAAACATTGCTGTCTTTTTTTTTATTGATCATTTCGATTTCTTAATATTGTCCTGTAATTTTCAGTCAGTGTTATGTCCTGCAATTTGCACATATTAACATACTTTCAATGACAAAGACCAGAACAAAGTTTTGATAAAATCACTTGCATGTGTGTGTGTGTGTGTGAGAGAGAGAGAGGATTTTCTTTCTTAAACTTGTTTTATATTACCGTAGTTTATGTGCTTACCAGTATATTATCAGTTTATGTTTTTTCTTATATGCTTAATTGACAAAATGAGAGTTTTCAGATTTGTAGAGTCTGTGCTGAAAGAAAAGATCATTTAAATATAAAATTGGCAGAATTGTACAAAAAAACAGCCTGTGAGCTGCAATGCAGGCTGTTCAATAATGTAGAACGTTTAAATGTGAATGGTGTTGTTCACCTCCTCCTCATCTTCATCCCCCCCATTCTCCTGATCTCCTCCCATCACTCTTTCACATCTCTTCCATCCCCCTCACGCTTGTATCATATCCGGCTACGTGGTCACGACATGCCTTTTAAATCACAGAGAAAAGGCTGCGTTGAGGGGGGAAGGCAGAGAGAGAGAGAGAGAGAGAGAGAGAGAGAGAGAGAGAGAGAGAGAGAGAGAGAGAGAGAGAGAGAGAGACGGGGCTGCGTGTTTCGTCAGCTCTCATTCTCCTCACCAGCTCCTCCGTTGTGAGAAAACAAAAGCGCGCGCATGGAGGACGGCAGGATGGAGCGGATGGAGTCGATGGAGCCGATCTCGGCGCACTACACCACGGCGTACCCGGAGATCCATCCCGATAGCGGCTACGAGTCCAGAGAGACCGCCGACAGCCAGGCGAAGACCCCGCCGGCTCCGACGTACGATGAAGAATTCGTGCACAAGGTATGGATGTGTTTCAATTTCTTTTTTAGGTGTGCCACAAACTATATTTAGATTTGTAACTTTGGTGCGCTTTCTTTAAGACGTTTTCTTCTCCCAGTCTCTTTTTCTTCTTCCTATTATTTACTTTTATTTGCTGGCATTTTGGAAATACCCTTAAACCCCCCTGAAAGTCCTCCAGACCCGGGGAAGCCTTGGGTGCTGGACACTGGTTTGTTTGCGCTCTCCATGGTGCTGATCTTCACTTGGCTGCCGTTTCACTTGGTCGGTTTCGAGGCTCTCTGCACGTCAAATGTGAACAAAAACAACACACAATTCCGTCTGTGATGAGCTGTCAGTGCTACTCACTCATAACAGATTCCTGATCCGGATTGGAATGTGGCCTGGAATGAGGTCACTTCATGTTCTTTAAATGTCGTCTCTGGTTGTGTCTCCCTCAACGTGTTAAGTTAATATATATACCACTAATGTTTTCCAATTAGATGATTAGATTAGATTAGACTTTTCAAGCAAAGGGGCAGAAGTGCTTTCCAGTTAAGGGAGACTTCATTAAAAATAAAGTTACACTTTAAAAACAACAACAGCATTAAAAGACCGTAAGGTAAAAACAAGGAAAACAAACATCAAATCTGTCGGTAACAACAATCTGTCGGTAACTTGAACTGTGTTATGCAAACAAATCAGAGTCTCATGTGTATGGAGACAGGGTGAGACTTGGCGCAGAGCCAAAGATTCCATCACCCCTTAACCTGAAACAGGACTCTGGTGCAGCTGGCCTAACCCGGCAGATCCAAGTATGAGTAGAGTGTTTTAAAATGGACTCAAAGTGATGGGTAACCAGTGCAAAGATGTATGCAGTTGTTTGCTAACACACTTGCAACCTCAATAACCAAACGCAAATCGATCACCACGACATAACAATGTCAAGAGTGAATGAAGACAAAATTCCCTCAGATTATGGGGCTGGTGTGCTGGAAAAAGGCTCCTCTGGCTCCGCAGCATAGTGACTTAATGAACAAATCCCTTCAAGCTCAAGAGTGCTGGCCTCTGACCTCGCTGTTGACTGAACAGAGAGAAAGAAGAAACCTCCTTTGGGCTTCGGTGAAAGGTCACGGCATATTATGAAGCCGTGGGTCAAAGCTCGGTCAGTTTGCAATGCCCCTCCACTCTCTTTTATCCACTCTCTAATGTTGCTCGCTGCGAGAAACGTTGCGTTTTTATTTTTATTTATATTTATTTCCGAAAGTGACCAGATGTTTAGTTAATTACATCACATTTAAGTTATATCATAATTTGTCCGATGGTGTTTGACAATTACAAGAAAATGTGACGGCTGTTCCTGTAATCTACACACAGACACAATCATGCTATAATGTCACTGCACCTGAAAGTTCAGCGAGAACTGAGTTTTCCCAAAGGCTAATGGTCCGATGAGACTCGTGCCTGGTTACCCTAATCATTAGGGCCTAATGTAACCATTATGCACTCTGACCATCTGCCTTTAATTGCCCCGGAAGCAGTGTGTGCCTGTGTGAGTGCATGTGTAAAGGCTTGGGTTGTGTGAGCGGGAGCAGGTGCTTTGGAAAGGGCATGTTGTAGCAACACAAGCTGCTCTTTTCTAAAGAAATCTGAAACAGCTAGGCAGCAACTTCCAGGTCGGGAAAAAAACAAAAGCGGATGAGCCTTAAATCTGTATTCTTTCTACTGGCTATCAACCACTATTCTGGTTGCAAAAAATATGTCTGATTCCATAGAGGTCTATGAGAAAATGTCTCTACTTCTCTCTTGATTTATTCCCTCAGTAAACATTGTAAACATGAGTTTATGATCTCAATCTCTAGTTTCAACTCTTCTTCAATACAGCATGAAGTTCATTTAGTAAATTATGATCCATTTAGAGTCAAACAGACCATGAAGCAGGTGATGCTTTAGGGCGGGGCTTACTGTGATTGACAGGTCTTGGAGTTATCCGTGTTTATGTCTTCGAACTTTAACTCTTCCACTTAGTTCATGAAAGTTAAATAGAACATTTTGGTCGCCTCAAAATACAATTTTCACTGTTCGTCCTACAAGAAGGATAGGCTGGTGTTATATTTTTCTTATTGTCAAAGGACCAGAACTCACAATGCATCAGTCCGCCTCTCAATACTTGCTGACTTCCCTATTCTTAGTCAGCAAAACACAGTAATTCCTATGTGGTTAATTTTTATCTAAAATGCACCATCTTACAATATATATTGCTATCATGGTATACAATGACATACACCATGGTATGAAATGTATCCCTATCTCCCACTCTCTTGTGTGTCGCCACATACGGCACCACGAGTGTAAATTAAGACTTTTAATACTGGAAGCTACAGTAATCTGTCGCTGTTCTGTGGATTCCAGCTCCTGCTGTGCAGCATATCAAACGGTCTAAGTTAGACACAATATGAAAACTGTCACGCTAAATTACATTCTCGGCTTTGTGCCACAGATTTAAGACTCCAAGAAGATACAAGTGACTTTTTCTCCCCCTTTGCTTCGGCAGAGGAGATCAGCAGAACGTCATGACTCCAAATCCCTTTGACTGTTTCTCAGACTTCCCAAACAGAGAATTGCGCATCTTTTTAAAATGTTTGTATCGTGATTGCCTCCATGGTAGTTCTTAATGACGCTTCTTATACTGTTCACATCATCCACGTCTAATTCCCGAACATCTGCTGTGCTGTCACTTAATTGCCTCGAGTCTCCAGTGGGTTTTTTTCATGAGACAGGCCCACTTCCCAGCTAACCTCTGTTACCACGGAAACAGCGTCTTACCCCTCCACCCCCACAACAAATGCACTCATCGTCGTCACATAATGCATGTGTAACACAACGAGTGCGCTTGTTTCTCTCCATTGTTTCTGGCCTCACATGTGCACATTATGGCATTATGTTACATGCTCTCAGTGACGTCCGGTAAACAGGAAACAGAAGCCATTAAGTCGCAGGAGGAGCCGATGTAATAATAATATTGCTACTGGTTTGTGTTGTGCTCGACATGTTTGTCTGCTCAGTGATTATCTTTCTAATCCGTTTCCAAGAGATTCATTATGATGAGTCATGATGTCTCTATTCACAGCCCCGGTGTGTAAAATATCCAATGACAAGTGACCGTTTTCTATAAGTACTGATTTTGTAAGATTGATACTTGCAAAGACTGTATACAAGAAGTGGATATAGTCATCGTGATGTCACCCATTGGTTCGTGGACTGGCATTTGAAGCCTTGAGTTTGGCGAAATTGAGGTTTCGCCTTTGCCATCTTGGATTACCGCCGTCGCCAAATTGTTTTTTCGTAACAGAAGTTACCATATTTGGAATGCGGATGAGTGGCGTAGAAAAGCCATACACGGACGGCTCTGGTAGCGGCAGCGACAGCGACACAGTAAGCCCACCCTGAAGCGCACTTTGGTTTATGGTCTGTTTGACTGCATTGTGAGTTATGGTCCTTTGACAATAAGAAACATGTAACACCAGCCTATCCTTCATAGACTGAACAATTCAAATGTTATTTTGAGGCGACCAAAACGTTCTATTTAACTTTCATGAACTGAAAGACCACGTGGAAAAGTTAAAGGTCGAAGACAAAAACACGGACAACTCCCATGCCTGTCAGCCACAGTAGTCCCGCCCTAAAGCATACCCTGCTTTATGGTCTGTTTGACTCTTAATTAACCATAATTTAGGAAATGAACATCATGCTGTATTGAAGGAGAATTGAAACTAGCAATTCAGATGATAAACTCATCTGACTTATTTTTATAACTGGAGTCGCTCCCTGCTGGTCAGCAGAGATAATGCACATGTTAAGACGTTTCTGCATTGGTTTAACTCGGCAGAACCGGAGATTACCAAAAAAATTATCTCGCCACCAACCCCCAGGTTGAAAACAACTGGATTAAACAGTATGGTTATCTGTTCAAACGCGGGCCGCAAACGTTAGCATGTTCGGCTTTATATTCTCACCACCTTGTGCCAGTCCTGCTAATCAAGTTTAGGCTAACGGTAGTAGCTCTGTCCTGCTCCGTATTGGAGACGCTGACAGTGTGGTGACCAGACGTTTTAGCTGGCTAAGAGCTTTCTAGCCGACACCAAGTATACAAGCGAAGCAGCTAAACTGAGTTTGAATGAGACAACAGTCAGTCTATAATTTCCTCATCGTAGCTTCTTAGTTATATTTAGTACTAAGACTATTTATAGTGCTATGTCACAAGAACAATGCTGTTATTAAATAAAGGTTATTTGATTTTGAGAACGGCCCAAATTTGTTTGCAAGATTGTCAGCAGGTCCAAGGTATTAATCGAGCGTTCCAAACCCACTGGAGTACAGCCATGTTTTTCACACATGCTTCCCAAAAAAGCCATCGTGCTTTCAGTTCATCCCCGACTAACAGACCTCTTAAACATATGTCTTCCTTCAATTGCTGCACTGGCTTTTCTCTCCGCAGAGAGAATAACTACCTGGAGTTAGCGGCGATGCCTGAATACAGTTGATGTGAAAATTCAGAGGATGCATTATTGTGGATGCCGCATCGATATTTGATCCACAACTCAGCAGTGACACACTTCTGAGAGTTTCCAAAATCCCTCTAAACGCTGACTTCAAAGGGAGGCTATAAAACCCGTAACTGTTGAGAAAAGCCGCTCCAGCTCCTCAACTCCAATCCTTTCAGCCTTTATCATTTATCACTCGAGACTAAACTGAGTTACAGTTCGACCATAACTTCCCTTTTTTTCCTTTCTATTGCTTGCGTAGCAAATACTCGTCGCCTCATGGATGTACACGTTATTTGTCTTTACCGTTCGTCCAGTTTGTGGACATGAATCCCGATAAATCTATGGATGTTAACAACAGGATCAAACTGAATCCACTTTCAGGTAAAAATGACCCATTGCATCAGTGAAGACACTCATGCTGCATGTTTAGCATCAACACATCCAGAGCCTTTTTTTGGGAAGACAGAGAACAGCCTGGCTGTGTCTCATTTACTGTATTCGTCACAGTTGGAGGGCAATAATTTGTGTGTGCGGAGGTGGTGGGTACCTCAGTGTGACTTTTCTAAGTTGGCTACAAATGAAAGACAGGCCTGTAGAAGATTAAGTATTGACTGCTGGCTCTGGTGACTAACTTGGAGGCTTCTGAACGCTGCCTTTCATTGTCTCGAAGGTTATCTCCACAGGCTTCTGAGTCACACTGTGATAGCGGTACAGTGCCAAGCTCTTGTAAAAGATCCTATTTTTCTGTGCTGCTCAAGAGCAGAAGTGTCCACCGTGACGCAAATGCTGACTCATCACCCAAAATAACGACATGAGCCTCCAGCCAGAAAGCAAATATTCCAGGCTGATTCTGATACCGATATGCTTTTTATTGACTGTTTTCCTGCAGACAATCCTGGTCGGGGACAGCGGAGTGGGGAAGACGTCGCTGTTGGTGCAGTTTGATCAGGGGAAGTTCATCCCCGGATCTTTCTCCGCTACAGTGGGCATTGGATTCACGGTATGTCTAAATCTTTTACATACAGGACACTCTCTCGTTGGAATTAAGTAGGATGTCGCAGGTTCAGGTGTCAGTTCACCCAAATCACAAATAAAAGTAATGCAGGTAGTTTGGGTTTAATTGGCTCAGATATCTGTGTGAGATTTCTGCCTGCGCTCCGATACAATGGAGGTAAATGCAATTTGGATTATGTTGCAACAACATAAAAACAACAACAGCGACATGTATTTCAAGGGAGAGTTTCCTATACCCAGGAGAATTGACAGTACTCACAGTTTTGATTCCCTTAGGAAACAAAAGCACTCCACCTCAACTACATAAGAGTCCCACAAACAAAATGTAGGACAGGCTGTCCCCACTGTCAACAGCCCATGGAAATAAACGGCTTTGTTGTGCACCAGCACAATGAGTTACTACTCATAGGAGGTGAGAAAGCCACTTAATTTAAGTCTGAGTGACTGACATGTGGGAAGCAGCATTGTCTTGAGAGTGAAGCACAAGGCACCCTTCAGCATCTGTATGAGGCGCACCGGGCAAACTTGCTCAAATGTAAACCCATCCGAGTCATTATTAGACAGTTAAAGCAACAGATGTCCTTTTAAGAGCTAGAGGGTCTGACGATGTGGGTCAAACAAATACAGAACTTTCACCCAGGGGACCAGTGTTCATGTGATATCAAAAGCTTAGCTATTTTCTGTAAACTGATCTTCAAAGATGTGCTGCTGTTGAACATTTCCGATGTATTTTTTCAGTCTATTGGTGTAGAAGCAGAAATCTCAGAAGGTAGACGATTTAAAGTTATTTAGAAGACACTGTACGTTTTTTTCTTATGTCGTTTGTCTGTTTATTCAGACGTTAACCTGTGGGCCCCTTTTAACATCAATACAAATCTCTCTCTTCTTCTCCCAGAATAAAGTGGTGACTGTTGACGACGTAAAGGTCCAACTCCAGGTCAGTGAATAAATCAGTTCCAGTGATAACTCAATGTGCTCCCACAATGGCAACCTATTTTTAGACCACAGGCTGGTTTTTCTCTTGGGCACCGGTGTCACGACTGAAAATGAGATTTAGCCAAGTGGAACCAGGCCGAGTTCTTTGTTTCCCTTTCTGTTTCAGATTTGGGACACAGCGGGCCAGGAAAGGTTCAGGAGTGTGACACATGCGTATTACAGAGATGCCCACGGTGAGGCCAATATACACCGTCACCAACGTCTCACCCGCTGCTCTTTTACACACAGACGTAGAGATGGGCGGCGATATAATAATAATAATATACTCGTTCATCTTTTTTCTTTAAAGCTTTGCTCCTCCTTTATGACATCACCAGCAGAACCTCTTTTGACAACATCAGAGTAAGTCTGGGAGAAGTCTACCGTCTGGCAGGATATGGAACAAAAAAGTCGACAGAGAGCATACAATGACCTGTGTGTGTGTGTGTGTGTGTGTGTGTGTGTGTGTGTGTGTGTGTGTGTGTGTGTGTGTGTGTGTGTGTGTGTGTGTGTGTTATTGTAATCAACCCTGCCTCCCAAATGCAAACACACTTGCTCTGGACTGACTCGTGTCCTTCTGTCTCTGTTCTCTCAGGCATGGTTAACAGAGATCCATGAGTATGCACAGACCGACGTAGTCATCATGTTGCTGGGCAACAAGGTGAGCAGAAGGACAAGGAAAAATCTTGAGAAAATGGGATGGGACTGGAAAACTGTGGCTTTTAATGGTAGTAGATATAGAATACATGTTTGTACAGCGCCACACAGAAGACAAGACACGGTTCGTAGTTAGCGTGTGGATGTAGCTTAAGGGCCGAGTCCAGCGGCGTTATCAGAGTTTTTTCCTTATCAATGCGTATTTTGGTCAGTACAACTATTGTGAAGTTCACAAAGAAACTGTAAACAATAATGCATAAATGCTCTGAAGTGCAACAGGGACTTCAGCCACCGGCAGAATGAAGGGTGTGAGAACGAGTGACAGACGTGTGCTGACCACATGTGTGGCTGCAATCAGCTGCTATCCAGGGCCTCTACTTAGCCAGTGGGAAAGTGTCATTTCACACAGAGATCAGCTTTGTCTTTCAAATGAAAATACATTATTATAATACGGCATCCCTCAGTTTCACGCTGCTCCACTGTTTGACAATTAGCAACTCATATAGTAACGTAACAATGTGCGTGGCGAGGAAAGGAAAAGGTAAAGGGCCAAATGGACGAATGTTAACAGTTAACGGGTTTCAAACAAATATGCCAGAACAAGTCTTTGCAAATGTAGTACGAGGAATTAGAATGAATCAATACTGTTTACAAGAAAACTCCACAGGAATTACTGTTGTTTGAAATTTGTATTGTTTAAATCATGCATGGTTTGTTAAAAATAAAAAAAAGTAGACAAAGCAAGATTCCAAAATTTAAACGGTGGCATGCCACAAAGTATACTGCAGCCACATTTTTCCAAGTCTAGCTCAATTTTTTATTTATTTTTTATGCAATGTCTCATTCTAACGTACTGATTTTTTCAAATATAAACAACATAAACATGATTTTTAATTACTGTGTTTCCTTTTGGTTCAGTTTGGAACGAATCACAAGCATTAATGTCCTCTTTCAGGAAATTTTAATTTGATCTCTCTTTCAGGCCGACATGAGCAGTGTCAGAGCCATCAGGAGAGACGAAGGAGAGCGGCTGGCCAGAGTGAGTACCTCCTTTACCGGCGTTCAACCGTCACCGACACGGTTTACTCTGCTGTTAACGCCGCTGTTTGCTCCTCCTCGTTTCTCTCAGGAGTACTCGGTTCCTTTCATGGAGACGAGTGCCAAGACGGGGGTCAACGTGGAGCTGGCCTTCACCGCTGTGTCCAAGTATGAAACCTAATAACTCATCTCAACTCAAAAAAAAAATTCAAATGTTTAACTAAAGTTTCAACCCACTTAGTAAGCCATTTAATTGAATGATAATAATATTCAAATACAGTGAAAATATTCAATATAGTGATGTATTTAACTGGGATTGTAAACAGCTATTTAATAATGAAAACCCTTAAAATGTACCCAATAGCATAAGATCCACTCATTTCTAATTTACTTCTGAAAAGGACGTTAAATTATCAATCAAACCGATGAATGTATCCATCAAATATAATATATACCAAAATAATGATAAAGAATTCCCAACAAAATTATATTATATACCAAAATAATTACTCTAATAGTAACTTTAAATAACATAAATTTACATCTGGAAATATTTTAGAACCCTTTTTAAGACCGCAATTCCAATTATCACATTCATTTCTAAAAGTAAAACATCTTATTTATTATTACTATTTATTGATGTGGTTAATATTAAGAATATTATACAAAAAAAGGTGCCAGAATAGACCATTTATTAATAATACACATTATTATATTCATTTATATTTTATTAAGAATACCAAAATATTTTTTTTAATTATTTTAAATAACGTGGGTAAATTAAGTCAACTAGATGACACTATTTTAATAATAATAATAATAATAATAATTATAATAATAAATTCTCTACAGATGGTTAGCGAAATTGCTGCACACCTTATAATTTACTTTGACTGCCAAATAATCTTGACAACACCAATGTGGATTAATTTAAGATCGTAAAGAAAACAAATGTGTGCTGCTTTCTAAACTGTGTGCTGTCTGGTTCTATTCTTCAGGGAGCTGAAGCACCAGGCCGTCCAGCACCCTAATGAACCCAAGTTCCAGATTCATGAATACATTGAAACGCAGAAGGAGAAGTCGGGCTGCTGCAGCTCCTTCTGAAGCTCCTCTCCCGAGCCCTGCGCCCACCACTCTGGTCTTGAGTGGGAGGAAGCTACTAACTCACTGCTGCTCCCAAAATATGATGCTGCCATTCATTCAAGACTAAAAGCCAAAAGGACAAACCAAGCTATGGACTCGCAAAAGCCACGCTTTTTTTTCATTTAGCCGCTGCCGACGTTTACACAGCAACTCAATATTTTCAGTAGAAATGTTATCAAAAAAGTATTTAAATTGTTTGAGAAAATAAAGCCTTACGCGATCTGCTTTCTTTGTGAGAGTTAGACGAACAGATCCAAAACATTTATGTGGATGCCTGTTAGATACGGAGGTGGAGTCAGGAAGTTGTTCCCCTAGGTTAGCTTAAATGCTAATGAAAACCGCTCGCCTGGTTATGTTCAATGTTTAAAGATACACCTACAGCTCTAAAGATCTTAAACGCTTTTTGGTTTGTTTTCTAGCATACCTACCGACTGATCGAGCACTTAATGCAGATTAAGTCATGTTAAAAATTACATTACTTGTAAACCTTTCTGAACAATAACAAAACACACTAAAATATATATATTTTTTACCATTTCTAGTTTTTTTACATTGCTACATGGTTGCCGGGCTAACATTAGCTACTTAGCAATCAACACAAACAGCTGAGACTGATGGGAATGCCATGCTGAGCAAATATTGGTCAAAAACATTGACCAGTTGGTTTATGGACAACAATTTTGAATCCCTGAGCCTTGGCATTTTGGCAGTTGCCATCTTGTTTTTTTTCATACCACCAGAAGTTGACACGAGACGGTGAAGTTAAGTACAAGCGAACGCTGAATATGACATGTTTAGGGGACCGCCATGTTACAACTTACTTTCATGAACTGTAAGTACACTGTGAAAGGTTTAAAGTTGTAAGACGAAAACATGGACGACACCGTGGTAGCGACCTGTCCATCACAAGGAACCCTGCTTTATGGTCTATTTGACTCTAAAGGGGATCATAAGTTACAAAATAAACATCATGCTGGATTGAAGAAGTCTTGAAACTAGAGATTAAGACATAAACTCATGTTTACAATGTTTACTGATGGAATAAATCAAGAGGGAATAGAGTTATGTTTTCTATACAACCAGACTTCTTTTTGCAAACAGTCACACCCTGCTGGCCATTAGAAATAACTCAAGTTGAAGGCCCATCAGCATTGACTTCACAAACCAAAGTGTTGGAATATTGAAATTCTGACCTGATGATGGCATTTGGATCATCAAAGTTATTTTAGTTCTCCCAAAGGGAAACATGAATGTCTGCACCTGATCAGATTTTATCGCAATCCATCCAATAGTTGTGAAGACTTTTCACTTAAAGAACAGAAATGTCAACCCATGGTGGCACTGGAGCAAAAATCCCGACTGAAACTCCTTCCTAAACGCACGGACATGAGCTTGATATCGATCTTCTCATCTAACCAACTCTATCATTCATGCCTCTTTGAATAACGTTCATTTTTCTTTTTTGTTTGCCTTAACAGACTCAGTCTATCGCAGACTTAAAATACTTTTTCTGCATTTCAAATTGTTGCTGATGGAAGTACAAGGATGTGACACCATTTCACCAAAGTGGAAGAAAACTTAAAAACTACACACGCACCACTGGCACGAGCAATAAGAGCACACAGTCTCGCAGACTTAGTTTGGGAAAAAAAATCAACATTGCTACGGGCTCGTATGTGTGTTAACCTTCCAAGAGATCCGGACAAAGGCCACACATTGTGTCGTGGACGCAATTGAAAGCCAAGAAGATGGACAACAAAAGCCCTGTCTGTTTGGTCAGACTGGTGTTCCTGACAGACTGTTCTTGAGAAGTGACTGCCGGCTGCTGAGAGAGAGAGAGAAATGTGTCTCTAGAGGAGGATTGTTGCATAAAACCAAACATTACACCAGCTATACTTGACAATGATCTGATTTGCAATTTGGTCCTTCATACAAGAAACATCTATGTATTTGTGAGTGAGCAGTTTTTTTGCTAAAAAGTATATATATATATATATATATATATATATATATATATATATATATATATATATATATATATATATATATACATATATATACATATATATATATATATATATATATATATATACATATATATATATATATATATATGTGTGTGTTACTTTTATTTACTTTTTATGGTTTAATTGTGGATTTTAAACTTGAGTTGCATGTTTGCTGGATTGCATGTACCAAATCTGTGCACAGTGCCTCCAGAACGTTAAACTCTGTTTTATATTTGTATCAGGACAAACATAAATTATAGACAAATAATTAGCTTTTTTTCCCTCCTTGGATTTGAACTCAACACTCAAGATTACATTTTGTTTTTAAATAGATCAAGTATATAAAATACACATCACCAACACATTAAAAGCTGCATTAATGGATTCAAATCATTTTCTGGGCCACTTTCTGCAAACTTTTTTGCCAACTTTTGTGTTATAATAGTTGACTATTAACAGGTCCAGCATGCAGAGAGGCACAATAGCATTTATTTAGAGTCAAAGCCTACTTTCCTTTTGGCTCTGTTTTGGTCTCCACCAATTCCTGATTTTAGCAGCTAAATGCTACGCTTTGTTCGGCAGACTTTTGTCGCTTCTCTTTGGGCAGGTGGTTTTGGGAGAATTTCCCGTCAGCCATCCGAAAAAATTACTTGAAGGACGCTGAAATGCTAAGAGTTGGGTGATAATTCCCCCATGATCTGATCCATTGGTAACAGCTTTAAGAAACTAATGATGTCAAAATAACTGCTCCAACAAGCAGGTTTCCGAACTTCTGTTCGCAGTATGCAATGCTCTCCTGCAAATGTTTCTTATTGGTCAATTATTGTTGGGATGCTCAGGTCTGACACAGTTAATAAAGGAAAAAAAAGAAAGAAAGAAAAAATCAGATTATTGCCTTTTGATCATTGTACACGTTTAACAGTTGCTTCTTGTCAGACCGAGCTGCCAAAAGATGTCTTTGATGTGTCATATGCTGCATAAGAAATAAACTATTTTTAACTGAGCACACTTAATATGAGCGGTCATCTTCAGTGCAGTTAATCAGAACGAGAGAGAGAGGGAGAGGGAGGGAGGGAGGGAAGGAGAGAGAGAGAGAGAGAGAGAGAGAGAGAGAGAGAGAGAGGGAGAGAGAGAGAAAGAAAGAGAGAAAGAGAGAGAGAGAGAGAGAGAGAGAGAGAGAGAGAGAGAGAGAGAGAGAGAGAGAGAAGGCAATCAATCACATTTTAAGTTGTTTTGCCTGGTTTTATACTTCACTCATAGAGCAAACATGAAATCAGCAGCAATTACATATGAAGGTTTGTTGCAAAACCTACAGGAATGAATGAATGAATGAAATATCTTACTTGCAGGTGTGACTTCACAATCAAATACATAGCATGTCCCCTTTTTAAGTGTGAATTCAAATAAATTTCTCTCTCCATTTTTTGTTCTCAACCTTATAAAAACGCCAATAAAGGAAACGTTGTTTAAGTGCCTTTATGATCACCTCCCTTTTTGCCAGATACTATTGGCTCTTATGTTGACTATCATTGATCAAATTGTACTTCAGTTTTTGGTTGTTGAAAGTCAGTGGGAAAAAAAGTTAAGATTCCACCTAACATTACACATTTTTTTAATGTAATTATTATTACATTAGTAGACCATAATGTTGTTATTAGACAGGCTTGTCGACAGGATTTAGAAATAATGAGGCGTCAAGTCCAACCATATCATTTTGTAAGAAAAGTTGTTGGCACTTACAATAACTATACAATATATATACAATATACAATATTACAATATATACAATATTCTATTATTTAAAATAAGTTCTCTTCTATGCCAAGGATACATGCTGATGATTTTAATTAGTTGTATTTATTCATTTAGCACAGTTAAGCCTATTATGTACCTTTCTCGCCCAGAAAAATCGAATTTAAGGATCTAGTCTAAATGATTAGTATCCCGTTTTAAAACACAAACTCAAGAATAGTTTAATCGTGCACTGTGGCTCAGATTTTAAAGTTATCGGAGAAAAATATTCAGAAATCGTTCAAATTGTAACTGTGATGTAGTCTTAAAATGAGCTTTTATTTTGAAAACCCGATGACGCGCGTTAATCTTATGCTTTAGTTTGACACTGGCACGAGACGGTGTCCGATTGCAGGTGGAAAAAAGGAAGATTGCAACATCGCAGTTCAAAGGGGAGGTTCAGTGAACCGAGCGGAGTGAAAGCGAAGCGGAAAGTTTACTGCGACTCAGTTCAGCGGAAGTGAAGCCGAGCGAAGTCTGTGCGCAACAGGTGTCAGCTTTTGGTTGTATGGTTGTTGTGCGACTCCCTGTTTGACGGCTCTGAAGTGGTTTCGCATAGAAAAAAAAATAGAGAAAAAAAGTTTTCATTCGTGAGAAAAGCAAGAACATGTCAAACCTCCGACCCAAGCTGTGCCACCTGAAGAAAGGAGCCAGCGGCTACGGGTTCCACCTGCACGGAGAGAAGGGCAAGACCGGGCAGTTCATCCGGCTCGTGGAGTCGGACACCCCCGCCTCCGAAGCCGGGCTTCTCGCGGGCGACCGCCTGGCGTTTGTGAACGGGGAGAGCGTGGAGGGCGAGAGCCACCAGCAAGTCGTGGCCAGGATACGGACCGCCGACGGGGCTCTGGAGCTTATCGTCGTCGACCCCGAAACGGCCGCGCTGCTGGAGAAACACAACCTGAAGTGCCGGAGGGAATTCGTCACCGAGGGGATTCCCCTGCCGGGGGACAGCGACTCCGACCGCGTGGACGCGCAGAGCAACGGCACCTCGAGGGAGTCCACGCCGGCCCCGCCTGAGAACGGGGACGCTGCCTCGGAGAGGTCGGAGAGGCTGAGTGTCGGCTCCAGCACCAAGGTACAGCAAAGCACAGCAACTCACTCCATTGAAGTCACGGCTCACTGAATTCACGGGCCCCTAAACGCCACATTATATTGGGTTGTATTAAGTTATTATTATTATTATTATTATTATTATTATTATTATTATATAAATTATGTAGTGTCATCTCGACCAAACGTAAGAGAAATCTCGGTCGAAAAGCTCAGTTGTTGACCTCTTGACCTGTGAATAGGAGCGGGCGTTATGGGCGAACTCTTCTATTATGTAATATTTAACCAGTATATCACTGTACAGTGTCACAATGTTGTACATCTACTGAAAATCAATTGAGAAACTTTACCAAGGAAAAAGTATTCTTGGCCTTTTGGATCAGTGCGTGTGTTACAAATCAACCTCAACTCGACAAGGTCCACCTACTTTCTATGTTGCATAATTATTTATTTATTTGATCCACAATCAGTTCCTTAGTTTGTTTTGTTGACAAACTAGGCACTTCATGCATAAAGGAAATCAATCTCATTAATGCCAAAATCACATTAAAACTATATTGCCATAAAGCATTGGCGATCATTAATTTGCGCTATCATTTACAATTTTACAATCCCCTAGTGCATGCAGAGCGTTAAAGCCATAGCTGCCATGGTGACAGTGTTTGCCTCTGACGTTTTGACGAATTTACATCATCCGGCTATATGTTACATAAGCATGGGCCTCAGTTTGTGGTCGGCCAGAGGTCATTAAAACACAACTCCTTCCAAATGATTGCTTTTTATGGGAGTCCGATTTACTCGCCATATATTCATCAGCCCAAAAAACAGCAGTGCTCCTGGCTTATATCTTCCCATCTGATCTGAGGCCAGCCCCAAGTAGCCACTGCAGTGATCTGCTGAGACTGTGAGGTGACACCTCTACTCATTCCTATTGAATAGAGTCTTTGTCATGCGCCTGACTGTTTCTCTGCTTCCCGTCTTGAATTCCCCGGCAGGTTTTGCTCGTCGGACCAGAGGCTTTGTCGCTATGATTCATGTCACTGACGACATCATTTTCTACTCTACTATTGTTATTACCTGATGGGGATTTTGAGAGATATGAGTAGACATAATGGGTGTTAAAAATAGAGCTTTAATTGCACGACAGGTAAGATGGAGATTGCACCACAGTTTCCACACTTTTTATATATATATATATATATATATATATATATATATATATATATATATATATATATATATATTATTTTAAGAAGGCGCTTTGTTGATGGCACTCACAAAAAGAACAATTGGCAAACAATATTGAAGGTCTGATGCTCTTGTCTGGGACTGTGACATGTGTTTCTTTCGTGGGATTATCATTATCCTGCCTTTTTTAAAGGACCAGGCTTTTGTTGTCAGCTAGGAAACACTGTACTCTCTGAAGTGGTCGTAAACATGGCAAGATTTAGTTGCCGTTCTAACTGCCGGTGCGAAGTCTAGGCCCTGATTTTACATGTGGTGTAACGGCCGTATAAAAAAGCTTAACAATGGAGCCGTTTATCTGTGTGGTACCCTTTTGAATAGGAATTGTTTTTTTAATTTTAGAGTAAGGAGTCAAGGGTGAGCGTCAAAACAGCATGCCGGTTATAGTGGTGCAACAGGTCATAAAACTCATGGATCATAAAACTCACGGATCGGATAAGCACAAAAGAAAAAAGGGAGCAAATATAGAGATCCCCGATCATGTTTTTTTTTTTCTTCCGTTGATACTAAATGCAGATTGTACAGATAATTTTGTTTGACTATAGCAGCTGTCCCAAAAATAATTACAACCACAACGAAGTAAGTGTAAACCATCGAAAGTTCTAACTGTTATCCTTTTACTTTGTTATAGTAATTTAGAGTGTTTTTTTTTTTCATTTAAAAACACACAATTTAAATGATGAGGAAATAAAAAATTGTATTTTTACAGAATAAAACAATCCTTGTCATTATTAGTATTGATTATGTATTAAGCTGCTTGGAGTTTAGTGTAAACATAATTTGTAATTCCCTCATCTAATCTATTTACTGTATGTTGTTTTGAAAACAACTTCAAACAACTGGGTTGATTCAAGTTTCTCACCAAAACAAATTTTACAAGATTACTTTTGAATAAATCAACTTTGCCTGAACAGAGACTGAACGCATCATAATGTGAAGGAACATAGAGATGCTGCCACCGTCCTGTCAATTGAAACTCTGGTTGGTTGTTTACAATTAAACATTATCGGAGAATGGCGACTAGAAAAGCATTGATGTGGATGTCCTGATAAATATTATATAATATCAAGCCTAACAGCGTCCTGTTGTCCCGGGGACGGTAGAAAATGTCCCTGATAATGCTACATCGTCTACAACAGACCATGTTGAAATTGGCAGGGGCAGAGCTAGTAATGTTAGCCGTTAGCAAAGCAACCAAAGCTTTGATGCAAAGATCTAATTAAGAAGATCATTGATCTTATGCTATCTCCTAGGTAACAGCAAGCTAACGTTAGCCGCAACCTTTTGTGCGGCCTCAAACTCGAAATAAAGTTGGCAGCTTTTGTTGCTTCTCTGACTCGAATCCAACTCATACGACTCGAAATCCACACCCTGCCTTTACCGCATGGGTCTCTGAAAGTTTGGCCCCTGTTCCGCGGTTATAAAGGGGAAATCTAGATCTCCGTCTCGCTCTATGCAGGCGGCTCACGGCCCGTCACTAATCCTCCGGTGAAGTGAATAGCCCAGGCTGGCTGGGATGCTGCAAACCTCCAGCCACATTCCTGCCTGATGGGAATCTTGGCAGAGCCTGACTGATGGTTCTATGCTGGCCTCTGGTACCAGGCCTCCCAGGGGGATACACTTGAGTCGGCTGGCCAGTGATGATGCAGTGATGATGCGGATCTAGCTCCCCGAGCACAATCACCGTTGCGCCTCAAACAATAGCCCCTTTCACGTGACTGCCTTTTGGTTTGACTTGGTATTGCAGTCCAGGGCTCGGTCACCAAATGTTTTTTTAATTTATTCACACACTAAATTAAGCAATGATCCTCCCGGTGATGGTCTAGGCAAAGACTTGGATATCTAATACCACAAAGATTGCTTTTCTTTTTTGCCGGAAGATAAAGGCATGAGCTGAATGAGCATGTCATCATATTATGGTAACATCCTGGCCTCCAGCGACTCGGTCCTCCACCACACCGAGGGCCTTCTGTCGGTCGCCATAGTAATGCCCGGCAGCAGAAAGAGGCTTTGTCTGCCGTGTTTGCATGTGGAGAAAGGCTCGCAGGCCAGGGGAGGAAAGGAGAGAGGTCTCTCACGCCTCAACAAGGAGGCCATGCTGACCCTGAAATACCTACACCCTCACTTAACACACACACACACACTGTTATAGGACTGGAGTGAAGTGGGAGGGGAGGGGGTGTGGGTGCAGGAGCGGTCACCAGATTAAACAGCAATTTGTTCTGTACTTGTAGATGTGAAAATGTCAAACAAACGGTGAAATAATGAGGTCGTAAACGAGTGGGTGTTTGAAGTGTTGAAGCGAGATGTAATATAATGAGGTACTTGACCAAAAATCGAAATGCCACTTCGCACCCGACTCATTATATTTGCCCCGAGCAACTTACTCCCTGTTTCCAGTTGCAGCATACCTGGAGACCCTTGAACCTCCGACTCGGATTGAAGTCCTCGAGGCAGCAGCTTCTCATCTTGCCAGCCGATCATTTCTTCCTGCACATTGTGCTACGTCCTTTATCTCTCAGCTCACATGAGCCAGAGAAAGGGCAATTAATCTGCCACTTTGATTGATTTAAGAGGAGTGAAAGCCACGATTCGAGATTACTTTCATGCCACTCGGTGGAGCCGCCGGTTGCTCCGTTTGTAGTTACAATTTAACCGCACAATGACTGGAGACAGGCTTATTTTGGACTGTTGGTTGGCCAGAGTAAGCGTGTTTTTTGTATTTTTATTTTAAAACTTTAAGGATACAAAAGAAATATAGAAAGAAAGAGGGAATGAGAAAAAGTAAATAAAAAAAATAAAATAAACAACCACAGCAAATGACACATTTACACATCCCTAGTCTTACAGAAGTACATATTGGTTATATCATCAGGTAAAGTCAGTACCACTGTTTTTAATCTGGCAGAGCAAAATCCAGTCCGGAGCGGTCCACCATGTCTAATGCTGCGTTCACACCAAAGGCGGCGCGAATATTCGTGCCGCGTCAAAGTCCCAAAAATGTCGGAACATGAAACGCCCTTGTGTTTGGGTTCATAACACCATCCGTAGCCGCACACAGCTCGGTGAATTTCACCGACTCCTCCAGGAACCACGGTCTCCCTGGCTTATCTCCATAAAACGGATACCGCTTCCGCCATGGAAATAACCACTAGTTCTGCTTTATACTTTTTGTGTAAATACCACATACGTCGGAACATCAAACTCCATCGTGTTTGGGTTCATAATATTATTCGTAGTTTGATTCAGCAACGGCAAGACGGCCGTGGTGATGGGCGGAGCTTCTCAACGCTGATTGGCTGACACAATGACTCACGCGATTTTTCACCTGCAGGAGAGCTGCTCCGGTGTGAGGAGCAGCTCTGCTGCTCCTCACATGAGAGCTGCTGTTGCCATCTTCACCCTGGGAGCGTTTAAAACGCAGATATAGCGGTCTGCTTTTCACGCGACATATTTTTCGACGCTCTGTGTGTGTGTGTGTGTGTGTGTGTGTGTGTGTGTGTGTGTGTGTGTGTGTGTGTGTGTGTGTGTGTGTGTGTGTGTGTGTGCGCGCGCGCGCGCCTGCGGATCGTGGCGGAACTCCGCTGTGAGCGATGCAGAGCAGAGGAGAAGTGTTAACGCGACCAGTAGAGACCGAAATGACAAGCTGTCGTGTGGATAAGATCAATAAAATACGGCCTTTTAGTTTGTTTAATAACAGAACAAGGTGTAGACCTGTTCTATAGGAAAGAGAAACTTAAATGACGACTTGTGATCTGGCGCTATCAAGAAAATTATGGGGGGTGGGTTCTTCAGGGGGGCGCCCCGCCCCCCTATTATAACTGTAGGGGAAACCCTGGTGTGTGTGTATATATGTTTAATTTACTTAATACTAATGTATAAATATTGCCAAATACTATCTCACCTCAGTCCACTCATTAGCTGGTTAGGAGCTGCAGGTGTATTTTGCAGTTAAGGACGTCTTATACTCTTTGTTTACTTTCACAGAAAATTGGTAGATTAATTGAAATACCAATTTGTTGCCGCCTGTTCTTGTAGTCTTTCCCACGTCAGTCTGTTATTTTTGTGAAAATCTCCATATGAGTGCAAACCTAGCATTTGCTAGGCACCATTAGACACCATTAGCGCCTGTGTCCGAGGCTCCTGGAACCCTACATATAGTAGAATGGGCTCGCTTCAAGAGATTCCCGTACCATTGATGGAAGCTTGCCTGGTACCTTCTCTACTGACAGAATGGAAATGAAAAGTGCTGCTGGCAAATGCTCAGTCAAAATTATTATACAGGATTTGTATCTTTCTTTTTTTAATTTTTTTTAAGTGAAGTGACGCATGGGGCACGCCCTGCAGTTGATAAACCTATGAGTCTATCTGGAGTTACGTTATACCTGTAATTGGAGACTTTCAAGTCTAACCATTTATTTTAAATTGATCAAATGTGTTATTACATAGCATTGATATCATTTATTGTATTTAGATCTATATTTGTCACTCCCAACAGTCACAAATTGGCCTTTATTCTTTTTAAAGATTCCCAACATCCGAAACATCTTTACAGAAGTGTGTGATTTAAAAAATATATATATATATTGAGTGTAGGTAGTATATGCTCATGTTTTGGAATCAAATACAACCTGTTGTCTTACGCTGGACAAATCTTGGAGACATTTCCCGCTGGGGCAGCTTTCCATCAGATGCTTCTTTACATGGGCTGCCATCCAAAACAAACGCCACGAAAGAGCTGTTTGCGTCACCGGACCAAGCTCCTCGCTTCCCCACTGTTTTCTTTGTCAAAGTCTAAATAAACATGGATACAGAATAGCCTGTTGGTTGGCCGAGCTTCCCATACAGTCCTTTTTATTCTGAGCAATAGAGTAAATGCAGTGTAGCCGTTCCCTCATTGAGATTGAGGCCATCCAAGGACATGCCGCCAAGGCGACAGGAGACTTTGTGCCGTCACTGCTGTGATCGTGCTCTTCCCTCCGGCTCGGCCTGAACCTTGACGTTAAGCCGTCCAAAGAAAAGTCTGCGGATCTATCATGATTGAATCTTTGGCATGACAGGGATTATAATTACATTTGGTGCAAGCAATTAGGACGTCTTTGAAGTAACTAATGCTCTGAAAATCGGAACGCAATCCTACTGTGTTGTGACTGTATGCCTCCAGCTTCGGGCTCCGCCAGCTTTCAACTCGAATCAGTCAGCAGTTGCTAAATGGGGAATTCGACATCACCAAAACGAATTGAGACGAGCATAAAGAGGAGGAGGGGGAGGGCGGGGGGGGGGTCGCATAAAAATACAATATCTTCTGACAGTTAACCCACTGAGCCCCAAGCCGAGGTGTGTGTGTGTGTGTGTGTGTGTGTGTGTGTGTGTGTGTGTGTGTGTGTGTGTGTGTGTGTGTGTGTGTGTCTGTGTCTGTGTGTGTGTCTGTGTGTGCGCGCGCACACACACACACTTGTATTCTATACTCTATAGAGGGATTCCACCTCTATGGAAACGGCACAATCATGACTAGAAGTAAAGGACTCAAAAATGTATTTATTTTGCAGTGTAACACAGTTACAATGTCATAAATCATAAAAGAAAAAATGCAAGTAACACTTTTTTTCCATGTATTTTTTTGTAAAGAAAATGTAATCTACATATGCAACATTTTTCCAAGTGTTACCAATCTTTAGAATGGCGGCTCTACGTACTATGTAAATTTCTTTGCACTATTACAGGCATGGAGGTCACACGCTGTGGACCGACCTGCGGAGCTGTTTTAACCTTATAAGCACCAAGACACATATGGTTTACCATTTTGTATTTCCCCATATTAGCAACTGTAAAGTCACAAAACGCGCCGTGCGAGCCCCCGTGAACAGCGCACCCTCCGCCTCTCGAGCGCCATCTGCCTTCTCAGATGCAGCACCCCCATCTGCATCTCCAGCAGAACCTCCAACAAGCACCACCCGTGGCTAGAATCATCGGGCTATGTTAATCCCTAAAGCCACTGTTGCATGACGCAGCGCACCCATGTTGTCCAAATAACCACCAAGCAACAAGTCACATTTAGTAATAACAAAACAAGCCAACAACATTAAAACACTGCAGTGCTGCACACAGACACACAGACATCTCCAGCTGTCTGACCAGCAGCAACAAAAGCGCTGCGTATGATTAAATACGACTGCAGATTATTTATTTTTTTAAGTAACACAGCCAGCATTTAACTCACCACATGCCCGTAATCCTCTGTGCGAAAGGCGTCATCAGTAAAATCCATCAGCAAGGTAGGTTCTAGGTAGCAACTAGAAGTTTCTAGTAGCTTTGTGCCCCTTTGACCAATCACAGCTCATGTTAATGGTCACACTGGCCCGCTGACCAATCATACATCTACGCCACCTCGCAGGCCCTGCACGTCAAATAATCCGCCCAGTTTGTCAAACTAAAGATCTGATTTGTTGAAGACTACGGCGTAGTGTAACGTCCGCAGGAACGACTCGCAGACGTTGGTTGCGTTAACTTGCAGGTTTATTGCACGAGTGTTCACAGAGTTCGCAACAGGCTCTTCGCTAACAGTAGCTCCGGCGTAACAGCTAACCAGCTCAACTAGCAGCCCCACTCTAGCATAACATCAACAACACAACGTCACTTCCTCCGACGAGCGGCGAGAAATCCTTTACAAAAACTGGCCGCATGCGAAGAACAACTTTTTCTCAAGTCTGCCAGTGGATCCTAACAGCGTGGAGCAGTGTCAAAGAATCCACCATCACCAACGGGTTCTGAAAGGCTGGACTGCTGCGTGACGGGGAGGACAGCGCAAGCAGATTTGCCTCGGGAGGAAAGTGACATTGAGAGCGCAAACGAAAGAGAGACTGAGTGCAACGAAGCAATTCTGAGGCTGTTTTATTCCGACACTAAAGAAGAGGACTTCAATGGTTTTAGTGCACAGGAGGACGATGGCGATAGTGATCAATTACTTTTTCTGGTAGGTTCCTATATTTTCGTCTAGAAAATGTGTGACGAAGTAATTACAAACCTTCAGGCTGTTCAATTCCGATACTGAAGAAGACAACTTTAGTACTGTTCTGGAAAAAACATTTGTCGTATGTATGTACTAGTTGTGGATGTTACCGGCATTTATTTAATTAAAAGTTTTAAAAAATAGTTCCTGTAACATCTTGCTGTGTTAATATCTCATGTTTCAACGGGGACACCTGCGGGACCAGAGTCTTATTTTATAAAGATGTGCCCGCTACACTTCCCCAGGCATTCACCAAACCACCTCAAATGACTCCTTTTTAATGTGGCTAAAGCACGATTCTACACCAAACGCCTCTGAGAAATCTCTGAGGTCCTCACTCCGGTCTTTATCCTGTTAACGTTCTGCCATCCCGCGGGCGTCCTTTACTGGACATTCTAGTGTACACTGTACCCCCTATTTATAGTTCGGTACAAGTTCGGCACGAGTGCCATATGTTTCTGGAAACCTACCAATCTTGTGATTCCAGCTGTGCAATCCGTTTCAAGATCAGACCACCACAGCAGCTACAAACGAGACTTTTGTCAGACAACAACAAACAAACAAACGATAGCAAAAGCGAGGCAACTCACCGATGACGCCTCATATTTATCCATAAATCCATTACATTCCAACAACAACGGCGTTGTTACGTCGTAAAGGTCCAATAAAAATAAATCCCATAAAAGATTTAGTCCAAAACACGTGATTACATCCATAAATATCCACGAGCTGGTGTTCCATCATTTCATATCAGCTGGAAGATATGAAAGAAAAACGATTTTGTTTTTAGAAAAAAAGCAAGTCACCTCATACAGCTCGGATGACAGGCGTTTCGTACAGCCAATGAAATAGCCTAAAAAAAACGAATAGCAGGAAGTGGCAGTGGAGCTGATTCCAACAGCTTCGACTTCACCAGAACACACAGCTGCTCACTGAGCCTCAGTTTGGCATTGAATTAGCATGAAAATGCATTTATACTTCATTTTCTCTGTGTCAGCAATACTGGTAGTAAATATGACCTCTATAGGTTTGCAAGACTATAAGCCTTTTTAATAGATAGATAGATAGATAGATATATAGATATATATCTATCATGAATATTTTCAGTCTCAAAATGGAAAAACGTCTAGACATTTCATTAGAAAAACATGTGTAAAATATAAATTTTCTGTGATATTGTTATCTGCTTTTTACTTAGACTAGAAAAGGCTATTGTCCCGTTGTGTTTTCCAGTCCATACATCCCATTTATAGTCATCTACAGGCATCTATTTGCAAAGAAATGTTCAGGCGGAAATAAAAACCTTATACTTTAGTGTGTTTAAACTGATCACTTAGTGTCAGCAGCACTTAAAGTGATTCTGACTATTGAGGGGAAAAAAGCATCAGTGTTACCTTTTCAAAAGAGACCAAGACCATGTATTTACTCCTAATAGTCCAAGTACAACTTGTGATTTACTTTGGGTATACCTGGATAGGCGTTTTTCGTCAAATTTTACAGGAATGTTAAGAGGTTAATATCTGAGCCCAGGACCATTATCCCACAGCGTGGAGCACAAACGATACACAGTAACAACAAAACAATGGCACATGGCTAAAGTCCAACAAATGCTAACGTTTTTTTCTTTTCTCACCAGCATCATATTTAGTGCTAACTTGTTCTCTGTAGTTATTAGAACACATCCTTGAGTGGTTTCTGAACACATTTTTCAGATGTCCTTTCAGAGGCCATTCCTGTCTCTCACTCACACACACACACACACACACACACACACACACACACACACACACACACACACACACACACACACACACACACAGAGAGAGCTGTTGGGGTGGAACCAATGAGGAAACCACTTCCTGTCCTTGCAGCGAGTTGCTATAGTGCAGAAGCCACATTGTTTGTTTGGTTTTTGTCTCCGTCAGGTTATTGATAACAACAATGCCTCATGGAGTTGGCAGTTCTGTGTAGTTTGTGTCAATTATATAAGCCAACAACTTAATTTTAGCAGTAAACACCATGTTTCTTTCCGAAAATCAGACCTTGTTGTCAATAACTATTTTTTTTCCAACCTGAGCTGCACGTGTTTACATTCAGGATATCTCGAGTAGCTTGTGTAGCATAGAGGTGCTAACGCAAAATAATCCAGAGGTAAAATACCCTGCCAAAGTTGGCTCCTAGGTTTTTTTCCTCTTTTTTTATGTTTGTTGCACAAGCCCATTGCTTGGACTGTAGCAATCCCTGGGATCATTTTGAGTTAATGAGTTTAAGACTCTCTGCGAGATGGGGATCCAAGGTTCAAGAGTGCAACCTGTTTGCATGCAGCCTTCGTGGTTCTACAGAAATGGCTCCAAATTCAGTCCTCCCGTGCTTTGTGAGAACATGTTTGAGATGCAGCCTTTTCTCTGTGGAGTTGTGCCCGGAGATCGTCATAAAGGTTTCAAATGGCACACCGCTTAGGGTTTCGCCCTCGGTTCAAGGTCCTCATTATGTGACACCGGGTCGGAGTGCAGGATGTGATGTTTAACTACAGCGAGCTGTAAAACCATTAACCTCCGATATTCATCAGGCTTAGGTTCAGTATCTGCCTGCTGACTCTTATACCATCGCACTTAAAGAGGCTATATGTTAGGCAAGTGATTGCTCCCTTTCCAAATGTATCAGCCTGTTGGTCCAGGGCAAAGTATAAATGTAAGAGGCTGGTGCTATTCTTTAGTTTTCTTCTTGTCAACAAATCCTATAAAAAAAGACCAAAACCAACAATGTGTTTCTCCGTCTCAGTATTTTCTGACTTCCTCCTGTCTGTGGCACTTGGACCCAGGCCCGTTGGTTCCTACTGAAGACATTCATCCTTAACGGCTCACAAATGCATAACATAAAAAAAAATAGTTTTAAAGGCTAGACACTGTTTTTTTTTTTTTTTCATTGTTTACATTTTTTCATGAAACATTGTTTTCCAAATGGGAGGAAATGGTGCATTTGTTGGGTGCCTGTTTTCAGCGCCAGATGAACCAACATTAGTGCACAACCCCCCCAAAACGACATGCATACAGTATATAAGGAGGCTTTTTAGTTTTCACACTTTTCGACTTATTATTCTATACTAAGTTAAATAATTTAAGTTACTATTTTTATGAAAACTGAGCTCCTGAAACCTCTTGAGCTGGTAAGCAGTGCAGGTTTTCCATCTTTTCATGGCACTTGTTGACATATAGACACGGTATGTTCCAACAGCGTGTGTGTGTGACGAGGCGCCGCATGCCAAGCGGCATAACGACGCTATGAATTTGAACATGCGGCTGAATTATGTTGTTATAGTTGGCCAGTCGCATGCCACACACGCTGTCGAGACATTTCAGATGAGCTTCACCTCTGACGGCTACCTTCAGCGGCGGATGGTTGTTGTGGCAACAAACATTGTTTTGATGCCAGCATGTTGGAGATACTCGGTGGGACTTTACCCAGCGGTATCGTTATCATACAGCACTTGTATCACTGAAGCTGTTTTTCTGTGTTCGGCTCTGCTGACACTGTGGTTTTCCTGTGCATGACGGGAAGCCCTGAAAAAACATCTGAAAGCAGTTCTTGAATGTCTCTTGAAATGCACCACGCATAGAGTTCGAGTGATAACGATTTATGGGGATGGGTAAGACCTGGGGACATCTGTGATTACGTCAGTTTGAGCTAGAGGCCAAACGAAGCGAATGCTGGAGTCACAAAGTGGGACGCTGAAGTGACACACCACTAATGTCATTTGCTGTGTTGTTTGATTCGTCACATCCCTTTTGATGACTAGCTGTGATTCAGAGAAAGTGTTGCTCATATTTCAAGTTATTCTTCTGCTAATGTAAAGGACACATCAGGATCAAACATAACTCCTTGATTCCTTGACTTGATTCCGTAGCCCTCTGCACATGCAGCCACAAATATACACAGTTTGATGCTGCAGTACAAACAGTATCGGGTCAGATCGGTCTCAATATTAGTGAATACTCACAGAAGGATTTACAAATGTATTTTGTTGGGTTTTCTCGCATACTTTGCAAGCAAAATATGTTTCACACTGTCCGTTTCAACTGGGGCTCTTCGGCCTCCTGAACAGTTTGAAGCATCATTCATAACGTGGGCTTTCACATTCTTATCCATAATAACTTACAGAAGCATTGTAATTGTTTCATATAACATGAATAACTGATGCAGATAACAGCAACAACAATATGATCTTTTGTTGCCCGGAGGAAATCTTTAGACTCTCAAAACAATCGCCCCATTTCTTGGCATGTTGAGTTTGAAGAAACGGAGCAGTAACGTAATGCACAGCAGACTGTAGGGCATGTCTTTTTTATTCTTTTTTTTTTAATTGTAAAATATGACTTGATTATCATTAAATTACAAAGTTAGTCTTAAAATATCACAACCGTATTAGCAAAATCTCAGCGACTACATATGTGGGAAATGTGTTGAATGTTTTAAACGTTTGAGCTATTAAAGGCCAGGGGTTTATACATTCATTAGAATGAATGAATGTATTCATAAAAGTGCCGCATGCACATTTAAATAGGTTACTTCCCAAACTAAAGACATAAAACGGGAGTAAAAGTAAATCATTCCTCTGCATGTGTTGACTCAGCAGGGATTAATTAATATTTGAAAGCAATAACATAGCCAAACAGAATAAATAAATAAATAAGCAAAACATTTCCACAATAAGCAGATGCAGACATTCACTACAGGTCTCCCTCGCTTAATGTCCCCTCCCTCCCCCCCATCCCTCCCCAATGTTTAAGCGAAACCTACGCCCTTCAGTGGTATACCAATATGAATTATTGCAGCTTCCTTACAGGCTCCGTGCCATATCAGGACGGGGCGTGGAAAAGTCTTGCATGCAGTAAGTGCTCCAGATTCTATGAGATATGGATTGGCATGTGGTGCACTTTGCACCTCACCTGTTCCCTCATCCTTATCGTCCTCAGCCTCCGGTTATGCAGGCTTTGTCATAAATGTATTACTCTATCCAAAGATCCTTCCGAGATCACACTGACTCCCTTGGAACGTTTCGGCAATCATCAACCGCCCCAGCTCCATAGAAACCCTCGGACCAACGCACAGTCCACGCCGAGAGTTGGCACAAGTGTGTGTGGGGGGGGGGGGGGGACTGAGGTTGTAGCGGTTGAACATAAATGGTCACTTTGCAGGGAATCATTTACAGACAGCCGCTGATATCGGGGAGCGCTGCAGATAGATGTGGGTTTTATCAGGCAAATGAGGTGTGACTTTTTGATGTTCACGCCTGTAAACCACTTTGTGCACATGTTCGCTGTTCAAGGTTTTGGAGGTTGAGTCTGTGCCCTCCATGAGTTGACAGTTCTGTCTTTCAGGCAAGTTTCAATATGGAAGTCAAATTACAGTCAAAATAAAAAAATGTACTTACTATCAGTCCCAGCTGTGGCGACATTGGTACAGCTGTCAATGTATAAAGCATTAGGTTTATGTATTTTAATTGTGCTTTTGTATGTATTCTATTTAATGTGTTTTGTACTGTCTGGACCTTAATCAATCAATCAAACTTTTATTTCAGACTTCCATGACTTTGGCTTGCCAAATTCTGACTTATCTCGATTTATGACAGAGTATCCCAGAATATTTTAATATTTATATTATCATCCACTGTCGGGTTTTTGTTCTGCAACCCAGCTGGACCACATCTAAAATGTTAACAGCTAACTTCAGGGCCGAGTTGTGACACTAACTAATTATCTTGATTGTGCATGTTTAAAGTACAATTGGCAGCAACAACAATAGGAAAGAAGAATACAAAGTGATATGGATGTATTGGAAAACTTTATATGGAGCTGACCCCTTTTTATGGAATAGGAACCCATTCAGCAATCATTTCCAGGAGTGGTCTAATAAAAGACGAGCTCATGCAGCAGTGAAGAGGTTAAACGAGGTCCTTCACCCGCACATGGATTAGACTCTTAGCCCGGCACACAGCAGGATTAGCCACCTGCTGCTGATTCATTCAGTTAGGAAGATGCATGTTTATGACCTTGTGTCATGTTGTGCTTCACTCAATAGCATATGTCACTTGTCTAAGTATGCATCATGCACAGGGTGTGTAAATAGGGAAGCTACGTGGTGTACAGACCTCTGTTGATTGTGTTGGTGTGGAAATGTCAGATTGACGTAAGAGGCATGGAAGTGGGCCCCGCCCTGCAGACATTTTAAGATTAATTGCACTGAAATGGATGGAAAAGGCACTGGCAGATAAGCATCATGTGTCACGTCCTTCTTTCAATCCCAAACATCCGTGGTCATCGGTCTCCCCACGGCTGTTTGTTGTTGTGTGAATCACTTCACCATATGAAGCCCTTCAAGCAATGTTCCCTCTAATTTTTTTCAGCACTGAGCAATTTTCTTCTTTTTCTGAGCGCACATTTCAGCACTGTGAGCAATTCGCAACCACGCAACCTGCCGAAAATAACCACAAGCCTGCGTTAGCCATAGGGGATTCAAAGAGATGACAGCAAATGCATCAATATGTATACAAGGTTGATATTTATTCAATATCCTTTATAATGGCTGGACTTTGGGAACATTTTAATGATGGTGTTTTACCAGTCAGTTTAGTTGAACTTAAAGGATCTTTGTTGAACTTCAATAAGGGGAGGTTATGACTGGTTCACTGGTTATGATTGATAATGATATATATAAAAAATAAAAGTATCAAAGGTGTTTCGTCATTTCTCAGCAGGTACAACATTTAAAGTGGAACTTCATTGAAAGAAAAATGCTAATGCAGTGCTTAACAATAATTATAGGCCTATTAAATTGACATGGTGTCATTTTTCCTAAAGGTAGCCTATATAAACAATTTAATAACTTCATATTCTTCATATTTAAATATGTCTGAAAGTTTTATCCTACCTGTGTCAGTTTGGACTATTTCATCTAGCCACTCATGTTTAAACGTTAGGCAGACCTTTTCCTGGGGCGCCTGCTCTGCCTTTCTTTTCGCCATGGTAGCCTATAACTGCTGGAGCAGGGCCCGCCAAGAGGAGCCTGAACAGCGCCGGCCCTAGCTCATGTGGCGCTCTGGGCGAGCTTCACTCCTGGCACCCGGAGGAGGACAGCGGGGGTGGGGGATGCCAACGGAGGCAGAGCGCTAGCAGAAGTACAGAGAGCGCATGTCGAGAAACGGGACGCTGATTGGCCGAGAAGACTCGACACGTCACATCAAATATCTTATTATTGTGGAAATGGCTCACTCCTATCTCAGAAACACTTTTAAAAAAAATCTTTTGTGCGGTCTGAAAAATCTATTGCGCGGCCACTTCGACTGGCCTGCGCGGCCACGCACGCAGCTAATAGGGAACACTGCCTTCAAGCCACGAGTATCTGACATTTAACATGGCGGCTGTTAGACCTGCTGTATGTGACAATATGCTGGAATGGTTTGTAGTTTTTATTTATTTTTCCCAGTGAAAGTTCTTCACCACCTGACCGAGCCAGAGCCCAGTGTTGTGTAGATGTTAGAATGTGATGATGTGGCCCACCCAAGGGTGCTGTGATGCAATCAAGGCTGTCACCATGTCCGACTTTCACAACACAATTATCGCGGCCAAGAGAACTTACGATAACATTATATATATATATATATATATATATATATATATATATATATATATATATATAATACATTATAAACATTATCTATAGAATTTTTTTTATAATTTTTTTTATTTTTATCAGTCAGTCCACCTTTTAACTTGATCTATTTTGCATTCTGGCAAATTAATTCTACTTGACTCTGCAGTTATTCACAATCATAAAAAAGGACAATCCAATTTTTTTTCTCATTGACTTCCATATTTGTCGTGTGCAGGAGGAGCTCGGCGGGCTGCGGCCTCGTCTCTGCCACATGAAGAAGGGAACCAGCGGCTATGGCTTCAACCTGCACAGTGAGAAGTCCAAGCCGGGCCAGTTCATCAGGGCGGTGGACGACGACTCTCCGGCTCAGAGGGCGGGCGTGAAACCACGGGACAAGCTCGTCCAGGTAACACACACACACACACACACACACACACACACACACACACACACACACACACACACACGGTTTGTCTGTGCATGTGTCAGTGGGGAGACGGGAATCCTGAGAGGTATGATTTCATTATTAGATGGAATATGCACATGTAAGTGTGTTCCTGTGTAAAAAAGGAGCGTTTATTTTTCTCCATGTTTGTGTGACGAGCAGGCCTCCTTCGTTGAACGTGGCGGGGTCAGAGTTAATCCACTTACTGCGTCTGTGGGCTGCATTACCGCCTGCAGGGCCCCTCACATGCAGGAGGGGGTCTTTGTACATCATACCACATCTCTACGTACTGCTTTGGCAATGAGGTAGAAGCTTTAAAAAGGACAAACGTGGAGGGTTTAGACGTCGACTCCTGGAAACGGGACGCTTGGAATTTCATTAATTTATCTGAGGCGGTCTTGGGAGTGGGATCTGGCCGTACCACCTGTCCCACGTTCACACCCACAGTGGGATTCTGTCAGGCTGAGAGATTCCTGAGGGTACTCCCACCTCGGATCCCCCCCCACAGGAATTCCTCAGTCTTATCTCCCAAGAGGCTTGATTAGTTCCCTCTCCGGGAGTATGCTTGCATACCGCGTCCCTGTAACAACACTGTTACCAAACTGTTTCCATCCTGTCGGCTCTCATTCCGTTCATTCCGTTTCTCCGCAGCCACAGAAATCTGGCACCCGAACAAAAACATCATCCTTCACTTACTTTGTGTGAATAAATCTGTGACACCATATAGTTTATGTGCAGGGTTTTTATCATCCTTCGGAAAAATCCGATTGTCAGTGATTGCCGTATTTACAACCGTGCGAGTCATTTTTATCATGTGAACGGCTGTCGTGGAGGATCAGTTTTTGGATAGCGTAGCTTCGGTTTGATATTTACAGAATGCAAACACAATTGTTTCAATGCTGCCTTTGGGCTGTCTTGTATGGAAAACAAATGAAGGCCTAAGTACAGTACAGTTGTAAATAAGTCTAATGTGATAACATGTCCCGCCCTCAGCTTAGTTGAGAAGCGTTCAACCTTTAGATCAGGAGTGGTCAATTAATTTTCCCAAGGGGCCACATGAGAAATTTGGACCGTTGTAGAGGGCCGAACCAATAGTCTGAACTTAATTCAATTAACTCAATATGAATGTTATTATTTTATTAAAAAACTGTAAATTATTTGGTTTTGAGCTGCCAATGGTAAGAATACATGTTACAATAAGGCTATGAAAATAAGTTAAAAAAAATGTAATTTAATTTTTTAAGATTTTTTTTTAAACCTTACCTTACCTTTTTAAACCTTACCTTTTAAATATGCATGTTAAAGACCAGCAATTTATTAACTTTAAAGTGACAGGTATCAGTGAGAGAGGATCTGATCTGTACATCTTCTGAGCAGGCCTCCTCATGTGAGGAACGTTCTCCTCTTTGAGAGAAGAGTGAAGATCCTGACTTAAAGTGCTCTGCCATAGTGGATCAGACCGCAGGTCAGATCCGCGGCGGCTTTGCGCAATTAATGTTCAATCTGGAGGCGGAGACTGCAGCGCAAGGCTCCTTGGGAGGCGGGGGTCTCGCCGCAGCACCCGCTGCTCGCTGAGGACACAAACTGCAGAACAATACGCTTTCACTTCAGTGTGCGCACGCGCACACACATAAATAAATCGCCTTCAAAGTAAAAGCAGTGCCGTTTGTATTGCATTCATGGCGTGCACCTTATTTATTTTTCATTGACCTCACGCGGCCCAGACTGGGAGAGCCCGTGGGCCACATCTGGCCCGCGGGCTCTCCCAGTCTCGGCCGTAAGATGCCCAGGTCTGCTTTAGATACATGAATGAGACATTATTAAATGAATAATCCTTTCAGCCCATCTCTTCAGCCTCCCAGGAGACTCCTCACCACTGGTTAGCTTGTTAGTTAGAGCCCGGGTTTCTAATGAACCAAAAAATGTTTCACGTGTGTTCAGGTTTCATCAAGTTTCAGGAGTATGAATTTGATTAAAATTGCACGTCACGTCCCAGGCAGTATTCTCCCCCATTCAACTCTCCCGTTCCCAGTCTTTTAGTCATTTTTTTATTTGGATTTTTCTAAGCAATCTGCACTTAAACTGCAACACCTCAATTCCACAATCTGTGTTTGACAAGTTGATTGAAGACTTGGCGCTCTGGATTTGTGCTCACTGCAAACTAAAACGCATCCAACGTAGCATGAGTCAGATAGTGAACTCTCCACTCATGTCTCCCTCTCCTCCCTCTCCTCTGCTCACCTCACTCTCCTCTCCTCCCTCAGGTCAATGGCATGTCCGTGATCGGCATGCAGCACTCCGATGTTGTCGCGACCATCAAGGCGGGAGGAGACGAGACCACGCTGCTGCTGGTGGACGCCGAGACAGACGAGTTCTTTAAGAGATGCAACGTTGTGCCCACCGAGGAACACGTCACCGGTAAAACACACACACACACACACACAGGTTTGGTACAAGATGCCGCTCGCGTGTTTACCATGACGGTGTGAAAAGATCAAGAACATCATGATCAGACATTTAGTTCTAACCCGACCGGAGTAAATACAGATGAAGTGTCTTCTTTTCTCCTGCAGGACTTCTTCCTGAGCCAGCGTCAGAGAGAGCATCGGAGGAGGAGGAGGAGGTTAGTACCGATCTGTACGCACGCACAGAGACAGATAGTGGCCTGGAAAAGCCCCACTGATCCTCTCTGGACATTCCTGGTAGCAGATTAGGAGTTTGGACAGTGTTGTGAAGCACTCTGGCTGCTTTCATGCGTTTCCTGTTTGCTGACTGCACTGTAAAGTTAACTGACAACTCATTGACAGTTAATGTAGAGTTGACCAGTTCTACATCAACAAGGTAGTTCAGTAAAATAGCATCCCATGCAGACGGATGAAACAGAGTAGCTTGTTACTAAGACTAACTAGCTTCTGAGGGGGCATTATGCTCGGTGCTAAATTTGTAATCAGGGATGCTCATTTGACACACACAATGAGTGCGTTAACAGAAAAGGGGTTTATTGAACTTGCAAAATTCTGAGACAAACCGTGATCTTTGAACACCCACCCAACTGGTGTCCCGGGGGAGAAAGAAAGACCCAGCTCAGACCCGAGGGCCACTAATGAGTACAGGTGTCCCCACTCTCCTGACGACCCTCTCTGCCACGCCCACCTGCACACCTGCAGGGACAACGGCCAGTGGCAGAGAGGGAAAGACTAATTGTTTATATACAGGAATAATGAATGAATTGTCTTTTTTTTTTTTTTTTTTTTTTTTTTATATAATAAAAAGCGAATAGATAAGAGTATCGATAAAATCCTAACGATACCCATTCCTGATTGTAGCGCAAAACCTCATCACTATGACATCATCAGTTTTATTTTTTCAGACTTAATTAAGCTCCTCCCCCAGAGCCACAGAAGACAGAATAAAACCGTTTTTACAGTTTCGAGTAGTATCATCATAATTATCATTATCATCATGATGTGTAAAATCAGAGCAAGACCGAGTTTATCAAAAGTAAACACTCGAGACACACACACACAGACACACACTGTAATGGAAGATTTTCCTGTATCATATCTGTTAAAAAGGAATGAAGTCTCTGAATCAAAGTTGTCTTAAGTCCGTTTATTCCTGCAGGAAGGAAAGGTCTGTCACGGCTACTGGCGCAGCTTGTAACCCAGATTTCCAATGGAGCAACAGTCATCAGCCCATTTTATAACACCATGAGGTCTCCGCCTCCAAACCCCCCAATGACAGGAGACCAGAGTAGCTGAGTCTGTTCGAGAAACATGAACCCCCACTGTTCCCGCCAAACAGAACTTACATTCCCTTTGTCCTGACAATCAACACCGTATCTGTTTACGACCCCTCCATATACAAATGAAGACAGGTCAACAAGCTCTCTGATCCCAGTACTTTCCCATCTCCTGCCTCGGCCATTTGGTCCCTCATCTCTGAGGATCATTTAAAGTTCAATTCAGGCTCTATTGACAACATCTACAACATTTATCTACAACATTACAACACTATATTTTCCCATTACCACACACACACAGAAAGTGGATTGGCCCCTCAGGTGACATTGTGGCTGACTTCACCATGGCAACAAGAGCTCACCAGTGTGTGTCTCTCTCTCTCCCCTCTGTGTCCTAGAGGATCATGGGATTGAAGTGGCTTTAACTCTCAGGGCAATTTGGGGATTATGCTAATGAGGTGACTAACTAGCGCCGTTCACATACACATAGGGCAGATTCTCCTCCACTGCAGCGCAACAATCACTCATTCACCAGCGATTACATAAGCAGGGCTGTGTGTGTGTGTGTGTGTGTGTGTGTGTGTGTGTGTGTGTGTGTGTGTGTGTGTGTGTGTGTGTGTGTGTGTGTGTGTGTGTGTGTGTGCTGATTAACCCACATTTACAGAAGCTGACTGAGTTGATAAACTACACATGAGCATTTTAGACAATAGAGTTGTGTTAATGTTGAGGTTCCTTCAGTGGGAACGAAGTCCATTAAAGAGCAGCGTCTCCTTTGCTGTGTTTGGTGTGTGCACGTGTTGAAGCCTCCAAGCAGCGGGAGGACCTCATTAGACGCTCTGGTGTTATGCAGCGTATTGTAGCGTTTGTCCAAAGCCCCAGTTTATTTTTAGAAGAGCAGCTGCTTATGAATTTGATGCCAATTTTATACACACATTCATCCAGCGAGTCCTCCAGAGCAGCGGCTGAAGATCAGGTCACTTTGTGCAGCTGAAGAATGTGGACATGAGCGTGTGTGTTCTGTTTTACCAGCGTACAGATTAGAATAATGAGAATATGATTGAGGCGCACTGTGGCAGGGTTACTCCCAGTAAATATATACTCCCACTGCTGCCTCCTGCTGGACAACAACTGAAACACCAAAACGAGTTCTTTAACCTCCAGCCAGCAGAGTTTTACTTTCATTAGTCCAATTTTTGAGAGATCGTTCCCCTGAGATATGTGCCTCCACCTGAACACTTTGGTGCTTAATAACACTAATAATAAGGATAATTCCCCTGTGATATTGTTATTTGTTAATTATTTACTTTTAAAATATCACGGTTAATGGCGCTGCAGGTGCATGAGGACGCTCCTGGGACCTTGTCTGTGGATCGTTTAATCAACAGCTGTTTCCAACTGTCGTCCGGCTCCATTTCTAAATACAGATTAACGGGACAATACAGTGAATAGTCTTTGTTTATTAGTGAATGTGATGGAACCCTTTTCATTGTCAACATGTCATTCAATATGTAATAACCTGTTGTGTAGAGTTTAAAGAGCACCTGCTTCTGTAGATCCTCTGAAACTGATCCCAGTACAGCCGATATGTTCTTCTGGGATTGGGGGAATTTACCCTTTAGTCTCCATTAATATGAGTGTTTGTTTTATTCTACTTGCAGGCGGCGGCAGCAGCAGAGGTGAAGCCTAAAGTGTCGGTGAGCTCGTCGGCCTCTAGCGCCTCCTCCAACGCCTCCCTGCCAGCAGCGACCCGCAGCTCCCCTCCTGCAGAGGTACACAGCGCCACCATCTGGTTTCTGTTGGTCATTGATACAACTCATTGATGATGCATTTCAAATGGCCTCCTTATCCCATCGCCTCACCATTCTCCTGGTTGCCAATAATAATGTCAATGCTTTATGTTCTATTGAAGGAAAGGCAGCTTTATTTATTCTGCGCAATTTAATCACAGAGGCAGTTCTCAGTGCTTTACATATAGACAAGAAAAACATTAGAATAAAAATCAATTGAGATGGAACAAAAGTTGATTTTTAAAATGGAAAATTTTAGTTAAAATACCAATATACATAATTAATAATGAAGCAGAAATGCAGATCTCTCTCTCTCTCTCTCTCTCTCGCCTGTGGGCACGAACCCAAAACACGTGGCTACAGCACAGTGACACCAGTCACATGTCTTGTCTAAATTAGTATTTCTTTATTATGAAGGACTTGGGTCGAGCACAAGCACTACTTCCAATCTCCCGCACAAGTTGTGTTCTGCTAAACTAACCATTGATTAATTTAAAAAGTCAGAAAACCGTGAAGAACGTCCCTAAGAATTCCTTCACGCCTAAATCTAACACCACCAGACGTCTCTAACCAAAAGCCTTGACTGTTGCATAAGAAGGTAACTAATAAGAGTCGATCCTCCCCATTGAGAAGCTGGAACCAGGAAGTGTTTGGTGTATTTGCTGGAAACCCCTCGTTTATTCTCTAACGTCTATGGAGAGAATGTGACACTGATATCAAAATAGTGTGTATGAGACCTTGAGGGGGTTTAGGACCGCTAGAAGGGATTCACACACTTTAGATCAGGAGAGATGAACCTGGACATTTTTTATTAATGGATTAAATTTTGAAAGTTTGTGTGTTTCCAGGCGGCGCGGGCCCCGGCGGCTGGCGGCCTGGCTCTGGGCATCTCACTGGCCCAGGCCAAAGAAAGAGCCCGTCAGAAACGAGCTGCCAAAAAAGCCCCGACCATGGATTGGAGCAAGAGGAACGAACTGTTCGGCAACTTGTAAACATCATCATCATCATCATCACCACATCCATCTCCTCCTGACTTCTCTGTACTGCCCTGTGTCCAGTCTCTGAATCTGGCTTCCACTTGACACCCAGTGTTCATTTTGAACATTTTAATCATGTTCTTCAGTATTATACGATGATTTTATTTGTTTTAATTTAGTTTTGCCACTTGACATGTTTTCATAACGGTCAACGTCACACACAGGAATGAATGTTAATATATTAAGGAGAATCTGTAAAAGGAGAATAGCAATGTACAGTTTCTTGTATGAAAAGGACCATGTATAGAATAATGGGAAAATAGAGGAAAATGTTATTGGAAGATTTTAAATGAGATTTTTTTCAATCTACAGTTAGACAAATTTCCAATTGTTGATGTCTGCAATCAGCAGCTGAAATGAAAGTATATCCATTTCCTCTCCTCAGTGTCTGTGAACAATCAACTGAATGTCTCTCCGGAGCCTTTTATTGCCAACATAACCATTCCATGGCGACCGGTTTCCCTGTTTGAATCATCAGTATGAAGTCTTAAGCCGGCTGGAGGTTAGTGTAGTTAGTGGTGAAAGCTCTGGTCGCCGTACTGGAAACTGTCCGTCATGTCTGTCCGCTGTCTCCCCTTCAGGGGTTTTGGCATCTTATAGGATTCAACAGAATGACGTATTCTTTTTTCACTTTGCTCTTAATAGACAATTGTACATATTTGATTAAATGATTTAAGAGGATATTTTTATTTTGACCGAGAAATTTAGCTCCTCAGTAAATTGTTTTGATTTTGCAGGAATTAATCATATCTGCATCAGTGGGTCTGAGTATCCAATACATTTTCATGTGAAAATATAAAGTGTGCTGATGCTGGCTCTGTTGTAGAATGCATTGACGAGCACTGACAAATAAAACATTTTGACATACTACTGCTTTATTATTACTTTTGTGAACATAATATACTGTGACTGTATTCTATATTGTTTCTTTTTTAATTGTTTTACCTTTTTTAACATCCTATTCTTTTTGTGTATAAACGCCTGCGCTCATCAGCATCACTGGTAACACCTTGCCAGTGCACTAAAGTGCAGTGATACAAGTCTCGCGCTAGGGGCCGCCTCGTGCTTTTCTCCTCGCAGGCTGCAGAGATATTCTGCGCTGAGCGACATAAATATTATGCGTGCGCTGCTGTTTGATTTGCACGCGCCGGACCTCTACGCACGCACGCGGGAATCTCATTTGTGCTCGCGGATTTAGACATTGATTTGCCTTCATGAAATGGAAACTGGAGGGAGCTGGGAAGGCAAAGGATTGGGGATGTCCTGCGAGTCAAAGAAAATTCACCATTGTGGTCTCATTGTGGAGATTTCAGTGAGGAGGACCCGGATTTGAGCGGTTTGCACAGGCAAGGTTAATCCGGCTCTTAGCGAATTTTGCTGTTGCAGTGCGTGTTGTCAGGGAAACACAGGAGGCGTCTTTAATGATCTAACTTATAAAACCAGTGCCCTTGTGCGTGTATGATGAAAATATTAAAGCACAGCAAGCAGCGCTGTCCATGGTTCTGAACCAGTGAGGCCCTCGTCTCGTAGGGCTGAACCAAAGGTCCTTGTTCTTACATTAGATGGAAGCTTCTATGACGGTTTTGGAATACAGCTTCGGATGTCCGTTGTTATATTTTGTGACATCACCCCTAAATTTGGATTCACCTGATTAAATGAGTTTAGTAATACATATGTTTCAGTTTTTTTTTTTTTTTTTAAAGGTTGAAGATTCTTTCTAAGGCCAAATTGTGTGCGAGGACAAAGCTGTCTTTCTTTTTTTACATACTTATTTGTGCCTTTTTTGTATATGCCTTAATGACCTTTATTACAATTTTCTATTTTAAGATTTTTTTTTCAATATGTGCTATACAATTACTTTGAATAGCATGTATTTGACAGACTTGAGAGAAATTGAGCTCCTCAGTAAATGTTTGGATTCTGCAGAAATTGCAGGAATTATTATCTGCATCAGTTGGTCTGAGTATCGCATACAAGACTTACCGTGTGAATTTATAAAGCTACTGATGCTGTAGAATGCATACAAATGAACCATTGGATCAAGTCTGGTTTGTAATGCAGTAAATTCCTCACCTGGGAAACAGTAATTTGACAAGAAATGAAGCACAAATCATTATGTTAACAATTTTGTGTTTGAATTTTCTCATGTGAATACATCTGGACACTCCCTCAATACAAATTCTCCTTTTAATGATTTCCAGGATGATACAGAATTCAATGGAAATGTTGCTGAAAACAAACAGGCATACATCAAAAATAGAACGGAGGAATCAATAGTGCTAAAAGATGTTTTGATTTATGAAATGCTCACACCTCACAATCTCGAAAACATAGCAACAGTGCAAAACAGAACTTTCTGAGGGCTGTTTACAAAACTGAGTGCATTTGTAAAAACTAATATAGGATTAAAGATGGCTTTCTTTACTGGATGGCTCACAGACAGACATTGAACCGCACGATGAGCGTAGTATGGCATTGGGTCAATGACTGAAAGTGAAGATTAATAATAAAAGCATAGTTGTGGGCAGTGAAACACTGGTGATCAGCTGGTCCCTTTAAAAACTAATTGATACATATTTTCTTAGTCCGTCTCTAAATCAGATTGCATCTCATAACTTTTCGAGATTGCTCCCATTTAAAGACAAGTCTTTCCTTTTAAGATGTGTGCGCTACAAGTCCAACACTGGAAGCCCTGATTGGCCGAGCTGCTTTAGTGCCAGGCGTCTGGCCAATCAGAGCTCTTGCTGCTGCTTCATGGGTTTTAAGTGACTCTATACTCACACAGGAAACAAATACCCAGCATGCCCTGAGCAGTTGATTTCTTTATACTTTCAGTTTTATACTGCACACTTAAAATGCTATTTGAATTCAGATTTTTAGGATGGCATGTTAAAAAGGAATCATTGATCATAAATACACATGTAAAAGTCATGAATTATTCCGGTGTCGCACTCCAGGCTCCCGATCTCTTACCGTGTTCAGTCACTTTGAACGGTGCACATATCCTTTCAGACGGTTGACTTTGCTTGAATTGCTTTGTAACAGTCCACGTTTAAAAGGAAATGTTTAAAAGCATCTCCCATTCTTTGAAAACGGCACACTTACAGTACTTTTACTTACAGTGAATTCATTTCATAGCACCCTGAGGCGAGCTTAAAACCTTCCAAACCGTTAGTGGGAGGTGAACTGAGCTCCACAGTCTGGTACACATCTTTCACTGAAACGCTTTAAAGAAAGAACGTTTCCTCACTTTGTGCTGAGAGAAGCCCCAAAATGTGCCTCCTAAAGAGAATAAAAGACTTTGGTAAAAAAGCAACAACGTGTCAAATCATATCAGGAATATGCATCTTTAAATACAATAAACAATATTTTCCCCACGTTATAGACAACAAGCAGCAAAAATATATATAACAGTTATGCTAATATACACTAGAATGATTGAAACAGTCAAGAGGAACTCCATTTGTTAAAAAAAACAAAACATATATATATATATATATATATATATATAGTATAAATATACTCAGTATAAAGATATCCGACTACACACATACACAGTGTCACCAGAGACTCATAGATACATTTACAGGTAACATGAAGAAAATGGACCCTCATTCCCTTTAGTGATAATAGAATGAACACACACACACACACGAACGTCTGGAAGCTGCTGTCTATTGTTGCTCCAATAACATTCCCAGGTGTGTGTCCTAAGGCGAAGTGCTCGCGTTGAAAAACTGGGCAATATTGCGGAAAGGTTGTGCAGGAAATCCTCAAATGTGCACTTTGAGTATCTCCCCCCAGGGTTAAATAAAGTATCTATTTGTATTGATCCACCCAGTCACGAAGAGGAACTGAGTACCTCCACCGTCTCTGTTGTCACCAGCGTCAGAGGACTGTCCTAATCTCCTGCTCGCCGGCTTCTCAGTCTCCATGTTCGTCCATCGCTCCCCTCGGACAGGGACTCGGGAGGGTCACTCCAACATGGCGTCCAGCTGGTCAGCCAGGTCGTCAAACATGCTGCCGATGTCGTCCAGAATGTTCCCCGCCGCCTTCACTGAGCCGCTGCCACTGTGGAACGGACAAGACTGTTACAAGCCTGCTGGAACTCTGTAGAGTTAAGTTATGTCGTACTTCGCTGATCCCCCACACAGGATTTCATTCAATGTTTGAATGTTTACGACATACTATATTATACTAGACTACCCTTTGTGAAGTGATCTAACGCTCACAGAGGTCTTGAGCTACCTTCGCCCCTTCCGTCTCTTTCTGAGCTGAACTACAGCGGCGCATTACCTCCCATACCGTGCGGATGTCCCGAGTTGAGTTTCTCAGGAAGACCGTGCGAACCCCACCCGTTGAATAGTGTTAAAACATTTGACCCGGACTGCAGGTAACTTATGGAAACCCCTGGATGAGTCATGGCAATGGGAGCTGTGTGAGTTTTCCCTCTTGTGTCAAGAAGCAGGAAAGGCGTGACGTGTGCAAAGTTAATTTGTCGACATCGCGGTGTAGATCGGTGGCGCTCACCTGTCCACACTGCTCCCCTGTGCCAGTTTGTTCTCCACCACTTTGAGAGCCGCCTCCAGCGACGTACTGGTTTGCTCCAGCCTCTTGTGAGCCAGCACCTCCAGACCAGCCGCACCAGACAGGGATGTGGCCGCTCTCCCTGCCTGACCGGCTGGGGCCGAGGTGGGGTACGAAGGGGCCGGAGCGGCGAACGCAACACTCTGGACCAAAATGAGGTTCAGTCCTGCGGGAACAATAAGTGGGGGATTCATTATTTTAGAAATATTGGACAAAATATGGTTCATTCGTGAGGCAGATTTTGTTAGTTGGTCAGTGTTACCTGCTGCTGATGCCGGGACCATGCCGGGCTGAGGGAGTCTTGATTTCTGTGGACTCTCTGGTTTGGACATCACCGTCTGTGGGTTCACAGGTGTGGGGCCGGGTACACCTGTCTGTGTGTGTATGATGGCGCCCAGCTTTGGGGAGACTGTGTGAATCTGTACGCTGGTTAGTTTCGGAATGGCTGTTTGGCCACTAAGTCCCGAAGAGACAGATTTTCGGGAGATTGTCGGTTTGCTGTTGGCCGGTTGTTTGAGAGGACTGGAAGGTTTCGAGGACACTGGAGGCTTTGGGCCTTTTCCAAGGGAGCCTACTCTACGGAACACGTTCCCCGGCCTCTGAGATTCATCGTCGCTGACGTCGCTGGGTGTGTGGAGACTGTTGGTTTGCGAGTGTTTGTACTCTCTGTTGGGGGACGCGGCCTCCTCAGGTGTCAATGAGTCTTTGGGTTTGTGTCGTCTTTTCACCGTGTCCGACTCCTTCAGATTGAACTCTGGGAGCTCCAGGCTGCTCGGGGTCTTGACTTCGGCATCCGCATGGGGGACAACCACTGTCCTGGGCCGCTGTTTGATAGTGAGGTTGCCTTCCTCAGCGAAAGGGAGGTGGCCACCGGAGCTGTGCCTTGGAGACGCCGTAGCACTCTTCGACATTCTTTCCCCTTTCCTTGCATTGTCTTCGAGTGCTCCCTCCGTGCCTCCAGCTCTTTGTCTGGCGGTCTCCAATTCTGTCTTCTCGCTACCCGTCCTCCTCAGGCCCCCCAAGCCCAGGGCAGGGACAGGTTTGTAGTGCTGTAGTATGATGCGAGGACTCATCCCATGTGGACTCAGAGAAGAAACGGGGATGAAAACAGGTGAAACTTGGATATGAGTTGGTGGGATGTCTATCCTCCGGGATGGACTGCAGCTGCTGCTTCCCTCTAGCCTGGCTGCGATGCTCCTCACAGAGCCCTCCAGCTCCGCCCCTTGCTTCACCTCTGGCTCCACCACTTTCTCGTTTCCTGGTTGGCGTACCGGGCTGCCACTTACCGAACTCATCCTTTTGGGCGGTGGCGGCGGTGGGCCCTTGCGTCGGGATCGCACGGCGAACGATTGGCTGCGGTTGATGTGCCGTTGGATCCCTGAGGCGCTCGTGTGCCCGCGTCCTGGCCTGCGCGACAGGGTGGCGTAGGAGGGCATGGCTGAAGAGGAAGCAGAGGTGCAGTGGGGAGCGAGCTCGTCTTCGTCATCCGGCTCGCCGTCAGACAGAGCGTAGCGAGTCAGGCTTTGGGCGCGCTTTTTGTGTGAGCCCCTCTGGGCGTCACCAGTGGGGCCAGGTCCAGGCCGGGGTCCCAGCAGAGGCACCGCTCCAGCCAGAGGTTTGGCGAGCCCCCACGGAGCCCCATTGACGCCTGCCGCCTGGGCATGGAGGTAACTGAAGGCCTTCTGTGTGGGCGAAGGCTGCGGGGACGGAGAGGAAGGGGAGGAGGGCGTGGGCTGATGGAGGCGGCTGGGGGACTGGAAGTGTTTGGTCTTGGGTGGGACGGCCGGGTAGGCAAAGCGGGGCATCTTGCTGGGTGTTAGTGGAGGAGTCAGAGGGGAGAAGGGGAGTTTGTTGGGGGTAGCAGAGCGACTCAGGTGCTCCCACATCTCTGTGGGTCTCTGTCTACTTCGACCGGCCTCCTCCCCCGCGCCGCTCCCCAGACTCTCCTCTGACCGGCTGGATATCCTGTCTGAAGACGCTGCAGCTTGGTGATCTTGAGAATACCCCGAACTTGAATTTCCGGAATTCCCTGACCCACGCGATCGCACGCTAATGCTCTCCTGGCTGACCGACATGGCCGACATAGCCGCTGCAGAGGGCACACCCCTGATGCCGAACGCCTCGGCGGCTCCTCCCCCGGCTCTGCCCATCATGGCGCTCTGCAGCTCGGCGCTCAACTCGCTGTCCTGGAAGGAGAGGAGCGCCCTGGGGGTCCGAGGGGAGGGGCAGCAGTCGTCAGGAGGAGCGTGAGCCTGCACATTGTGCGTGTGCTCAATGGCCACCATTTCCAGGGCGGCGGGGGGTTTCCGTCGGAGAGTCCCGCCTCCAGCTCTGTCGGCATGATTACGGAAGCGCTGCAGGTCGCAGAGTCTCTTCACTGCTAACATTAGCTTCTTCTGGTGGCCTGAATCAGAAAGAAAGTGAACACTACGATCAGCTGAATGTAGAACACAGAGCGTCCTCTCATGAACATTCTCGGATGTAAAAGTTCCTTCTTGACCGTTCAACTGTGATCTTGTAAAATTAAATTTTTGGCAAGAGACTTCAATAAATACAGCTGTTTGAAGGATATGTTTTCAGAGCAATATAACATAGATATTAGAGAGGGAATTTTGACCCGTTGAACTTACTAACACTAGCTCTAAGAAGCTTATAACGTATAATTAAAATGAAAAATCATTAATTTCCTCATTGTTTGATGAAATACATACAAAGTAATAAAAATGAAATGAAATTACTTTTTGGAACGGTTTCAGGACAGTGGTGTAAAACGTTTGTCCGGTTAGTCTGAGAAAGCTAATCGTAATCTGCAGGTCAAACTTTTCAATAACAGGAAATTGGAATCGGTGCATCTCTAGTGCAGAGTAATGTTTGTTTGGAGGCACAAAAGAGAATGAACATGAATGGATTTGAAGAGTAAACGGTAAAAAAAGAAAAACAGTATCATTCTTTCGGGGAAGCCGTGTAAATCCCCAGGAAGTTTCATAGAAGTCCGGTGTAATTCCTCACCCAGTTTGGTCATGCCTATCTCCTGCAGGTCCTCCCAGGTGATGTCTTTGACGATAGTAATGGAGTCATAGCCATTGTCACACAATCTCTTCTGGTACTGAGGCAGTCCAATCACACTCAGCCACTCGCCCAGGTCCGGCTGAGAGAAGCAAACAGACCAGACAAGAGTCAGACTCATCTTGGATGTTGTGCTTTGCTGATTTTAAGAAGCAGCATCAATTGTGTATCCTTAATAGCCCAGACACCAGTTTTACAACACAAGAAGTAGCTGCATATAAGAGTGTTTCAACACAAGAGCGATTCCTCACAGGGATGTAATCAGGCAGCCACTCAGGGATGCTCAGCTTGCCAATCTCCATTGAGATCTTCTTCCTGTGGCCCGGTTTGGTCACTCCGATGGCCGTCAGGTCCTGACGAACAAAATACATGTAGGCAGCCGGTGAATACAAAACATTTACATATATTTAGACCGTTCATCTTTCAAATATTGGGCATTGACTGCTTACAGTACAATGGATATTAATTGTACTGTATTCATTATATGAATTATATTATAGTTATTTCATAAAAGGGCGGTTCACTCCTTGGCTGTTATTTCTCAATATGACACGATGCATATGAAGGAAAACTATGCAGACAAGCAAAAAAAGTATGGAGATAGAAGTTGGAAAGAAATGGGCAACAGAGATGAGTACGATGGCTAAATGAGCACAGCAAGTAAAAGTGTTGCAAAAAAGTAAAACAAGCAAATTAATAAACACAAATAACAACAATGGATCTAAATTTGAAAAAAAAAAAATCATGCTAAAATGCTAATTGCAACACACACACCTCAGGGGTCATCCTGCTGATGGTGGGTACATCATATCCTGCGGTGATGAAGTTCGATGTGTACTGCTGCAACTGGAACTCATACAACCATTGGTAGATGGCCTCAGAGTCCTAACAACAGAGAGGGAGGATGTTTATTTCTTTCCATAAAAAGAAACAAAAACATGGTCAAACCTGGCAAAAACAAAAAGCACTACAAACGGAAAATAGTGAAAACGTTATGAGGTTACTTCTTCTTTCTCCATTCGTTTTATTTGGTCTCTCTTTCAAACTCTCAAAGCAAAGCAGAGTTGATGCTTGTTGGAACGGTGGAAAAACTAACAAAGAGGGTTTTGATGAATTATATTTGAGTTTCTGTCCAGTTTGAATGAAAGTGTTTCACAGTGATAAGCGAGGTAACGTTTGGAGACTTATGGCTTTGATTAGAGCATACTAAGCGTATGTTTGGACCATTTATAAATTATAATAATTGTCCAAATCCCTGCCGATTTAATTGACTAATTATTCACTTAGCGTCACATTGTCACGGGAGACTCAGAGAGAGGACCCAAATGCAGATGCGTGGTGAAAGACAGTGACTTTATTCTTTCCAAAACAGGTAGGATTCTCCAAAACAAACAGGATTCCGACAGAATGGAACAAAAAGTAGGACCAGGCACACACAGTACAACTCGACAAGGGGACAGGAGACAAACTGGGTTTAAATACAAGGGGAGGGTGAAGGTAATGACGCACAGGTGGAAACAATGAAGGCAGGACTTCACAATCAAACAGAGGTAAGGCACTCAGGGAAGGAGGTATCTGGAAAACGGACAGGTGAAAGGAATATGCAATCAGGGACAAAGCAGACAACAGGAAGCGCGGGGACACAGAGGACGCGGACTACAAAATAAGACAAACCCAAACCGTGACACACATAGCATCGCACTGGAAAAACGGGCAAAAATGAGCACATCCACCAAGGGGTCGTGCTTCCATCACTGCCAATAGGAGGTGGAGCCAAAAAACAGCAGTGACTATTGAAGAGTCATTTGTTCCGGAAATGAATGCCAATTTGAACCTTTCCCACGAGAGACAGAAGCCAGATGTTAATCATGTTAGTGGGGTAGAACTCAACTCACCTTGCCCTCCAGAAGCTGTTCCGGCCTCACAAAGCCTTTCTGGGGAGTGCCGTTGACTTGCCGATGGGAACCACCTAGAAAACACACACACGATCAGTCCTACAGGACGACAACCTGCATCAAGCTTCATCGCGAGTGTCTGTGGGTTTAGCCCATCCCGACGGTAAACAGGTAGACGGCGCTAGAACAATAATTATACACATTTGAGCAAATCACTAATATAGTCCGCATCAACATCAGTCCTGTCAAACTAAGTTAAGTCATGCTGAGTCAGCCTTCTTGCTTCTGTCTGAGTGGTGGCTATTGTTGGGTCTCTACAGGTGTTTGAAGGTGTGTTAGCTACCTGATCGGAAAACTCCATGAACACTCGTGACTCATCTCTAGTTCACTCATGACACATTACCACAGATCTCTGAGGAATGCACCTTTCCTCCCATCTGTTGCCCAAGTGTTTTCATCTTTTCTCCCTCTCTTTCAGACATCCCTCCCCACAGGGTCCAGTTACCGTTTAATTATCATCGTCTGTGAAGCGCCGTTCTGAACCCACGGATACACTCGAGTGAGTGGCTGAGATAGATGAGCAAAGTCAAAAAGTTCAAGGGCGTTTGATAACCCCAAAGAAAAAAGTGACAGTATGAAAAGCGTCAGTTCAACCAAATCATATATTCTCACTTAACTTTAGTGGTATCTAGCCGTGCAGATAGTTTGGGCTTCATTTACACAGGCAGATATATCTGCCTCCACCTTAAAGGGAAACTACGCCCTTTTATAAAATGTGTACATGTTATTCCTACGATCTAACAGACGGTCCAAAAGTATTGTTAAAAGACCTACTCTCTCTTAAATCCAAAAACTCAAATGTATAAAGTGTGCTCCAGAGACATTTCATTTGTGTTATAGATGGCACAGAGAGCAGATGAGGAATGTTCTGAGTATATGGTTAATTCTCTGTTTCACAACTAAAAACACTACAATAGAATAAAGCTCATTGTGTACAAACAAACATTCTGTGGAACTACCATTCATTGTCTATTGAACAGCTCCACACTTTATACTTGGAGATATCACAAGTTTAATACAGAGGTAGTTAAACCCTAGATAAAAGAATTGAGCCAGCTGTGATTAGCTTAGCATAAAGCAGGAGAAAAAAAGCTAGACTGGCGCTGTGCATAGTTGAAAAATACACCTCCTTAAATGTCTAAAGTTTTACATGTTGGGTGTCACTACACAGAAATGTAAAAAATATATTTGTTGTTCTAAGGGGGGAGTTCGGATCCGGAACTATTTCTTGGCGCAGGGATTTCTCGGAGCCTCGTCATCACCGTGAGGTTGCCAGGTTTGGCGCTACTATGACTCCATTTGTGTACAGACTAAACATACACGATACCAGCTGTTTACCACTGCTTCCAGTCTTCATGCTAAGCTAAGCTAACTCCAGTGCTGTACCAAACACACCGACACAGGAGTATCAATCTTTTCATCAAAAAAGTGTATTTCCCCCGACACTTTTGAAGTACTACTTGGTGAATCCAGGACTCTAAATGTCCCGAGGCCAAACCACCTCAACTGCTTATCTTTCTGAGTTTTAATTACTCAGATTCTTTTCTCTCTCTACTTTGCCGTGAAGGTCAGGGGCCCGTTGTCTCCCAAGAGAGTAAAACGTAGCACCGAGTGGAGAGGTATTTGGCCTCGGGGCAAGAGATGAAGCTTTTGGGTTGAGAAGCCAGTTGCTCTTCACAAAGACAAATAATACATTTGACTCTGTTATTTATCGATAGCAATCTAGAATGAAACCCTTTTAAGAGCGTGTTGTTTTGACATATTCGTTGCACCTGTCTTAACAGTAGGTAAGAAAAAAAACTAATATAGGACAGATGGAAAATTCAACATTCAACCTCTGAAGAGTGTCAGTCCACCAGGATAATTTTCTCTAGTTTCACCTACGCTGTCTCACTGCCTCTACTTTATCCTCCTCTGGTCACATGGTAACAACTGAATCTATCGATAGACAGGACATTAATTGTCCCCCACAGTCATGACAAAACATCAAACAACCTGCGCATGACTTCTTACCCATCAGGAGGAACGAGAGCGGCACAACTCCTGATGTTTGGCACTTCATCCTTCCTTCTGCCTATCCGTCACGCAGACATTTCTCCCAGTGAGGTCATCTGATCTGTTCCCTTTATTCCTCCTTTCTCCGTCACTTCACAAATGTGTTTTTGCTCTTTCTACTTCTGTTCTTGTCCCCTCCCTACGACCCCTCCCTCCAACTCCTCACTTCTCTCCTTCACTTTAACCCACCTTCCTATTCAGCCTGAGGTCAACAGTGAGCCTCTGCTTCATCTAGCATGTCACTCCATAACATGTTCAAAGCCCCTTCTCAGCACTCCAGAGAAGAACTGCACAATGTGCGCTTTTCTAAGATTTGTTTTTGCACCTGCCGTACAGATCTATAACAACCGTGCGCACACAAAAACACATTCTGCTAGCATGCAGTGTTTCCTTAGAAGAGGTGATTGGGAGCTTTTATGGGTTGTGTGGTGGAGACAGGATTGTGGTTTTATTGGTTTCTGTGGCGAGGTGAGGTCAGCCTTTTTTTTCTCTCCTCCCATCTCATTTCCTTTCAGACTCGCAGCAATAACGGCTCTCCAGAACTAATACACTGCTGCTACATTTGTCTATAATCACATTCCTCAAGTAGGTGCAGTAATGTTTAAAACGAGACAATAATAATATCATTTATGGCTTTGATGCTGTTGTGCCCTGGCTATGAGTCCTAAAGATGTATCCAAGTATCAGGATGTAATATGGATTTCATGTCGCATGTTATGATAAATAAGTCAGATTTCTAGAAATAGTCACACTATTAAGATAAAACAAAGATAATACTTAGAAAATATAGTATAAATCGTCAAACTATTTAAGTCATAATATTTCATAAAAAAAGTAATACTCCCAACAGATGAGGAAACGGGTAACCATTTATGAATCAAATGAAAGATTTGAATGACCAGCAGTAATAGATTTCACAAAAAAGCAACATTATCCAACATTATCAAAGCTTTTCAAAAGAAACTAAATAAATGACATGAATTACATGCTTGAAGCAGCAGCTAAAGCACAGCAGGGACTTGTAATATTCAAATATTGTAATAGTCAAAGACTGCCGAGATCGAAACACAAGTTCACGGCACCACAAAAGGATTAAAGCTCATGACTCACTGGGAATCACATGAACCTTTTCCTTGTAATCTATTCTAATTTCTGTAATTAGAGCTTTTTACTTGATTATCAAATGTATTTAATATAAAAAGGAGCTGAGAAGAGACAGAGACAGAAGATGTTTTATTCTCTGACCAACCTGTGGATCCATCTGCCTGTTTGATGTGCTCGGCTCCTGCAATGTGGAGGTGGTCTCCTGATTCACCAGCAGAGGGAGCCAGCTGCATACAGAAATAACAAAATGATGAAGGAAGATGCAACAAACACCACCACATCTCTAGAATTCCTGAGGTGCACTGCAGACAATATCCAACATGCCAAGTCAGATCGTGTTGTGTATTCAACTGTTCATTCACACAAATGAATCACGATGGAGAAATCGGAGCAGATCTAACCTTGCCAGTGTCAGCATTGTGGCGATTTTGAATCCCATTCTGTCTGTGGCCGCTCTCTGAGCTTTGGCCGCTGCCAGCGCTGCGGCTGCTGCCCACACTGCCGGCACTCCCAACACTGTTTCTGTCTCCTGAGAGAGAGAGAGAAAGAGAGAGAGAGAGAGAGAGAGAGAGAGAGACAGAGAGACAGAGATCACATCACGGTGTAGAATCAGACTTACATTAGACTGATAGTTAGGGAAAGCGAGATTGTATTGCACTGCAAAGATTTTAATGAAAAGGTCATTCCTATTAACCCATTTTAAAAGATTAGTTCAGCCTTTTATGATATGCGCATGTTTGCATTCTTATTCAAAAGTTAAATAGGCACAGTCTGCAGGATTCCAGGTGAACTATTAGCTGAAATAGAGTACAATACTCATAACTATGTTTTCCTTACTGTACGATCACCTGAAACGAAGAAATGTTTCTACAGTAGGCCAGAACGAACAAACCAAACACTGGCTCTGGAGAGAGCCTTTCACGGTTTTATGTTACAATGCTTGTAAAACTACGGTGACATGATCCACAGAGTGTAAAAACCGTGGTGCCACCAGCCACCGGCTGACTTCTGTTGCTCCTGAAGTCATTGGTATTATGGCAAGGTTGGAATCTGGGCCTCATGGTCTTGGAAAGGGAGGAGACTCAGTTGGTTGCAATCTCGGTACCACCGAATCCTACACACTGAGCCTTTAAATGAAAAGATCTTTACCAATCTCATGTCTGTGGGCGTGTTCGGTGCTTAGCTTAGCTTAGCTTAGGTTAGAGACTGGAAATAGTGAGAGACAAGCAGTTTGGCTCTGTCCAAAGTGGAGAATTCACCAATTATATATAATTTGTTTGGCTTATCAATGATGTGTGATTTTAGGGGGAGTTACATGATAAAGGAACCACAGTTTATCCAGTTCAGCATGAAAGTTGCAGAATGCATCACCCCATATAATCACAAAATATTTACACCGTTTTAGTGTGAAATAAACAAACAAGATATAACATGCTAATTAGTGAGCTTTTATGCTAAGCTAATCAACACCCAAGCTCTAGCTATGATTGCTACCCATCCTCTTATCTAACTCTCAAAGCGCATTAATGTTTTTACCAAAAAAACGTTCTTTAAAATGTTGCCAATTTCTGCAATTATCTGGTGATCAGCTGACATTATCGCTTTGCTTATAAAAACAAAAGTGCAATTTTTTTCATATTTTGCTGTGCAGGCTTTCAGGTTGGAGGTAGCTGCACAATACAGGAGCAACCATGAAGAAAAGGCTTGAAAGAGTGCTGCTTACCATTATAACTGCTGCAAGATAAGTCAAAGGTTAAGGTTACCGGATTATTTGGGTGGGTGGGTGGGTGGGGGGGGCAAGGCAAGGTCAAGACTCTGAGATTTTAAGGGATACAGATGGGAATAAGCTTCTTTAAAGAGGCAGGTATCAGCATAGCTGGGATGGGATCTGGTCAACAGCTTCACACAGGGTTGGTTGGCTGCCAGGGTTTGGGACCACACACCCTTACCAGTGGGAGCGCTCCTGAGGACCCAAATGTCCTGAGCAGGGCTATCAGCACTAGCTGGGGCAGAGAGCTGACTGTCAGGTGGAGCACCTAACAAACACACACACATACTTTAGACACACGCTCACTGTGTGACCCAGACACCGTAGCCGGGAGAGGACCTACTGCATCAATCTGCCACTGAGCAACAGAGGGTTGATCGAGAGGGGACTGGGATCAGGAGGCTGTTTGGGAGGAACTTGTGAAACTTGGGAACATGGAAGGACTATGAGACAAGGGGCCCCTGGGCACAGACATGTAAAAGCCCCACCACCACACTCCTCCGATATAGAGACCTTTAACAAAGACCTAACAAGATGGATTAGGATGGCTTTTCAAAAGGGACAGTAAGAACTGCAAAATTATGGTTAAAGACTTGGCTCAACCCCCTCGGCTATTGTTCCAGAAGGGGCTATTCATTCACTGTCATATCCAGAGCTTCCTATGATCAGATACCATCCTCGTTATCTCCGGAGGGAATTTACATCGGCCGTTATCACAGCGGTGCCTTGGTTTGTTGAATTACGGTTTTGAAGCCTTGAGTTCAGCGTTTTGCTGTTGTCATCTTGGTCTGGAAGTGACACGAAAGGGGGTGGAGCTTAATACAAGCAAACATTAAACAAGGCGACTCCCAGACTGGACGTCCTGGTAGGTAGCTCTGTCAATTACAAGGTAGCCCCGCCCTAAAGCATACCCTGCTTTACCGTCTATTTTACTCTAAATGGACCATAATTTACTAAATGAACATCATGCTGTATCGAAGAAGATTTGAAACTAAAGATTGAGACGATAAACTCATGTTTACAATGTTTACTGAGGGAATAAATCAGGAGAGAAGTAGTCATTTTCTCATAGACTTCTATACAATCTGACTTATTTTTGTAACCAGAGGAGTTACCCCTTGGTGGCCAATAGAGAGAATGCAAGTTTTAAAGCACTTCCACATTGGCTTAACTTTTCAGAACTTGAGGTTGCCTCAGTAGGATATATTTTAGGACAACAACATAGACCCCACGATATTCTCCTTGCATACAAGTCCCTCCCACCGAGGATGCATGGAAAGACGCAGGAAATTAACCATGCGAGGAAATATGTGCTTAGAGAAATGAAACGTCCTTTCCGTCACTGTGTAGTGACATCCGTTTCGAATGGCAGCAGCTGATCACAGATGGATCGTCTGTCCACTTTAACAGCTGTAGAGACGTTGGAGTTTGTGTCTGCACACATGTGTACTGTGCTAATACTAATGAAGGCACACAGTTACCAAAGCCTGAGCTGCAGTGTTTTCTCGCTGTAGCCTGTTACCTGTTACACCTGCACATGAATAAAAGCCTGCATTCTGTTTTTATACTGTGCACTGTGTGTAAATTAGAGAGACAGGAAGCATTTCTACGACTGGCAGAATGCATTTATATTATTTATTCATTATTTGCGTCTTTATTTATTGGTATTCTGATTGTGAATTAATTATTTAAATCACTCAGAATATAACGTTGGTGTCTTTTGAACAATGGGAATTATTTATTAGGCTAAATATCTCAGGGGAAATTGAAATTATGTAACTCATGTCAAACCAGACGCTCAGGAGTTATTAGCCTCATATGTGACGATAACCGATGTAGAAAGTGAAGGCTTGCTCATGGCTACTCAGAGATGCCTCCTTGCTTTTGATCCTCACTCCTCAGGGCAGAAAAAGGATCTTTAATACGGCCATAAGATGGAGCAAGGAAATGTCAATCAGAAACTTAGGATAAACCCACAGATCAATGGCATTGTAGCTAGGAATACTGTACGGACATTCCCAAATCAGGAGGTACAAAGGCCCAGGATCTCTGCCCACTGATAATACCCCTCTGCTTGAATAACCACCGCCCGGCAGCACTCACCTCTATCATCATCAAGTACTTTGAGCCGTTAGTCAGATCCGTCCTCTCTTGCCTCCCAAACTCACTCAATAAATGACTTGAAACAAAACAATTTACAAACTAACCTTGGCAACCGCATCGTTTTTAGTCACTTTGCGCCTTATTGTGGTTTTACCGTGTCTCTTGGAGGTTGTACAGTGTCTCTTTGTGGTCCTATTAGGTCTCTTAGTAGTTGTTTTGCACTTTTGTATTTGTTTGACTGACTTTCCAACAAGAAATAAGTCACCTAAAAAAAAGGAGGGCGCCCAGACCCATTGTATTCTTATGTGTATGTGTGTGTGTGTGTGCGTGCGTGCGTACCTGCAGGATCATAACCAAGGATGTATAAGTCATCAGTCTGAGGGGCGGAGCCATGGCTTGAGGGAGGAACTCTGGACGTTAAGTGTTGTCGTTGGCTAGTCATTGAGGCTTGCCGGGATAGAGTGCCCCCTAGGGTCAGGGAGACAGGTTTGGGTTGGGATGGCATGGCATGCATGAGTGAGAGAAAGAAGTACATGTACATGCATGTGTGTTTTGTCAGTTCGAACTGCGGGCACAGGTATGGGAACAGACAAGAAAAAGGCAACAGAAAACACCCTTTGGAAGTATTGTGAACACATTTTTAACTTTGTCATATATTCTTCTTCATTGAGCATTTGGAACAACAGCTAAAAACCAGCAAATTCACCGTAAATCCCCTACTGATGTTACATAAGAGGCTGCTGAAAGAGAGTGTAAGATCACCAGCGACGCTTATAGGGCTTACTTTTCCTTTGTGTGTTGTTGGTCCACAGTTGCTGACATCATTGACATTATCACAGAACTCAGGCACACACACACGCACACACGCACTACTGAGTTTGCCTCATAAGCAAAGAGCCTGTCACCGACTTAAAGTCAAACTCTCTTTCTCTTGTCTGTTCTCCCTCAAGCATGAGCGCGCGCGCACACACACACACACACACACACACACACACACACACACACACACACACAATATCCCAGCGCAGACTGTGAGGGCTTTAGCACTGAGCTGACACTTTGCAATCTGGCCATAGTAATCCTATTAATGTGTGTCTCTGTGTGTGAATATCTACGTTTGTGTGTGTTTCCAGGCTTGTTAAGGAACTTGAAATGAAGTGAACACGCGTTTGTGTGTGTGTGTGTGTGTGTGTGTGTGTGTGTGTGTGTGTGTGTGTCTGTAGCTGTTATTGGACTCCTCGCTGTGCTTGTCCCGCTGTTTGAATGTCAGTGGCTTTACAGCTGCAAAACAAACATTGGGATAATATTCCTTTTATTCAAAGGGATTAAATCAGATGATTTACAAGCATGCTGAACCGTCCAGTGATCATCCATGCCAACATGATAGATCCTGCTTGTGTACAAGTGTCGAGATATATTCTTAGCCCAGATATGTTAAAACCAATGCCCTGGGTTAGCCCTTTTAACAGCACTCTGTCAAAGAGTGATAGACAGAGTACGACATCATCTCAGTGGCCTTCAGTGCTTGAAGGGGGCCGGTAGTAAGCGGTACTTCTACATTTTACTCTTTGGCGTACTGTGACGTTTTCTTGCACTTTGGCACTTCTCACAAGCTGCCAGAACCCTCCTCCTCCTCCCTCTTCACATCGGGTCCTCTGGGGCAAGTCATAACCCTGTCACCACACGATGTTGCACCAGCATTTTTTGCAACGTCCGAACATAAAAACAATGAGGAAAGAATCTGGACGAGGGAAGGTGACAACCAGGGCGCTATGATTGAGTGTTTTTTTTTGTCATGTTTATTATTGTGATCAAATAGAATTATTACTTTATTTCAATGTTTTAAGATTCTGCAATTTTAGATTTATAGAATATGATTTTATGGAGAAAACATGTCCTGAGGAACTAAATTCAACTACACATGGAATAAGAAAGTAGCACTGTAGTAGCACTTTAGTAGCACTTAAATGGCACTTACTGATAGCACTTTGTAGTTTAACTTTATTGAAGAAATTGTACTTTCTTGATTCTTGTTGTTCTGAGTTTGTACTCATGGTTGAATGCACTTATTGTAAGTCACTTTGGATAAAATCGTCAGCTCAATGAAATGTAATGTAATGTAAATGTTTCGACGAAGGCTGTGTAAATAACAAGAAATTAATAATAAAAAAGTACAATGTAGTGTTGCATGAAGCAGCATACGTTATGCATGTGTGAGCTGCTTGTTTGTCTACCTGCTCGTCTGCTGATGACCTCCACCACTGAAGGGGGGAAGAAGCCCACCCGGTCCGTCCCCCGCTGGGTGTCATGGATGTGACCTTTCCACCGGCCGTCTGAGTGCTGCTCCAGGACCTGACACCAACCAATAAATCATGAGCACGTTTGTGATGCTGTGAGCAGCACTAATCTCGCGACGATTCACAATCACATTAGACAAGAGCATGGAACGCAAACAGTCTCGAACAAATTAGTCAACCATGTGAAGACTGAGCGCTTTGGTTAAAGTGGGGGAAAAAAGGTGGGGGAAGAATTTGGAACTTGCTTTCATAACATTTTCCCTTGTCAACTGCACACCGACTCTAAGTATGGACGTCACGTGTGTGACTCCTCCAGGCATGTTTTTAAGTCCCTAATGAGAGAGCCAAAACAAACACCTCTGCCTTCTGACAGGATACCACTGCACAACAACATACGAGCCCATACAGGAGTCTGGGATGTCACAAGGACTCGTTTATAAGATATCGAAATATACAGCAGTAAGCACATAAACACCAAAATGTGCACGCGCATGAATTAGTGCAAACAGCATGTGTGTGTGTGTGTGTTTGTGTGTGTGTGCGTGTGTGGAGGGGGAGGGAATGCGATAACAAGTTGTTAATAAGAGAGCGACTGCAGCAGGTTTGTGCCTGTTCCTCTGCTGTGGTCTCCTTGCTCAGGGTACACTAAATTACACCGCAACTTCCCACACAAATCCTAACAACAAGCCTTCACTCACAAATGTCTTGTGATTCCCCCGCCAGTGAACAGGCAGAGTGAAGGCAGCTGCCGGCGGGTGAAAATGATTTAAAAGTAGTTCCAGTCTGGGGAAATGTACCATGGTTCACCTGTACGTGACTAGTGTTACAGTAATTACTGCGTGGTCACGGACGTGAACAAAACACACAGCAAGCCTTCCCCTGGGAGAGGTGCAGCAAAGTAAATATGCACAATGGTAAATGAAATTTCGTAATTTGAACCCTTAAGAGGAGAAGACGTGTGTCTGGAGCGGTTTGTTACGTCTTTCAATCGTCCGTCTCGCTGAGCAGATGAGCTTCTCTTCTTACAAACATGTCGATCCGCACCAACACCCAAAGGGCTACCTGGACTATGAGGTCATAGTCGCAAAGTTTTAACAATGCATACCATGCATACCATACCATGCCACATAGCTCATTTCTCACACACAGACTGGGCTTTATAAATGAGTAGTGTGGGTATACAAACATCATGCATACTTCAGAACAGTGTGATCAATGTATCCTCATACAACAGTTTGCAGGATATCTATTAAATCTGAAATGCCAAACCTGGTTATGCAACAACTACTTGGTTAGGTTTAGGAAGTGATCGTATTTTGAGGACAAAGTACGTTTTTTACGTAACTTACATAGGTTGCTTTAGTTAAGTTATGTAAAAAAAGTCGAAATAAGTAAACATTCACTTTTGGTTACATACAGGATGCGAACAACGGCCTCCCGAGTGAAGGTCCTGAGGTTGTTTGACCCATCCATCCACCCTGACCTGCTGCCTGTGCAGATTCGTTCTATATACTACATACTTTCCTTAAAGGCAGCCCTGCACGTCCAGGCTCAGGATTATGTAGGTTATATAAGAATTACAGTGCATTACTTTTATTGAAATTAAACCGCTTGGAGTGATTTCAATATATATATATTTCTTTGTTTAAATTAGCACATTTATTTTTTTCATTTCATTTGATAAATTTTTTTAAATGTTTAGTTTATAGTTTCTTATTTATCTCCAATACATATCTTGAATCTCAATTGAAAAATTGACCAAAAAAAATAATACTTAGTTAGTCAATTTCCACAGATTATTAACAGCAATCTGTTAAATGCTTAATTTTGATTACAAATGTTCATCATTGTTTTTATTTCCATTGGAGGATCCACCTTAAGTCTCCTTCAATATGTAAACTAATCTTTAAATCGCAATAGATATGAACAAACTACTTCGCAAACGAAGCTAACAAAGGGTAAAAAGAAAAAAGTTGTTATTTGAGCCACTGAAAGCAGGAGAATGGCAGAATTGGCAATCAGTTTGCTGAGACGCAACAACTAAAGTAAAAACACGGATGATGCTAACTTACTGAAGCAGGCAGTCATTAAAGAGAAGGGTTATTTTGTCAAGAAACACAAAAAAAACTAATACCATAACAAGATCTCCAGCCCGGAGGTTAAGAGCCGTGGGGTCGTGGAGGTTCCAGTAGTCCTTCACCGCTCTGACCTGGAGAGAGCTTGATGCCTCTGCACAGAGACAGAAAGATACAGACACATAATGTATCTCTATTCTGTTTCCACTGCCTCTGTCTCCATCAAAGAGAAAATCCACACTTCATAAAAGCATCAATGAAGTCCCAAAGAAAACTTGTTTTTAAGAGCCACTAACCTCTCAGCAACTGTTTGATTTCCCTGCTGGCTGTGGAGGTGGTGAACTGGTTGACGATATCCAAAGCTGTCTGGTTGTACGTGTTGCGCATGTTCACATTGATGCCCGCCTAGAAACACACACACAAACACACGGTGGAGTTACTGTGGGTGAGGTTCAGTTTAATAACAAAACCCTCCCTCAAAAGGCCTCCCTCTTTTATTAAAGCATAACAATTGCAGTGTGAAGTTGTGTTAGTTTGCAATTATCTTTGTATGTACACCGTCAATATGAAAACATCCGTGTCAGCCTTCAAAATTCCACATCAGCTGAACTTTAATATTTTACGTCTTTGCTTACATCAAGCAGCAGCCGCACTACTTCCATTTTGCCGTAGAGGGCAGCTTCGTGCAGAGACGTCCCGGCTTTGGTGGCTCTGTTGATGTCAATGCCGGCTTTGAGCAGCAACCTGGGTAATTAAAGCAGAAGCACTCATGTAAGGCCGTAGGCAACCCCTCAGAAAACAGATTCTTCCATTCAACTGTTACAGACATCTGCGACATCTCATTAAGCCATATACCCCCCACTCATCCGCCACACACACACACACACACACACACACACACTAAGAAATGTAACTGAATGCTGGTGGCGTTGTATCCAGAGAGCGGTTGCAGGAGGAGGAGGTCCTCGGCTCGCTGTGTGAATGTTGAGTCAGGTTCCTCTGATGAAAACACTGAAGCAATGCTGTAGGATGTTCTCTGAATGTTAACCCACTACCAACATAGCCTTGCCACCAATTTCCGCGGTGGATGCCAACACTTCCGCCGCTACTTCCTTTGCTGTTACAGCAGGTTACCAGTCAGACAAGTTAGTAAAAAAATTAAAAAAAGGAAACATTAGAAATGAAGTTGTGAGACAAAAGGTCTTTACAATAAAAGTCTCCAAACAAATATGTTGCAATATTGCAAAATTATTATTCTGTGATTGTTATCTTTGTGATGAATACTCTTATATTATGTCCATTTCTTGTAAAATAGTCAGTCCTGATCACATCCCTTACAGTATTTCACAGATCATAGCTGACAGACTGTGTGCAGCAGTTTACTACTACTACTACAAATTCCAAATTAGTATTTTAATCATAATTAATACTTATAACTGTAACCTTCCCACATACATGGAGTGTTTATATGATACTAAATTATCAATAAAGTCTTTACATCTTCCCTTGGGACAAAATCGTATCTCTTGCTTGTCTGTGTGCACATTTTTGCAGCTCAAGTTCGAACCAGACCCAGAAAACTTCTCTAGCTGTACAAAAAGTAGGTACGATAAGACGTCTGATGTGGAAGAGACAGAGACTCTTTGAAGAGACATAAATCCCTTAGTGGGAGATCACAGGCAAATTCTGCTGAGTAAACTCTGAATAAACTTGTGTGCTAATGCAGTGATCTTTTTTTCATATGTTTGTGTTGAAAGCTCTTCTTTCCTCCTTCATGTCTCCTATTCATTTTCCCAGTTCAGGAGAATGAGAGAGGAGGATGGAGGGGTGTTGCGAAAGAGATCTGATAATCGTTAGCGGCATGAACCCGAGAGGCAGGGTGGAGTTACTTGGCTAAGCACATACATATTTACACAGATATGCTGGCATAAAAAAACAAAAACACACACACAGCAAGTTGATCTTGGGTAACTGAAAAAAGTTACTGGGATTAAATATCACTGCAGTATAGAGTTTGTTCTTTTTGAACAATGAGATCGTTACTGGTTGTATTTTCTGAAGTTACCTGAGGGGAAACGTTGAGCACCTGCAGCTGTGAATTAAGGCCTGACACATACAGTATCAGTAGAGTGATAATGGCAATAATAACGGTGATAGCAGTGGCAGTACCGGTAGTAACAGAATCTGTACTGTCAGGATAGCAGCAATAGTAAAAGTAGTAGCATTGACTGCCCTAGTTATGGCGATCTTGATAGTAGCAGTAAAATATTTGTTGTCGTAGATTTAGTGGTTGTTATTGTGTTGTTATTTTATTTGAAACAATGGATATAGTTGCACCAACAGTAATAGTGGTAGCATAAGCAGTAAGCTTATGCTACCACTGTTACTGCCACAGAGGTTACCAACAACCAAGATGGCAACAGCAAAAAAAAAAAAAATGGCCGACGTCCCAGTGACTCAACAACTTCTTAGTCTATGGTTAGCGCTGACAGCCCGAGTAGTGAGGATAGTGGTCGCAGTAAAAACAAAAATGTAACTCCAGTTGTAGTAGTAGCAGCAGCAGCAGCTGTATTGGTGGCATAAGTAGTAAAACAGTAGCTGTGGTTGAAGTAAACGGAAGCTGCTAGGGGGATGAGAGGGCCGAAATGGACCATGTGATAGAATTCTATTCCAGTGCGTTTCAAACACTGCTTACTTGCTGTAATCTTACTTGATTATGTCTTTGTGTCCATTCCTGGCTGCCAGGTGGAGGGGAGTGGTGGATGGAGAGTCCATGTTGTCGTGCCTGCCCTCCCCTTCCAACAGCGCGGCCACCATGTTACTGCTCAGCAGCAACTGAGCCACCTGAGGAGAAATCAAAGAGACCAAAATGAATGAGTTGTGAGAACAGAGGAGTGGCAGAATCGGGGCAAGAATTACAGCATTAGAAGTACTTAAATATAAATGCAACACCATGAGGTTTGGGGGTAAAAATATAGGGACTGAAATAATGTATATGGGGACTTACAGTATATATAGGGACAAGCTAGTACAGAGAGGCTTATCCACTACTCAGCAGCTGTCTAAATATACCATAGCCTCCACTCACCCACAAACTCAGTCACTCACAAAGTCTGTGTGTCAGAAAACAGCCCAAAGCCTTCTATTCTTTCATAGCTAAACTGCAGACTCAGACCTGACGAGAGAACATTTAACAGGCATACGAAATGTGTGTGTGTGTCTAAATCTGAATCACAGGGCCAGCTATACGTCTCCTAGCCAGGCTCATCCACCGATGTGACAGAGAAACAGTAAAACACACTGCAATGTACAATCCTTTTAATGTTACAGTGTGCACGCACATCCAAAAAGAGCCACTGAAGCCTATTTTCCTTTCGCTCATACAAGCTTAATTTAGCTCTGGGTCACTAGCCATGGCTAGTGTTTGACACCGGCCATCCCCATCCAAAAAAGGCCAAATAGAGAGTTTTCACATGCTAATAATTGGATTAGAAGGACTACATGAATAGAAAACTACATGGAGTGATTGGCAAGAAAATCACAAAATAGCATAATAAGATCCTCCGACAGCACTACAGTCAGTGTTGGGGGTAACGAGTTACAAAGTAACGGATTACAGCAACGTAATTACTTTTATAGGTAACGAAGTAAAGTAACGCATTACACTCAAAATATTGGTAACTACACTACTTTACTAGACCTCAGTAACGCGCGTTCCTGCGTTACTCAAGACATTTTTACCAGTCCGAAAAGTTCTCTTTTAGCGTCGTGCGAGTCACACGACACTTCCTGCATGAACAATCTATCACAGAACTCCGATCTGAGTGATTTGAGTGACGTAGCTGCTGGTGCGTAGAAGGAGGGAAGCGGGGAATGGAGGAGACGGAGACGGAGTGCCCGGATCAAACTGGGAGGTTCTCTCCAGGTTCCCTAGGATTAAGGATATTGCAAAGCAATACAACACTCCAATACCATCAAGTGCACCTGTCTGTAATGACGTGGAGCTTCTAATGAGGACCAAGACACGTCTGGTATGAACAGAATCACTTTACTGGTGAACTGCAGTATTACAACTGTTAAAGCATTGAGAACGCGCTCTTGCACCCGACATGTATATATTTTCCACACGTAACATCAACATTAGTTAGCGTCAACAAGCACGTATCATTGTACTTTCTGCCTTCAAAGTAAAAGCACTTCCTGTTTACATGCTCTTCACAATAAGAGTAAATCATGTAATAAAACAAGTTACAACACTGTCAAAAGGCTTTTCAGCCTGGGCAGTATTGTTCTGACCCCAAGGAGGAACAGGCTGTCGGATAAAAGATTCAAGAGACTTTTACTCATGCGATACAATCGCTATTTTGAAGGGTTAGGGAATAGAGAAAAATGATAAACTTCATAGGATATAGTGCACTTTCTGTTTATTTAGGCAAAGATGAAGTGGATTTTCTATTTATTTAATTGCATTTTCAGTTTCTATTTTTTGGGTTAAGTGCATTTCTGTTTCTATTTTATGGGAAAAAGTGCCATTAATTTTTCTATTTTTCTTAAACCACTACAATGATTCCTATAACAAGCTGGTTTTGTTCTTAGGAGTCGGCCCCCATTTGGTTTAGTGGGGTCTCATGTTTCCAAAAGCCAGTTTTTAATGTGTTATGCTGTTTGACCTGAATGTCCCCACCATACATAGCCTCTTGTATCCTGTTGTTTGTGGATTTTAAAGTGAGGCATATTTCTTTGGTCAGACAGTGTGAACAGGGTTAATGTTCGTTCAAGTTAATGGCTGAGTTTTATATGCCATTTTGTTTTACATGTTTACAATACACTATGTGGAAAGGCTATGAGATGCCCTTTATTGAAAATAAAGTGATGAAAGGGCCATGATGTTTGTCCATGTATCTTTGCGGTTAATTTGGACATTTGCTTAAAAAAATGGAAAGTAAAGTAACTAGTAGTGAAGTTACTTTTCAAATGCAATAACTAGTAAAGTAATCTAGTTACAATTTTCAGAAGTAACTAGTAGCTTGTAACTAGTTACTTTTTCTGAGTAACTACCCCAACACTGACTACAGTATAACACTGTTCCTTATGCAGGCCATTTCACTTTATTACAAACAAACGCATCGGTATCGGTATATATGCCAGCAGATAAGTGACAAGGAAAAGACCCTTTGCTAAACCCCGCCTCCCAGGACTAAACCGTGAAGCTGTCAGAGCTACCGGGGAGCCCACACTGTCACTAACTGCACTCACTGAAGAAATAGTAGCACATTCTTGGAGAAACAGAAAAGAGATTTCAGAGAGGAGTAGTAATGTTTGCTCCACAGGTTTAACTACATACGTAAATTCGTTCTTTGTGTTTTGGGTTAATCAACAAACTTGCTAAACTAAGATCGTGGCAATGATGTACATTATACCTGCTAAACACCAACATGTTAGCAATGTCATTGTGAGCAAGTTTGCATGCTTTTGTTAGCATTTAGCTCAAAGCTTGTTGACTCGTAATCTTGTTTTAATTCTCACGTATCGATATAGGCCTCCAGTATAAATCAGGCTCTGGTGACTTTAGAGGCTTTTGTTTTATATAAATTTGACTTATCCGAAGCGAGGGGCGTATTCTGTATAGATTGTAAAGCCCCTCGAGCCAAACTTGTGATATTAGGAACTTTCTCACTACGCGTTCTTTTATGAAATCCAGTTAAAGGCGAATGTGGCACTGTGGTGAGCAGGGTTGTCCTTCAATCAGATGATTGATGGTTTGATCCCCGGCTCCGCTAGCCCATGTCTATGTGTCCTTGAGCAAGACACTTAACCCTAAATTGCTCTCGTAGCTGCGCCTACGGTGTATGAATGGTTGATAATCCTGATGTGGCACCTTGCATGGTAGCTCCTCTCATCAGTGAGTGAATGATGTCATGTAGTGTTAAAGCGCTTTGAGTGGTCGGAAGACTAGAAAAGCGCTCTAAAAGTACAGGTCCATTTACAATTTAATGAATGTGAAACCGTGTACATTTTCGTGCATATACACGCCTCTGGGTTTTGAAGACTAGTACTGTTATTCTTGTATTGATGACGTTAATAATGGCAGTGAGGAACATACACCTTGAGGGCTACAATTATACAGATGATGCCAAATAAAATCCCACTCCGATCATAAATTGGAGGCGTGTTTATCATAGCATAGAAAATGCCCCCAAAAAACTGTATTGTGCTGTATGCAAATACCAATAAGTGGAAAGATGCCACCATCATTTAGTTTTTTTTTGGGACTACAATTGAAATTTCGTTGTGCAATACTTTCATACCTTCAGTCTCCCAAACTCGCAGGCCAGATCTAGAGGCGTCTTCTTCCCCTTGTTCATCAGGCAGGGATTAGACTGGTGCTGCAGCAACATCTCAGACTGAGAGAGAAAGGGAGAAAGGATAACGTAAGTGATACTATCTTATGCATTATGCACATGCACTCGCATTGTCAGTCATGCCAACACATTCTGTGTTGACGTTTTGTCTTTGAACAGAAGAGAGGAACATATGATAGCTCTGTTTAGGATTGTCTTAGTATTGTGTTTGATGGTGTACCAAAGAGGTCAGGCCTCCATATGGGTTATATGACAGCTTGAGGTGTCTGTATCTATCCATTAAGAGATTCCAGGAGCCACACGGATGAGGCTGGAGGAAAGGAATGTGTGCATTCACTACCTTTAGACTTTTGTGAAAAACCTGTGTCATGGCATTACCAGTATTACTGGCATTGTTGGCGGACAATGCAGACTGAGACACAAATGGGGGTAGATTTCAGGGGTCTGGTAATGCCTTGCAGCTCATGTGCAGGTGTGTGAACTCACCACCTCGTAGTGTCCATACTGAGCAGAGAGATGTAACGGCATTTGTCCATCATTGGAAGTGGAGTTGACTGAAGCTCCGGCTCTGAGCAACAATAGGACAGAGTCTGCTTTACCCTGCCACGCTGCGTAGTGGAGGGGGCGCATGCCTAGAGACGGAAACATTGATAGAGCCCGTGAGTTGAGAAGATAAAGGCAGTGAGATGTGTATTAAAGAAGCTCCACGAAGAATTTCACCCTGAAAAAATAAAAGTAATGATATCCTTGAATCCGTGAACATAATGTCATCAGGGGCTTGAGGTTTTTAACAGAACGCTTGCAAGCAAGAAGGGTCTAACGAAGGAAATGATCAATTTGCATTATGGTAATCAAGGGCTCTTTGGAAGACATATTAGGAACTTGAAGCCTGTATCTTGGTCTCTGCAGCATTGTTATTTTACCATTCTTTCTAAAACTCTGTCTCTTGCAAGTCATCCAACTTTATGAAAGTTTAATACTGAAACATTGGAGTGCCCTATTAAAGTGTCAGGCGTGTGTTATCCTTAGTGTCAGCAAATCCCATACAAAGACCAAAACTGACTTTTATTTCCTGCCTTCAAAACCCTGGCACTAAGGCCCAAGTCCATCAGTTCCTATTGGATATGTAAATATTTAACTGCGAAGCAAGCTTTAACCACGCCGTTGACATGTTATCGCCTCAAATATGTTAGCAAATAATTGTATACTCACACATCCCGCAAACACAAAGCAACATTAGCACTGATTGGAAATCAGTCCAATGATCACAAAACCAAAACAACAAGCTGAAAAACGCTAAAATACTCTGCAGACTGAGGGGAGCCGCAGAGCTGAGGGGAGCCGCAGGGAGCCGCCATCTACTGTTGAGTATTGATTAGTGTAACGAGTCACAATTATACAGTATGTATGTGGAATTGAGTCAATCATCCTACTTCTCACTTGATTTATTACCTCAGTAAACATTAAAACCATAAACTAATGTTTACAATCTCTAGTTTCAAGTCATCTTCAATACAGCATCATGTTCATTTCGTAAATTATGGTCCATTTAGAGACAATTAGACCATAAAGCAGGGTATGCTTTAGGGCGGGGCTACAAGGTGATTGAAAGGTCGCTATCACTGTGTCTCCATTATGATTTCACTTCTCCACAGTCCAAATATGGTCACTTGCGTTCACTGGTTGCAAGAAACCAAGATGGTCGAAGTCGAAAATGGCTTCAAAAACCTAGGAACTTCTTATATACCGTCTATGGTGAGCTCACTTTGTTGATTCATCGCACGCTAGGCACACTTCTCTTTTCCCCCCAAAGGTTAATGTTTTGTTTAATAAAAAAAGTCATAATTTCTTCTGCCGTTAGTGGCAGTGGTCTTCCTTTCAAGGTAGGCGGCCTTATCCTCATCGGTAGTCCAGGGAGCCCCTTCTCCTTTGTTTATGTTCCAAATGATGTAACATGACTGTTGAATCTTATCCTCTCTTTTAATCAAACTTCAGTTACTTGGTCTTTACAACAGCCAACATCAAATATTTAGAATTGATTAGTACCGTTAGATTTAGATGCATAATGATGGATTTGAAGTAGCTTTAAAATATAATGATGCTAGGACGTCACAGAAAAAATGCTAATTAGCACCGATACGTGTCGTCTTTGTATCGGTCATTACACGGGGACATCGGTATGCACCATGGTACTTTTTACCTGCCTTGATGTGCACTAATGCTTTAGAAAAGCAGCTATTTTATAACATTCACTGACCAGATCGCTGCGTACTGCCGACCGTACCTTAGCTAGTTCTTCTGTCTGTAAAACAGTCCATAATGTGCTACGGGCCTCAAATGGTGTGACGCTACGTCAACCGTGGATTCCCAAACTGACGTGAAGTGTAAAATTCAACCTTCAAAACAGTCCTCAAGAAATCTATTGCTGACCTCAGTGGCGTCACACACGGTTATGAGCACTACGCCCCTCCGGTCTCAGCAGCCGAGCTGCTACTCCTGCACCGATTCTACTACATTTGTTCCGCTTGGAGTCTGAAGATATTTGCTGTAGCGCTGCTGTCGCTGCGTGGCAGACTAACTTCAAAGTGAATCATATTTATTCATATGGGTCAAACTTATTTTCAGCTGAGAGTGTCAAAAAGCTGTTGAGGAAGTTTCAGGCTCAATTTAACCCCAACTGACTTCCAAAAACGTGGACTTTTTTTTCTCTCCATAAATTGTAGGTTTGTCCGCTGACATTGGTTCAGCCGGTAAAGCTGCTCTGCTATCGCGTTACCGTTGATGTCCTTGATATCCACTGTGGCCTGGGCCTCCAGCAGCAGAGACAGCAGCTCCGTGGTGCCCGTCAGAGCGGCATGGTGCAGCGCAGAGAAGCTAAGGGTGAGAGAGAAGAAAGAGAGAGGAGGTGGGGGGGGGTTAAGGGAGCGCAAGAAGGAGAAGAGACATAGAGATGAGAGGGCTTATAAATCATACTGATGACTTTACAGCAGGTGAGCCCCTTTTCAAAACTTAAGACTGAGATAATGTGTGTGCATGCTCTCATCAAAACTTTAGAAGGTGTGTGTAGGTGTGTGTGTGTGTGTGTGTGTGTGTGTGTGTGTGTGTGTGTGTGTGTGTGTGTGTGTGTGTGTGTGCGTGCGTGTGTAATATCCCATTACGAACTGCAGCCTCAGATAAGAATTTATGTGTGCTTTTATGAGTGCGTATCCCCATTCATCCATCAACACTTCAGACTGAGAAGACAAGTGTGTCTGTGTGTACTTGTACATCTTTCCTTTTGAGAACCACTTGAGTTTGAGACCTTTAGAGTGAGGACATTCCTGGAAATTGAGGACATTTTTGGCTGTTTCAGACTTGGATAAGGGATCAGGTTTGTGTGTGTGTGTGTGTGTGTGTGTGTGTGTGTGTGTGTGTGTGTGTGTGTGTGTGTGTGTGTGTGTGTGTGTGTGTGTGTGTGTCAGAGATGAAATGTGTGCGTCTGCGTCCAGGTGCCTGTCAGGTCGCAGTATTTTCCACAGAGGGAGAAATTAAAGGCATAAATTCTTGCCGACGAGTTCTGCTTTTGCTTTGGGCGACACAGGCCCAGTGAGCATTCCAGTGGAGGCAACAACACGCGAGCAGAGCGGCACACTCCACACCAACTACAGTGCAGAGGGCTTCCAGGTGATCAAACACAGCTTCAGGCAGTCAAGAGTGGAAGACCGTAGCTCTTGGGCACCAATAGCAGTAAACAGCCAGGATACTTTTGGAAAGAGAACTTACTTTAGCTTTTGCTAAAGATGTCAATCGACGTGTTTAAAAGGTAAACTAATGTTTTCATGGAAAATAAATGCAGTTTGTTCACATTATTTGGCCCTTACATTTTTTTAAATCAAAACACACAAAGCCCAACAAATAGGTACGTTCAATTCAGAGGATCAAATTGACGTGCCTGATCAATCATCTCTCTGGAAAAAATTGAGGTATTGTCTCTACTAAAGTAGTATGAACAATGTGACATTGTTGAAATGTGTGATACAAATAAACTTGCTTTGCCTTACTTTTGTTACGTTACTTGAAAGTACTTTTGTTGCCTAACTAAGTAGTAATGCTGTGGAAGTGAACATAAAAACTAAGTAAACCTACGCTGGAAGTACATTTTAAAAAGAGACTGAATGAATGTAATGAGCAGAAAAGTTTTCCTATGAACATGGAAGTTTATGTTAAAAAGACTCAATGCATGGAAAGAGCGTAAACTGACTCAGATGACTCAGATGTGAGAGGGGTACCTACCCAGAGCGCCACAGTTTAAAGCATAGCGCCACTGACCAAACTGCAATGTTTGACGAGTTGGTGGTTAGAATGTGTTGGTTTTTAATTAGTTACCGCACTTTGCGACACTCTGTGAGGTTTGACAAGCTAGCCATTATGATATTTAGACGTCGGCCTGTGCCGATATAAAATCGGAGGGATCTCCAGACCGTGAATGGGCTTATCTTATCAGTTGCATTGTTTAGTCATTCATGCCCCTCAGCCACGCACACACACACGTTTGTTTACCCACCCATGTACTCCATACCACGTCCATATCCGGAGTCACTTACAGCCCCCCTCCCCCTTTTCTACAGAGACACAAACAGTCTCAATCTCTCTCTGGGGTCGTGTTGACTCAGTGACAAGCGCCTGTTTGCTAACCTTCCCCATTCTTTTCATCCCCTCTGCACTGATCTCATATATCACAGGTAACCCCTTTCTCTGTGCCACACACACACACACACACACACACACACACACACACACACACACACACACACACACACACACACACGCACACACACGCGCGACATGTTTAATTTCAACACCCCCATTGTGTATCACCTCCCACACACTGCACTGACCCTGCATGTAGATACACGTCACAGGCCTCGGCCAACCCACACATTGCTTGTAGGCCTACACATAAACACGCATCATGGCTTTGCAGAGGGGGATTCTTTGCATGTCTGACGGGCTCCTTTGCTCAAGCTAAAAAATATAATAAAAATCAACTGGATGGATAAGCACAAAGACTAAAACCTTTTTCTTTTTCTTTGCCGTTTCAAACCCCCCCCAAAAATTGGCCACGCAACATTTCATTCCACATCATTTTGTGTGATTACAGGATTCTCTTCCAGTAGCGACGCCACGCGCAAGTGCTCTGACATCATCTTAAAAAAGGGACATGCTGAATCCTTTTTTGAAGCAGAGGAACGTCTGCACTTCATCAGATGTTTGCATTAGTGTTGTTTTGTGGGCTTACATTTTATTTTATGTTTATCTGGTTTCTGTGAATAGCTTGGCTATTTAAAAATGGCGGATCTGTGCAGGATTTCCCATGTTTCCCGAGTGACGATTCTCTCTGACCAATCAGGGATCTGCAGTGTTTTAACTTGGAACCTCGACTGAGGTGGTTCTAGTAAAAGAACCAGGTACTAGGTATTATACACAGCTTTTACTGATGGAAACCCGTGACGAATGTGTGACGAACTGAACTAAACTTTGTGGTGGAAATGCAACTATAATGTACCTCAATTCAACCTATGTTAACGTTAACTGTAAGCTATGTTATTTAGCCAAGCATAACTTTATTTATATAGAACCTTTAAAAACAGAGTCAACAAAGTGCTTTGACAGACAAAAGCAGAAACAGAAAGCTCAGCAGTGAGGCCCAACCACAAAGGAAGACAAACTAAAGTATGAGTTAAAACCTGATGAAACAGTACAATAGACAAAACAATAAAACTAATCGATATAATAAAATACATCTTAATTTTAAATTTGGTAAAAAAAATAATACTATCAGTAATCAAATAAAGCAGTAAAGAAGAGACACCATCACATAAAAGCCAGTCGGTTGAAATGGGTTTTAAGAAGACATTTCTGATTATGTAAGCCTCATCTCCTCAGGCAGGTTGTTCATCAGGGCCCTTCAGAGCTGAAGGGCCCTGATGGCAAAAGCACCTTAAGTTTTCAGCCTCGACTTTGGAACAGCCTGAAGGGCCCCACCCAATGATCTAACGCTGCAGGTTGGCTCTTTAAAAGTTATCAGTAAAATCTTGAAAATCAATTCTAAAAACAAGCAAGGAGCCAATGGAGAGAAGCCAGGATTGGGGCGATGTGATGTCGTCTGTTCAAACCAATGAGAAGCCGAGCTGCCGATTCAAATGACGATTTGTTGCTTGAAGTGCATTAACAGGGGAAAATATATATAATAATAGGATGCTCCCCCTCGTGTTTATTACTGCCACGTTTTTGCAGCGTTCTTTTTTTCTCCCTCACATAGCTATGAGGAATCAAAAGTCACGGAAGTCAGTGATTCCAAGGTGTGAGGATGCTGACTTTTCCCCTGGAAATATAGGTTTAGCCACAGCCTTTTTGCATTATATGATATTTATACGGTCAACTAAAACTACTTTGATTACTATTAACTTATCTTGAATTTTGCTGAATATTCAGAACAGAATAGAGTACTTTTCTGAACTCAAACCGGTTTGACAGATGAGTCGTCATATATTAAAAAGGCGCATTCTTGCTTTGAACTAAACAAAATTAATTTCCAGTAATTGTCAACGTGTTTGAAAAGGAGATAATAACTACGTAGGGCACTATATGTCAGAACATGTGTGGGACGATGTGATGATTCACGCCGTGGTGGAGCTTGAAGACAAAACAGGAGGCACAGGTTGGGCTTTTTTTAATTTTGCAATATGCATGTCAATCAAGACACAGTGACTCCTCCATTGCATTCTAAAGACTCACCTTTACGCGTATCTCACGGGCTGACTAACACATTAACACACACATACACACACACACACACACACACACACACGTACACACACGCCTCTCACCCGTCTGAGTCCTGGTAGTTGATGTTGAGTCTCTTGGCAGAGCCCAGCAACTCTGGAACGAGACAGAGACAGAGGGAGGGAATGGAAAAAGAGCATTAGTATTCAGTGACATATTTGTCTTTTCATCGGAGCTCTCCAGAAATCCCTCCATCCCTGCCGGACCCTGTGTGTGTTTTCATAGTGTTTTTTCTTTTCTTCCTGCACTTCTCCCTGTCGTCGCTCCCTTCCTTCAAACAACCTGACAGCCCCGACAGGATGGGAAGCTTTCCTCAACTCCTGCTGCCTCACCCTTCCCCTCTCTGTCTCTCTCTCTCTCTCTCAGCGCGTCTGACACCCTCGCGGCAGCCAAATGATTCATAAACAAAGTGATTCTGCCTCGCGGAAACGTAGCACCTCATCTACACTGCTTATCTTATCGGCTCTTTGGAATCGCCAGCGACAAACATTAAACACAAGCACGCCAGGATAAAATAGTACATGTTTCCGTTTTTTCCGTCAGCAGCACCCTGTCGCAAAAATAGCATAATTCAGTGAGCAAGACTGGACAAGTTTTAATTTTTCCTTTCTTTTTTTTCTCCCACTCATTTTGGAATGGACAGACTGCTACTTGTCCCATGTCTTACTCATTCATACTTTACTCCAGGAGGGAACATTCTTTTTTGCCCAGGCAAAGGCCTGCGGCCCACTGAAAATGGCTCTAGTCTATCGTCATTTTCATTAGTCCTGCTTCCATGCGTGTTAACTAGGGATGGGTATCGTTTGGGTTTTTTCCGATACCGGTGCAAAACCGATACTTTTAAAACGATACCGGTGCCTAAACGGTGCCTGAAATACATAAATGATGATATAAAACACTTGACTTCAAACTACAGCTTCAAACCTTTTAACGTCAAACTATAAAAATATATATTTAAAAAAAGAACAGTCAGGTGGCCTGATTGGGACCGTGTGCAACAGAACTCAGAAACCGTTGGATTCTACAAACTGCTGCTTTACTGGACTACAAGTCTTCATTAATATCAACCGGGAGAGATTTGTTCCATCAAGCGAAGGACGGACGTTCAAAAGCTCGTGCTCGTGTCTCCAGTGATTTCTGTGTGCGCGCACTGTGTGTGTGAGCGCTGGAAGCCCCGCCCCCTCCAGCCCCGCTCTGCATGCAAGCAGACAGAGAGCAGAGCAGCGAGTGTGCTGTGATCCGAGCTATTTTAATAATCGTTTTTAACGTGCGGGTACCGCGCTACCCTTTTAGTATCTATATACCGTGCAACTTTACAGAGTAGTGTAAAAAAAAAAGTATTTAAATCGGCTCAGGCACCGGAAGGAAGCACCGAAATCTGCGTTGCTTTTCGGTCCGGTAGGTACCGGACGTGTTGGTTCTCGGTACCCAACCCTAGTGTTAACCAAGAATCACAGACTGTTCACAATGTCTCAAATTGAATACAAGTTGCTTAAACTAATTGACAAACTGTACTCGGCAGTTGCATAGTTGACATATTTTCCTTCGGAACCCAAATAGGAGGCTAGGTTTGCAATGAAAGCGTATCTGATTCTGATTTGTATCAAATGTATTTTATCTAAAAGAGTAGAAAGTCTAAACTTCTACTAACTCGTCTACATGCACAATCCTCCTTTTTCATCACCTCGCGCCAATCAAATCTGGCCATCATCCCAAAGCTCGGCTCAACCTTTCAAGCTTAAAGTCTCATTTTAAAAAGATATCCAACTAAGTTTCCAGACTTCAAATGTCATACATCCATTCTCCAGCCTCTAATGAGGGCTGGAAGCTCTTCTCACACAGCTATAGATCCCAGGACATCCTACAGCAGAGAGACCTACTGTGAAGGCCCTACTGTCTACTAGGACCCACGAAGGAACCAGATTGCCAAGGCCTCTGAATACTGAGCCATTCATTGCACTCAATCTCCCTCACTGTTTTCTCCCACTTAGGTGTGGAAAAGTATGTGTGTGTGTGTGTGTGTGTGTGTGTGTGTGTGTGTGTGTGTGTGTGTGTGTGTGTGTGTGTGTGTGTGTGTGTGTGACAAAGAGAGACGGGAAGTGAAAGTCAAGCAGAGTTAACCAGAGGTGAAGGTTTCAGACTGGTACCACCAGTAGAGATTAGTGCTGAAATGGCTAGTCAATAGATCAATTAGTTGATTGGCAGAACATTAATTGTCTCCCTTTTGATGGATAGATTTGTTGTTTGAGACATTTATGATGTCACTTAGAAAATGTCAAACAGTCTCCGGCAGCATTGGAAACTGAAGCTCTGATGGTGAAACAGAACAAGCCATGTGATGCTATGGGGAATTTAATGGCCATATTGCACTTTATTCTGACATTCTATAGACTAAAAAATAACAACAACAAAATAACTTGAAGAATTGATTGTGCCAGAAATAATTGCAATTAACAATATTATTGTACATCCTTTAAAAGAGCAATGAGTCTTTTAATTCTTAAGAATATTCAGACATTGGAATTGGAATGTGAAGAGATAGTAAAATATTCTTAATGAATAAAACATATATGAAATAAAACCACACACAGTCTAAAACAATAAAGAAAACATTGTTTGGCTAAAGTGTTGTCAAGTCCATATATCGTACAATAGGTTGATAACGTTTTTATTGTGACTGGCCAATCTGAAAATGTCTGTAACGTTAGTTTATCCACCTCATAGCAATCGGCCAGGTGAGCACAGGTGCTAGAATAAGGCAGTTTTTTTCCTTTTTTTATTCTTCACACAACAACTTCTATCTTTTTGTGTACAAATGAGAGTAACGCTATTGCTGACTTTCGAAAAGAAGACTATAATACATGTACAGCCATATTGTACATCATTATGTGATCATTGTATCACATTATATAATATAATATGAGTGATAGCAAAATAATACAAAAATTGAAAGGAAATAGAATTGATAGCAACAATCACAGTAAACATGTTAAAGGATTAACATCATCCTAATTATGAACACGTCTGGAAATCTCACTGCTCATGTTTATTCGTCCATCCAACTGCTTTTTAGTTATGTTGCTGCTACCCATGTCTCGGATAGTGACTTGGTAAAGTAATATTATTCATAATCCAGCGGTTTGATGGCCAAAACTATTTGTAATAAATTGCAATGATCCGTTCAGTAGATATGTATGAACAAAACTTGCGGAAAAGAAAAATGGATTACATCATCAAAGGGGATGCTTAACAGCAGAAGCTGTGGGAAAAAAACTTGCTATAGAAAATCTGAATAAATGTTCCATATAAAACAAAATGAAAAAGAGAATATGAAGTAATTTGTGAATATGTAGCGTATAAATGGGTTCCCACTGGAGTGCCGATTAAGGATGCAGTTCTTTCTCTCTGGTTTATTGATGTTATCTTTCAGCCCAGAAGTCATAAAGTGAAAAATATTCCAACTGCCAGTGCAGTTAGGTTTTCTGTGCATAAAATTAAAGAGAAGAACTGTCCCAAAATATACAGACTTTCGACAATATTCCCACTCTTTTCTACAGATCATTTTGCAGGACCTTTCCAGTAATGATCTAGCTGGTCTTACAGACGCGGTTCCCGCCTCACGCTAATATGTTCCTCTCCATGGAAGTCTGATTTCAAAGACGTGCTCGTCCTCGGCAAGAACTCATCCATGATATCGCCTCTTGAATTGAACCTAACATGCACGGCCAATTTAACATTATTCAAACATTTAAAACAAGTTGGAGAGAAAGTCATCCAACCGGCACGTGACATGCGTTTTCACGGACTACGAAATGGGTCGATCGTTTTGCCAAGGTTTTCTAGGACGCGTAGGAACTCCCTGATACAGAATGTCTGCCATTTGTTCCGGAGCTTAGTGGATAAAGAAGGCATTCTCACTTCCACGGTTAGGAGATCATTTCCAACCGCTGGAGCCTCCCACGACAGAAATGCTCACCAGGATCTTTTTCTGGGGGGCGGGATTCTCTACCAAAAGGTAAAATGAATCTGCACAAACGGGGTGCGGGCTTCACTTCGTGTTTTGATGTAACCATTCTGCGCTTATTGTGGAGCGGTTGCTGCTGGAGATTAAAACAAGAGCCTGAAGGCACAAAAAGGCACATTGATAACGAGACGGATAGAAGGGTTGGGCGTCAGGCTGCATGCCAAAACGGGGTCTAAACTGTCCCAGCGCTATGGAAAGAACAGGGCCTTTCAGGAGTTCTAGTTACAACACGAGCCGGCATTCCTCACATAGCACACCCACCACACTATCCTACTCGACCATGTATCTACAAAGCTGTCAGCTCTCTTTTCTCCCGTCTGCTTTCCATCCCTCTCCCTCCGTCCCCCCTTCGCCATAAAAATCTGTAGGGGGCTCCTTCTGACAACAGGATCAATTAAAGTACCAGCGTGATGACTCTTCGTTGTGTGTGTGTGTGTGTGTGTGTGTGTGTGTGTGTGTGTCTGTGCCCCCCGACCCTTCCAACCGAGGAGTTGGTGCAAACAGATGTGTATTCAATCTCAAGCATTGAGTTTTCTTGCAGAGGCAGGGAAATTACAGACTCGGCTCCCTGCTGAAAGCCGCTGTCCGCGGAAGAGTTTCCAGCGTGGAAGCCCTCTGTTGTTTAGGGCCACGACAAAACAAAGCGAGGAAAACCCGTGCGGTAGTTCAGTGCGACCGTACCCATCTTGCAACGGGATCGTAGAGTCAAAAGCGTTGCCGCCCTCCCTCTCGGAACAGCTGAAGCATCCTGGACAGAAGAAAAAAAAACGATGGGAATTTGTTTGGTCCTGATGGGCAGGTGGCACGTTGTGTGTGAATGGGCGTAAGACAAGCGCTTCAAGCGGCTGGACGACTCAAAAGGCGCTATTCAAATGCCTTTTGCCTTTTCAGGTGAGATGAAGGGAATGTTGTTGGGTTTTTTGGGGAGTCTCGTGTGTAAACAAACACTCGCTGCACGATCAGACGAGGAGGAGGCGGAGGAGGAGGAGGAGGAAAAGCTGGAAAATGTAAATAAAAAATAAAAGACTACAACAAAAAAAGCTGAACCGCTTGTGTTCGTCTCCTTCAGCGTGACTGCAGCTGGCAGAGGCGTCTGTTGCTTTGAGAAAAAAAAAGGTCTTTGATCGCGGTCCACGCATGTAAAAGGAAAAAAGCTGGAAGGAAAATGCGTAGAAATAAGGGGTGGGGGAATAACATTGATTTTGTCTCCTCAGGCACATTACATAATTTCACATGTTGGCAGGAGATAAATGTATGAAATTTCAAGGATTTCCATTTATTAATTCTGGGTTCAGACGACACAATATCAGCCCAATAATTGCCCGACATAAGTGGCTCATCGGGGGACAAAAATGAGCGGCAAACACAACAATGGATCATTTTATCCCGCGTTTATCAGAAAGGACACAGCTTCCATGTGGGAATGCCGCAAAAAAAAAGAATAAAGGATGTTTTGACTTTGTTTGTTATACAACAAACAGTTCCAGCAGGTTTTTACTTTCATTCATGCAAACCACGATTATACTGCATGTGCCTCAGGTAGAACAGTGAAGTTAATCACTCCGCTCCAACCACCACCGTGCCTTGAGTCGCTTGGATTGATCGGGCTTCAACATACGGCCCGATACAAGATGGGATATACAAGATGGGATATACGTCAGATGAGTAAAATATTGCCAAATTTTTCTGAAACGTGTCACCTCTAAAAAAAAAATTCAATGTTTAAAATAAAGGCAGGAAAGCATTTTTGCAACAAAAAGAGTAAAAAACAACAAAAACTAAAAAACATTACAATGAACTGGCTTTTTGGCATTGTGTTAAAGTTTCCTCCTCTATATCGGGGAAGTATTTCTTAGAGTTATACGTTGCGGGAATTCAACTTCACAAAAGGCCACTTGCTTCAGGAGTTGTGTGGTTGGAAAGAACCCCCCTTTGCAGGAGAAGGGGGCCGGCACACAAACAGTGCAGTCCACAGTGGCCCGGGGCGAGAGCAAAATACAGGGGCGGGGGGGTAATTTAAGGTCATCTTCTCTCTCTGGCGATAAATGGTTTGTGGTCAGGTGAGGACCGCATCAAGGGAAACACTTATCAGAGGAACACATCCATTTAACTGCTCTGATTACTGAGAAGGTACACAGACCCTCAAACTAAACCACCGAGGCAGAGCGGGGACCTGGCTTCACTCCAGCTGTCCCACAGAATGCCTAATAGGGCTCCAAAAAACATGATGCATGCGACACACTTGTTGTTTGTTGCAACCAGGTTATGACAATTTCATAGGATTTTAAAACATAGGAGAGAAAAAAATGCGGGATCATAATCCATGAAGGTGTCTGCAACTTTAAATTAACTGTAAAGTCCCATCTGACAGTGTCTGCAGCGTGGCTTCGACAGTGCCAGGCGTCCATGGCAGGTGGTGACCAAATCCCCAAAGGAGTGTGTCTGTGTGTGTGTGTGTGTGTGTGTGTGTGTGTGTGTGTGTGTGTGTGTGTGTGTGTGTGTGAGTGTACAAGTGTTTGTGTAAGGAGTGTAAAAAAAAAACGGGGTGTTAAGTCTCACAGAGTGGGAGCCATCCTGCAGCTCTCTGCAGTAAGAAGAGAGCAGAGAGAGAGCAGAGAGAGAGAGAGAGAGAGAGAGAGAGAGAGAGAGAGAGAGAGAGAGAGAGAGAGAGAGAGAAAGAGAGAGAGAGAGAGAGATTTCCTGTGTCAGCTTGAGCTGCTGCTACGGCTTTCCCGGGGAAAAAAAGAAGACTCCACAGCACTTCAGCTTCAAAAATAACTCCAGCAAAGTGGCAAGACTTTCAGCAAAGAATGTGATACCGTGGCTATCTGGTGATGTGGCGATTTTTTCAAAGGTTGCATGAAAGAATTGAGCAAATGACAAGAAAGATTAAACTTTTTAAGCCCTAGTTGGGCCCTGGGCCTAATTGTTATCATTGATTGATGACAGCTTCAAATTGATTTTGTCGAGTTTAACACTTGGAAATATCAATGGCCGAAAACCAGGGGTTATTTGCAGCGACACCATACTATATATATTATTTTGACAGATTTCTTTTAAAGATATTTAGACACACATTTCGCCTCTAACAAATGTAGTTCCTCCTGCTATTTACAATGTGCAGTATGCCATATTACAGTCGAAATAAAATGTATCCTCACTACCTGCATCCCCTTAAAAATACAAGCAAATATTTTTATGATATCAAAACTCTTTCCAAAGTTGTCTGTGAAGTCCTGTTTAACCGAACATTGATTAGTCGTTGAACCTCGTCAAAATGCCACTTGTCCGTCAACGATGCTTGGAGAAGACCTCCGATTGTCAGGCGTAATCACCTGTAATCCTGGTCCGTCATAGACCCGATACGTGATGAGTGCTGATGCTGATGAGGTGAACGGAGGCGCGCACTGCTTGCAGAGACAAACAAGCCCTGAAGCGACACCAGCATCATGTCTTTAAATAGTTGAGTGAGGGGCGGCCCCGGTGTGGATCCCCCGACAGGATGACCAGAACGGGGAGACTATGAATATGTGCTGGTTAGCATGTTTGTATTCATGTGTGTGTTTATGACTCTCTGTTCAAGTAAACAGACAGTCATTATAAATAATTAAAATAACAAAAAGAGGCAAAGGCTGTGTACATGTACTGTTAATGCAGCTGGAGTTCACTGGCAGAGTTTCCCAACCCTACCGAGGAAAGGAATAACAGTAAACAGTGCAAGGTTTTTTTAAGTGACACACTTTAGCTGAAACAATTCCTCATCATTTTTTGCTCCATCGCGGTGTCGGTTTGCTAAGAGGAACAAACTGGGAACTGGGTCTTGAGGAAATAAATAAATAAAAAACTCCACATCAAAACAGCCCCGAGCCTTATTATCCAATAAATTTGCTCCATTGTTAAAAAATGTAGGGAGTAATCTCCCGCGGTGCCTCTGGCAACTGGGTCAGACGCATTCAATATTCGCTGACAGTGAGCCCAGTGTGGGAATGAAACGGATCATCTGTAGCGCCGTGTTGCATTGTGCATGTTGCTGCATCTGTATACCTTTCCTCCTCGGCAACGGGAGATTAGAACACACATGCAGGTTTCATGTTACGTAACGCACCTCAACCCTGCACGTTGGGGGACAAAATACTTTACATACTATTGAAATAATCTGTTGTTAACTCGCTGCAGAGATCCCTGCTGGTTTCCGTGCTTCGGGTTGGACCAGTTCATTACTTTCAAACATTGGCCTTGGAGGAAAACTAATTTGTTGGTTATCAATATTCATCATACATCTGAGGCGGCACAATACGATGAACCGCACAGTGAGGCATTATGACAATGTTGGATTTCAGCATGATTTTTTATCTTGAAAGGCAAACAGGTTCAATGGGATTGAGACAAAACATACCATAAAACAAGAGGTTGAGGGGGTGCACCCAAAACCTGCTCCTTCTACCCCCCTATTTGGCCCACTTATTGTAGAAGAGCAAATATCAAGGGAACATGACAAAATCGGGCAGGCAAAACGCTTAACTTTTGAAAACCAATACATTCTTTCAGGATAGAAACAGCTTCTTAAAATTGATTTCAGTAATAAAAACCTGTAATTTAAATTCTTAATTTCCATGGACTTAAAATTAGTTTTATTGATAGGTTGTGGCATTTTGCCTTCGTGCCCCATCAAGGCCCGAGTGGCCACTAGAAGGATGAGATTTTGATCCAGCATTGAGCTCTTAAGGGTCTGAACGTTAAATGAATACAATGACCGTTTTGCATACCAATTAAACAGCCTGAGTAAGTTTGAATTATTGAAGAAAACTTCAAGCCTCCACAGCTAACCAAGAAAAAAAAAGAAAAAAATTATAAATGCTCGATGAATTTAAGTAAACGTTGAACAGCATGACATTTACAAACTCTCACACAACTCTAGTATAATCCAAGTCTCACTTGTCCGGCCGTACGCTCCCAAACACATGCATTTTCGCTAAAACCACACTATTTAAACACACTTACAGGCACTACTGTTCCACTCGAGTCCATAATAAATAGTACATATATTAAAAGAATACAAAATAAAGTCACACTCAAGTTGGACTGCACCATGGCGGACTAGATTGTGAAGACTTGACGTGTTCTAGTCGAGTCCTGAGGGTTTCTCCTGGTTCGTTTCCATAATAGAATAGTGAGAATTCAGTCGCAAAGCCTTGAGGCATTACCGATTACGCTGCGGAGGTCGAAAAAAGAAAAAAGAACAATAAAATCTATTCCACAAAGGCCACTTTGCTCCAGCTAGTTAGTTAACTGTTGGGATTATTGGATTTAAGCCAAACACCAGTATGAGGTCAACCACACTGAATGGAAAAGTCATTACATTTCTCATTTAGCCAAAGAGGCAATGATCAATACGCTGGAAATGTGGACATTTGGGGGAATGAGATGCCAAAACATGCTGCTTCAATGCTGTTTGAGACGAGGGCTAAAGATACTACAAGCTCGTAGACGAGGTCTGATCAAAAACTACCGTATGTAGTAACACCGCATGATGCCACCCTTCCCCCACCCCCCCTCAAACTCAAAGCCGGGAATTGAACCTTGATGAATTTTTTCATCAAGTGTAACAAGTGTCACAAACTGTCAAGTTGAGCCGCAACAGTTGATCAATATGTCGCTCGAAAGAAAATGTATCGGTTATCTGGATAATTGGTTCATTGGTTTCATCATTTTACTAGCAGAAATGCCAAACATTTCCTGGGTCCAGTCGCTGAAATATGAGAATTCTGCTGCTTTTTCAGGCCACATATGATAGTAAATAAAATATTTAGTTTTTGGACTGCTGGTTGGACAGAACGAGACAATTGATGATGTCAACTTGGCTCAAGAGCTTCAGCAATTTGTTTCAACTGGGCAAGTTTAAATTGTTCTTTCACGTCAGCTACTACTATTGTCATGCTCTCCGGAGGCGAAGACAATTACACTTTACGGGAATATCCAAAAAGACGCCAGAAACGGCTGATCGGTCGAGTGGGTTAAATGTTTGCCTTGTCAGAATTTATTTCCGCAAAACAGTTTCTATATCACATTTAACACATCAACTCCTTAGTGTTTATATTTTTTGCAATTAAGGAAGTTCTATCAAATTTTGCCATTTTTGTGCAATAACTTTCGCGTCAATATTTATATATTTTGAACTTTTGTTTTTGTCATGAGTACTTTAACACAGAAGGCACATATTCAGCTGTACAATAACACAGAGTCGCCCAGGTCCGATCACGGAGGGAAGACTACGATTACTCCTTTCAACCTTGACAAAAGGCAGCGCATACCAGATACACTTCTTTCCGTTTTACCTTTCAAAGTAAAGCTTAACTGTTTACTGGAGGGAACGTTCACTCAGAGCTTTTTGCTAAAAGGTAACTCAATAAAAACAGCTTACAGTATCTTAGGCTGTACACATATTTACCTCAGACAGACTGCGAGATGCAGCTCTGGTCAATAGAAGTCTTGTAGTTGGTAAATCTATCAGAAACTTTCATTCCAAAGAAATGCTGCAACTGTATTCACAACCCATTATTTCACATTTTTGTGTTGTTTATTGGTGACTACCAAGGTGTGTAAAGGCCCTGAGCTAAAAAAAATCACTAAAATTCCCCTATATATAAATATAACCTGGATTTCGTTCCGAATTACAAACCCAACACCAACCCACCTTGGCTACAGGCCGTCCACATATATGTGCTGTGAATTAGCCTGCTAACACTATGATTGCCAATATTAACAATATGGAACCAATTCCACCCATCAAAATAACAGCACCAGAGCATTTAAGTGAGAGCAATCACAATAATGCAGCGGGAAAAAGCAGTTTGAGGTTACAACTGATATATAACTTATGTCTCTGGTTTGAGGTGAGACAGTTTTGATCACTTGACTGTCTGAGACTTAATGCATGTATATATATATATATATAAAAAAAAAAAGCTGCTGTGGTTTGCGGGGGAAGCCAGATGATGAGGACAAATTGCCAAAAAGAAAAGGTTGCACTAAAAACTTGAAAACTCTCATGTCACAGGTTTGCACAGACACTCATGTGTTGGCCTAAATTCAATCCAAGATGCCATTATCCAGACACTTCTCATTACAATCTATTTTTTTTACATCGTCCTCTGAAGCACAGTAGCGTATTAAAACGAGTACAAAGCCGGTTAGATGTGAACCGCCACCGCAGACGGGGATTTCTATTTGCAACCAATTTTGGAGACGGGGAAGAATCGAAACGGTGCGGCGACGTGGAAGATCAAAGCTGCAACGGCAACCTCTCCCGCTGATTCTAATTACCGCTGCCAGATACTGATGCCGCTGATTCCCATTCGGGTAGACACGTTCCTCACCAACCATACACACATACAAACAGTATGCACATTCATGTCAATACACACACAATGAGACCTCATTGTACAGACGATCAATTTTTCCTTGTCTGTACAAGCACAAAAGCAAATCTACAAACTCAGAAAACTCTGCCAACAGGTATGTTTTTATCCAAACACATGAATACAGTTGCAGGGCGTGTAGAGGCAGAGTAGGAATAAAAACACGGTGACACCGTGCCTCACACTCTGAAGGCTATATTCATGCACCTGCCTGACTGACGACTTGTTTTTTAGTAACAGGAGAAAAGAAAGGCGCTCGATGAGGATGAGCGCCAGACTCAACAATGTGCCGCCTGGAGCTAGTAATAAAAGGCTAGTTATGGGAGATTAAATGACGCTCTCTGCTGCAACCACACACACACACAAACACACACACCACTTAATTCCTTTAGTAAATTCCTAAGCAATCCTAGACAAGCTACCCCATCTGTCAGGGGTGGAAAGGGCTCAGGATTAATGGATACGGCGCAAGAGGAAGCGAACTCGAAAGCCGTTCACTCACTACTTGGCCACTACCCAAATGTCTGGCTAATCAAGTAGAGGAGTGATTAGCCCAGTTAGCCGGTGGGCTAATGGGGCTAACTTCAACACCCTGCTGCTGTAGACTTGAAACAAGACTCTAAATTAGGTACGACAGAGGTCTAATCTACCTCTCAGGTGTTGGGGCATATGCCGTATCCGAAGAGACAACACATATGCAGGCTTTAAGCCACACTTATATGCTTTTGCATAAATACACCTCTTCTTATATGCTCCTATCTAACAGACTTCTAATCTGACACTAGTCCAGATGGATCGTCCCTAATTCAAAGTATTCAAGGTACAGGGATGAAGGAAGCAGGAGGCCAAGATAATGGATTGGGTGGGATTGGGAGGGGGGGGGGGAGTCGTTGACCCAAAAAAGAAGAACCCGAATGTAATATCTTAAAGTAAAAAAGTTCAACCCTTTGGAAAATATGTTCAAAATATGGTCAATTTCTTTTCTTGATGAGACTTAACAGGACGGGGATGTTTCTGTAAAGGCGGGATGAGAATAGAAAGATGCTTAGAGTGAACAGGCCTATGTTTTCTGAGGAAACTTAAAAAGTTTAACTTATTGTAGAAAAGCCATTAATGATTAATCAAGAAAACACTACCAGTTTGGATTGTGAATTTCTACTTTTGAAGTGCGAAAAGAATTCTTGAGCAAGTTCCCGATGGGAACGTCCAATTTAAAGCAATGAGTTTAACTGGTGTTGAAGCTAATCTGAAGTTTTCAGATCGCTCTTCTTGAGTGGGGAAACCAGAGGCCTCATAACAAAAAAGTTATTGTAATGAATCTCAGCAAAGTTCCCGTGCACATGGCAAAACATCCCTCTATCCCAACAATTACCCCAATAGTCGATTGGCAGAAGAAAAGAAAAAAACCCTCTATAAATGAATTGGTCAATTGTTGAAGTAGTTTTTCAAGCACTAAATGTCGAACATTCTCTGGGTCCAGCTTCTCAAATGTGAGAAACTACTGATTCCATTGTCGGATGGCTGGTCCACCATTTTGCCTCCTCATCATATTGACTTTGGTGATGAATTATTTCGTAGGTATAGCTATGAATGGTGTATGAGAAAAGCCCGCATACATCTCTTCCCACTTTTCCTGTACATCTTCTTCTGTTCAATTTAGTTGATCTGAGAGTTTGCAATCCACTGTTCCCCAGGATGGTTGGTCGTGGTGGGTGTTCAGTATCGAACACGTCATTATGACAAATGCATTCACCAGGAACTTCGCTGGCAACATTATAACAGCGATGGAGTTGTGATGTGCTCGGTGTGATTGGTGTTGGGGCGACTGCGGCTCAGTGGTTAGCATGCCCATCTTTTAATCAGAGGGTCTGTGGTTCGAACCCCGGCTCCGCTAGTCCATGTCGTTGTGTCCTTGAGCAAGACACTTAACCTCTGATTGCTCCCCGTTGCTGTGTCTACGGTGTATAGAGCAAAACATGTAAGTCGCTTTGGATAAAAGCCTCAGCTAAATGAAATGTAATGTGCTAATCACAACTGCTTTATGAATCGGCCCTGTGGAATTAGCGTGGCAAAATGGTGTGTTTGGTGAAACGAAAAGTGCCAGGTCTTGTGAAGGTCATCAATACATCAAATAGTTTACACAATGGATGTTAAAATATGATCTTTCTCCTTTTGTCTTGGTTGTCCATCTGTCCAGTGAGAACTACCCAAAGGCCTTGTATTTAACATGACACAGGAGAGGGTTGGGCTGCGAGTCAAGATGAAAGCAACCATGTGTTGCAACAAAAGACATTGTAATCATAAAGGCCTTTGAAGAACCCTCTAGTCTCTCATGGTCCCCGTTCAGGGAGGGGCGAGAGACACCCACTTCAGTCCACTTCTGGTCGAGAGTGTTGTGGGAGGAGCACACTTTGGGTAAGATGACTTCACATGCCGAGTGTAACCGCAATGTCGATGTACGATGAGTCCATCAGAATTGTCAGCTTGCAACAGCGAAGCAAAAAAGAAGGGAGACCGTCCGTGATAAGTCCACTTAAATTGTCCGAGCAGCCAACGTGATGTCAGCAGATGGCTGATCGGAGGAGAAACCTCCTATCTCAGCTACCTGTCCATCAGCCAGCATCAGAGCCTCCGCTAATCCCCTCGGGACACTGCCAAGCTTTGCCGTTAGGGGGGAAGCGACAGGGGTCTTGAGTTTGTTTGTGTGTGTGGGGGGTTGGGGGGGGGCTCATGTTGTCAGACTGGTCAGAAAACCCCTGATTTGACCACATTTGCTGTTTTTTTTTTTACCAATTAGTGGTAGGAACTAAGGAGCCCCGGGAACTTAACTCATGAATTAAAAGGCCCTTTCAAACAATCCTTTTGCATAACCACTTTGTTTGTAGAATTGTAAAGATAAGGTAATTTAACGAGAATGGATTAATAAACTATGGCTTTGTATGACAAATTCCGTGAGCACAAGGTAAAAACTTCTTATTTCGTCCAATTGTCAAATATCCCAAGACATTTAAAATTCCAACAGTATAAAACATTGAAAATCAGCAACACTGTCATACATTTACTTTTTATCCAGCTTGAAGACACATTTTTACAGCTGGAACCTGGACCAGCGGCAGCTCGGCTCGTGGCCCCCTCCGGAACGTCTTCCTGTGTCCCTCAAACAGTGTCGGAGAAACACAGATTTTTAAAAGTAGCTTCGGAGCCAGTGCTTATAGCTGCAATCTATTGCCACACACGGTGATATTTGAATGGATGTTAGAGAGGAGTCATGAAGGGGGGGCTGGGAGGGAGACTTTGTATTCAGTGGTGGGAGAAACTCTTCAAGATAAAATTATTTTGTAAAGAGTTCATGTCAGGCAGTGCAGTGCAGATTTGTCCAAATATATGTATCAACAAAGGTGAGAGGAAAAGTCCATCTACAAAAAAACATTAACAACAGTTCTTTAACATTCAAGTGTAAATCAGCAGTTGTTACCTTCTCTGTAACCCAACTGAAGAGGCTCTCCGATTAATTGTTAACATAACAGCAATAAATGCAATTATCCTATCAGAGTATTCAAACAATCAAGTGCGCACCCATGGCGATCTACAACACCGTTGCGATGAATATCGGGGATGACCTACTAACAAAGTGGGAAGGCGAACGAGCGAATGTGCGCACATTTACTCGTGTTGTATATGATATCAAGATTCAGTGATGGGACCGCTCTGTCACAGTTCATCCACTACTTCACCTCTTCCCCCACCACACTGGGATGAATCTTTTTAAGCCATATGACTGGACAGACAAACAAACAAAAGGAAGGAAGGAACCGGAAGCAGCTTGCAGCACGAACTAGACACATGTCGGATGTTGCTCCATGTCCCCTGCTCTGAATACAGTATACATTTGCCCCCTATGGTTGTTGGGCTAAATGCCCCCCCGGCTAAGTCTCCCTTACAACCAGCCGGACCGACTTGCGTTTTTGTCTGTCCAACACAGGCGTGGTAGCTCCCTGACCCCCAAGTCGCTCTCTCTCTCTCTCTCTCTCTCTCTCTCTCTCCCTCCCGCTACAGAGTTCAATCAGTGTGCAGGTGCCTCCCTCCTCCATCTGCACCCAGCCCCGGCCCAAGGCTTAGCCCGGAGGTTTGGGAATGCCCAGCATGTCGGCCTGACACCACCATAACAACTTAAAAAGCACCTGACCTCTCCAGAGGCTTCCGCTTGTGTGAGAGTTGTGTTTGTTTTCAGAATGTCACTCGAGCTCACAAGGACGTCACAGAACACTTGCAGGTCTCATTTTCATTTAGTTTGTGTTCCTAACATAAATCCCAAACAGACCATATAGCACTTGAGACTGTAATGCTTGTTCTACCTTACTATAGAAATGTGTTAGAAGAAATAGCATACCGAACATTTTTGCTGTTCTTAAGGGTCATACACATTTCTCTTTTGAGTGGCACGTCAGGAAGGGAACTGGAATTAATTAAATTAAGAGGATTTATCCGACAGGGAGCAGGGAAGTAGATTATCAAATATCTTGTTTTAAAAGCTAATGCAATTTGTTCATAAGAGTGGTGCGATAGGAATACTCAATGGGTGCATCCTCAGTGGAGAATGAATGTGTTCAGTATATTTCATACTTTTGAAAGGTTGTTATATATATCATTTGGGATTTTTGGACTGATAGTTGGGTTAGAGGAAAGTCATGGGAGAGCCAACTTGCATCACAATTCTTTATCTGGGGACAATGATAATCATGGTCCAAAGTAAATTTGATAAACAATTAATTAAATAAAGAAGATAACACTGTTGCTCTTGGAACAAAGTGCAAAAAAACTAAAAACAGGGGTGAAAATCGTTGTATAGATCCATACTGAAATATCTTTTCCAGCTACTGGATGGATGACATTTTGTTGAGACATTCATGTTCCCCAGAGAGGGGAGAGAATTACTTTGGTGACACGCCGCCCCCCTCCCTCCTGACTTTTTGCACTACCAGGCAAGGAAAACGTTTACTTCATGCCATACTTTTTGGTTTACAACCAAACACCTGCAGAAATAATGACATCATTAGTCACACCAGTCTCAGAATTACCCTCTTTTCGAGGGTCGGAGTTCAAATAAATAAGTAATACATACAAGCCTTTTTTTGGAGTGGCTGGTTTAAAAAAATAATAATTATTATAATAATAATCAGGTCACTACTAACCAATCAATCAGCCCTTATTGACAAGGCCAATCTGTAAATGTGAGACAGCGGAGGTCATCTGCACAGCCCTCGCTGCCAGCTGCAGCATCTGCCGTACCGCCTTCGGACAACTGCAGGCTGCGACTGAAGTGACAAATGACTACACCGGCGTGGACAGAGTTCGGCGAGGGTCATCGAGGATTGGCGGTGTTGAAAGCAGTGTGTGAGAGAATCAGTATAGCGGAGAGAGATTAAGAGATACACAAGCACCCGGCATCTCCTGGCCATCTGCGCAACAATTCAACACTTTCAAGCATAGATTTCAGCAATATCTTTGTCTCGTGCTCTCGGTGTGCAGGTGCTTAAAAAAAGCGGAGCCGTAAAAGGCATTAAGTATACATCTCCGCTTTTGTTTTCATAACGCCATGTGGTCAGCTGCTGTGTTTGCCTGGTGAAGGTCCAACTTTTAATTAGCTCAAGAAAGTCAACTGAGCGAGTAAACTCGGCTCTTCAACACCTTGCTTCATTGGACACAGTTACACTTGTTTGTGTATGGAGAACATGACTAAGTAGAAGAGTTACTATCTAAATGCATGCTGAAATTAATACAGGTGGATAAATAAATATTGGTAATTAATCTGGTTCTTTTGTTACGAAAATGAACCCTTTTCTGGGGAGAGTTTATTATAATTTTTTGTTTAGCATGCATTTGTTCTTTCATTTGAATAAGATATCTATTTTTGTATACATTTAAGTATTTATCTGTTTATTGACTTACTCTGTTGTATTTAGAGCTGGGTATTTGTATTACGACTGAGCTGCTCTTCTCTTCCAAAACTGATGGGAGTGCCTTGCTCAAGGGCACCTCGATGGTAGCTTATAAAACAGCAGGAACATTACTCATTCACTTTCTTCCCCCTCCCCGTCGCATTTTCCCAGCCAGTTTGGCAGCTGTTGGTTTTTAACAAACAGAAGCACACAGCGGTACAAAAGCAGATAATATTACTTTTAAATATTCCCTGCCAAGCGGCGCTCGCAGTCTGTGTAGTGTTCAAAGTGTGTAACAGGCTTTTTCCTGACAGCCACGGCTTTGTTCCCAGAGCTTGTCACTGAGCAGCCAGCCACACTGATGAAAGCCCAGAAAAAGATAACGCCACAAAGAGAGACTTCAACTTCACAGCCCGCTTGGCCTCAACTTTCCCCCAGGCCTGGATAAAGCAGAACCCTTGTCGCTTGCAACAATGTTACCGCACAGAGCTCGCTTGACGCCCAACTTGGAATCTACACTGATAAGGGCATCTGCGAGCAGAAGAAAGACCGCTATAACCCACGCAACAAGACACACGAGCAGCAGGGGTCTGCGCTTAGGAGATTAGCTTGTGTTCGCAGTTCGATTCCACTTAGCTCCAAATTGTCCCTGACCCAACTCCTGGAGGGGAGGGGGGTGTTATGGTTGACAGCTGAACCCAATCTTGTGGTTATTGCAAAGAAACTGCCCTTGGTTGAGAAGTGAGTCTAAGTTATATTTCACTGTGGAAACAATTACACTCCCAGAGCACAGAACAGACCCAAAATCACTCAGTAATCACACAAAGCCATGAATCCCCTTGCCCCCGCCCCCTAGTTAGCGCCATACTCACTGGTTTTGTTGCACTTGACTTTAGAGAGAAGTTTGTGTGCCAGCAGAAGATCTCCAGTCTTCACCGCCACCAGCAGATCCTGTTCTTTCCCCATGATCATAGGCCTAACCACAGGCACACAAACTGCTAAAGGTTACGGTCGCTTTTCTTTTATTTATTTTTATTTTCAATGCTCTTTCAGGCGAACGGTTTCAGCAAACATTTGTCAACGCTGATAGAATCCCGGCCATTAGATGACGATTGGGGAACGGATGGCTTGGCAGCGTCTAGAGTGAAGGAGCCTCAGGTAAACTGGTCCAGGAGATCTTTTTCCCCTCATTGTTGGAGTTCGGGTCCATTATCTCCGCTGGATGCCGGCTGTTTGTTGGTGGTCTTGGATCTGGAGTCACAGCAGGACTAGTCGAGATTTAGAGGCCAGTGGTACTGTATGTTCATAGTGCGTCTCCGTCAACCTGGAGGGAAACCGCTGTCCAACCAGTTGTTCCACCACAATGCTAGAAAAAGAGGGAGAAATTACTTTAAGTCTATGACATGAAAGACCAAATGTGTTGTTGTTGTTGTTTTTAACCGCAGACAAGGTACTTCATGTGCTATACGCTGCCGGAAATAAAAAAAATACATAGACAAAAAGTTAGCTGCATTCTAAAACACGAGGACATTTGTAAAAACACCTTTACAGTACTCACATTTGAGAAACTGCAACCAGCATTTTTATGTAAATGACAAACAATGAACTGGTTCATTTTCTGTCAATTGATGAATCGTTGCTTGTGTCAGTTGCCCCATTCAACAGCTGCCCTAATATCAATCAAATAAACGTTTTTTGATAGACGAATGCTATCAGGATTAGGCACAAACAAACAAAAGGATTAGACATGTGACTTTAACTTGACCCAACTTTTATTTGTTTTCTAAGATCCAGGAAGGCCTCAGGAGGCTGCGGCTCCTCTGGTACTCTTCCCGTGCAGGAATAAGGTCCCGCGTCCATCAATAACATTCCCTGAACTTTCAGGAAGCATTATTAAAGACAAAACCATGTCTGTTGTTCTGGCAGATTATGTTATTATTTTAAATGTTTTTTAAACAATGATGTAATTTCCATCTCTTTGGGACAGCAAGTGAAGCAACAACAGTGAGGAGGACACCAAATAAACAAGGAAAATGTAGTTAAGTGTATAAACACTCCCCCTGTTTTTACTGTGGGGCAACATCAGAGGCTGTTTCAGTGAGCCACACAGCCTCTTATTACAACATTAGAGTCCATTATGTGTGCAAGACCACAATTAGGACTAGGAATTTGTTCGGAAGCATTTTTTAATCGCCAATACATCCTAACAGTAGATAATATGTTTCTTGCATCTGTGCTGAGCACTGAGGAGAAACTTTGCCAGTCAAAAAGCACAAGTGGACGATATAGTCTCCCTGCCTATTTTAGGGCTGTTGGTCGAATAGCTTAGTTATTCCTCCGGACTGCCAGGTGATTGTGCAGCAGTGTAGCCCAACAGCAGATGGCAATGCATGTCTTTGCACTGACACATGATCTAAAACTAGCCAGGCACCTTGCCAGGCAGTAAACGAGTGCAGAGCCCTTTGCTGCCATGAGCTAGAATGTAAACAAGGAGTTCAAAATGGGCTTGTTAGCCTAGATGTCAACGAAGCTATTCGAGGCAGTGGTTGAATAGGTTTGTGACAATAGGTGACATTTTCGTGGAATCCTAAGTGACGGGTGATTATTATATGTAATAATGCCCAAAGTATCATGTTCTGTCTAAAAACACAATCAAGGAAGATCACAAATTATTTAATAAGAGCATCCCAATTTGTCCCTTGTTGTTTTTAAACTCAATAGTAGGTTTAGCAGCCCAAATATCCTTGAAACAATTGCAGACCAAATCCCACTCTTAACTCTGACAATTTAATCCCACCCATTTTGCCAGCAAACGCACACATCAATTATGGCACGTTCAAAGACCTGTGAGAAATCGTAACTGTCGCTCGTAAATTCGGCATTGATCAGTTGCACAAATCTGTAATAACATCTCAGGAACACCCTCGCGGTTTCTAACTGGTTCATCTGTCTTAAAGATAGAAAAACAACACAAACTGGTGGTAACGAGGAGTGTAAAACAGTTGCTAAAAGTTGCAAATTAAAAAAAATACGGTTCCGTTTGGCGTATTGTGTGTATGTCGAATTTACGAGAATACTTTAACGCTTCGTTCAAAGTTATAAAAAGATGAACGAAACATTTTTACTGCTAGCTTATATCTAAGTCAAATAACCAATTTGCAAATATTTGACAGCGCAGGGGTAGATTCCCCTGAACTATTCGGATTAACTACGGAATGACCAGTGAAAGTCTTCCACCTCTTCATGTGAGGACACATTCATTAAGGTACGTCCTCTGCTGCTCGTGAACACACCGAACATGTAGCCGCTCCTCTTTGCTAACTTGACAGACTCAACTGTCAAGGTGTCCCGTCTCCCCGGCCGCCGCGCAAAGTCCCCAAAACGCAAGTATTTCCATCTATAACGCGCGTCTTGAGGTCCGCTCAGCTTTTGTTCTTTTTGTTCTTAATAAATACGTTGTAACGAGAGGCGCGTCTCACCTGTTGTAGACGCAGCGTAGCGCAGGTGGTGGCAGGCGACACGCAAATCCACTGTGGAGTTACTGAGGGAAGAGCTGGAGTCTGGACAGCGCGAGACGGAGGAGCCGAGGCGTCAAGTGAACCATGTCGTGTGCACGACTTCCGGTAGTAGCTTTCAAAGTAAAGCCGTCATTAATTATGGTCGTCCAATTGAATTGTCGGTCTTTTTTACTTGTTTGGAATTCCCCACCGGGTGTTCAAGCTGTGTATGTATTTGACGTACATTTCTGAACCCCCTGAGCAGCCAGCAGCATTTACGTAGCTCTGCCCGCCACTTATTTATGGTTTTATTTTGAAGGCAAAATTGCACAACTTCTGCTATTTTAGCATATCTTCCTAACTCCGACTAACTTTACACCGTTTATGACTTAAAAACTATGATTGAATGCAGTTCGGTTGAAACCAGAGATTTGCATTATTAAAGACACTTCACTTTTCACACAGGGCCACAAATGTCTTTTTGTTTTTTAACTAAATTCACCTGTCTGGTGGGCGACAGCAGGGACAATGGAACTTGCTATTGTCTCCTATATTATTTCTAATTTAGACCACTTCCGGCCAACATGATATGGTAATTAAACAGTTGCTTGTTTCCCTGCGTGAGCCCGTGGATGTATGAAAAAGGAAATCGAGGAAGACCCCGGGCGTAGTGGGGTTGTGTGGTGGCGACCTCCGCTGGTCAAATACTGTTATTGACGTTTGACATGAAATTAAATAAAAAATATCAACTCCAACCTCAGACTGCCCTTTTTCAAAACTTTTCTTTTGGGATTAGAATCATAGATATTTTTCTAATCTTCTTTCTTTTGATCCAGGCTCACTTCCAGAACACTGAAGCGAGCAAGAAAGATCGCAGCTGAACCCTCTCACCCTGGACACAACCTGTTCGTGTCCCTTCCCTCTGGCAGGACTGCGGTCAAGTGAGCCCACATCCGCCGAGTGAGCCGCAGTTGCAATTCTAAATGCACCTCTATTCAAGGTGTTACGGTACGGGGGCCAGCTCAATGTCACAATATTCAAACAGCTCTAAAAACAGATCCATAGACTTGTCCATAAATATTCCACTGCAGGCTTGTTCAGGGGGACCTCTGCTATGTCCATGTGCATGGCCTCAAAATATTACTGTACAGTTTTGGAGAAAAGTGAATTCAAAGTCAGCTTAAATTTCATAATGATATTCATAATTTCACAATATTCAAACAGCTATAATTTTCTCAAAAACTGTACAGTAATATTTTGAGGCCATGCACATGGGCATAGCTTAGGTCCCCCTGAACAAGCATGCAGTGGAATATGTATGTACAAGTCTATGGATCTGTTTTTAGAGCTGTTTGAATATTGGGGAATTATGAATATCATTATGAAATTTAAGCTGACTTTGAATTCAATTTTCTCAAAAACTGTACAGTAATATTTTAAGGCCATGTACATGGGCATAGCAGAGGTCATCCTGAACAAGACTGCAGTGGAATATTTATGTACAAGTCTATGGATCTTATTTTATAGCTGTTTGAATAATTGTGAAACTGTGAATATCATTATGAAATTCAAGCTGACTTTGAATTCACTTTTCTTTTAGAGCTGTTTGAATATTGTGAAATTGAGCTGGCCCCCGTACCGTAACACCTTGAATAGAGGTGCATTTAGAATTGCAACTGCGGCTCACTCGGCGGATGTGGGCTCACTTGACCGCAGTCTATTTCTCGGACAATTCTTTCGGATCATTTTTCTTCCCTTCTCTCTTCTCACCGGTCATTCCACTGTACACTTCATATGTAAACACTCATGCCACCTAGCATAGACTTAACCTTAACTTTAACTTAAACACACATGTCACTTTAACTGTTGTCTGAGCACTTTATCTTTATCTATAATTGATTTAAATATCATTGCACTGTTGCTGTCGTTGTCTGTGATTGTTGTTTGTCTTGTCTCGTCTAATGTCTAATGTATGCACCTTCCACCTAACTAAATTCCTCGTTTGTGTAAACATTCCTGGCAATAAACGGTTTCTGATTCTAAGGGATTTAGCTAATTCTGACTCCTTTTTGTCAAGATCATACTGGCACCATAATAAGAAGACTTGTAGTCTATAAATAGACCTCTAGCTCAATATGTTGTCAAGCTAAAATACAGAACTGACTAAAGGGTAAGAAGAGTATGATTATGCGTGTAAATTGTATACATCCAAGAGACTTCTCTTGTTTGCTCATATAATGTGATGCGTACAATTATCACTCATTTTAAAATGCTATAAAAATGCACCAGTTTGAAACATCTGCTCTATGGTGTGATAAGATTATAGGTTTTGTTTGGCCTCAAAGTGCAATGCCTGAGTTAAAAAACAACAACAACAACATCTCTAATATTCACCACTTATTGAGAGATGATGCTGAGTTGTCTTACAAGTTATAACAGTCTCATTAAAGAAACTACGCTGACGTGGAAACCAGGCTGTATATGAGCTATGACTGTCAGCCTTTTTACCTTCATCAAAAATAAACTTGAGGAGGATGGGACATTTTGAAGGACAACTGTAAAAAAGTAGGTTTTTTTAGATGGAAATGCAACAACAACAAAAAACACACACAATACAGGCATTCCTCTGGAGGATATCATGTTTTTATAGCACAAATCTTCTCCACTAAGAAAGTTAATACTTGGGTTCATGGCGGAACCTTTTGACTTTTTTCTTACTTATTTATTTTGATCAGTTGTTTTTTATTACGTTCTGTCACTTTGCATTTCCCTCTAAGACCCTGCAAGAGCGAAATATGAGCAGAAAACATTTTATTCACAAGGTCAGCCGTGAAGATTTACAGCACATCCAGCCCAACATGAAAATCACAGCTGTCACATGAAACCCCACTACACTTCTCAAGCACTTTATCACCAGACACAAAACAACAACAATAACAGCTTCTGTTCTTTTTGCGTCCAATTCGCATCAGTGATATTTTGATTTCCAGTTGAGTTGACTTTGCCAGTACAGCTAAAGTGTTTTGGCCTTGTTTTGGGAAGCAAAGAGTGTTACATTACACCCATGTGGTAAAAGTGCAATGGTAATGTATTGCAGGTGACCACTGAGGAGCAACCAAAATACACCCATCAGGACCAGAACAAGGATGGGAAACAAGTTGTAATTCTCCCTTCTCACATAAGTAATGTTCCCCAACGACTGGAGTTGATTTAAGTATCACGGAGCTGAACAATGATTGGGTGGACAAACCAGTACATAAGGAATCATTTTTTAAATAGTTACTTACAGATAAATGCTGACGGCTCAAATATCAACATGTTCACAAGAGAACAAGAGTTAACGCCCCACAACTAACATGGCTGCTCACTCCTCTGAGAGCTCCTCCGCTTCAGTTTGCCACCTTCCCAAAAAGCCCAAAACCCCCAAACAGAAATGACAAGGACCGACATTGGATCTCTCTGAGTCACTATCACAATGAAACGGAAGATAGGAAACCCAGGAGTGAAGAGGCAAATCATGACAATATGATGCTCTTGACTCTGAGCAGATGGCCATTTGCTGAACCATGGAGGTGGTACAAGTCCGCGACCGCTCCAAAAGACATGTTTGAGAAATCTTGCTTAGATCATGCTGGATGTTCATAGTTATGATCAAATATGGTATAAAAGTAATTTTTGGGAAAATAATTTAAAGTAAGTAATAAAACTCAATGGGGGTTCATACGACTACTTGAACACAGGGAACACAAGTACAGAAGGCAAAACAACCCAAATATGGGCCTCGTGGTGTTAAAAAGGTTAAAGTCCAACTGAAATCCCATATTGATCCTTTGTTGTTGTCAAAATGAATGTCAGTTATTTCAATTAATATTTTTTCCATCTCAAAACCACCAAAATCTAAATATATATATTGACATTTTAATTTCTATTTTTTTCCTCAAATGAGAACAATTGGTTTACAGAGTAGATATGTTGCTGTAGCAATCAAATAAAAAAAAAGAAACCATTTAAGATCAATTGGACTTTAGGACCTTCTAAATATGTTTATGGCCCTTTAAGTAAAACCCTGAACAACAACAGAGAGTTTACGCTCATCTTACGCGGTACAGCAGGTACAAGACGGACCATAAAGTTTAACTGTAAAAGCAGATGTTCAATTTTATTCACAAATTTAAATGCAGGTTTTACAATCATTCTGAGTGTGTCAGACACAAGTTGGCTTTCAGTTTGTGCAGCGTCACCACTGGTCGGTACCCGCCAAGTCATGCGTTTGTTCAACAGAGCAGACAATTGTACAATCTGATGCAGAGCAACACAAACTAAATGTGTTTTTGCACCGAATCACCAACAATTCGGTCAATCAAATGTAAATGTACATGAACACAGTTCCATGGTGGTGGATCCACACTGAACAGATCTCCCATTTATGGCCACAAGCTTCAACAAAGCACTTCAGAGTCCCTGATTAGCATTGGCTGACTTTATCAATGGCGTTAAGGGGGGGGGCATGGTGAAGCAGTTTTTTTTTTTTAAATTATAAAAAGTATAATATCACTGTGACTGGAGAGCCACACTGGCCAACAAAAGTATGTGAATGAACCAATCAGTCAGGAGATTTAATAATGTATCAACATTAAACAGTTAGTGAGGTGAAAAATATTCTGATTTTCACAGTTGATCGGGCCTTTTGAAGCTCAGCCAATAGATACGTTGTTTATGATTTAGGATGGAAACCGTGCATGTGCCAACACTTTCACAAACTCTTAAAGAAATAGTTCAACATTATTGGGAAAGGAGCTCATTTGCATTCTTGCCAAGAGTTGCGCGGGAAGATCAATACCACGCCTTGGGTTAAAGATTAAGCTAAAGCTAGCAGACGGTTAGCATAAAGACGGGTTTACGCTGGCATATAATCATTGTAAAACCCCAACTTGACCAAAAACAGATATATTGTGCCAATAAGTAAGCTTTAGAGGTGCCGGTTAGCAGACTTTGTTAGCAACATACAGTGCGAGAAGCCATACTAGCTGCTTTTAGTCTTTATGCTAAGCTAACCAACATCTGGTTGCAGCTTCATATTTAGCGCACGGAGCCGGATCAATCTTCTCCTCCAACTCTCAGCAAGAACGTTAACAATTTAAGTGTTAAACTATTTCTTGAAGCTTTTTGTGTTTAGGTAAAAACAACAAACACTCAACTTTCATAAGCTCTTAACAAAAAAAGCAATTCGGGAAAACATATTGCACAGTGTATGAAAAAAAGAAAAAAAGAGGGAAACAAATACGCGTTACGTTTTTTTCTGCTACTATTCTGTACAATTTTATTGAATTAGAAGTTCAGTCTGGCGCGTTGCATTTATACAGTGAATATAAGAAAATCTAGTAATACTAAGGGGACGCTTCACAACGCAGGATCAGAGACATGTTACCTCATTCCGATGCGGCGAACATCTAATATGGTACATTGGTATATATACACACACAAACACACGTATGATAACAATATGTGCACACATACAAATTCTCTCCAGTCTCGAGGCACTCCCTATAGTTCGGTTAGGTGGTGTTAGTCGACAAAAATTTCAATATTTTCAACCCGTCTATCAGAATCATCTATGCGATTAAAAATAACCATCCTTTTGTAAATTCCTCGGAAGACTTCTTAAAAAGCGTCATGTCCATTTAAAAAAAAAAAAAAGTTTCCCTCTTTTCGCTAAGAGTTTGGGAGTCCCTTGTTCAGAGACGATCCTCAGGAGTCCACGGAGAGACAAAAGTCTGCGTCGCTGACGGCGCTTCCATCCGTTCATCTTTGCCGTGAGGGTTTCTCTCCAAAGTCCTTGCTCCGCTTTCTTTCTCCTCCGGTCATCTGAAGCTCTTTTACAGAGTCTGTCAAGATAAGGAGAAGTGCAGCATGGGGACCTCTTCTCCAAAATAAGAAAAAAGGTGAGAAAAAAAAAAAAGAAAAGAAAAGAAAAAAGCAAACAGGCTGTGTCAAGTCTCCAGATGGGTTAAAGGTCATATTTTCTCATCGGTCATCTCCAGGAACTGGGCGTACACATCTCTGGCACACTCCCCTTTCTGGTTGAAGAGGAACTTGTAGTAGCTGCCGTCAGCACAAATGGCTGCAGAGTGGAGGACGAGAGAAACGAGAGTGGAATACAGTCAAGTCAGCAAAACACAAGCTTTATTTTAAATGGAGCCGAGCATGCTGCACAGAAAGTTATTTTTCAAATAAGGATATGAGCGGTATTGATGTTCGGCACACAGGCTGTGTTATGTACATTGAGGGCCATTTTTCACCGGTTGGAGAAACAGTTAACCAGTCAGATCTTAAGTCTTTGTGGGGGCTAAGAAACTGGTCTTTTGTACACATACAAAAAGGCAACAAGCATGTGCGAGATTGCCACAGCTGTACCGGTTATTGAAAGTCGACTTGCACAACATATTCCTTTGAGTCGCGCAATAAACATTCAACTAACTGCTCCATGCAACCACTACGAGGGCTTTTGTAATGACCGAAATAGACGTCACAAAGGATGCGTCACTCGCTGGTTGGTTAGGGCAAAACAAGAAAGCAATTAGAGTCCATCTATCAAATTTGGTAATATGTTACTGAGTCTGTGTTTTCTCATCTGAATAAGTTGAGCTCACTCAAGGGATTTGTTTTTGCCACCTCAGGATTGCATTTCTTGCACCGTCTCGCTTCCGTGATCACAGCTCTCAACAATTCTACAGAGAGTACAATATTATCATTACCGATGGAGCAGAGATATTTCATGACCTGCAGCGATCACTAATTATGTTGACCACCATACACCGCGAGACGCCCTCCGACTCTGATCAGTAAAAGCTATTTTGTGCTTCTTGCAGTCAGCACGATGTTCTTGGGGACCTTCTCGCACCGCAACAAGCATTACACGGGTTTGAGAGGGACGACACGAGACGAGCGTTGCGTCCTGAATGCCAAACTGAACTCACCGATGACGGCATTGGTCTCCGTTCCAAAGGCACACACGCAGGGAGAGCCCGAGGGGACCTGGAACTTGGAGAAGCTCCACTTGGAGCTGAAGTATTTGGGTAGAAAGCTGGCTGACGCCAAACTGCAGCGAGGGAGAAAGAAGGATACGCAAACTATCAGTATTAGATTTGACATCGCTTTTGTGGAAAACAATGGAGAAAAAAAACTTCAGTTGAGACTAACCTCGACTGTTTGTTCCTTTTTGGGTCCTCTGCAGCGAAGATGTGCACCGTGCCGTGGTCACTGGACACGCAGATGAGGGACGCGTCCTGGTTGAAATTAATGCTGCGAAAGACAGAAATAATGAGAACCAGCCAGGGGGGCAGGGGGCTTTCATGAGCTCAGTCGTGTGTCAATAACACATTCAGATCAACACAGTGACGCAAGATAAAAACATTTAGACATTTTGTAGCCAGCTTCTTGGCACGGAGAAACCGCTCACCTGTATTTATGAAAAAAAAAAAAAAAAAAAAAGGGCCTGAACTCACATTTTAAAAAGAACAAAAGTAGGTAGAAGTGCTACGGTGTGGGACTTAACAATACGAGCGGCCTATCGATCAGGGTTTAAAGGGCACGGTTTCTGTCGTCAAGCAGAAAAAGTGGATTGCAACGCTTGTTAGGTAAATGATAAGGATGTTGTTTGTAATTGAAATTAGGTGAACAGTGTTGGTGCACAATGCTCACCAATAAATGTTAGCTGCCTGAGAGCCTCGTCGTAGCTCCTGTATGAGCTGGCCCGCGGATGTGTCAAAAATTCGAATGAGGGTCCCCTGCGGAAACACAACATGGATCAGTGACGAGTAGCAGAAATAAACGATGTGCCAACAGAAGAATTGGTCTCCGGCTCACTTTCTCTGACGCTGTAGCTATTCTCGTGCCCTGCAGGTTGAGAGCGATGCAGCACAGCACCCCCTCGTGGGCGGGAATGTCAACGGGGGGCTTCTCCGTGTTGGCCAGGTCCACTATCTGCACGTGGCCCGAGTGAGTCCCCGGGAACGCCAGCAAGGAGTTGTTGCTGTTGGGACACAGCACACACAGACCTGAGGAGAACAAAGGGGGAGGAGGGGGAGGTTGGTCATCTATTGGTATTGGCATCACTTTCAGCAGGGTTCATACACATTTTGACCACTGGATTTCCATGACCAAACATATACAATCTCAGTGTATACTGCATGCTTAAATGTTAGTTTGGACTAACATTTAGTTAGTCCAAACTAAACTTAGTTTGGACTTAGCTAACCCCCTAACCTCTATACTACCTTAAATGACACAAATGAATGAGACAATAGTTTCATTCAAAGAATAAGCATTTATATAGATGCCTGTATGTATGCCTGCTTATATTTTGAGCGTCTTTCTTTTAAAAGCAAATTCATTATTTAAAACTCAGCGTAAATTAACAACATGAACATAACAAAATTCCATGACTTTTTCAAAACTTCGGAGATTTTATTTTTTTTAAGGACTTTTCCAGGCTTGGAAATAACCATTTTAAAATTCCATGACTTTTCCAGGTTTCGTATGACTGTAGGAACCCCGTTTCAGGCTACTGGTATTGGTACCGGCATCGGAGTATAGAGCAGAAGAGGAGACTGACCTTTGGGGTTATAGCAGGTCTCAAACACATGCAGCTGATGGGGGTTGTGGGTGAAGGTGAAGACTTTGATCATCGAGTCCAGGACCACCACGATCCTGAGACCAAAGGAGAACCAACACACATTTTAAACTAAATGTCAAAGACTCTACTACTTATATTAAAAAATAAATAGATTAAAAAAAATTTAAAAAAAAATAAATCACAAACTGAATCCTAGTCAGACACTTAAAAGAAAAAAAGGGTGAAATCCAGAGGCTGCTCGATTGACAATGAGTGGGAGACACGGCATCAGGGCATGCACCCCATCTCATTACCACAGCACTGCTGTATGATTAAGTTGACACATTGGGAAGTGTTTTGGATGCCTTGTGACACAGGAGATCTAAAACCCCAAGGAATCTCCCATTCACCCACTGGTGCATTACACTTATTTTGCAACTGTCAAAAAGTATGACTTTTTACCTGTCCCGCCGAAGCTTCACCGCTTTGACTTCTGTTGAGAACTCAATCTCAATTACCGTCTTCTTCTTCAGGTCATCCCAGATCATTACTAGAGAAATAAAAAAATACAAAAAAAACACCACATGAATAAAATATAACAAAAGTGGTACGGGGCATATTTAATCAGTAGCACGCGGAACAAAGAATGATACTCATCAGGTAAATCTGATGGAGTATATGACCTAAAGATACGTGTAATTTTAATCACATTGTTTGCACTTCCTGGCAGTTTAGAAGAATAATTCCTAATGATACAATTAACTGAACACGGCCTGGACCTGCATAAGCAGCAGAAAAGAGATGGCTGGATTGCCCAATGAAAAATGACTCATTTACTAAAAAGCCTCTGAACACCCACACATGTGTTTTTGGTTAATAACCTGGCAGATTAGACCTCTGCTCAGGAGTGTGCTGTTGAACCGGTTTGGGTGGGACGATCTACCTGCACATCAACCAATAAGAATGATTAAGTTGTAGATTGTGACCTAATAAGTTCCCGTCCCACCTTCAACCTTTGCAGAGTTCTGAATCAGCCGATAATTGGAAAAACCTGTGTTGGTTGTACAGAGACTTGAAGCTCCTTTAAGGTATTGGGCTGGTCACCCACTATGAGCTTCCGAACTACCGTGGCAAGCAGTAATGGCTGTGTTTTTTTTTTTTTTCAAACTAACATCACTGCAGGAAAGAGAAACTGTCTCTGACTTTTGTAAGTTACATTTCGGACTTTACACGATCTGCAGACATCCTGAAACATGTAATCCACGCCGTCATTTGTCAGTACAAAAAAAACGGGCTTAAATCCAGTATAAACACTACACCTGATATCGGGGATTAAAAAAAAAGATTTAAAAAATGGCTGACTGAAGACAAAACATACCTTTGTTGGTTGGGTACTTTGGCTTCTTTCCTCCTCCCACCAATGCTAAATAGTTACACCTAAACAGCATCTCCACGTGGCCGACTCCACCCTCCAGGAATTCTGAAAGTCAACATCATTGGTGGTGAACATCAATAACAATAAGCTGTTACTGTAAAAGAAGGTAGCTCACTGCTTCTTAGAACTGCTATTCATATCTAATGGCTCAGCCACCCCACAACAGACCTTGAGAAATCCTCTCCCTCCCTGCATGTCCAGCACACATTACATCAGCAGGAACACTTCTTGTGAACTAGTCCATGATCAGTTCTTCCTGAGGTAGAAAAAGTTACTCTGGAGTAGGTCCAGAGGCGCTGATTCACCTCTGTGTGTGTGGGGACAAAGTTCCTCTTATATGCCTCCATGTTAAAATTATGTCACAATACTTGGTTCTTCTGTGCAGAAGAATTGGTTGGTTTTAATTATATTTCAGCTATTAAAAAACAGACAGAGCGTTTTCTGCGGTTTGCAGCATCTTTTTTTGGCTTGGCAACTACTGAACAAGTGGCACGGCTAGCTTGACACAAACCCTGAAGTCTACGCTACCTAGTAGTTCATAGTACAGTTTAAATTAAACAAAATTTGTCGCACAAATTTGCCATCTGGCAAAATGCACACCCTCACCAGACTCTTTCTGATCGGGCCCTAATGCTAGTTTTTCTTACATGGGGATTGTATTCAAAACGAACTGCATTTTCACTGCACTACCCCAGTAAATGTGGTATTTGTATCGTACATAAGCAGAAGTAAATTATGTGAATCACAAATACATTCAAATAAATTCTTATCAAATTCATGAATTAAAAGTTTCCGCTCCTGTTATTGTTCAACAAATGGCCAAATAAAGAGATGAAAATGAGTCAGCAACTATTTTGATAAAGAGTTTTTTCCAGGTAACTTCTAGTGATTGGTGCAATTCTGCAAGTCAGCAATATCAGTTGACAGTGATGTGACGCAACATCTAAATTACTATCAATGACATTATAAAAGCATGTTTAAAATTCACTGGAACATCAGTCCCATGGTTTAATTGATCTTCCGCGTATGGAAGGGTGATCCAGGAAGTCTGCCGAGTCACACTTTTTCAATGCGTTTACCTTTTGAACAATAAGGATGCTTTAAGTATCAATATGAAAAATAATGTTCAACCATGTTAAACGTTAAGGTCGACAACGCGCGTTACCTTGTTTCTCCTTCTCTTTGAGAGGATCTGTGTTGTACACACGGAACCCGGTCTCCATTCCACAGGCAAAGCATCCTTGGAAAGACACACACACACACACACACACACACACACACACACACACACACACACACACACACACACACACACACACACACACACACACACACACACACACACACACAATTTTGTTCATGTCCGGAGCGCTATACAATTAGCGTTTGAAGTGGAATCATTCATGCGGCATTAGGGCAGTACTGCAGCGATAAAGAGAGAGAGTTGGCACACGGCATGGAAATGATGCGCCTCTGAGGGAATGCCTGTCAAACTGGCACACCGCATGTTGACATGTGACGACAGCGATGTTGGGTGCCACAGCTAGCACCAGTTCTTCAATGGGCCACATGAGGTCACGTGACCGTTTTCCTTTATAACCTTAAACTACCCCTAGTAACGCAACGTTAGCTGGCACCGTCCCAGAGAGTTAATACCATTTAATGTATATTAAGTTAAAACCAACTTAAGACAAACACTTTAAATCTACGGCCTGTGAAAATGTATGTGGGTGGGGGGAAATATAATTTACGATGGGGATTATATATTTACGTCTGATAACTGGAAAATCTAAGAAAAATACTGGGCGTCAGCAGACATGAGCCCAATAACGCGGTAATATCTGTCAAACTTAGCCTAGTAGGCGGTTGTCTAGCTAGCTAGCTATCGTCACCGCTGGCAGTTACGCCGTTGTGGAAATTCGGTTAACAGCAGCGTTGGCACTTAGCTTAAGTAACCGCTGTTAACACTGTTTACACTGTTAACTTTAACCACTCGCTAGTGTATCACTTAATAACCAGCGTAATGTCGCTCTAATAGCGTTTGGCTAACGTTAGCTGGTTTAACCGCTATCTGTTGGCTGGAACAAATAAAACAAGCTAACGTTACGTTAGCTGACCAGCTAAAGCTAACATTAACTCAACGTTGTCGTGTTCTGGAGTGACTACCACACAGCAGCATTATGTGCTAGTACCAGTACAATTAATAGAACAATGTAAAGCTATTATTATGCAAGGCTATGCTTAATGTATGCTCTGGGAAGACGTCGGTTTAGCAACGCTAGCTTAGAATCAACGACGCTGCCAATTTCCATTTGAAAAAAACAAACACATTACAGCGCCACTTCTTACCATTGTCCTGGTTAAATCCAGCATAAAGGAGCCCGTTGCCGTGAGGATTAGACGGTAGTAGATTCATTATTTTAACACAACAACCGAAAGCCAAATAACGTAAATCCTACAGCTGCTGCCTGAAGAGCTAACCGGCTAACGCTACCATTCCTCCGGAGTCTGCTGGGCAGAGAGCAGGAAAACAACTGCGGCTCCTGCCGGGAGAGCGCTGTCCCCAGTCAACCGGGGAGCTTGCGGGGCACTCCGGGAACGTAACGCTATTTGAGGAAATATTTAACGCTGAAATCATTTAAATAGTATCTTCATTAATGTGTTTAACATACAGTGAAGCTAATGCAATGCTTTTGAGACAATCACTGATCAAGGAAGGGTTTTAATCAGCGAACTTCAGGCGCCGTTGTCGATGATTGAATTCACGTTTCCTATAGACCATAGTTTGTCGCCATGCTTAATAATAGAGATGATTTGGTAAGTGTAACGACAGTGATACTGTGAGTAGCATGAGAAGTTTGATTCTCAGCGATTTAAAAAAAAAAGTAACAGCTTTTGGTGTTTAGTGACGTGGCACATCACTGTGAGTCACGCGAACAGACACTCGATGTAAACCAGTCTGACTTAGTAGCCCCAAGTCACACTTGATGTATTGTACTAATTTCGACAATGCATCCGTTTCAGCTATACAGCCCCAGTGGCCTAATGGATAAGGCACTGGCCTCCTAAGCCAGGGATTGTGGGTTCGAGTCCCATCTGGGGTGAGTATTTTTTAGCGGGACCTAGTTATGTATATAATCATATATTTATGTAAGTTAGTCATGGAGGCGTTTGGCTTCGCAATCAAACTTTCCAGCACAAATAATGGGCTTCAATTATCAAAGTATTGCCAACATTTAATGATATGAGTAGCAATCAATTGAATGTTTGAGCTGATGAAAATAGTTAAATGAAATGTAATAACATTTGATATTTATCAAATTATATATATTCAAAATATACCAATTTCTCTGCAAAGTGGTATATTGAAAATACAAATATATTTACATAGTGTAGAAGAAAATATTATATATATATATATTATGTATAAGATATATAGATATATAATTATATTAACTGATTATTGTATATTACCTGTGTATTCCTGCCAGTTTGGTCTGTGATAGTAACCCCTGTGCAGAGAGAAACTATTTTACATTAATTAACAAATCTCCATGAGCGAAACCTTTTGGTAAAGTGTGAGGAGAGCAGAGGAGAGCCTAGGACAGACCTGAAGAGGCCATGCCTTAATGTATCAATCACCTTTTTCTTTGCAACAGACCTATACTGAGCCTGTATTTGGACTTGTTGCAGTAGGAAAAGCACAAGTACCAGATAACATGAACACTACTACTACAGTGTCCCAGTTAGAAATGAACAATACTGAAGGAGCCCACTGGAAAATGAGCCATCAACAATTTTATTATTTATGCATTTCTTATGTCCCTGTGACATGTCAATATATGTCAAGCAGGAAAAATGCCTGAATATCAAAACACAACCTGTGGTTCTGGCAGCTGCCAATCCTCCACTGGTCCACATAATAGCCCAAACCCAATTAAGGGCCATCTAGTGGTAGACAATTGCAGATGTGCAATTTAGTAATTTTAAGGCACAACATTCATATGCATGGATATAATAATATACGGTTACACTATTTTACCCAATCCTATAATATTTCATGTTAAACAATATCCATTTAGTTGTTAGCGTATATACTGTAGAAACATGTTTTTCTATGCTCCCTTCCTGCATCAAATCAAGCCAGAATTCCTGTCAACAAGAAACCCATAACAAACATTCGAATAACCTCAGGACTGAGCAAATCGAATGCCACTTGAAATCAAATGTTCAATTTATTTCAAGAAAAGAAGTCAATTCCCAATAGAATCAAGGATGATATTGTTTATACATACAAATCTTATGTAGAACTACAGCAAACATTTCTGTAAAAAATACAAAAGCTACTTTTTTTTAACATGTTTTTTTAATAATGCACTATACAATTACACAGTTCCAAACAACACACGCCGTGACAGCAACGTGGCTGACATAAAGGAAAACGTCCTTCCATTGAACACCCGGTTTCCATTCATCTCAGTCAACATCCGCGGGGCTGATGTGTCAGAACCTCAAAATCAGGCCGATGCCCGACCCCTGACCTCCTTCACTAGGGGCCCGCCGAACAGAACCCCCATGCGGCGCAGTATCATGCTAACATTAACTACGCGTGAACGAGTCTCCTGTGTCGCTTTAAGCCATGCAAGCTTGAGAAGCCCTTGCTGCACACGGTACAAACATACGGTCTCTCTCCTGTGTGGGTGCGCATATGCAAGGTGAGGAAGCAGGACTGGACGAAACCCTTTTCACAGATGTTGCACTTGTAGGGCCGCTCTCCCGTATGGTACCGCCGGTGTATCTTTAACTCCGCGGCGGACCTGAAGGACTTGTCACAGTCGTCGCACTTGAACGGCCGTTCACCCGTGTGAATCAGAGTGTGCCTCACCAAGGCGTCCTTGCCAAAGAACCCCTTCCCGCAGAACTCGCACGGGAAGCGCAGCCCTTTGTGGTGGAAGTTGTCGTGCTTCAGGAGGCACCTCCTGGACGTGAAGGTCTTTCCACACTGCGCGCAGGTGAAGGTCGGCACAGGCTTATCCGACATGGGCTCGCCGGAGTGGTGCACACGCTCCACGTGCCTCGTCAGTGTGACGCCGTGCCGGAACTTTTTGCCGCACTCCCAGCAGAGGAACGGATAGGCTTTGGTGTGTTTTTTCTGGTGCTCCACGAGGTCGGAGTAAGACCGGAACCGCTTGCTGCAGTGGGGGCACTGGAACGGTTGGTAGCCGGTGTGTTTCCACTCGTGGCGGATGAAGCGCTTCAGACTGGCGAAGGTCGTCAGGCAGTGGGTGCAGGTGAAAGGCTCGATGGGGTTGTGGACGTCGATGTAGTGCTTGTGGAGGGCCTTGAACACGGGGAAGTTCTCCTCGCACCGGTTACACTGAAACGGCGTGTGCGATTCCTTATGCATTGCCAACGCCTCCGAGTCGCGCACCAGCTTCATGCACACCTCGCAGTAGAGCGGGTTGTGCGTCTGCTTATGGGATTCCAGCGTAGACTTGTACTTGAACGCCTTGTCGCATTTGTCGCACCGGAAACAGTGCTTCACGTCCTCCGGCTGCTCCGGGTCCACCTGCTGCTCGTTGTAGCAGATGTTTCTCAGATGGAACCTGAAAGTCTGTTTGCACTTGAACTCCACGCTGCAGTGAGGACAGTAGAACGGACCCTCGAGCACACTTTTGTTTTCTTCTGGACTTTTCTGTCCAGATTCTTTTGAAGGCCCCTCCGCAGAGGTCGCGGAATCGGGGTCCTGGTCCATGTCGGGCTGCTCCTCAAGGGTTTCCTCTCCAGGAACCCCACTGGATGACTGTTCACCCTCACCGGTCTCTTGTTCCTTTGATTTCCTGCCGGGCTTCGCCTTTGTCTGATTCGGACATCGATGTTGCTGCAAGTAACGCAAGCTCTTGTAAAACCTTTTACACGAAGGACAAGAAAAGGGCAGCTCCTCCGAGTGCCGAGTCATGTGCCGCTCCAGGAACTTGGGACGGCTTACCACCGTGCCGCACACTTTGCACGTTCTCTCGTCTAGGTCGTTGCTTTTGGTAGGGGACTGGGACCCGGCACACTTTTTAGGGCTACTGTTGGTGTCCTGCGTCTTTCCCGATCTCCTCCACTGCGACAGGTACCGTTTCATCTTGAGTCCGCGGTTCTTCCGCACTGGTCTTTCCCACGCAACCTCGTAATCGGGGTCCTCCTGCTTGCCTCTCGCTCTGCCTTGCAATTCGAAGTCTTCGTCGTCGGGTCGTTTCTTTTTCCTCCCACGCCGGTTTGGTTTCTTCTCTGCGCCGTCGAGCACCGTCACCTGGCCGTCCACCCCAATCATCAGCGTCCCGGATTGGTCGTAGTTGTGGTCGTCCGCCATCTCACTCTCGCTCGCATCGGGGCCTTCGGCGGAGTCTGTGATCACCACTGAGTCCATTTCGGCTTTCACCCCGCTGCCGACTCCACCCCACTGGGTTTGCGTGCCCTCGCCGGAGTTCCCGGCCCCCTCCGCATATGCCTCTTTGTTCTCAGACTCCACCTCCATCTCGGTGCACACCGTGTACATGAGTCCGCTCTCCGCGTCCGTTTCTGTCTGCTCGTTGACAATCACAACTCTTTCCACAGGAGGGAGACACAAGGCTGACAAGATGCCACTGTCCACAACGTAAGATTCTGAAACGAGGAAAAGAAAAAGGTATTGAGTCTGTTGTATTTGTCATTTTAACAAACACCTAAATATATATATATATAAAAATAAATATACATTTAAAAAAAAACACAAATGTTGCTACTGACACAAGCACTAAAAAATAAGTGGTTTGGGGTATGTTGCCGTGCAATAGTGTTTGTTGTTTCTGGAACAAAAAAGTGTTACAGCGATTGTCTATAATAAATCACCAATGTCCTCTAATTGGCCGAGGTCCTTCTGAGTGTCCAGCAAGGCTTTGAGCTCCTGCGGTTGAGCCAAAGTCTCCATGCATTCGTTCAGAACCGAGGTGGTATCACTGAGCAGCGATGCGATCTGGCAAAAACAAAACGAAAACAGGCAAACATGAGGACAGATTCCTTCTTTCATACACGTATGAAACAACTGCCATATTTAGGGAGATATCAAACACTGCAGTGAAATAAAAAAGGGACTTTGACCGGCAGTGCTTGTGACAATCGGACACAATAAAACAGGCCTTATTTAACTGCGTCTCTTTTAGTGGATTGAAATATAAAGCCCAGAGATAGAAAATACTATCCTATTGTTGAATCGATATTGAAGTCTACCTGTTGGAGAGTTTGGGTGGGAAGGAGCTTTTCTAGTCTGGACAGAAACAGCCACATCAGTGTTTGGATTGCTTTGTCGTATGTGGGGCCAAAGTCTCCCGGGAAAACATCCTGAAACATGGAAGGAATTCATAAAATGTTAAATATCTGAGCGTCCCATGCACATCTTGACTTCTCAAATACCGGGTAAACCGAATTACGTCATAAAACAGTACAAACGTTCCCTGTGAGATGTGAATTTCATCAATTCCCCCCAAAACATAAATTACCTGGAAGAAGTTTCTTCTCTCATCAGGATCTCTCAGCAGATTTTGGACAAGGCCCATGAATTGCGAGTCAGATACTTCCTGCTCTGCATTATCTGCCTGCAAAAAAAAAGAAAGGTTTGAAATAGCAGGAAAAAAACACGTTAAAAGCAAGCGCTTCAAGACTACCAATCATTACTGACAAAACTACAGACCGAAACCCCACAACAACAAAAAACTACAGGTTTAGACTCACCTCCACATTCCACAGAGATCTAAGATTCTGCATTCGGTCCAGATGTGGCTGAATAATATGAAGCTCTGCAGTCTCCTCGGAGCGACACAGCTCCAGGATCAGCTGCAATCAGAGGACAGCAACAATGTAATGAACATGGGATGCAGCCCAGGGCCAGAATAACCACAGTTTCTGGGATTAATGAACACGTCAACACTGACTGGAAACTGAATTCACATGCAACACCCGAGTGCTTTAATCATAGACAGTCCCGGTGCATCCGTCACAACCTGCCGATTGACATCTTGAGACACAGCTGGATTTCTGTTTCTGAATCACAGTGACCAGACTTCTGGCGTGTCACTGAAGAAGTGGCGCTGGATACAGCTCCAACAAAGTAACGCAAAAATATATATAAGATGAGCTGAGAAACTATTATTACAGAGGAAGAAAAAAAACATCAACTAACGAGAATATTTGTGCAACAGATTAAGAGTATGTAAGTGAACGATTATGAACGCCCGCCAGATTGATGATTCACAAAAATGAGGTGCAATCAATTTTAAAACACCTCTGTTCCATCCACCATGTTTAATCCAAGTAATCCATCATATTAAAATGCCATCATTTTGGGCCTCGAACACACCACGTTGCCTGTAAGAATATACTGATTTTGCGGGCAACGCCCCCTCCCCCCCCTTTTTTAACATCAATTTCAGCTCCTCCTTACCCGTGCTCTGAGACCTAAAATGAGTTCTGCTCGCTGCCTCGTGGAGAGGAGTTGAGGAACCATCTCAGTGACCATGAACACAAACTCCTCAAGCAGCCCATAGTCTAACACAATTTTCTGCTCCACCGTCTGCCAGATGGCCGCGGAGACCAGCCGAATCGGCGGGATTAGGAGACGCAGCGCGGAGAGGGGAAGGGAGGGACCTGCAAAATGGGATAAAGGTCGAAATTAAAAGTTGACATAGCACCACTCACACATTGAATCAAGTTAGTTTGTATATTAAGAATATACTACTCGATAGCACGAGTTGCCCATGCTGTGTCATACAGTATATACAGTGTGGACATACAGTATGTGTTGCTTGGTAACGAAACGACATTCAGAGAGGACAGATCTTAACTATTTGCATGGAAAGAACACCGCGTCAGTGAGGGGAGAGAATCTAGTTGTTTCGGTGAATCAGGCCATTAAACAGCCTTCTGGGTTTTCAAAATGATTGCCAGTCTGATTAATGTCAACTCACTGTAGTAATTAAATAGCACCAGAGGCACTAACGGTAAAACAAATCAAAATCCACAGTTTAACTACATTTGTAAAAGGGTCAACTTTGATGTTCAGAAGAAATAATCAGTCCTAACAGAGTTTAGAGTAAGAGATAAATGCACAAAATAGTAATAAACGTACACAACCGGACAGCTAGCGTCGAGTCTGTATTAGAGCCAACCACGACTTCTCCCATCTCTGATCTTGTTTGACCTCCCAACCTTTGTTGCACAGATCGCACAGCTATAACCGGACGGAAAAACTGTGGCGTCAGGTAATGTTTGTGTTAAACAAATAAGGACTGCAGTGTTTTATGGGAAATCATTTGAAACCTTGGCGTCATCTCTTGAGGCGGATGAGTCTCCTTTCATTTCCGGGATCTAACGTAAAATGCACATCATATTAAATGACACACAGTGCATATTTATTAATAAAGACCCTGCGTGGTAATGTATTTGTTTAGGGTTTGTCGCAGGTCGTTTGAAACCAGCTGATACACTAAACGTTGGGCGAAATACTGAGTTTTTCCGACAGCTAGCTTAGCTCAGATAGCACAGCCTGACGGTATATTCGAGCGAAAGCCGATAGCACGAAACTGTCACTTCATGTCCGTTGTGAGGTTTAACGAGCCACCGGTATTCACCGGCGAGCAAATGTGGGGCATTCAACGTGGACTTTAAATGGGCCATGGAGTGAGTTATCTTTAAAATAGAAAAAACGGTTAAATCCAAACGAAGTTAGCAATGCCATTCCCGCGCGCGGGCTGCGTTACGGCCTAACCAAACAAATGTGTGCGAACCAGTTTGTACCCACCAGACATATCTCCGTCCATCCTGCGTGTTCACTGTAGTTACATTACTGTTCGGGGAAACAATGCCCGTTGCTCGACCGAGGCCAAACCAAATATTATCACGACAGTTACGTTCAGGACACCGAAGTCACACAAGCGATCTTTGTGCGTCAACGATAGCATGTCGTTCCGTCCGGAACAACAATCCGACAAGAAACAGGGAGATGTGAAAGGTTCCGCGTGTTCCTTTTTGTTCCTCTCTGTCCCATGCTAATACTATCAATTGCATCTGCTGTATTCAAATAAAAAACACTTATAAAGAGTTTGATTCGTGAACTAACTTCATGATTAAAAATTCACATCCTGTGTGTGGTTGTTCGTCCATAAAGAGACGTACAGTCCAGTGTTACATGTTCCATCACTCAGTTCTTATCATGTCATGCGTCATCTCATCCAGATGCACAGGCAGAACTGCACACTGTTTTAAATGTTTTTGAAAACATATCCGCATACATATAGTTACAAATAAATAAATACATACTATATATAAATAATATTTATATATATCTAATAAAATATAATCTAAGTGAAAGCAAATTAGTTAGTTAGAAATTAACTACAAATACACAAATCATGTTGTCAAATAATACAAATTACAGTCAACATAATTGAATGTGGTGCAGAATTGTATTATTTTATTTCAGTTTCAAATATATGGTGCTTTTCGAGTTTTTAATAAGGCTTTCAGAAAAGATTATGTCTGAAAGCGGTGAAAGCGGTTTAAAAATGTCAATGAAGTGAATTCACTACGTCAATAAACAGCCACCTCCATTTAATGAAGTATTCCTTCCATGCAGGGTTAATGCGTTACAAATGCATGGACCAGTTTTTTGTGTCGTTGCATGCTGTAGCGCTTTGGGAAAGCCTTGCCGCAGAAATGACAGACAAATGGCTTCTCACCAGAGTGTATTTTAGCGTGTGCACTGAGAGAACACACTTTTATAAAGCCCTTTCCACAGACATCACATTTAAACGGTCTCTCTGTGGTATGGTGTATGAGGACATGCCTCTTCACTTCAGAAGCTGACCTGAAGCACTTGTCACACTCAGGCACGGTGCATTTGAAAGGCCTCTCTCCCGTATGGATCAATTTATGTCTCGCTATCGTTGACTCGGAGACCATCTTTCCGCAGTATGGGCACGGGTGACGGAACAACTCGCGCTGGTGTTTGGTCTTCTGGTGTTTCTTCAGGGCCCCGTTTTCCTTGAAGGACTTCTCGCACTCGGTGCAGGAATACTTCTTCTCGTTTCGAGCCTCGCTGTGGATGAAATTCAAGTGGCGCAGCAGGTTGGACCTCTGGGAGAACGTCTTGCCGCACTCCGCGCACAGGTAGGGCCTCTCTCTCGTGTGGACCCGCTCATGGGAGGAGAGATCTGCGTCGCTTTTGAACCTCAAGCAGCACAGGGCGCACTGGAACGGCAGGTGGCCCGTGTGCTTCCACTCGTGCATGATCAAAACGCGCAGCTTGGAAACAACCTTGGGACAGTAGTTGCATTTGAACGGTCGCCTGATTTGGTGGATGTTCTCGTAGTGCCGGAGCAAGGGCTTGAAAAGAGCGAAGGTTTCCTCACAGCGGTTACACTGAAACAGGGTGTGGGAGGACTTGTGCCTCGCTAGCGTCGCCGTGTCCCGCAACACCTTCCTGCACACCTCGCAGTAGAGGTCATTGTGGGTCCGTTTGTGACTTTCCAGTGATACTTTGTACCCGAAAGCCTCGCCGCACTCGTCACACTTGAAAAGATTCGTGGCCTTGTCCGACGTAGCCGGATCCACCCACTGCTGACCGTGCTCAAAGCAGGTCCGGTTCAAGTGCAGCCTCAACGACGAGAAGAGCTTAAACCTGCTGTCGCACCGAGGGCAGGCGTAATCACCGGAGGGGAAGTGGGTCTTCATGTGGGTCCTCAGGCCTGTGCTCACAGGCTCATTGCAGATGAAACACTGGACTTTACGGGTCTTTTTGGGAGCGCCGGTTTTGATGTCCGAGACGCCCGGCTTTCTGGTGGCAGCCAGATTCAATTCCTCATTCAAATCCCCTTCAGTAAAGCTACCGACAGGAGTCACAAACGGAGACTCGTCGCCCGAGTAGTTGGAACACGAATCAGCCATACTAAGACTACTACCTGCGGTCGTGTGGCAAGAGTCCTCATCGGAGTAGTAAGACCACGAGTCGTCACTGCAATCGGCGATGGGAGCCATATACGAGGACTCGACTTTGCTGAAGCTGCTCAACTCCTCGTTGTGTAAACGAGCCCTACTGGAGGGTTTTGTTTTCCTGGGAACCGATTTGTAGGCAGGGAGGGCCTCTTCACAAAAACCTTGTTTCTCTTCCAACAGAATCTTTTTCATCCGCAGGCCTCGGTTTCGTCTCGCAGGGCGAGTCCGCACCGGCATGTCCAGTCTTTTTAGCTGAACGCGGCATTGTTTGAGAAACCAAGGCGCCTTCTCCGCTTGGCCTTTAACAAGCCCTGCATTTCCCTCATGTCTTGTAACACCTCCCAAAGGCACCCCTGTTCCCTTTTCCCCAGGAGTCACACTAGTCTCATCAACCTTCATCCCACTCATCTGATGTTCTGCGGTTGTGTCCTGAGACAATGTCAAAGATCCCTCCCCTAAATCAGATGCACACGATAGCGTATTATCCGAGATGTTTGCTCGTGGTTTATCGGTCACAGTTCTTTCTTCAATAGTGAGTTTGAGAGCTGAAATAATGCAGGCGCCATCCAAGGAACCATCTACAAAGCGAGGAGAAAAAAAAGCAATCAAATGGTGACCAAAAATCAACAAAGTGTCATACATGCTGTACACACTATGTATGCAGACATCAGAAGTGCATCATTCAGGAAAAGCGCTGACTCGCCAAAAATATTTTAAGCTGCGTTCATTTATTTGGGTTGTTGTCTCATTTTTTTGACCACTTGGAGGCTGCATAACAAGCTAAATACCATGGCCTGGCAGAAACCTTCGGAGGCAGCAGTCCCAGAGCAACCTTATCGGATGTTATATGTTACAATATAATATTCACTCTCTTTTAGCTCTGGTTTGGTCTCCACCAACTCCTGATGGAAACGGTTCATGGAAATGAGTTTAATGAGCGGCGAGATTGAACCGAAACAGTAAAGTCAAACCAATGAGCAGATGTAGACCAAAACCCTCAAATAATCGGCAGATTAACTGATAACGTAATTAATGGTTGCAGCTCAACTGTAGTCCTCTTACAGGTCGGTCCTGTTCATAGCACCGTACTTTGGAGCATCAAAGCAAAGCTCTAAGACGGTTCCAGTGCTGATGATCTCTCTTAAATCATGATGGGGAGGAAAAGGAACAATTGGAATGACAAACCAAATAAAGCCAGGAGTTTATTGAAAGGAATTGGTAACTATAGAGGCTTACCATTGTGATCCAGCTGGCTGAAGTCCTTTTGATACTGCAGCAGAGTTTTGAGCTCCCTGCATCGAGACACAGAGTCCATACATTCATCAAGAACCGACGACGTCTCACCAAACATGGAGGAAACCTGAAGGAAAAGGAAAGGCGGAAAAAAAAGCTTAAAAGAAACACAGAAACAAACTTTTGACTGACATCAACATGATGTTGCGTTAAGAAACATGTGAGGTCCCTTCCTTTTGTACCTGTTGGAACGTCTGGAGAGGAAGAAACTGTTCGAGCCGGCAGAGAAACATCCACATCAAGTCATGAAGTGCGTCGTCATACGTGGAACCAAACTCTACGGGGAAAACTTTCTGAAAGATAGAGAAATAGAAGAAGAAGTGTCTTATATTTAGGAAAAAACTATGACAACTGAAGTTATTGAAGAATTAGAAGGTTTCAAAGAAAGACGCACGATGCAGGGGGAGTCAATATGGAGAGACGCATTCATTCAATATGCATTACAGAGTTACAATAGGGGATACATTGTTGTCATGCATGAACAACAACGCAAGCATGTCGGCTCCTATTTTTATATAAACATGAACATATTTGAGGTGTAACAGAAATACTGACCTGAAAGAAGTGTTCCCTTTCGTCACGATTATTCAGCAAGTTCTTGACTAGATCCACGAATTTAGAGTGTGGCACTTTCATATTTGAGGTACCTCCCTGTATAAAACGACACGGGAAAGAAGTCGATGACATCGTCAGCGCGGGGCTATTTTAAAAGACCCCTTTATCGGATTTCTTACAAAGCAAGGCCACTTTAAACTCACCTCCATCACCCACGCCTCGATGAGCGTTTGCACTCTGTCCAGGTGTGGCTGAACAAGCCCAAAGTCGGCAGTAGCTTCGAACTGACATAACTCCAGGATCAGCTAAACACGCAAAGCAACAGTGTGTAAAAAAAACTAAAGCAAAAACACAGAATTTTAAAATGTGCCAAAAATTCACAGAAAGAGACCCCGCGTTACGATCAAAAGCCAAACTCACGGCAGTGACTACAGTAATAATGACGAGCGGTTAATAATTGAGCACTGCTCCTCCCTCACCCGTGCTCTGAGGCCCAGGATGAGTTGGGCTCTCTGGCTTGGGGTGAGTAGCTCTGGAATGATGTCTGTAACCACGGAAACAAACTCCTCCAGCATCCCATAATCGGCCACGACTTTCTGCTGGACGGTCTGCCAGATCGCCGCCGAGACCAGTCGAATGGGTGGGACCAGGAGGCGCAGAGAGCAGAGGGGAAGAGGAGCACCTGAGTGTAAACAACAGTGGGTTATCTCAACGCAATGGACCCCTTGAGTTGCTATGAATGCATCTCACCTTTACATGTGCTTAATACACGGAATGACACCGGAAAATACCTGGGTTCTGTTCCAGCAGTAAGAAAACCTCATTAAAAAACTCCTTTTGACATTTGTAAAAATGCAAACAAGCACAGCTGTTGCGCAACCCACAGGACAACATGCGCTACATTGCGCTACTCAAAGACTTTAGAAAAAGCATCAAACTGGCTACGGGTCCTCTAGCAGCGCTGGAAGCGGCCGTCATTCAGACACACTTCCTCGCGTTAAATCCACCGAGCTGTGTGACTACAGATACCATTATAAACCCAGACACGAGGGCGTTTGACGTTCCGATGTTTTTGGGATTTCCACAAGCAGAAAGAGTGGTTATTTCCGTGGTGGAAGGCGTAAATGAAACCTGTTTGCACATAGATAAGCCCCGCCCCCTCTTCGGCGCATCCAGCTCGAATGACAACATCTATGACATGTTGGTCAGTTTGTCTGCTTGACAATCACATTTTGCTGCAATAAAAATGATTGAAGTGAGATGAAGCTTGATCTTCTTAGATACAATATGTTGACGAAGTTTTCCTTAAATAGCAATACTCAATATATCGCAGTATAAAATAGAATCGTGGGACCTCTGGTGATTCCCAGCCCTAGTAGGTACAACTTGATTAAGGTAACACAAACGATCAAAAGATATCATTTTGAATTATTAAAAAAAAAAAAGTTACTTTTTTTAATAACAATGAATTACCACTAAGAAATAAGAATAACATTGAATATGATTGTCTGATTTATGTTTTCTGTTTGTTCAAAAAATTTAGAAAGAAAACACTTTGAATCTGTAGACTGCTGCCTAATAGTTAGTGTTGCCATTTAATGGCAATTGCTCATATACTGCAAGCCTAAATAAGTATATTTATTATTTTGAACAAAGGTTAAATGTTATTTCACAAGTTTCAAAAAGTGCCCCCAATTTGTATTGAAATGCCCCTGGATTCCAGTCGGTGGGGGCAAAAATTGCCCCCTAAAAAATATGTAAATGTCCTAACCTGGCTTGAGCCATTATTACTGATGTGGCCGCGAGCGGTTCATGCTCGCGTGCACTGAAAGGACGTGCGACCCGGAAGTGACGACAAAGAGAGGAGATGCTCGGAATGTCGTATGTGTCGCTCCTTCACGGCTGACGTGATCTAAACGGGATTTCTTCTTCTGGATATCTGCTTGGCAACGCAGTTACCTTTAAATTACTGCAACAGTGAAGTTAGCTAGCTAACTAACTTAAGCTAACATATATAAATAATGTTCTATAAATTTCAGTATTCCCAACGGGAGTAATAGTTACTCACGATTAATCTTTGGTATACTATCTTCCATCCCGTGTATCCAGTGCGCTCAGCTGCGATGTGTTCTGGGTTAGCAGGACAATGTTACAGTTGCTGGAGAAGTGCTTCTTGCTCCTCTCCCTCTCACTTCGGTCGAGGAAGCCGTGAGAAAGTTGTGGTCCGACGTAGATCTCGTTCCGGGTTGCCCGACATCGAAGGTTCCTAGCTCAAGTCGAGTAAACTGGTGGGGAAAAGGTGGTAGAGATGAGAAAAGGAGGAGAAAGTTAGATGGTGAACAAAATGACAATTTGCTGACAGCTAGCAGCCGTTTAAACGAGAAACATGTTTGATAAATCACAATCACTGTCTTATTCAAGGTATATACACATATGTATTTGTATTTCCTCTCATCAGCAAAACCAAAACAATCTTTAATATTATACTCAGGTAGAAGTAAGCTACCATTATCAGAACAATAGGAACATTCAGGCCCCCTTATCAGTTTTCAACCCTAATAAGATCAGAGAGAGAGAGAGGTCTTGACCAGGAAGAAACAGCTCAGGATCCCCCTGGTTCTGCTGCATTAATTTGGATCTCTTCTCCATCAAGAGTCCGGCAATGTTACCGATGGCCGCAACGTGAAATCGGTGGAGTGCTCGTAAACGTCGTAACCACAGCATTGACACAAATGTTTCCCATAAAGTCTTTATTTGTGGTGGCAACATCATGCAAAAGCTCTGGTAAGAAATTAAAACGAAACTTGGAATGGTGTCTGAAAACTGAAAAAGAAGCAGATTCGTCTCGAGAACTGTTTCAGCGAGACAGCGTTCACAGGTCTGTGCTCTTCTCCAACAGGGAGATTTCAGTCCACTATCGAAATTGCACACAAACTACGGACTCCGTTGATCGGACACCCCGAGAAGAAGAAAAAAAGAAAACATAAATACATCTGTGGCTAAAAGAAAAATTAAAGACTTTTGTCGTTTTTCCACATACAACACATTACCAGTGAATTCAGTCTCCCTCAGACATTACAGGAGCCTAATGAAATGAATGGGCTGGGCAAAGAGATAGATTTATTGTGTGTCCTCACTGGGTAATAAAAAAGGGGTACTGAAATTTAAAAAAGCCATTTGCAATTATTCATGTCATTTACAACCCTTTACTTTCATTCACACAAAAGCAACTCATACCGGTCAATTTTTGAACATTGCTTTCTGGAAGAGAGAATGTTAAATTTTGGCATCTACATTGAATTTCTACTCTACCAAGTGCACGGGAAACTGAAATAGACAAAGTATTTATATATGGTAATGCATAGTGGTCAAAAATAGAAGAGCGAAACATGAGTAATTTGACCATTAAACAAATTCCTCCCCAAATTGATTCAGAAAAAAAACAAAAACAATGCACAATTATTTCAATTGCAAATACTATAACAAGTGCTTTAGTCAATAACATCCCACCACAAGAAGTCCGCTTCAATATCATACAATGCCAAATCAAAGGCAATTTTACATCTTCAGCTCTTATTCACCAATGTGTCAAATCTTCAGAGTACACATTTTTCTGTAGAAAAAAAACAGTGTGTTTTTTTGTTTGTAATTTTTCTTCTTCCTTTATACAGAATATTTAAAAAAAAAAGTGAAGGCAAGATGCATCAAACAGAAATCCGAAAGGCCACGGAACAGCCTCTGCAGGTGTTCCGAGCCCGCTGATTCTGGATCAGAAGTAGTTGCAGCCGGCGGCCCCCATTCGCTCTCTGTCTCAGGCATCTTACGCTGGCGGGGGAGGGTGAAGAGGACAAAGCGGTGGTGGAGGGCTGGGTGGGGTTGGGGGACTCAGAGGCATCCACTACCTCTCCTCCTCCCCTCCGATCCCCCTCTTTAAGTCTCCCAAAACACTCCTCTTTGGCACTTAAGCTGGCAGACTCAGCTTCTTTCCTTTCAGCACTGAAACGAGACAAGACGGCTTTATGCTCGACAACATGACAGATCGACAGCGTTCACAACAGCAACACAACTGTCGAGGCCGTTTCCCTAACCTCTAGAACTAGAGTCAGTTTTATTTGTCAATTCTTCCATTGTGCAAGCATACAGAAGATTTTAAATTGTGTTTCTCTTCTGTCTGACATAAAGTAACAATGAGCAATTTAACCAAAGAAGGATGTTTCATTCTCACGCTTTTAATTTGAAGAGATAAAACTCCAAAATGTAAAAAAAATGACTGTTTTGTATTTCTCGTTTATCTCATGAAACATCTCAAACATAAGAGTTATTTTTACTCTCAACGCCACTTCTTTTCGAGTACAACCCGGTTTTAGCTGGTGCCGTTATGAATTTATTTAATTAATGTCATTTTGAAATGCTGTGAGCAGAACATATGGAATTCCATTCAGTATTTAATAGCATGATTACATTACTTTAAATGTTGTGAATAGTGGACTGCCTGGAAGGTCTGGGGCTTTAATGCAAAGGAACATTATGTGAGATTTAGCAGCATCTAGTGGTGACAGTGTGGATTGCAAGCGACTGCTATCCCTCCGCTCGGCTGTGTCTTTCCAACGCGTGTCAGAGCTACAGTGGTCCTAAAGTAAAGACAGGTATCTTTAGGCTTGCATTACTACAAGGAGCTACTCCTTGTAAATACTTGGTTATCTTTCATCACAAAAGCATTGCTTTTTCAAAATGTACAGTATATCAATATATATTCGATGTACAGTATATTTGAAATAAAACTCAACATTGGTTCCAGAGCAGCAACAGTAATGTTTACAATAGCAAAGTCACTATGTAAAATTATAAATATCTCACCGGAAACAAATCTAAGATGTCAATAAAATAAATCATATTCCTGAGTGATTTTTATAAATGATAATTATCAATAATGAAGAACACAGAAATCAGAGAGTATCAGTCAATCTTCCTGTCCTCCTGTCTGCTTTGCCTCAGCCAGCAGAGAAACTCTTACAAGAACAAACTAAGATAAACAGACTTCATCCAGACAGCTTTAAAAAAAAAAAGCCTTCATCTGATCTTGACAAGCACTAGCTGTGCTTGTGTAAATCTAGCAGAGGTGGACGGCAGACTGCGGACAGAGCAGACTGAAGTAGGTGTTGCTTTCGTTTACATGTTTGTGCTTGTTGAGCAGACGAGCGGAGTTGTTGTCGTCAACTGGACTATTCAGTGTCTCTGCTCTGTATGTGTGTGCGCGCTTTTGTCTTTGTGTAGTTGAAGGTACTCGTACCGATAAGAGATGTGCGCTGCAGCCTGATAATAAATTACACCAATACAATTCAAAGTACTAATAAAAAGCAACAGTAACGTCAGGTTTACCAGTACTTCAATAATTTAACACTGGCGCCTGTTTAACACAGTTTCGGTTCACCGTTTTCAGTTGATTTACGGTTAAGTAACCAATCTATGGAATGGGTACCTAACCCACTACTCGAGGAAATGGAAACCCTTTTGATAAACAAATGAAACAAAGACGCAGCAGCACTCACCTTTCGTTACATACAAATAGAAGAAGTCGCAGTAGAGGATGGTCTGTACCACCCCAGCAACGATGGCGATCATGTCAAAGAATCCCTCGAAGTAGAACCTCCATATCCAGTTGATGAGGTAGAGGGCTCTGTAGAGGCCCAGGAAGAACAGGTAGTGGGTGGTGATGGTCTCGGCCTCACCGGTCTTGCTGATCATGAAAAGCTGTGGCAGGATGGCCACGGACTCCAGGTAGATGGAGAACGTCCACAGAATCTGGGCCAAACAAAGGGGGAGACGAAGTTTTGGCGGGGGGAAATAGTGGGAGAGAGAGCGCCACCATGTGCCGACTGAAGTCAAAGAACATTTGCATACTTTTATCCTCTCCAACTGGCTGTGTGCTCAATGTGTGCTCAATGTGCGTATGCGCTCAATGCGCGTGTGTACCATGTCACAGCCGGAAACGTAAAAACATTCCAAATGTGTCCTTTCCTACTGCAGTTATCGTGAAGGACAGCTGGCAACAGTCTATGTTCATGTTTTAATGCCATTAATCCATGTGAGATAATGAGAGAGCAATTACTAGTTTTTTTAAAACAGCGACAGAGAGAAGCCATGAATGAGAGTGTAGTGACTACTGAGCACATGAGGTTTGCCCTTCACGGCTTCCTGCATGAAAGACTGTTTACATGTTGCCTCGACTACAGCTTTCTTCAAAGCCAAAATGTTACCACATTTGCACCGTTTTTGTTTTCTTTGAGACTAGCTCTGCCGTGTATAGACTCGTCGCTTAGAAAAAAACAACACAAATTTGCTGTTAAACAACAACGTGCGCGTCCTACATCCTCAACAGAAATTGAAATTGAATCTGCTTTATGACGGAGGCCTCGGCTCTGCAAGCAGTATTGCTGTGACCGATTTTAATATTTGTGCTCGTTTTATTATCTTACTTGGGGTTGCCGAAGAAAAAAAAAAATGGAGTGGAGAGGGAGAGAGTAAAAGGAGAAAATAATAAAGCATGGCTCCAGTTTGATGACCAAATGAAGAGCCGGCAACGCAACACCAGCTGGATTGAGCCACGACTGCCTAAAATCAAACCGGTTTAAGTTTGTACATCAGACCTGTAAAACTGGTATTCGACCCAGCTCTTCAAGACGTGCGTGTACATACAGTCAGGTCCATAAATATTTGGACATTGACACATTTTTCATTATTTTGGCTCTGTACACCACAACAATGGAGTTGAAATGAAAACGTGCAGACTTTCAGCTTTAATTTGAGGGTATTTACATCCAAATCAGGTGAACGGTGTAGGAACTACAACAAATTAAAATGTGGCCACCCTCTTTTTAAGGGACCAAAAGTAATTGGACAAATTAATATAACGGTCATAAATTTAATTGTTACTTTTAATACTTTGTTGAAAATCCTTTGCAGTCAATGGAGTCTGGATTCTATAGACATCACCAGACGCTGGGTTTCATCCCTAGTGATGCTCTGCCAGGCCTCTACTTCAACCGTCTTCAGTTCCTGCTGGTTCTTGGGGCATTTTCCCTTCAGTTTTGTCTTCAGCATGCTCAAATGGATTCAGGTCAGGTGATTGACCTGGCCATTGCAGAACATTCCACTTCTTTGCCTTAAAAACCTCCTTGAGGTTTCATTTCAATGCCATTGTTGTGGTGTACAGAGCCAAAATAATGAAAAATATGTCATATTCTTCATTAAATATAACATATTTATGGACTTGACCGTATATTATTTTCTCTGCTAACGGTGACAACCAGAGGGACGGCTGGCTGGTGTAAATGGAGCATCTCTGCTGTATAATAGGATTTGGGGAGGTGGGGGTATCACAGTGTGTATGCGGTATTGCTGACCTCCAAGGGAGAGAAGTCGTGGTTAACCAGGAAAGCCAGGCCGCCAACCGGGACGACCAGAAACTCCACTCTGAATGTATCGTGGTTCCCGTCATAAGTGGCCTTGAATTTGGCGTAGATTAGGTACACTGTGGCGTACGCGCACCCGATGTAGATGACCTGAAAGACACAGACGACGCGTTACAAATGGATATTCACAGCCGATCCGCCATACATAGACATCGGGGAGCAGCGTCACACAGCTTCATGACATCTTGCACGGCCGGCCTTTAGCAAACACAGGCGTGTTGGCTTGGCGCAGTAGTCAAGCCCACAGCACTGAGAGGTTAGCTACAGGATACGAGTGTCTCACCTTCATGGTGGAGTTGTAAAGGGAGATGAAAGAGGTGAGCAAGTCCAGGTAGCGAGTGGTGAACACCAAGCCAAACAGGACTTGACTCTTTCCGGAAATACCTGTGAGGAGACCACAGAGAGCGTTTGACTTTTTTTTTACGTCAGAGAAATAGGTCCATTGCAAAAAATATAGTTCTATTGTCACATGCACATATGAAAGTCAACTTGCATTTAACCAGTGGGCTGGGAAGCAACTAGGGAGTTCAGTGTCCCACTCAAAGATACAGGAAGGAAGGGCGCATTTACATAAAACAAACACTTCTCAGCATTTATAAAAAGGTAGTAGCCAGAGCTCACAACGCACAACATTACATTTGGTTTGTTGTGCTTCAACTACAAGTAATTTGCACTTGAAAGCAAAACAGCAACATTTCTATACAAATACACCAACTCAAGTTACTCACTGCCATGGCACAAACCTCACACCCCTCGCCGTTTGAGTACTTTCGAACAGCATATGCCTGTTCACTTTATCTCATTGAGGGAGAACAAAATATTTAAAATATAGCCTGTCCAGCCTCTGGACAGACAACACAAATAACACATCTGAGATTGGAAACTTGAAATTGCAAGTTCACCATGCCGTTCCACTGCCATGTAAAGCAAAACATAGTTTACTTATAATAGATCAGATATGCAACGGTTGCACGTGCAGAGCTTTGTGGTTTAACAAACTGCGGCATTGACATAACTCGAGTGAACGTGAGCCTGTCTTGCAGTGATACGACCCTAACCTTTGACCATCGGGACAACGCAGCAAAGTACCACCACGATAACGCAGCACGCGATAAAAATCCAGAAAGAATGGATTCAGCCACTGACTTTTCATCTTCGACTGTCAAACTTGTGAGCAACTCGGTGCTGCCACGTCAGAGAGGTCCCTCTGTTCAAACGCAACGTATGAGAGGATCAGGGGGAGGTGAAGCTAGCACAGTTACCCCCCTCGCCCCAGACAATTTAAATGTACGAGGCCCAACATGGCCAACTAACAACTGCTGTGGCTCTCTGGGTCCCACATGTCCCCTAACCTGACGTTGTTGCGGGGGCCCGCAGCACTGTCAAGGCTAACGTGCGCTAACAGGAGAGCTGCAGCTAGCTGGACTTCACATGTGGTTTTGAGTGTGTTTTCTTCCTGAGACGAGCGTGTATCAAGTTCCACGTCGCGCCCCGGTTAGCCACGTTCCTGACAGTGACAGCGAGGGTTCAGAAACGATGGCTAGCTAACGTCAGTGTTGCTAGCCAGCAGGCTAACGCTAGCCGAGATACTAATAGCTCCAACTAACGTGACAGAATACGTTTCACAGTAGAGACACCTTTTGTGTGAAACAGCGAGGGTCACGCAAACTGTAAAGGGTATACGACTGACTGACTTACCAGCACAAGACCTGGTTTTCCATATTTTTAGCAGCAGGATGATGATGGCTGCTAGGTGGGAGAGATCGCCGGTTAGCCTGAACACGTTCATGTTTATGGGAGCTCCGGCAGAGGAAACCCGATTTTAAGACTCTAAAAAGAGCTCCGTTTGTCTGCAGGTAACGATTCGATTACGGTCTGACAGCGTTAAATGACACCGTGACACTAAATAGAGGGTTTCTGGCTTCAGAAGCTGGGAAAATGGCGAGAAAAGCGCGACGTGGCTTGGGGACGTGGCCAAGACAACGGCACCCAATGCAAGACGGGAAAACGTCCGTACGTTCAGCCAATCAGAAGAGAGGAAGGCAATTATTTGCATACATTATGCGATACGAATGCTGCCTCCACGCTCTGAAAAAAATACAGTAAATACGAGCTTCCTCTTTCAGCTCTAGGTTGCACACGTACAAGGAAATGTACCAGGAAATTAATCTCCGCTATACGGAGGACATACTTGAACACGTTGCCATTTTAATTTAAACTCAAACGAAACTGATGTTTATCACAGAAGTGTCCATTTTTGTTATATCATGATTAGTTAGTTAGTCCACTTGCAACTTTTTGGTTTGTGCACTGCAGGTGTATGTGAGGTCAACGACACTTCATTTATCCATTAAAGTCAGTGGTGAAACTTTCAGAGATAAACCTGTTCAAAGGTAAATTAAGTGAATGAGTCAAAATCTAAACCCTATTGTAATGGGGTTCCTATGGGAGCCTTGAACTCTGGTTAGGACAGCTGCTACAAACTAACTGTAATTCAGTTTCTAAAATAATCTCCACCAATTACACATCACAATCATTCAGTGGCATGGACATATGAGGTAAGAATTGAATGAAATGAATGTATTTGTTTTATTCTGGCACCCATATGATACTCTTTCAATACAAATATTGCATTAATTGTGAGACTTTATTTTAATAGTGCATTTGTGCGCCTCTGATTTAAAGCGAGAGCATGTAACTATTGAAAGACTAAATATCTTCTTCTTACAAATAGCATTTTTAATTCAAAAGTAAAAAAAAAAACCACCCTTGCTTAATTCAATCCATTCAGGGGTTTTGCTGCTACCGATAGCTTGTGGTGGCTAATGTTGGTAAACTGTAGCTATATTGTTGTGTAACTGACAGCAATCTTCTTTTGCCGAGCTAGCCAACACAAAAAGCAGTTAACAATACGTTGTGGAGTAGTAGCACCGGTGACGTAGTAGTTAGTGTAATTTACAAGTTTGTATAAACTTTCTGTTCAAGATTCTGTTTTAATAAGCGAGGAGGGGTTCAATAATGACCCCGTCCCGGAGTGATGTCCGTTCTCACCGCCGCCCGAGTTCCCAGTTGGTACCAGCAGCAGTGCAGACCTAACATAAGAAATCACCGTAAAAAGAAATTCCCCATTTAATTACAGTAAACATTTTTACTTTAATTTCTACAGTGTCACTATTGTAATTAAACTGTTTATCAACGCAGACTGTATTACTGTATTCTTCACAGTACGGCAGCTAGGCCTGCAAGCAATATGCTGTATTCCCACAGTGCCGGCATTGTAATCTCTAGTAACGTTTTTTCCAACTTTATGCGTTGCAGCACCCAACTAAAAAGTTTTCTTCATTGTACAGAAAGAGCTAGATATTGTTTTCTTAAGTGTTGGTGGAGACCAGGTGGCCAGAAACACAACTTCTGTAAATGCTAACGTTGCTCCTGCATGTGTACTTCGAAAATTGTTGCCTGATTCTATTGTACTTTCAACTAGTTGCGCTGCCCCATAGTGGTAAAAAAGAAGAAGAAGAATCCAAGTTACATAGGCTCATTTAAAAAGGCCTCATATCATTTGCATTATGTTGTTATATTATGTAATCACTAATAGCAGTATAAGTAAAAAAAAAAATAACACCCCCAAAAGACACAAAATTGCATTGAAATACAAAAAGTCCAATTCACAATGTTTAAATCAAGTGTGAGCATACACTGATCCTTGTCATCACAAACTGAAACATTCATCCAGGGTTATTTCCATTCCAGGATGGTGAAACAATAACAGTTCACACTTTTCATGGATAACTGAACACCTACAGCATAGTAACATGTCTTAGAGGAATTGATCCTCAGCTGCATTTTAATATACAGGCAAACTGCCATTCAGTTTGTTTGTTTGCTTAAAAAGTAGAGGTATCACTGTCGCACAAGATGACTGGATCTACAGTACCTGAGCTTCACAGCTGCATCACCCTTTCTAAAGAAATACCATCAGAAATACTGTGTTTTACGAATGACGCATACGAAAATTGCACTAAAATCCATGCAGGAGCGACCCTGCCAATACGGTTGGTGGGGTCTCCCACAGTTCAACGTTGCATTTTGGTGTTCAGTCAGACTCTGACGTCTCCTCTGAGGCCTTGAGAACAAAAACTGCATCGTCGAGGACGTAGTAATCGTTGTACATGTCCCCCTCGCAGAGGTATGGCAACCGGGTCACGGCCTCCACCTCAAACCCCGCCCTTCGGAAGACCTCGTTGGACATGTTGGTCACTTGCTCCTCCCATGTTTTTCCTGCTACTTTAACATGTTCTTTGGGACGCTGCCATCTCCCTCCTGGGGACAAACACAGAAAGAACGGTTGTATTGCGCTTCATAGGAGGGAAGCTCACGGAAATCATAAGTGCGTGTGCGGATTCCCGACTGACCGACTTCCACGTAGGGCTGGAAGGGAAGCACCGCAGCCAGGATGAGTCTCCCCGTGTTGGGAACCAGCGACCGCCTGATGTCCCGCAGGAGATGCAGAGGATCGTCGCAGCGGTCTAGCAGGTTCAGACAGCTGATCATATCGTACTGGAAACCAGTCTGCTGCCACTCATCGATACCCAGCAGTCTAAGCACGGCAGAAGAAAGTTACGCATTTTTAGGTGGTAACAAGTAACTTTCAGGGCTTCAAGGAAATTATAGTTGCAGGCTTTAACACTTATATAGTGTGTATGTATATATATATAGTTTAATTAAGTTGAATTGGTGTTATCTTAAAAGGGTGTTAAATGTGATATTCAGAGCATTAATAGACCAGCAAACAACTATTATTATAGTTAATACTCAAACTAGGAACTGGGAATCAGAGCCACTGGATTTAGTTCTTATTTTATTGATTTATTTGTGTTGCAAAGATTGAGTTGCATTAATTGGCAAAAAAACAAAACAAGCTTGAAGCAACAGATAGGCGAGTGAGACATTTGGTCTGTTGTTGTGCTGATGGGATTAGTCACACTGAACTGAGATTTGAGTTGCTCACTTGTAATTCCTCCTCTGGAGATGCCATTTCATGGGTGCCGAGACCTCGGTCGCATAGACCTCTCGGAAATGGGCACCCATCACCTCTGTTACACCCCCGTCCCCGGCTCCGAGGTCCAGGAGCCTCCCAGACCTCCACTCTGGGTCGATCCGGAGAAGCCGCTGGAACTGCTCGGCGGAAAACACAAACATAGAGCCCCGACCGAGAAACCTGGAGAGGAGAGCGTGTCAGAGGACTATTTTTGCACTATGTGGTGGGGTGGGGGGGGGGGGGGGGGGGGGTCCGCGCCACTCACCCATTAATGGAGGTGCGTGAGACCAGTGGGCCGAGGACCGTTGACACGAACGAGTGATAGAGCTGGGTGAACAGCCAGCCAGACTTCTCCACACTCCCCTTGAGGAAAGCTTTGGTGCCCGAGTCCAGGTGGCTCTGGACGAAGAGGGGTCGCACCGATTCTCCGAGCAGGTCAGGTCCGCACCGGTACCACTAGAGCCACGGGGAAAAGAGTAACACTACATTTAAGACAACTTGAAGATGCACTTGCAGCAGGGAGCTGGATTCAATCTCCTTCCAGCTTCATGGCTTAAATGTAGATCGAACCTTCTAATAACTGTACACACATGTTCCTTTGATCGGATCTTTTTTGTGTTTTTATGTGATTGAATTTGGGGATTTCAAATGTTTATCAACGTTGCAAATAAAAACCTTGAGGGAAGTCAACTTCAAGCGAGCAAACTCCTCTACTTTTTTTTCTTCAAGTTGACGTTTGGCACTCAGCACCTATCCCACTAAGATTTTCTGGGTACAATTAAATGACATGTTCTTTTTATTACAGCACCCGCGTATCCTAGACTCTGGGTCTCTTGAAATGATGTGTACCTCATTTGGTGTTTCAGTGGACAACACTGGGATATGTCGACCAGAAAAAAAGTCCAACAGAATCCTGCCAGGATGTGAAACTGGAATATGCAAAAGCAATTTAGAAGAAATCCTAAAACAACAGATCAGCACTGTTAGATGAAAACACTGACAAAAAAGTATTGTTAGTAAGGCATTCAAAAAAGGGGGGGCGGAAAGATCAACCCCCTTCTTTTGACAGCCTCGTACCAAATTCCATTTTAAAAGTTAACAATTCCAACGTCTGTAGCTTGCTAATTGGAAACGGTGCACGAGTCTGGCCTTTACGCGTGAACTGACCGCAGTCGGTCTCTTCAAAACGGGCACCGATCCCGGACCTGCAAGTTCACCTACCGGGTGCGGTTACAAGGAATGCATACCTCTTGCGTCTCGATCGCGGCCGCGTCGTTCTCGCTCGCCATGTTCATAAACAGCGAACGGGCCAGTGGGCTACGGACGTATTTCCCCGTCCACATCTTCCTGACGGAGAGCAGAAAGGCGACGTAACCCAGCAGCCACGCAACAAAAACCAGTGTCCTCAGCTGTAGATGACACATAATGGACAACAACCCTCAGTAGGAAAGCGGACAGACGGCGGCTGCAGTCTGGAGGACGTGGACAGACTGGCCGGTGGTTTGGCACTGAATTCGTACTCAATATTAGATGCTGATAAAGGAGGCAATGGTAGCCAATTAAGAAGCAACACGCCAGGGCATGACTCCAATTCCAAGACAACAAACAAACAAACCTGGGGTGCGGTGTTTTTTTAAGAAAGCCTGCTGCTATTTACTCGCCATTTTAGTCTTGTAATCTCATTGTCCTGCTATTGTTACTTCTCACAAATTACCCTAGCTCATCTGTCACCTCCGTGGTCTCTGCCCATTATGACAACAGACTTCCGCATAGTATGCGCTTCCTGTGTTACCGTTAAATATGTCCCCGGAGTCATCGAACCGCGGACTCTGTTCGGCTTTAACTACTCAACTGCATCTCGTGTTGCCAATTTAGAGAGGAGCGTCACCGGCGAAGCCGAACTATGCATCACGTGTTTGAGAAGACAGGTAACCGTCATGTTTCACACAAATCTTAGAAAAAAGCGTGACATCATCGCCGTGGCCTCGTTCCATAACCTCTAAAATATCGCGCAGTATAACATTGGGGCTTCGACATGTTTGTTTCTTCGATACACGACATTTAAGGTGAACATTAGATCGATTACATTGTCTCTCTTACATGGTATATTGTATGGGTTATTCGTGCCATGAGCTTTGTGTGTTACGGGAGCTAGGTCTGTTACGGGTTAACGTTATTTTGACGTGGCCCGTCGTGCCTCTCTTATTCAAACATGACGCGCAGAACTCAGTTCTGAATCCCCTTAAGCATCATGGAGGTTTTCTCCCCTCCAGCCGGTCAGTAGACTTGTTGGAAAGAGCTGCGCCTCGCCTGGAATCCAGACGAGAGCAGGCGGGAGCAGCAGGAGGCGTTATCAAAAAACTGCGGTCAAGTCGGACAGTTTTCAGCTGCCTGCAAAGAACCCACAGGAAGTCACAGAAAAAATGACTTCCTGTTAGTTCCGAACTTTAAGCTACTTGTAGTTTACAGATCACTGGATTTATTCATATATGTTTATAAGTATATATTTATGTAGAAATGTGCGTGTAGCTGCCTGTGAAATACATTACTACTCGTTTTGATATGCGTTATATAAATAAGCTTTATTATTACCAAACACACAAGATATGTTTTTAGATTAAACCTGAGACTAATAGTCAATAATCAACGTGGTGTTTGCTGTCAGATCTACGAGCCAATCAGCTCTCTGATGTGGCGACAGCCAGGCGTTTCCCATCATGCACTGGGCCACGCAGTCAGTGGAGAGCTACTGCGGCACCTGGCTCTAAAGTCGACGGCCGCCTTGCTCTCTTGAGATTAACGTTGACCACGTGTGCATGACTCAGAGCAAGCCGGGACCAAGTCGGACACAAATCTAACCGGCATGCATTGCGCGCCGGCGATCAATACTGCGCAGAACTGGCTCATCTTGAACGAGTCTATTGCCATTTAGCTTTCGTGTTCGTTTTGTATTTAGTAATCTTGTCATTTGGATAATTTTCTTCCATTAAAGTACAACTGTGAGGGCCGAAGCAAGCAGTGTATTGAAGTGGTTCAAATGAGCAGACCGAAACTTTAAGAAAAATTACCAAATTATGCTGTGCAAATGGGGCATGGGAATATCAGTTTTGAATGGTAGGCCTATTTGGCGTCATTATTTGCGTAAAGTAAATTTGACTAAATACCTTATTCTGCTTAACCCCCTAACTTAAAAAAAAAAAAAAAAAAAAATATATATATATATATATATATATATATATATATATATATATATATAATCAATTTACTTGCATATTTATCACAACTTATTTTTCCTGAATCGCCAACATATTTCATTGTCTAGTCACTGTTTTGTTTTTTTGGTAAACAACTCATGAATCTCTCCTTATAGGTCCCCCTCTGCCTTTGTCCTGTCTGCGTCTCCTGGTCCCACCGCTTCGGCTGCTCTCCGCAGCTATGTGGGAAACTGTCCAGCAGAAAGTTGTGGCCGATTACGGGCTGCTGGACGACTTAGTGACAGCAGTCACTGAGATTGTCCCAGAGCTTCTTAATCCCAGACAGAGGCGTTTACTGAGCCTCGGCCTCCGGGCTCAGGTACCGTTTGAGGACTCTAATATATTGTGATAATGAGTTTCCTTTTGCAACCTAGAGACACGCGAGTATGGTGGAACTGTAACACATTTGCCACTGTTACAATTCTGTCTTGGTTTTAGCTGACACTGGAGTTGTGTCGCCCAGAGCAGACAATAGACATGAAGACCCTTCAGCCACACCTGGATGTAATCACTTCACTGTGGAACACAGAGGTACATTCACCTTTGTTTCATGCGTTCTGTGGTTTTCTATTCTTTACTCTTAAATGGCAACCAGAACTTACTGACCTTCGACCCGTTTTCACAGATGAGTGATTCAGGGTCTGGGTTGTGTGCACCCAGCCTCCTCGGTCTTATTCACACCCTACTTAAAGACCAGGAGGAGAGGCAGCATTTCTTCCAGGTAGGTGGTGTCTCTGGCTGAGTAACTTTGATATGTTTTCATCCTGACTGTTAATCAATGTCATTTGCAAAATTTTAGGACGTTTTCCCGGTGAGATTTGGAGACAAGTACTCTGAAGATATACAGAAATTTGTGGAGATATTCCTCTTGCAGCTTGACAAGTTACTTATTGTACCAAGTCATGAACAGGTAACTTGCAATGTGCGGTCAAGCCTTTTTTGAAATTTACAGCACTATCATTTTGGGAAATGCACTTTTTTGCTTTCTTTCCAAGCGATATGAGTAGATGCATATCAACCGCCAGAAGCTGGAGTCAGAACATGATTAGTATAGCTTATCACATATAATGGAAATGGGGGAAACCGCTTTCCAAACCGTAGACCGTATAGAAAGACGTACATTGACTTTAAATACGACCATCATTTACTAAATGAACATCACGCTGTATTGAAGACTTGAAACTAGAGATTGAGGCCATGAACTCATATTTACAATGTTTATTGAGGGAATTAATCAAGAGACTTCTATAAAATCAGACCCCTGCTGGCCAGTAGAAAGAATGAAGGTTTAAGACACTTCTGCATCGGCTTCACTTTTCAGACCCGGAGGTTGCCGCCTGGTTCAAAGTTGAGAAATACACTTACCACAACGATGGCACTAATGAATACACTGTACATTGTAAACTACATATCATTCATGGAACGAAAGCAACTGAGCATTTCCCCTCACAATGTTTAACAATTTAACTGATCTCATCTTTCTCATGAGCAGGTTGCCTGTATGCTCAGCGACGTGCCTTCGGTTCTGTCCGAATGTGTGCAGTCTTTCTGTCAATCTCAGGAACTAAAGACTCTCCTGGAATATCAAAAAGAGCTCAGTCAGCTGAATGACAGTGGTGAGTCTGGATTAAAGACTGACATAACTGTGGTACAAATTCACAGCAGAGCTACTATATCATTGAAGGCACTCGGCTGTTCATCTAGTGGTAACTGTGTGTATTTCTAATTTTCAGATCATCAAACAGTTGGCGGCAGCATTTGTTCAGCGCTCTGTCTGCCACCTTTGACGGCAGCCGTGACGGAAAAAGAAGAAACGGCACTAGAAGTAAATGTGCTCACCGATTACATGGAAGCGTTCAACAAAGAACTGATAGTGGGGACCGCTACACTGAGAAAAAGTGCAGATGATGTAAAGACGTCGATCGACGAATTAGGGAGGAGAGAGACCGGAGGCTTGGAGAATCAGCCCTTGGGTAACGAATCGGAAGGAATAGAGGACGAGCTCTCGCGCTCTGTTCACCATATCGGGTCTTTGGATGGGGATCAGGCAAGTGTAGACTCTTGTGCCGTTGAGGTCCAAGTAGGTTATAATGTTAAAATCCTTGTAGAGGAGGCTGTTTCCACAGTGAACAAGCCCTCCGCTGAAGACTCAGTGATAGATATTAGAGAGGACGAAAAAGTTCAGGCATTGGTTAGAGCTACAGACGACAGAGGGTACAATGTCATGAGCCCTAGTGAGACTGAAAAGTGCATGAAAGAAACTTCCAGCACAGCAATTGACGGACAAGTGCAAAACAGCGACATATCTAAGGAAGTGCCGTCGCCTGTAGTTTATGCACCTGCTGTGGTCACATCCCAAAGGCCGGTCAGAGAATACCGAGGTTTAAAGGTGAAAAACGTTTCAACAAAGCCCAAAAAGGAGCAGCCAGAGAGGGATCCTCAAGTCCCATCAACCGGCAAGACTTGTCCCATATGCGGTAAGACGTACAGTCGTGCGTCAGATATGAGACGGCATCAGAGGACCCACACAGGAGAGCGGCCTTTCCGATGCTCGCGGTGTGAGAAACACTTCCAGTTCCAGCACGACCTCAAGCGGCACCAGTTAAACGTGTGTCGAATCGCTCCGCCACGGCCTCAGAACTGGTCCTCTGAGGCGCACGAACCAAGAGGCGCTCAGGACCAAAACCAAGGGGACGTTAGCAGACAACTTCGAACTCTGCCTACGGAGGTCAGGACATGTGAAAAGCAATGTCGAATGAATCTGAAACAAGTTGGGGCTCCTTCAGGAGAAGCAGTGCCTGTTCCCACCCAGCAAGATAGCCAACCAGTCAGCAGCAAAGTCCAGTTAGGAGACATGAAGGAGCAGAGCCAGGAAGCTCGTCGGGGTAATCAGAGGGGCAGGAAATCAAAGGGTTTCAAGTCGAGAAATACACATAAACCCACCGATTCCGCACTGTATTGTGTTGAATGCAACAGGTCGTTCCCAGACGAGGCGAGACTTAAAACGCATAATCTGAGACACAAGCCTCGTTCGTGCACTAAGTGCATGGAGAGTTTTAACGGTTTCTTAGACCTCAACCAGCATTATGCCGACGTGCACGACTTCAGAGGACCTTTTCCCTGCACCTTGTGCGAACGCACGTACACAGATTTGAGAGGTCTGATCAGGCACGAGAGGTTCCACACGGGCGATCTCCCTTTCAAATGCCCCAAGTGTCCGAAAGCGTTCGGCTACGCATCCGCTCTGATGCTGCACGACCGGACTCACACCAAAGAGGTGCCGTTCCTCTGCTGGGACTGTGGGAAAGGCTGTAGGTCCAACGCCGCTCTGAGGATCCACAGACTGTGTTGTCACAGCGGCACCACGGAGAAGTGCTTCTGCTGCGAGCACTGCGGACAAGCATACGCGCTCAAGAGGAGCTTGGACCTGCACGTGGCGAAGCTGCACGCCGGTGTGCGCTACCCTTGCTCCCACTGCGGCAAACTGTTCCGGAGCGCGAGTTCGCTGACGAGACACGATCTGACCCACACGGCGGAGCGGCCGTACTCGTGCACCGAGTGCGGCAAGAATTTCAGGTCGGCGTCGGAGCTGAAGATACACACTCGCTACCACACCGGGGAGAGGCCATTCAAGTGTCGGGAATGTGGCAAAGGGTTTGTGCAGTCGTACTACCTCACTGCACACATGAGGATGCATACAGGGGAAAAGCCGTACAAATGTCCGACATGTGACAAATGTTTTAAAAGCGTGGGCATTTTGAAGAGACATCAAATGACACATACAGGAGAGAAACCTCATAAATGTTCAGCCTGTGACATGGCATTCAGTCGGCCAGAGCTTGTAAAAGCTCACGCAAAGAAGTTTCATTAAATTTATAGATTTTTTTAGAACCCCCCCAAAAAAGTGTTTTCTTTGATTAGTAATTAAAATCTCACAGGATCAATAAAGTCTGTAAGTGACTCCAATTTGCCTTTCAATAAATGGTCTTCATCAATATTGTTTGTTTGTCTTCACATTTGTATCATCATAAAAGGTGCTAAATTGGAAATCCACACAGCGCCGCCAGTTCGCAGCCAACAATGTAAACGAAGCTAACCGTTAAGCTTTAACCCGAGGGGGAACTGGAAAGTAGATGCCGCACTTCCGCGATGCCGTCGGTCTGGACAGAGTTATCAGCTGCATATCAGCAATTCATAAACAGTTATACATGTATTATTCTTGATTATTAAGCTTGACTATTATGCGTTTCATGATTGGGTTTTCGTACTTTATAAATGAAGGATTCCCCATTTGTAAATTAAGTATATATTGCAATCCAATTATTAAGGACTTATAGATGATGCATGTCCTTTATAAACGTGTTTTAATACTGCAATTCATGATTAATTCAGGTAGTTATTAGTCGTTAGTTAAGTATTAGTTAAGTATTTTGTGTGACCCCATCTAAAGTGGGGACTATATTCTTTACAACGCATTCATAAATGACTTTGAAAGTTCAGCAGTGCCTCAAAGCTAACAAAAGTCTAAGTTATATTCTCAACAGAAAAGGGAAATGGACACAACAATAAGTGATAAAGAATATTAGTATGATGGTGATGGGGGACGATGCCCGTCAGTGGTACGAGTGTTTCATAGTTTGCTGGTACACACGTATTATTAATTATTGATTATCTAGGTAGTTAGCTGTGACTTGTTTGCTAGCCAGCTAGCAAACAAGTCAGTAACTAGAGGTTCTGAGACAAGCACACTGCACCTCAGTTGCAAGTAGACCACACTCGTGCCACTGACAGGGATCGTCTTGCATCACCCGGCACCGTGGGACACACTGGGTACATCCCAAGTCTCTAAATTACATCCCCGTTTTCCTCACTTGCGTCCTTTCCTTGCGTCTTAGTCCCTCCCACGCAAGGAAACCAAGCGAGGAGAGAAGACGCGAGGAAATATGTTTTAAGAGACATGAGACGTCCTTTCCTCTGAAGCGTCACGTGAAGCGACGTCGGTTTCTGATGACTGCTGCCGCCTGACAGCTGTCAGTCACTTTAACAGCTGACAGAATTTTGTCCGGAGAGTTTTTAGCGAACGTTCCAATAAAAATATTGATAAAAATGATCGTATGTTTTCAGTCGATTTAATGGTGTTAAACTACTACTTATATTAATAAAAACAAAGTTATCATGAGTGTCAGAGTGGAGATGTTTTCTCTGTCGTCTATTACCGTTTATTAATCTGCATTGAGTATTTTTATACTGTGTTCTGTGTCCTGCTTATACGCGCAGGATGATTTCTACCGGTGGAATGAGTCTTATTTATTTATGTCGGTATGGTTTTGAAATTCTGATTGTAATATAATTATAAAATAACTCAATATAAATATGGTTTCTCTTCATTACGTGTTGTATAAAAGTGTTTCCTCTCTCCAGCTCTCTGATTTTAATTACATACATAATAAATATTGAGGGAAACAGATCAAATCTTTGAAGACAGTTGTTTGAGGTCCTTTTGTTGTTCAGACCTACAAGGAACATATTTTAACCAGATGGTGAATAAGAAAACAGATCTAATATATAACTTGAGTTTAATCTGTGATCGTCTCTGGTATGAAACTCCAGCGATCAGTCCGCACAGCTGCAGCGTCCAATCAAACAACAGATGAGCAGTGAGGGGGCGTGACCAGCATTAAAATACTTCCTGGAAGCCTGTTTTTGGGGCTCCTCGACCATGACTCCTCCGATTTCCCTCCTCACTCCTCAGAGCAGAATAAGAGCTTTGGGACGGCCGTCAAGATGGCGGCGCAGAACCACTTCCGGTTCAAGCGAGGAGCAAGGAAACGACAACAAGAGACTCGAGATGCACCCACTGAGTCCTAGAGCGTAAACGCGTGTCCCACGATGATGACGTCACCACCGTGGCCCGGGCCAGAAAGAACTCCGGCCAGGTGATGTGAGGTGATGTCTGTCAGTGGCACGAGTGTTGACCATGTTTTATAGTTTGCTGGCACATAGATATATTATGAGTATCTAGATATCACCTGGATAGGTCTACCTACAACTGAGGTGCAGTGTGCCGTCTCAGGGCCTCTAGTTAGTGACAAGCGTGCTAGCTGGCTAGCTAGCAAACAAGTCACAGCTAGCTAGCTAAGTACTCATAATCAATAATTTGTATGTGCCAGCAAAACATACTCACCACTCGTGCCACTGACGGGCATCGTCCCCATCACCATCATATTAATGTTCTTTATCACTTTGTGTTGTGTCTATTCCCATTATCTGTTGAGAAGTTAACTGAGAATGTTGTTAGCTTTAAAGCACTGCTGGCCTTTCAATGTAATTTATTAATGTGTTGTAAAGTATAGATAGTCCTCACTTTAGATGGGGGGGGTCACACAAAATACTTAACGACGAGTAACTACCTGAATGAATCATGAATTGCAGAATTAAAACACGTTTATAAAGCACATGTTAACCATTAGTGTTAACATCTATAAGTCCTTAATAATTGGATTGCAATATATATTACTTAATTTACAAGTGGGGAATCCATCATTAATAAAGTATGAAAACCCAATCATGAAACGCATAATAGTCAAGCTTATTAATTTATAAAGCATTTATAACTGTGTTTATGAATTGCATACTAGTGAGTTACTAATGAGTGTTCATGTTGGAACAATGCTTTATAAATGATGAGTTAAGTGTTTATGCATGCTTTACTAATGCCAAATAGTGTGTATTTATTATAAAGTGCTACCCGTAATTTTATTGTTAGTATTCTAGCCATTAAAAGGAACGTTGTGTTACATTTAGGGAGGATTCATAGGCAGAAATGGAATATAATGTGCATAACTATGTTTGAATCAGTGTATAATGACCTGAAACTAGGAATGGAAACTAGGGTCCTTTTCCACAGAGATGTCAAATTACAGACACACGTATGTGGGCACAGTTCAATGAACCAGAAGAAGGGAAGATTACTCGAGTCGACGACAACCACGGTCGTTACTCTACATGCAATAAAACATTTTGCGAGTAAAAAGCAGATACTTCATCAATACATCTGTTCAACAAGCATGATTATGTAAACGAAAGTGAAACCTAATTAAATCGCAGTCTGTCGTCCACTGCCGCCATGTTTACAAGCACAGCGCGAAAGATCAGCCTTTTTTCTTTCTTTTTAAACAGAAGCTATCTGTCTGGACAGAGGATTGACCGATACTATCCGATTTCTGTTCATTATTTATTAACTTACTGACTTTATATAGTGACTTTGCTGTTGTAAACATTACTGTTGCTGCTCTAGAAACTATTAGTCATTTCTAAAATATAAATTATCCTGAATTTGTTTTTAAAATTCTATGTGTTTTTAAAAAGGAATGATTCAATCACAAGAGTATTGTTCAGAGTAGCTCCTTGTAGTACTAAAAGCCAAAAGATATTTATCTTTACCTGAGGGCCACCGTAGTTCTAGAGATGGGCAAGCGGAAGGATACATTCTTGCTTGGGATCTGCAACCTCACCACTAGAGCCCGCTAAATCTCACACACTTCCTTTAATAAGTCGGCTCATCTTTCCACATTCTGACAAAAATAAATAACTCTTCAAACAAATAGACGTTTGCAGTTAACCAGCAGAAAAAGGCTTTTACTCAAAGAAATACAAACTAAAAGGTTATGTGTTTTAAATAAATTTATATATAATAAAAAAAAAGAAGCATTTACCCACTGAAGCAGAACGAACACCTATCACTTGTTTTTCCTTGTGTAACATAGAATACATTCTGAATAGGCTTGTTTGGTAGCCTTAACAGAATAAAATAATAAAGCAAAGAGTTGCCAATTTCAACACAAAAGGTAACAAACACAGCCCATGATGATGGGTGGGGACAGCAAAATGAGAGTAAAAAAAACTAAAACTAAGAGGGTTAAGTGCAGCACTAGTCAGAATCATATAGTGTAGATTCAGTCGAAATTTTCTTCAGTTCCATATTCAGATAATCTGCTCAAGTACATTGTCTCTAGATCCGTAACATGCAAGCTCGATGAAGCATATGGTCGAATACGCATGGGAATATACTTTCTCATAGGATATTTGTAAAATCGGAAGAAAAGAAAATCTGTAGATGTACAGTGATAAAGCAATTTCATTTGCATGAATCAGCAGAAAAAAAAAAAAGGAACATCCACTCCATAGATAGTGTTTTCTTTACTACATTAATTTTACTGAACAAAGAGTCCACTTTTTTTTAATATATATATATATATATATATATATATATATATATATATATATATATATATATATATATATATATATAAAAAGATTCCCAAAATATCATGTTGTGATGTTTAAATGTTCTTAAAGACCCCACTTATAGCTTTTAGTTAAATTATTACTAGATAGTATCTGTGGAGAAACGGAGAAACACTCAAAAAAGATCCAAAGATACACTTGTACAACGGAATACTGCATATCTACTCACGACTGGGTTTAGGTGACATGGAGGCTAGCTGCCGGAGACGGGAATGTCCACACGTACGTTACACACGCTTCCCTTTTGGCGGAATACACTACTGGTGATTCCGTTCGGTTGCTTTTCTCTATCCGACAAACAGTAAAGCGCTTGTTTGTAATGCTACCAGGATGAGGCTTCTTTTCCATCTTTGGGGGAAGTTTCAGGACTCCTCGCTTGTCCAATACATGTATTTTTCTCTTTCTTTTCTTTATATATCTGGAAATCTCAGATTTGTGAAAATGTCTCCCTGTGCTTCTTCTTGCCGTCTGGGTCTCAAGCTTCATCAGCAACTCTTTGATTTTCAAATTTGGTCTTTAGTTTTTGCATCGTACTGTATTTCATGGTCTTAAATATATGGAAGAGGATTCTGGGTGGGTCGGGGGCGAGGTTCGAACATTCTGTAGTCCCGCGGGTGTTTCTGAGTCTCGTCGTTTTGGGGTTGTTGTTTTTTTGGCACCTTGGAGTAGATGGAGGGGTGAGTGTGGGAGGTGAGACTCAATGCGTACAGGAGAGCAAGGGGTCAGGACGCAGACCGGCGTGTGTGTGTGTGTGTTTGTTTGTTTGCGTGTGTGTGGGGGAGGCTACTTGTCACCGATCTGTTCACTGACCCCCGCTTCTCCGGCTCTGTCCGTGGTGCCGTTTTTGTTGGTGTTGTTGTTGTTGTTGTTGTTGTTGGCGGCCACTGCTTCACCGTCCTCTTCCCCCTCTGTTTTCACCCTCTTTGATTGGGGTTGGTCTTGCAGTTCTCCGTTCTGCCTCTTGGTAGGGAGGCACGCCGAGGCTGAGGCGTGGGCCGCCAGGAGGTGAAGAGGGTTTCCAACGGCTGGCAGGAAAAGGAAAAAAAAGAGGAGTTATTGTAACTGCTTTGGATCGGCAGAGACAAACTACATGCTTATAGCTATGTTTCCAAAGACATCTTTGGCCTTGCTATTCCATATAAGCATTACAAAAATGACCATGGAGCACTGGTTTTGCCAGTCGCTGCTACGTGTAAATTTAAGTGCAGGATGCAGACACTCGACCAGACAGGCTGTGTGAACGTACATGGCGGGAGCGTGCATGGCTGCAGCCTTTAGTACAAACGGGGTGTTTTATATTGCCGTCAGAGGTGTCAAGTAACGAAGTACAAATACTTCGTTACCTTACTTAAGTAGAAATTTTGGGTATCTATACTTTACTGGAGTATTTATTTTTCAGACGACTTTTTACTTCTACTCCTTACATTTTCACGCAAATCTGTACTTTCTACTCCCTACATTTTAAAAATAGCCTCGTTACTATTTCATTTTGGTTTGTTTTCACTCCGGCTTGTCATCGTTAAAAAACATACACACAAAAAACTCTCCGCCCCGTTGCCCACAGATACGTGCGCGCGCACAGGTGAGCACTGAGCACACACACCAGCGGACAGAGAAAGTCGAAAAATATGTCACGTGAAAAGTAGACCGCTATATCTGCGTTTTAAGCGCTCCCAGGGTGAAGATGGCAACAGCAGCTCTCATGCGAGGAGCACCGGAGCAGCTCTCTGAACCCGGAGCATCTCTCCTGCAGGTGAAACGAGCCACGGTGCTCGTGTCTTGTACCAACAATGAGCTGCTGGCTTCACATATTACAAAAGTACAAAGTACACGGATATAAAACTAAGTCATTAATAAATACATGGACAAATGCCTGTACTTTCGGGTAAATGGTTACGGTACGCCGTTAACAGGTTATGCTTGCGCATGCGCGATTTGAAGCGACGCCATGAGCTCCGTGAGCTCGTCTTTTCCTGCTGTTGCGTTTCTCAAAATAAAAAAACAGATTTAAGCTCAATATTGAGCATGAATTGAGAGAGGCCGTATCAAATCTACAACCCCGTTTATAACATATGTGTCGAGGAAAGCAGTTCACTTCAGCCACTAATACTGATACAACCTGATGGCTCACATATCTGCACTCATTCTGTTTTAAAATTAAAAGCTTATTGTTTTCCACAATGAGCTATATAGTAGTAACTAAATATGAGTAATTTTTTGCACAGATAGAACTTACACAAAACATTGTCTGATGGGGCAATCTGATTTACTTGAAAGTGATTGCAATTTTCTTTATTCTGTTATTTATAAAAGCACAGATGAGTCACACAATTATGTTATTTACAGAAAAAGTTTGAGAACCACAGCTTTAAGTGTTTGTGTCGGAGTTGCCGCCTATTTTGCACTATTACAATACTTATAGGCAACTAGTTATCATGTCGTCCGCTCCATGAAACGCATGTTAATGCTCAGTAGTACATATATGGTACTTTAATGTATTTGCATTGTAATAAAATGTGATCATTTTAAATGGGCATATATGCAGCTGAAACGGGTAGCCTAGTGCATCCCACATTTTTCAACATAACATTTTAAAACATTAATTAGTCATTATGGCCTTTATAAAAAATGATTGTTTTGGGGGAGGTGGGGTAGTGCACTATAGGCCCCTGAGACGCGGCTTAAGAGTTTGTCCTTAATGGAAATAAAAACATTCCCCTTACATTACTTTTACACTTTTAAGTAGTTTTTAAACCAGTACTTTTACACTTTTACTTAAGTAAAAAGCTTGAGTTGATACTTCAACTTTTACAGAAGTATTTTTAAACCCTAGTATCTATACTTCTACTTGAGTAAGGAATGTGAATACTTTTGACACCTCTGATTGCCGTCTGTCCCGGCTCACTTACTTCCCTTGCAAATCTTTTTTTCATGCTATTCTGCTAATTGATGGTGGGGTTAATGTGCAGAAAAGCACAGTAACGTAAGGGAGAAGTAGAAGAGGGAGAGGATGTCTTAGTTGCTGTCTCTCTCTCTCTGTGTGTGTGTGTGTGTGTGTGTGTGTGTGTGTGTGTGTGTGTGTGTGTGTGTGTGTGTGTGTGTGTGTGTGTGTGTGTGTGTGTGTGTGTGTGTGTGTGTGTGTCACCTGTGCTAGCAGCAGTCGTGATGGGGACCAGATGGTTCCCGTTTTGTGTGATGGCCTTTATTGGGAGCTGGTGCTGACCGAGCGGGGCTTGCTGCACGATGGTCAGCGTCGTCATAGGCGCAGCCTGAGAGCTTTGGATGATGCGGCTGACTCCGCCCATCGACGAGGCTGTGATGGATGGGATCGACTCCACTTTGACTGCACGTGGCGGGGGGAAATAAATTATTTCAAACTTAATTCACACATGCAGGCTGAAATACATAAATGCTTTGCAACAGCAGGTAGCAGCAGAACTGCTACGAGTGGAAAAAAACTACATGGACCGAGGGAACTCACGTTTGATCTCTCGGTGCTCTTTGTTGCCGTTCTCCTGAGGTTTGGGGCTCACCGTGGCAATGGGCTGCCTGCCGACAGTTGTCACGGCGACAGCCGGGATCTGGTGGACAACGTGCACCGTCTGCATGACGGGGGCGGAGTTAACCGACGTGGTTACGATGGCTGGCGACGCCATGGTGTAGGTCACAGGCTTCATGGTTGTTTGAGGCATCTGGCGCTGCACGGCGATCAAGACCGGCTGGTTGTTTAGGGGGGAGCCTATTAGGGAGGGATGGTCGGCATCACACACAAACAAAGCAACAGTGAGTACTATTTTCAACCATATGGTGGCTTCAAATGTCAACCCTTTCGTTCACAGGACCAAAAAAAAAAAACGGTTACGCTTTACCATGGGAGCTCTGTGCAAAACAGGGCCCTTGGATGACGGCGAGCTTGGGCTGGACTGTAGCAGTTTGGATGGGGGCTGGCGGTGGGGTTGGCTCTGGCTCCATGGGGACAGGGGACCCCTCTCTGGACAGGCTGTCTGGAGTCTGGACCCCGCTGGAGTGGGCAGACAGGCCCCCTGTGTGGCTCGGAGAAGCTGGAGCACTCCTGGAACGGAGGAAGAAGTACGGTTGATTATGGACATACGTTGTAGCCGTACACTGGTGAACTGTTTTTCTGTGGGATGCCTAGATCAGACAACATGCGATTCAACAAGCCAATCAGATTCGGCTCCCCTTCCTACATCACATGCAGGCTCATTAGAATATACCGCCCCACATCTGTGCATCTCTACTAGGGCTGCACAAGTATGGCCAAGATCATAATCACGATTATTTTGATCAATATTGCAAGCACGATTATTCATTCATTTTAAGGATTTTTTAAACGCGCTTTCACGTTTAAATGAACAAGAACACTGCTTCCACTTCCATTGTTGTGCTACATTATGGCTAATATACAAATCTTTGCATCAGACTGGTCCTTATCACAGTGCATCTCGTAGAAGGAAAATATAAATAAAATAGAATCAACACTTTTTACACAAAATTAAATCAACAGATTTAATTTTTCACTTCCATTTCACTTCCATGTTGTGTTACATTCCAGCTAATGTACACGTCTTTGCATCAAAATAAAACTTATATGGTTCTTATTCACCTGAAGCAAAATATAAATAAAATGTTTACCCCAAATAAAGGGCTAACTAAAATGAAATATGCCATATCAGGTCAGTCGTAGTTGCAAAATATACACAAAATACATGCAATCAGAGCAAACCGGGCCCTTTGTTTTTGGAAGATGGGGCTTAAACAGACGGAGCGTTTTCAGACAGACGGTGAATACAGGTTCATTCAGACAGACAGTTCAAAAAACCCTAATACAAGTACGAACTTGAAAACGAGCCTGATATGGGCCCCTTTAAAGTGCTCCGTACCTGGAGGAGAGAGGGCCCAACGGGGTCCTGAAGCAAGGCACTCCCCTCGGCCGGCGCTTCCTGAAGGCCTGTTCCATCAGCTTGCCCTCAGAGGAGGGGTCGATCCTCCAGAAGGAGCCCTTGCCCGGCTCCTCCTGAGAGCGTGCCACTTTGATGAAGTAACGGTTCAGGGACAGGTTGTGGCGGATGGAGTTCTGTGAAAACACCAAGACGCACGCAGAGCGTTACCAAAAGCCAAGGTAATGATGACTTTTAAATGATGGGAGCGTTATTGCATTCCTGTTATATGGTGTTGGAATATAGAAAACGTTTACATATGACGCCCGACCCGTCAGGCCTGAGGGAGAGAGTTACTGTACAACCACAGACATACTGCAAGTGTAAACGATGGTGCCACGTAGCGAAGAGACTGACCTGCCAGCCTTTATCAGCCGTTCTGTAGTAGGGATAGTTCTTGGTAATGTGGGTGTATATTCCATTCAGTGTGAGCTGTTTGTCCGGGGCCATGGTGATCGCTTGGACTATTAGTTGTGCATATGAGTACGGAGGTTTGGAGTCATCCTGTGGACAAGAAAAAGAGTTACAAAGTTGCGTCGTCTCCCACTAGTTAGATCACAAGCGCATACATGTGTGAGCGCGCACGGACGGACAGATGGCCGGACGGACTAAAACTTAGCAAAGTTCAACCAGTTCCTGTGCTCCAAAGTCTATGCTGCTTTGAGCAACATCAACATATTTTTACTTTTTACTTACTTTAATGAGTAACCAGGGCCGGTAACATTCAACGGTCTTCGTCCACATTTCGATTGCCCGGCTCTATGCTCACCTTTGGGCTGTCTTCACCCGAGGCCTCTTTGTCGTTTTCTGAGTGAGAGTTGTCTCCTATGAGGTCAGAGGCCAGGACACGGCCTGTCCTGTAGCTGGAGATTCCCGCCCCCCGTGGACTCGACGGACAGGAGTTTGCCGCACTGAGAAATAACAAAAATAAAAAAACATCTGTAATTCTGATCTCATGTGAGAAAGCAACCACTTCAATAATACAATATTATCATTGTACTCTATGGAACCCGCTCTCACCTGATGGTGCCAGTAGGTGAAGGCAGCGGGCTCATGAGGTGGGCAATGTTGTCAGGAATGTTGATGGTCAGAGGGGAGATTTGGGGTTGGACGGGCTTGACCGGTGATTCCGGCACGTTCCTTGGCTCCTTCTTGTCATTGGACAGGGCTGTGAACGTGATCTTTATACTTGTGCTGGGGAACCGGAAACAGCACCTGGAAACAAAAAAGACGAGCAGAAACGAAAAGTGTGTGTTTTAACGTTGGCACGTTTCCACTTAAAATCCCCACGTTTATCTGTCTGCGTTAAAAGACGTGTGTGTGTGTGTGTGTGTGCGCGTGCCATGCCAATAGTGCGTGGGGATAAAACGAGCGTCCTGCCTGGCAACAGGTCGAACTGAGGCCGAGAGAGGAGCCCCGAGTCCAGCCTCAGGGTTTAAATATGGACGTCCACCATTATGTAACACATCGTTTGTAACGTGTCTCATTTATTATTAATAGGGTATATTTGGACCAATGATTTACTCCTGTGGCTGGTGGGGGGTGACCACACTAACATATCTCACCTCAGTATTTATGAAGATTAGATGTAAAATATGAGTTACCGCCACAAAAACAACAATACACTGTGAGCTTAGGGAGATTACCAACTGAAAGAAGAAAAGACAAACAAGCTGAGCAGTGTAAACATACCGACAGGGTAACCTGAGGCCATGTTGACATTGAGCCAGCTCAAATTAACTACAGCACGGGCCTCAGCGTCGTAGTTGACGTTGTAACACGTACACAAAAAAAGTGTTGTGCCTAGTATGTACATATTGTGTTGCAGCACGTTTACCCTACAAGTCCAACTTCTAGCATGTGTTGCTAGCATGTTTGGTGGGACAGTGGCAGTTGAGTGTTGAGTCTTAGCCCCCCCCCCCCCCAAACAAATACAGTAAGTTCTCTAGTTTTGCACCAAATTCGGTAACAATTATAGCCAATTTAATGTTGCTTGCTTTGCTACAAGTAAACACAGACATTGGTGGACATGTGTTAAACACTGCTATCATGGCTTGAGGCCACTCTGCAATTCGGCATGTACGAAACACCGGGTAGTAAAAAAGAAAATACTTTTTTCCCCAAAAGCTATCTTCCACGTAACGCTAATGCACTATGGCGAGTGACTCCCTTAAGAACACTAAAGTTGATGGACTGCCTGCCGAATAAAACCAGATAAACCCAAACGATTAACAAAAGGCCGTGAACTCCAGTTAAAGGAGTTTTGTGGATGAACGTTACTCTGTTTTGGCACAGACATGTGCTGCCTGTGACGTTATCGCCGTACACACAAGCAGCGCGCTATCAGACTCGCGTTTCCTGACACAGCACGTGCAAACACCGCTGCGGGACAACAAAACAATAACAACACACGGAAACCACACACCGGCTAAATGTTCGTAGCTCAAGCACACCGGTCGTATCAACCTTACATTCGAGGGAGCTGGAGAGGTGGCGCCCCTCTTCTCTGGAACACCCCATCAACAAACACCCCGTTTTTTCCGAGGCATCGGAGGTAGAACTCCCCCGTGCCGGTGCCATCCTCCCCCGCGGTGAATATTTCGATGTGCCGCCGGGAGATGAAGCTGGAGTGTCCCATGCTGACGTCCACCGAACCCTGCGAGGAGTTCCGGCCGATGGTCACCGACCTTTTCTTCATCAGATACTCGAATTCTCGGCCCTCCAGCCGGGCTACAGCCGACCCCGACATCCCGCTTACCACCGCCATCTTCAGATGTATCTGGTGGAGGTTTGGAGGTGAGTGTTGAGCGGAAACGTACAGGCGGTTGCAGGGAATTGAAGGGGAGATATTTTTGGTTTCGTGAAAAAACGGGGGATCAAATTTTACACCGTGGAGAATTTGGCTAGGAACGTGCCAGACCGGGGACACAGCGGCTCCGACCCACCGCCGCGTAGAAGAGGAAAAAGAGAGGCGCGTCGGCCAATCAGAACCGACCAAACGGAAGAAAGTGCCGCGACGGACAACCCGTTCAACCAATGGGAAGCCGAGCTGTGAAGGCAGATGTGTTGTGTTTACCAATGACAACAATAATAAAAATAGCCGTATAAAATAGCGCTCGGTTGCACCGCAAGCTGACACGCAGATGGGTGGAGAGATGTAAAAAGCGGCGCAGTGATTTAAAAGGGGTGATTTTTCGACATCCAATATACTATGACTTTTTTCATGTTTTTTTTCTGGATACAGTACTATTACATTTTTCAACACAGCGGATAACTTTTTTCGACATACTATGCTATAAGTTGTTTTTTGGACACCCCCTCAACAAACGATGTGCTCCGTCTGTTCTGTAAATGACTCTACTTTTGCCCACTTCTTCAAAGATATTTCTCCACTCTTTACTTTTTTTTAACTGACATAACATAATAAACCAGCTTCACACTTGTCTGTACAACCAAACCTCTGTGTCTTCTTGTGCAGCACATTCATACGTCAATAATAATAATGACTTCCAGGCCAGGGCCCTATTCCTCGTACATGGTTCAACAAAGTCGATCAAATGTCCTATTATCCAGCTGAAATTACCGAGATGATTGACGGCAGGCTATGTCGGTTCCTCAAACGCTGATCCGCCCTCAAACAGTCTCGTTAATTCGAACAAGACGTTAGTCATCTGGATAATTGCACGTGCATGCTCCTCTTCAAAAGGGAGCATAGTTGAGCACAGATTCCATGATCTTCTAACGCTACAATGGCAAATAAACTCAGAGAAAGAGCCTCTTTTGTCTCCGCTGACAAGCAGGAGATGATCATGAACGCATATGAGGAAGTCAAGTCCTAGTCATGGCAAATTCTAATGCTTGTGGTGGAAGATTTTCTTTGTCACTCGGGGAAGGAGGAATAAAGTCTCAAGAATCAAAGTTGTCTTTTGTCTGTTTATTTCTTGCAAGAAAGGAGGAAACATGTAACAGCTACGTAAGGCAGTATGCAGCAAGATTTCTTCGACATATAAAAAGTCACCAATATATTTATGCATATCAAGAAGTAACACCCCTTTTTAGTTGAACACTAGTCTAAACCAGATATGATTTCTGCCCAGTTAGCATTTTTCTCACATCACAATACAATCAACTCTTATCAATGTTAGGTTTGCAAAAGAATCTGAAAACGGGCTTTCCCAGGCACATTGTGATACGTTGTTTCCTCTGCTAGCTTGCAGGCCCATTGTCTTCTCTAGCTTGTGAGCCTTCAAATCACTTTCTGCTTACATCAGAAGTACTTTTTCATTAGACACAAACAATTTCTCTATGTAACTTCTCAAACCTGTTGTAACCTAAGCAATGCTATATTTTACCATTACATGCAGCATTCACAGCAAACGCGTTGCGAATGTTCTTGCGAATGTTTGCTGTGAATGCAGCATAACACCGCCCTGCTGCGAGACATAAGCATCGCAAAATATCTGACAAGTTGTCAGTGTTGGGAAAATGTATTGGCTAATTTCAAATGCCTCATCACCCCAATAAATCTGATTTATATTTCTTTAAATGTGCCTGCTGGTAGTAGTATACAAATTAATATATACTTATGAGGATATATGTACTGTATGCGCGTATGTATCATATACTATATATGTGTATATACATGTATGTGTAGATTACCAAATAACTAGGAGTTTGAATATGTGCATGGGCGGATCAGTATGTATGTATTATTCATAATCAGAAATTCAATCAATACATTGACGCAGTGAAAAGAAATTGTGTGTGATTCTCTGTATTCTTATCATGAGTCCATGTTAATAATTGTTCTACAATAATGATATGTATGGTGTACTACTAACACTGTCGTATAATTATGAGTGCTTTAACACATCCATAAGTGTCTTAAGCGCTAAATAAACGTTACAAACAGCACGGCATACAGCGGCTTTCCCGATGTTCTCCGCATCGCAGACACTGTACAAACATGTACCACTTGCAAAAAAGCTCAAGGCTATGATCTATTCTGTGAGACATTCTGTGATCCAGTCTGCATACGTGAGACGGTCAATGCTCGGCTGGGCGTGTGGCGTTTAATGTACAGCTCGAGGAGGTCTCGGCAGAATCGATAGCGCTCGTACAGGAAGTCATGATGATGTGAGAACGGATCTTGGCGATCTGAAAGAACTCTCTCCCTATAAAACTAATATCGCCATATTAGTTATATTAGTTCCTCATCAAAAAGGAAGAGAGCTGCCTTTTTTGTCCGGTGGGAGTGGCCATCTTATCCAGTGAATTTCAGTTAGCCTGCGCTGGAGCAGGTTAAGGGATTTGGATGTGTTGCTATGGGGATTTTTCCAAACTTGCTTCGTGGAACCGAAAAGCCTGACCTTCGTCATCTTATCCTGAAAATTATCCAGCTAACTCAGTAAGCCAGGTACGAGGAATGGGGCCCAAGTGGCAGCCTGTTTTGGTAGCCCTTGAAAGTTGTTTTCTATTCCACGAGGACTGGTTTTCGGGCCACTTGGGGGCAGCAGAAACACACTGTTTGGTTTGATCCCCCACCAAATCCTGCGCAAAATACCTATTTGTTTGGTCATCACCCCTTCCCACATTCATTATTCTCATTGTCATTATTTCATTTGATTTATTTCTATGTATTTTTGTACTTACATTTTCTAACCCCCCCCTAAAAACGTAGGGTCTGGGAGCTGTTTTTCTTTTTCAAGGGATCAACCCCGCAATGGGCCAGCAGGGTCTAGGGGCGACCAATTAGTCAAAACACTAAATGAATGACGAAATTATTGTTATTGTCAATAACTACAAAGCGAACCAATATGCCTGTTGTAATAATAGGTTCGTTCGAGATGAGCCAGTTGTGTGCAGAATCGATCGCCGCCGATCGTTGCACAATGCATGCCGGTTAGATTTGTGTCTGACTTGCTCTGACGTCATGCACACGTGTTCAACGTTAATCTCACGAGAGCAAGGCGGCAGTAGCTATCCACCGACTGCGTGGCCCAGTGCATGATGGGAAACGCCTGGCAATCGCCACATCAGAGAGCTGATTGGCTCTTAGATCTGACAGCAAACACCACGTGTTGTAGAAAATCCTTATTTGATGTGTAGTTGTAATACTTAGCGCTCGATTGTTGACTATTAGTCTCAGGTTTCTAAAAACATATATCTTGTGTGGTTGGTAATAATAAAGCATATTTATACAACACATATCAAAATGAGTAGTAATGTATTTCACAGGCAGACATAAAAAGAACATGCAGGATGCAGGAAGGATGCAGCTACACATACATTTCTACATATATATATATGTATATATATATATATATATATATATATATATATATATATATATATATTTATAAACGCGGATGAATAAATCCAAACGTGATCTGTAAACTACAAGTAGCCTAAAGTTCGGAACTAACAGGAAGTCATTTTTTCAGTAACTTCCTTTGTATACTTTGAAGGCAGCTGAAAACTGTCCGACTTGACCGCAGTTCTTTGTCAACGCCAAAGTCAAGTTGGAGCTCATCAATATTGAAGAGCAAATGCTTATATTGCAAATGTTGAAGCGCAGGCGACAGAGAAGACGTTTGCGGAGGTGGTCTGTACGACCACTAAACCGGTCGAGGCTGGGAAAAAGCAACTGCCGGAAATTACGTTCTGAGCGGACCAATCACAGCGCTTGCGGTCCGCGTCAACGCGACGCGTAGTTACGATTTTTTAGAGGTGCGCGTCAGGCTACGGCGTAGGGGTCTGCGTCGACGGCGTAGCTACGGCGTAGGTACGCCGTCGACCTGACAGAGAACCATAAACTAGGCTTAATCCTAACTCCCCGTCGCGTTGACGCGAACCACAAGCGCTGTGATTGGTCCGCTCAGAACGTAATTTCCGGCAGTTGCTTCTTCCCAACCTCGACCGGTTTAGTGGTCGTACAGACCAACTCCGCAAACGTCTTCTCTGTCGCCTGCGCTTCAACATTTCAACATCTTCAATATTGATGAGCTCCAACTTTAATGCAGCCACTCCAACTTGGTCGCCATTGTTTACTGTGACCGGAATTCGGCTATAACCCCTGAAGCCACACGGCCACACAGGCACACACCCCTGGCGGCATGGTGATTAATTGCAGAGCAACGCGGTCCCGACGCAGAACTTTGAATGCTCAACGACGGCGTCACGTCGACGGCGTAGGTACGCCGTCGACCTGACGGAGAACCATAAACTAGGCTTTACAGTGGTGGTAATAGGGATTACCGGACGGAGACAAGATTGCCGCTACATTTGAGTAAAAAAACTTCGCTCACGATGGGAAAAAGAAAGGATTATCACGCGGAATAAACCTTTTTGCATGGATGAGGACCAAGTCAGAGCCTTCATAATGGATGATGTAAGTTACTATGGATGATATTCGTGAAGATTTCGCCACAAGATCAACAGACAGAAAGCTACATCGCACGCCGTGCTAGCTTAAGCCTAGTTCATGGTTCTCCGTCGCGTCGACGGCGTACCTACGCCGTACCTACGCCGTACCTACGCCGTCGACGCGACGCAGTCGTTGAGCATTCGAAGTTCTGCGTCGAGGGAACGCGTTGCCTGCAATTAACCGCCATGCCGCCAGGGGTGTGTGGCTGTGTGGTTTCAGGGGTTATATAGGGGCCGAATCCTTTTTCTTCCGGTCACAGTAAACAATGGCGTCCAAGTTGGAGCGGCTGCATTGAAGTTGGAGCTCATCAATATTGAAGAGCAAATGCTTATATTGCAAATGTTGAAGCGCAGGCGACAGAGAAGACGTTTGCGGTGGTGGTCTGTACGACCACTAAACCGGTCGAGGCTGGGAAAAAGCAACTGCCGGAAATTACGTTCTGAGCGGACCAATCACAGCGCTTGCGGTCCGCGTCAACGCGACGCGTAGTTACGATTTTTTAGAGGTGCGCGTCAGGCTACGGCGTAGGGGTCTGCGTCGACGGCGTAGCTACGGCGTAGGTACGCCGTCGACCTGACAGAGAACCATAAACTAGGCTTAATCCTAACTCCCCGTCGCGTTGACGCGAACCACAAGCGCTGTGATTGGTCCGCTCAGAACGTAATTTCCGGCAGTTGCTTCTTCCCAACCTCGACCGGTTTAGTGGTCGTACAGACCAACTCCGCAAACGTCTTCTCTGTCGCCTGCGCTTCAACATTTCAACATCTTCAATATTGATGAGCTCCAACTTTAATGCAGCCACTCCAACTTGGTCGCCATTGTTTACTGTGACCGGAATTCGGCTATAACCCCTGAAGCCACACGGCCACACAGGCACACACCCCTGGCGGCATGGTGATTAATTGCAGAGCAACGCGGTCCCGACGCAGAACTTTGAATGCTCAACGACGGCGTCACGTCGACGGCGTAGGTACGCCGTCGACCTGACGGAGAACCATAAACTAGGCTTTACAGTGGTGGTAATAGGGATTACCGGACGGAGACAAGATTGCCGCTACATTTGAGTAAAAAAACTTCGCTCACGATGGGAAAAAGAAAGGATTATCACGCGGAATAAACCTTTTTGCATGGATGAGGACCAAGTCAGAGCCTTCATAATGGATGATGTAAGTTACTATGGATGATATTCGTGAAGATTTCGCCACAAGATCAACAGACAGAAAGCTACATCGCACGCCGTGCTAGCTTAAGCCTAGTTCATGGTTCTCCGTCGCGTCGACGGCGTACCTACGCCGTACCTACGCCGTACCTACGCCGTACCTACGCCGTCGACGCGACGCAGTCGTTGAGCATTCGAAGTTCTGCGTCGAGGGAACGCGTTGCCTGCAATTAACCGCCATGCCGCCAGGGGTGTGTGGCTGTGTGGTTTCAGGGGTTATATAGGGGCCGAATCCTTTTTCTTCCGGTCACAGTAAACAGTAAACAATGGCGTCCAAGTTGGAGCGGCTGCATTGAAGTTGGAGCTCATCAATATTGAAGAGCAAATGCTTATATTGCAAATGTTGAAGCGCAGGCGACAGAGAAGACGTTTGCGGTGGTGGTCTGTACGACCACTAAACCGGTCGAGGCTGGGAAAAAGCAACTGCCGGAAATTACGTTCTGAGCGGACCAATCACAGCGCTTGCGGTCCGCGTCAACGCGACGCGTAGTTAGGATTTTTTGGAGGTGCGCGTCAGGCTACGGCGTAGGGGTCTGCGTCGACGGCGTAGCTACGGCGTAGGTACGCCGTCGACCTGACGAAGAAGCATAGATTAGGCTTTACTGAAGTACTTCGTTACCGGAAACGCTGCGTGCTGTGGAACGGCACGCCGAGCCTGCCGAGCTGGCGTGGCTTGTACACAGTAGAGGTGGTGAACATTAGTGGAACCTGGACAACAACTATCTCTGGAAAATCGGCGCACACTGAAAGAAACGGTTGGACATTAGCTTCTCAAGAGAAAACGTACCGTTTTGAAGCAAATGCAGACGGTTAAATTGTGCATTAACTGAGTCTGGATAACGGTGCGTTGCTATGGAGGATTCTGACCAAAAGAGGGTGCCAAAGCCCACTGAAAAAGCTTTGGATGACAGAATCAGTCGGTGTATTGCAGCCAGAAGAGGTAAATTATCTCAACTTTCAGTCGTGATGAAAACGATTGAAACCCTTACAATTGATGGCACAAATGTGAATGAAGTGGAAGAGATGCTTTCTCAGAAATTCTGCCGTGCTCAAAGAGTTTGATTATGTTAATGCTGAAGTTATGACTTTATTAGATGAAGATGAAAGACAAGCAGATCAGGATAATTGGTTTGAACCAAGATCAGCACCCATGAGAGACTTTGTGGAAAAAACTGAAAACTGGTGTTCTGCAATGTGGAAAAAAGTAAGAAAGCAAAACAATGCCACTGTAGTTCATTTTGCAAGTGAATATGAACACGGTGATGTTAATGCTAAAGACAGCATATCTCAAGTTGGGACAGAAAAACATCGTAGTAAGAGTAAATCCGGCTCATCTACTGGCTCTAGCTCAGTAGCTTCATATGCAACTACAGGCTTCTCAGTGCGCATTAAGGAAGAGGCAGAGCATGCAGCACTGATCGCACGTTCAGCCGCATTAAAAAGGAAGCAAGTGCTTGAAATGTAAGAAGTGCAGCTAAAGGCTAAAATGGAACAACTAGACATTGATACTGCTATTGCAGAATCCAGTGCAAAGCTCAAGGTGCTTGAAGAGTATGACAATGCTAAGGACAGAGCCAGCAGTCACACATTGAAGAAGTCTTCTCAAAGTAAGAGAAGGGAAGAGAGAGCACAAGACAAGCTACGCGTCTATGATAACGGTCGCCGTCGATCTGGGAACAATGACAGTGGGCTGTACCAAGTCATACAGAGGCTAAATGTGATAACTGAAATGCTTGTTAAGCAGCAGACTATGTCCCACCTCCCATGCAGAGACGTTCCAGTGTTTAAAGGTGACTCTCTTACTTACAAATCTTTTATTAGGGCTTTCGAACATGCAGTGGATAGCAAAGTTGAAAGCTATCAGAACAAACTTTATTACTTGGAGCAGTATACCAGTGGGGAACCACAAGAGCTTGTTCGCAGTTGCGAGCATATGTCATCAGACAGAGGCTACTCGGAGGCCAGAAAGTTATTCCAAACGCATTACGGAGATGAGCATGGATAAGGCATTGAAATGGCCTCAGATCAAACCAGAGGACGCTAAAGCATTAAGCGCCTACGCTCTGTTCCTGATTGGCTGAAGGAACACTATGGCCGATATCAGGCCTGGACTGGGACAAAAATTCGGCCCTGGACTTTTTGGTCCAGACTGACTTACCACAATCCACGCGCAGATACTGTGCCAACTCGGTCCGTTGATGTACTTTACATATAATCACACAAGCCCTTAATAACACTACTATACTGAATCATATCCCTTAATATTCTGGAGCATTGAATAAAATAAATGATGACTACACAGTATGTTGCTCACTTGCTCTTAAGAAGGATACTGGAGAAAGGATTTAAGATTCAAGAGTGTTTATTTATACAAATACTCATACAAATAAAACTCCCTGTGAAAGACAGAAACAAACGATGTTATTAATATCCATTAAAGTTGTAAAGTGTTGACTACAATAAATGTATAATAGATAGCCAAGAAAAGAGTGTATTGCTCTTACAAGGAGGATACTGGCACAGGTACATCAGGACAGTGGCACTGGAAGACAACTGTAGGTCCCTCACAAAGCACACACTGGAACAAATATAAAGCTCTCCTCAGCCCTGGGAAAGACAGACAACATTATTTTTGTGATTTGTACTGATTACAATTAGTAAATTAACAACCCAGTACTTAATATACTCATTTACAATAATACTCACAGATGAAATAAAATACTCTCTGGTCCTTGATGAACTGCCTGCTTTAAACATATTTTTCATAAACAGGTCGGGGAACATCTCCTCAATCAGATTAAAAGGGTTCACCTGAGGCAACTCCACGGACCAGTTTGGTGTAAGACAACATGTTCATGGACCGGCCTTCATAGTGTGGGCGATAAATATGACAATTATAAAACGATACAACCGGCATAAAAACAAATATAAAGTGCATAAAATATACAACTCACCATTATGCTGAATTATCACCATATATTATGCAGAGCGGGCGCGTGAGAATCACCTGAAGTGATAAACCATTGGGCCTTTTCCCCTTTCCAAAGAACTCTCCAGAGACGTTTGTTTTTTACAAATTTTTGCTTGCTTGTGGGCTTAATTTTTGGGGTGACATATCACATGACCTAAGACGAGCGTTTACATTTACACATTTACATTATGTTGGCAGGAGTGGGTCAGATTCCGATTCCCGGAGTTTTGACTGATGACTTGACTGGAATAACTTACGTACGGTACCTAATGACTGAAGTACTTTGCTGCAATATTTGGAAATACAGTCAAGCCATCAGTATCAACTCGGGGAGGCCTCTTCTTTACACATGCTGTCCTGCCTGCGTGTACCAGAGAGAGAGCAGGTGGAGAGACGCTTGAGTGTGTGAATGGTAAAAATATGAACAATAGAAGCAGAGGAGAGACACTGGAGCTTTTGGAACTCTGCAAGATCATGTCACAAATTATCACATCACATAATATCATGTAGCATCCCCCCCCTATGAAGGGGCTGGTATTTTCTATACTATAAATGTGTTATAAACAAATTAATTTCTTCAGTGTGACTGAATGGAATCACACCAAGGAAGGATTACAATGTGTTTATTGCTGAAACAGCAACAGACTGAGCTAACTATGAAAACAGCTTTTTTTTTTTTTTAAGTCTATGGGTAATTCATGAAAATAAAGACATACTAATTACAAATATGAACCCTGGCATAAAGGGAAAAAAATGAATGGGCTTTCTGTGACTGAGTCAACCGGGGGAAAAAGTGACAATATGTTTTTTGATGGTTCATTTACCAACAGCATGTAACAACCCCCACATGTCAAAGGACTTTATCCAGATGATGGATAAAAAACACGAAATCTAAATCCAAGAACGGCAATGATATTACACCTGAGTGGCTGCTTGTTATTGTTGACTGTTGGGCTGACGGCAGTGGTTGAACATTTCTTTAGACATCGACTGGACCTGGTCTCGAACCTGACTTGAAATTGTTAATGGCGGTCTTGATAACAGCCCTGCGTAGGAGTCTTCTGCAGCTCAAAATCAGGGCTGGATCAGAAATAGCAGCAGGGATGTTTGGAACCCAACCATACCAAACGCATGCAGAACGTTTGAAATTCGCTGGAATCACGTTACCACAATGTAAATAAACATGCTGCAAAAACTACATTGAGCAGCTGAAACCCTGATGTTCAGTTTAACCAGGAAGTCGCTCATTTTATAGTGCATAAAAAAAAGAAAATCTTCACAATCACATATCCTTTTGTTCAGGTCCATGTCCTGAGCTTGGATGTTGAACAAGCTCTTAAAAGTCATCACTAAGTGTGTTCGTGGTGCATGAACAGTCTTGGTTAAAAGACGCCATCAGCAGTCAGCCATCCAATCAGATCGGGCCACCAGTAACCTCAGTCTGTCACCTGATGACTGGATCAGCTCCTTTCCACTAACACGGAGGTAGAAGAGGTATGTTATCCAAATGTTATATTTAAATGTAAGTTTGCTCACATTGGAATGGTTCTCACCTCTGATAGTCCAGTCCGAGCAGACTAACTCCGTTAACGGCCAGGATCCTGTCTCCTGGTACCAGCCTCGCACACCGAGCCGCAGGGGAGTCCGGGACAACCGCGCGGACGAAGACGCCTTTCACCCTTGTAGAAGTGTCCTAGAAGATGAGGTCCACACGTCATTGCACACTGCAACTTCCTTTTAATACTACATCAAAAATAATCTTTCGGAAGCTGACTCAAGATATCAGAATTCCCACAATCAAAGTTGTTTGAAACTAAATTGCTGAATGTATTGTAGGAAAACCACAACCACATAATTTGTAATTTGTGGTTCAAAATGTGCAAAACCCCAGACAGTCCTGAAATAAACTGCAACTGAGAACAGAGCTACATTCAATAGAATAATGTCAGAAATGTGCAGTATACGTTTAGACAGCAACTACATCTGTAACTGGTAACTTCCTTTAGTGTATTGTCTTTATGTGATCTGCATGGTTATGTTTTGAAAGACTGTAACATTTACTGTGGTTGAACTCACCGTCGCCGCGCCGCTACGCGATCTCTGACCACAATGTTGACGCGCTTATATTTAGCAGGTGTATTGTGTACCATGTTTACTAGATTTGTTTAGCATGCTAACATTTTGCTACTTTGCAAGGGCGTAGGTTTCATTTCGACTCGTACTAAATGCGGTGTCTGGGCTGAATTCTTCTGCATGGATTTAGGGTGGAAAAGTCTTCATATGTGAAAATGAAAACACTAAGTTGAGGCTGCCAAATGACAATGCAAATTGGAGGTCAGGGCCCTATTCTTCGTACCTGGTTTACTGAGTTAGCCGGATAATTTTCAGGATAAGATGACGTAGGTCAGGCTTTTCGGTTCTTCGAAGCAAGTTTAGAAAAATCGCCATAGCAACACATCGAAATCCCTTAACCTGCTCCAGAGCAGGTTCAGTGAAATTCACTGGATAAGTTGGCCACTCCCACCGGACAAAAAAGGCAGCTCCCTTCCTCATTGATGAAGGAGCGATATTAGTTATATTAGTTTTGTAGGGAGAGGGTTCTTCCAGATCACCAAGATCCCTTCTCACATCATGATGACTTCCTGTACGCGGCGCTATAGATTCTGCCGAGACCTCCTTGAGTCGTACATTAAACACCACAGGCGCAGCAGAGCATCGCTCGTCTTACATACTGTATGCAAACTGGATCACAGTGTCTCACAGACTTGATCACAGCCTTGAGCTTTTTTTTGCGACTGGTACATGTTTGTACAGTGTCTGCGATGCGGAGAACATCGGGAAAGCCGCTGCATGGCGTGCTGTTCGTAGCGTTTATTTAGCGCTTAAGAAACTTATGGATGTGTTAAAGAACTCATAATTATATGACAGTGTTATTAGTACACCATACATATCATTATTGTAGAAAATGATTAAGGTACTGATCCGCCCATACACATATTCAAACTCCTAGTTATATGGTAATATACACATGTATATACACATATATGATACATACGCGCATACAGTACATATATCCTCATAAGTATATATTCATTTCTATACTGCCAGCAGGCACATTTAAATAAATATAATCTGATTGATTTGGGTGATGAGGCACTTTAAATTAGCCGATACATTTTCCCAACATTTACGCGTTTAACTTGATATTTTATGATGCTTAAGTGACTCTAGTCCGACCAGCGGAGGCACCGTTATGCTGCATTCACAAACAGGTAGTATTGCGGATATTCACTACGCTTTGGATGTAAAGGCAGCATTAGACTTTGCCATGATTATGGACTTAAATTCATCAGTTGTAGTCATGATCATTTCCTGCTTCTCCACGGAGAGAAGAGACGCTCTTTCTCTGAGTTTATTTAAAATTGTAGCATTTGAAGATCATCAAATCTGTGTTTGACTCCTCCCCCTTCTGAAGAGGAGCGTGCACAAGCATTTATCCAGATGAATGACGTCTGGTTAGAATGAACGAGACTGTTTGAGGGCGGGTCAACTTTTGAAGAACCGGGAAAGCCTGATGTCAATCATCTCGCTAATTTAAGATGGATAATAGGACATTTGATCAACTTTGTTGAACCACGTACGAAGAATACCCCCCTGGTGGTTCGATCCCCGGCTCCTCCAGTCCTTGTGCAAGATACTGAACCCTTGATACCTAATAACAGTGGTGTCAGATTTTGTGTCAACTAATGTAAACCCTTCTGCGTTGGTCAGAGCTTTGGCAGGCTGGATGGATAAAACAACCACAGGACTCTCCCCCCAGGTAATCGCTCCTCATGTCCCATGTAACACGTCACCCATCGGTCTGTTGACTGCCGTTATGAAGCCTTGAGTTCAACGTTTTGGCCGATGCCATCTTGACTTTTTGGAACTAAGGAACGCAGAGACGACATATACCCCACCCTAAAGCATCCCTTGCTTTATCATCTATTTGACTCTAAATGGAACATCATTTACTACAGGAACATCATGCTGTATTGAAGAAGACTTGAAACTATAGATTGAGATCATAAACTCATGTTTACAATGTCTACTGAGGGAATAAATCAAGTGAGAAGTAGAGTCCTTTTCTCATCGACTTCTATACAACCAGACTTATGAGCCAATGCGGAAGTTTAAGACACTTCCACATTCTGGTTGCGAGTGAGGATTTCTTCGACTTTCTTAGCGGCCTTTAGCGTATGTCACTTCCCATAAGCCCTAGAGCATCGCGGGATGAACTTCACTGTTTGACAAAAGTCCCTGAGGGATTTGAGGGGTCACGTTGAGCTCAGACTTCTCTTTAGTAACAGCAGAACAGAGGTTGAACTATGAACTATGAACTACAACACTCACCCTTGAGTCAACCAGAGCGAGACCAAGTCCTTGTTCACCTCGCTCCAGCTCCAAGCTAAAAACCTCATCATTACTGTCATCGTCATGGTCAACCGCCTCCCCCTCCTCTTCCTCCTCCTCCTCTTCTTCCTCTTCCTCTTTCAAGTCGAAAAACCTCTTCACGGGGGGGCAGTCCGACTTTGAGCGGTCTACTTCCAGAGCAGCGAGACATTCAAACACTAAACTGCCTTTGGAGAAAACACAAGGACACGCTCAGTTTTCTTTTAACAGACAAACAGAAAGGTGATGTAGCTCTGTGCTGTACCTTCGTCACTTGCGTCCACACTAGAGGACCAGGGGAGTGTCTCACCGTCACCCTTCATCCACTTATCAACAGGATCTAAGAGGTGGGGGGTGTTGGGCGGGGTGAGGAGACAGGAGGGGTCCAGAGCCGACCTCCCTGCGTCTCCGTCCTCTCTGGTCTGCCGCTCCAGGTCTCTTAGCTTGTGGGACAAAAGGAGGACACCGCAAGAGGCGAACTCGTCCGGGTGTCGGGTGGAGGACGGCGAGGTAGGCGATGAGGGTGATGGAGGTAAGGCGCCAGAGGTGGTGGAAGGGCACCGGCGGTCACAGACAGCAGCCTGGGATGAGACCACCTCGACTGCTGATGTGTCCTCGGTTTCCAGAGTGGCCTTTGGAAGGACGACATATAGACCAGTTAGGATCAATTAGAAAAGCACATTTCAGAATTGGCATACTTCATCAAGCCGAACGCTACCAATTGTACTCATCAAAACGTGTTTATAGAGCTCGAGCAGTACTAATTGTACTGAGCCTGTTCTGTCTTCAGAGGGCGCTGTGTGTCTGATAAATTGTCTTTAGCGATGCCACTTGACTAACATTAGTTTCATCAGCCTTTACGGCGCTGACTCTTTACCAATTTGCCAATTTGCCAACTTTCATGAATTATATTTCCCAACCACTGTCAGTATTATCTATATTATCCAAGATGTAAAAAACACAAGGTACGCACCTTTTGCTCCTCATTAGCTGTGACCTCATCGGGCCGCGAGCCAGAAACGGCGGCCATGAACTCTTTGAGCTTGTCCAGCTGTTCCCTCAGGGATGCATCGGTTACCTGCCTGCCCAGTAGGAACTGGTAACCCTCATCCGGCAGCACCAGAGGATGGTGGGTGTCGAAACTCTCCAGGATATCAGCTGAGGAAAGGAAGGCTTGAGTCTTCAGGATTATCACATTCATGATTGGTATTGGTATTGGTTTGAAGGTAAGTTATAGGCAGAAGGGCTGACCAGGATGGGGACCTCTCACCAGTTTCGTGTGCGTCGGCCCGGTCGTGAACAGATGGAGTCCAGGTGTGTCTGCAGGGAGATCCTGGCCTGTAAAGGCTCAGCAGGTGGTTCAGCTGGGCCGGACTCAGGGCAGGGTATTCAGACCGCAAGGACACCCAAGATGTCTACACCCAACACACACACACACACACACACACACACACACACACACACACACACACACACACACACACACACACACACACACACACACACACACACACACACACACACACACATTTATTCTACCACAATGATATATATATATATATATTTCTTTACCTTTGCAGAATGGATTATATTACAATTTAGATTGATCATGCAGAAATTATTCAGGAAATATTATGATAACAAAGAAACTTTCCAATTTTTTCTAAATGGGAATTGTGCATTTGGACTTAAAACTTTGTTTTATTCAGGACAACTATTTTTATATAAATAACTGCATTATTTCTTGCTTGCTTCAGGATTCATAAGGGCTGGGTTGCGACAATAGACTGTATACGTTAATAGAGATTTATATCTAAACTAATCAAACCACACACACACAGTCCTGAGTTTTTGACTCTCAATAAATAACATAATAATGTTTTGTTTTTCAGAATTTGAACTTTGAGTGTTAATAATGTCACACAGAAATACTCAAGATTTGAAACCGATATTATTTTTCGCCCACTCTGCAGAAATCCCACCACCAAATCCTCAGCCTGTTATGTCTCTGGTGATTATTTATTGTTTGGATAAACCCAAGTCGGTTGAACGCGCGCGCGTGTGTGTGTGTGTCTGTGTGTGTGTGGGGGGGGGGGGGGATCTGTACCTGCAGTAAATTCTTTCTAGGTGTAGCCAGCAGATTGATAGCTGACGAGAGTGTGTGTGTGTGCTCCGAGACCAGTTCTCCCAGTCCGGCTGCGTGAGCCCAGTCCAGGAGCAGGTCCAGATTGGCCCGCATTCGTACGCCTCTGGCCCACTGGTAGAAACCGGGCTCGGAGCCTGTGTACACATCGGGGAAAATGTATCTTTAAAAAATACTTCTTTGCGTGCTCCTCTATGTGCCGAGCTAATCTATGTGGACACTCGTGCACTGATACCTCTCTCCATGAGCGAGTTGAAGAGCGATGCGTTGATGAAGTAGAAGAGGTAGCCAATGAGCTGCGAGGAAATCTCTGGGTGGAGCTGACAATCCTGCAGCAGCCTCCAGGTCTCGGTCAGGACATCCGCAAGATACTGGATCTCATCGGGGACCTGCAGTCCGCCGCTACCCGGGACCCGAGCACTCTCGGCGGTCGCCTGCAGGGCGGGACTCTCTCTGAACGGGTTGCAATCCAGAAGAGCCGGCAGGATGGGGTAGAGGACCTGATGAGACAGAATCGGTTGAATAAAGGGAACTGTGCAGCTCAGTGTGAGAGTTACTCACTCATCCATGTGGAACCGGAGAGTGTTGACAATTCCTGCGGGTCCATATAAGGTTGGAAAAGTTGTGTGGTGGATGTTCTGATCACTGGGATGAAGTAAAACATGTAACCCTCCTAACCCAGATCTCAGACCACCCATATTGTTTGTCTCTCTGTGTTTCTCGCACTACCACCGAGATGATACGAGAGAAATCAGCTGGAATGAGAGAGACAGTTCGTTTTTGGCCCAATGTCCTCGCTGCTTCTTGAGAGCGAGCCCGGACAACGCAAGCTTTGTTCGGGTTAATTGTACACAGACATCCCCCTTCTCCGCCAATCTCACTCTTACACCCACCGAGCTTCCGAGGCCAGCGGCCACCGTAGATCAACATTCCTAAAAAAAGCTGAATATGGCTCATGTGGGCTTGGCATGCCGCTGCAACAGGACTGCTGAGTGAAGAGTTCTGAAGGAATCCACCCTGAACAGATCGGTTTACATCTAGTGTAAGGCCCCTGCGAGCCAGAGCAGGCCGAACATGAACAGCAGAACCGCGGCTCCCGTCACACATGAGACAATGGAAAAAGGGCGTCTTATTAAGCCCAGTGATCTTACAGTGTTTCTGGTTGGAAAATGTCACTCAGCGGAGCCAAGCCAGAGGAGATTCATTCATTTTGGGATGACCACATGCATCCATGGCACGCATTGTTCCACTCCAAAAATAAATAACAAAGTGTTGTCTGCTTGTTTGTGCATTTATTGTGATGGACAAGCAAACACACACAGTCTGCCCACAAGCCTGTTAAAGCGGCTCAATATTCACGTGACATGTCTTCAGTTGGTAAAAGCTGCTCAGCAGTGGCGCCTCTTGTTTTCACATCCTCGCAGCAACTACCCCTGTTGTCGGATAAATAAACAGAGATTTAAGAAGATGCCGCCACGCAGCAAAGCAGGGAGTGTTCCCATTCAGTTGTTTAAAGTTTTGGAGAAGAATGAATAAAATCGGCAACAGCATAGTTTGGTACATTTTCCGTCGCAAACTAAAAACCCATCTTTTTCAACTACACCTTGAATAAGGAAGGTAGCGCCGTAGTAGAACTTTAGTAGCACTTAAATGGCACTTACTGATAGCACTTTGTGGTTTAACTTTATTGAAAATTGTACTTTCTTGATTCTTGTTGTTGAGTTTGTACTCATGGTTGAATTGCACTTATTGTAAGTTGCTTTGGATAAAAGCGTCAGCTAAATGAAATGAAATGTAATGTAACTTGTTTCAACTTGGCAAGTTTTATGGTTCTTTCGTGTCAGCTACTATTGGTTGTTTCAGATAAGCGTTCACACGCTATGGGAACATCAGAAAAGACAGTCATCCAAGTTAAATGTTTGCTTTGTCAGAACTTATTCAGCCAAGGTGTTTCCATATGCCCTTTAGTGCAACAACTATTTTTAAACAAAGGCAAAACATGTTTTGAAAAAAATGCACATGCAAATTGGGGGAGTAGAAACACGGCTACTTTCTGTCTTGTTGGATGGCACGTAAAAAAAGAAACAGTGAAGAAGAGGATGAGCTCAGTCTTCTCTTGTTTGCCTTGTTTTCTCCCTGGAACATTACAATCTGCCCTGCACAAACTCAACCTTGGGTCACACACTGGCATAAATCACTATGTCAACTCGCTACACTGCTGAAGGGGAAAGGATACAATCTAGAGTAAATCATTAGGGCCTTAGCCAGATTACTCCTCACCACATTCCTCACAAAATCTGGTTTGTCAGTCCAGGAAGAGATGTGGACGGGAGCCCGCTGTGAAGTGACAGTCATGATGGATGACACGACATGCCCGGATTAACTGGCGAGAACAAGAAAAACTGAGACCAATGTCAAAACTGGGCCAACTAAATCAGAAATATTTAGTTTTTACCCCGTGAGAGAGTTGTGCTTGCACCACCACAGCATTTTTGTAGAGATCTCCATCAACCTCTGAATTCCTCCTCCATTCTATATAGCCCGCTGGAGGGAAAGAAGGCACGGGAGAACCAGAACCAGGGCCGCACAGAGCAGACTGTCTGACCCCGCTGCAGCAAACCCCGCTGCAGCAGAGGTTTTCTAAAGGGAGTCCGGTGGTCGGAAAACCCTACCGCGTTTGTCCACAGGGACCGACAGAATCAACACAAAGTGAAAGTTTCTCGTAGTAGCTTTAACATTTCCTGCTGAACATCAGCGTGTTAGCTGTGAGAATGTTGGCATGGCAATGTTAGCATTTAGCACGTTGTTGTTGAGTTATTTCATGCAAAATTGACTCTCAAATGATCATATGTACTATAAAAAAGGAAACACAGTCTCCACTTCTTCCAAAACACACAGCTCACACTTCCTTTAGCTGACGCTTTTATCCAAAGCGACTTACAATTTTGCTTTATACACCGTAGACACAGCAACGAAGAGCAATTTGGGGTGAAGTGTCTTGCGCAAGGACACAATGACATGGACTAGCAGGGCCGGGGCTGGAACCACCAATCCTCTGATTGAAAGATGGGCATGCTAACCACTGAGCTACAGTCACCAGTGTGTTTCCACTTGGATACTTCAGAATCTCCCAACAATAGCTAGAGGGAGAACACCAGTTCTCAAATGATTTTTAACTTCTAGATAAACGAGAATGTGAACCAAGGCCAAACTCTTGCTTGCTGTAATATGCATGCACGTCCTTATTTATTTTTTAAAAGGGTTTTCTGCAAAGTTAAAATAAAAGTGTACTTTTAATAGACTTAATATTACAAGACAAATAACCTTGTACTCAGCCCACGTCTTGGGCAAACGTTTTAAGTTGTCAGGATGGGGGAACTCAGACGTCCAATTTAAATCACATCCCACAAGTATAAACTTCATGAACAAAGTGTGTTATATTTTATGGATTATTCATGGGTTTACTGACAAACCCCATCTGGAAGTCATTTGGTTCATCAGGCAGACTTGCTGAGAGAAATACGTCTGGAACAGGTAGTTAGATAACCACATCCTCCTGCACTGAGCAAAAAAGAAAAGAAAATGCTGCCTAAACACTTGCAAGACAGCAACTATTCAGGAATTAATTTTGTCTTCTCTTTAGAGATACAATGTCATATCACTGACGTCCTTTCTGCGTGGGAAACCGATACAGAAGAAGCATCCAGGTCATTGGAGGGTCTGTGCAGGAGAGCATCTGTGTGCTCATGCAGCTCAGCTGTCAGTTACGATACCTAGTTCAGCTACTGGCTGAGGAGCAGTACTGTACATCATTAGGTTTTTTTAATGGTGTTCTTTACACATGACCACACAGCTCAACTGAAACTTTCCTGGCACGCTTCCATGTAATGTGATGGGTGTGGTGCTATGAAACTGCAAAGAACTGAATTAGGACGACAATGAAATCCTCTTCTTGTCCAAGTAACACTCTCTGAGCATAGAGTTCGATACAAACTTTACACAATCAGGCGCCAGTAAGCCTGTGAGCCTCTCCTTAGAATCTAAATATGTTTTCTCATTAGGGGAGTGATGAGATAAATGCGAAAAATAATGGAGGGACGTGTGTCGGAGAGTTTTTATGTAAATTCTTTATTCATCACTTCCCAATAAAGCTTGGGGTATAGGCAGTGTATTTTTTGGCATCATTGTGCAAAAATGTTATAATAACCTTTTCGGGCACATCGTAATTCAAGTGCTCTGAGAGAAAACTAGACTTCTGCACATCCTCTTGGCTCTGTTTGCAGGCTTTAGAAAAACTAGCCTGTGATGGGAGATTTAGGTGGTGAAAGCCTGATTCAATGGTGGAAAATATATCCTGCTGGAGGAGCTGCTTTTTTAGCATTGGCATCAACTGCCTAGCAAAGCAAAAAAGGAAGGCAGACTTATCAAAAAGATATTGTCTGACAATATCAATGAAGTGTTTCAGAGATGGAGATAAAACGTTGCCTTCTGGTTACGAGTTAGCAGATTGTCGACTGACGTTTTGAAGCCTCGAGTTCAAACCTTAAATTACGGCCGTCGGCGTAGCTCTCTCCTCTCGCGTCACAAGTAATCACTGGATTCATTGTTACAAGTAAAATGAAAATATAAATGAGTGGTAGCTTTGAAGTTTTTCCCTGTGCAGCTTTTACTTGCTGAGGAGCAACTGCTCCTGGTTACTTGTGTCGTTCAACATGTTACACGGGGAACGCATGTCTTTGTCGCTCAGCCTTTTTTTAAGGTTGAACATGTCCTGTGTTGAAATATTATAGGTTGCAATGTAAAGCTTCCTTGGCAGCGCCTGAGGATCCCTGGCTTGATTCCTTCATTCTCCCCCAACACACACACACACACACACACACACATACACACACACACACACACACACACACACACACACACACACACACACACACACAAAGGACCCTTGGTGTCCTGTCTCTCTCCCATGTCAGAATGCCACAAGTGTGGTCTGGCAGTGTGGCTGGTTGGTCTATTAGTGAGCTGTCAGTGTGGCTAACTGGGCTCTTTATTCCCAGCCCATCTCTGATTATTTTCCTTCTTCTTAAACGACACATCATAATCATCTGCGACGAAGCAGCCACATAGGCCTGCTTTGATTCCTCTCCTTTGGCAAAGAAAGGTTCCTTGTTGACGAACGGTAGAAGGTAGATGGTTAACTTTCCCATTCAAGACACCAGAGTACTTTTTAAGTACAACTGCGTTGTATCTATTTCTAATTCTGCACATATTTTAGCTATGTGCTTGGTCATCCCCTCACCTTGGTGATGTAGTACACACACTGCTGGAAGGCGAGCATGATGACCTCCTCCAGGACAGCCATCGTCTCTTCGCTGACTGTACGGACACCGGATAGACGTAGCGCCAACAGGGCTGGAAATCCCACGCATTATTAAATGGCACAGTTGTAGCTCAGAGATCCAGTGACAAATTGCATGTGTGTGTTAGTGTAACATGGGCAACTTTAAACCCTTTGTCAGTGAGATATCAAAATTATATGTATATATATATATATATATATATATATATATATATATATATATATATATATATATATATATATAAAATATAAAATACACTTTTGGTCTTTTTATCTTTTGCCCAGAAATATTCAAATATGTCAGCAGTTAGCTGTCCTATTGAACCACTAAAGAATAAGTTTTTTTGTATTAATTTCTTCTAGACGTTCGTAACTAACCCATACACCTGTTTTTTATTTGATAATACAGGTAACATGTTGCTTACCTAGCAGAACCTGGTGAACCTAGTGAGCAGATTTAATTATTCCCATGATCACTGCATCAAATTACAAGCTCAATAGCTGACTAACCCAAGTTCTCCACCTCCTTGCTCTCGTCATCGTCCGTTCCTCCTTCATCATCTTCCTGTTCCTGCTCTTTTCGGGTTCTCCACTCCAGAATAAGAGGCAGCTGGAACTGGATGAACTGCAGAAGCTCCAGACTGTTGGACATCCACACCGCCAGGGGGCGCAGTCCTGAGATCGCCTCGGGCTGGCCGAGAGCCTGGAGGTAGTCCGGGTTTGAGCCTTCACCGCTGACACTGCAATACAGAGAGGGAGATCTGCAGTGTTAGTCTGTGAACTGTGACACGAGTGATGGCTGAAGAAAAACTGTAAGGTGCGCTTACACTTCAGGTTGAACTGCAGCTAGGTCCTTAGTGTGCTCCTGTTGGAGAACAACAACAAGAAGGCTTTGCAATGAGGGCCTGAACATGTAATATCAAAGTACAAAATTGCAGATGGCAATAAAATAAGAAAAAAAGGCATACAATGTGAATACAACATCTAGTAGACCACAGGGAGGTGCTAAATTCCAAATTTGGGACATATCTATGATGAGGGACTGCCTCCGCACGGCTCTCAGGGTGGCTGGCAGCTAGCGACTAACAGCGCTAACCAAAACTTACTGAGTAACGTGATTTGTCTCGTATTGTCGTGGACATAACTGTCAGTATAAGGATGGGTCCACCTAATTTAGACAGTGATTATGTATGTATTTAAAAAAAATCTAAATTACTGCTCTGGACCTGGACCTCCACAACTCACCCACATGGCACTCTGGACTCCGCTCGCAATAAGCAGCAGCAGCCGACGCAGGTCTGACGTGTGAAGACATGTGGACGAATACTGCACGCAAAGACACAGCAAGAAGGCAACGGTCAACGGAGGTCCGTCTTTGACGCTGGCCCTTCCCATAGCAACTATCTCCTTGACAATGCGCTCCTCGTCCTCGCTCTCGTACTCTAGAGTCGGGCTGTGGCGTTTGGGTGATTTCACAAAGGGTAGGCGTCGGTTCCGAGGGCTCTGGAAGTCGGCGGAGGTTGTGATGCAGGTGTCGCAGAAAACTGTTTTTCTGGTATGGCTCGTTGTAGTGGCAGAGGAAGTGTGACCCATCGTCCAGGGGACCGCAGTCGTGCCGGGCTCAGGAGCAGCATTGTCCTCTTCCTTCGTTTCCAAGAAAGAAACAAGAATAATGAAGCATTTATATAAGTCTATATGTTCTCACTTAAGGAACTTGGGAAAATGAAGATCTTAACTTCTGCTTCCCACTCTCACCTTGTGTGCTGAGGCGAAGGGATCCTTGAACAGAAACAGGTAGTGCTGTCCCATCCCGATGACATCACCGAGGTTAAGCTGCACTTCTTTTGTGAGCGCTTCGCCATTCCTCGTGACCGCGGCGTTCGGACAGGGTAAGAGCACAGTGGGGCCGCCGACACCATGCCGATGGAAATGGCAGTGCCTCGGAAGGATGTCGGTGGCAAAGAGAAGGGTGTCCGGATTTGTGCTGTCGTCATGATCGCTTTGCCGACCGAAAGCCAGGTTTGGCCCAGCGAGTAGGTAGATGACAAAGTCCTGAGTGCAGAACAAAAATGAAAGATGTACCACACAATCTGAAACAATTGATTCATTCTTTTGATTTTAGTTTATGTTTATTAAAATTTTGATTTTCTATCGATACGTTCTTGCAGGTGCCGTTCTTTTCCTCTACGTTTGATCAGACATGCTTATACAACTAGCCAGCTCACCTGTCTTTCTGTTTCACCTTATTAAGGTGAGACGGCTACTACAGTTTGTAAGGCCGTGTTAGCAAACTGTTTCCTTTTTCCCCACACCTAGCAGACATGGAGCATTATCGCGTTCAGATTTCTGGCCACCTGGACAAACCAAAGTCCAATATTCACCCTCCTTTTAGCTCTGCTCCTTTATCGCTACGTCCACCACCGGCAACATAACAACAGTCTCTCTCAACGCAAGCAGTGTGACAATGTGGAGGTATTACAATATTAAAATCCAAGCCTGATTAGACACACAGCCTTTTATTAATCAGAGTGCCATTTGCAGGGATTATTATACTTGACATTCCCCTTGTGATGCCTGTCTTTTCCAACAGGACAGATTTAACCAGCTGAATTAGTTCACAGATAAACTCTCTAAACCTTGTTCACAATAGTGTTTCTCTGGTAGATGATTATATTCATATGACGGGTCTTTTGGGAAAACAACTGTGACGCAGAGCCTCTGCGTGCCTGCCTGTGTGTGGCAGTTCCTCGCCGTTAACACCATGTGTAATCAGCCAGGAAGCAGTGCCAGGGTTGTCTTTTTCTGTTTCCTGATCAGTGTTTTGACACTTTTTTCTCTACATACTGTTTGCTGACCTTTCCTATTATGATTCTCCATCTGTCTCTCTCATTATCCAGAGAAAACATGCTGTGAGAGCACTTTACAGTGAGTACAGGGCACAATGCATTAGTTAAACGCATAAAAGTAATACAGTGCACATGTCAACAACAATAACCCTGTTAGTTACTGTAGCACGCCTGTCAAGTGTATGTGGTTTACAATAACAAGGGCAGATTTCTCATTTGAGACAAAAAGCAGCCTCTCAGTTGTAGCTAATAGCTGTTAATTGTAGCGGCTGAAAAGATGATTTTGTAACTAGCTAGCTAATTAAACTAAAGTCACCCCCGTGAATTGGCTAATAAAGCCATCTCTAAACTTGTTTATTATATGGTAATAGTTTAGTCAGCAACCTTTCCTACCCAAAGAGCCATTTTGCCCTTTTTTGCTATTTGCTACAGCTTATAAAGTTGTATATATAGTCATATTAATTATATTTACAAAAACTATAGTTTGTTGTATTTATGACATTATAGAACAAGAATAAAGACAATTATTGACATTGTATTGCTATTTTACCTGTTTATAACTATCAAACTCTTATGAAGAGGAGAAAAAAAATAGTCATGCGTCGGCCTACATTAAGGTAAATTAACATGACCACTTTGCAGACTTTTATTCTTATCAATATTTGTAGATGAAGTGGTAGAGTGTTTGTCCTTGAACCACAAGGTAGCAGGTTTGATCCCCATGTGAGGTTTTTATTTTAAAATGCATAACTTTTGCGACGTTAACACTGAGCGGCCACACTCCGCCACACTCCTGAGGACGGATCCGTGTCTCATGAGCTGCCACAGAACCAGCAGCAGTAGTGGAGTTTGGAGAGTTGATCCACTTCCTGAAAGTATATTTACTTTGCTCAGTTTGCTACAGCAGTTGAGGAATCTCTCTTCTTCCCTCTTCTGCAGCTTGATACTTTTCAGCAGAGGCTGTGTGTCATTATTTTCAAATAAATTAACCCTTGCAATTGTCTGAATGTTTTAATTGATTGTTATTTGCTGGAAGAGTCTTTCAACATTACATGTTTTGTTGTTTGACAATTTCTCGCCACATATTAAGCAGACAGGTCAGACAGCAGTGAAAGCAAATTAATACGTGCATGCAGAATTAAACTCTACTTTTCTCCGTGACTTCTTTAAAAAAAAAGTTCTATCAGTTGATATTTTAGCGAGGGCGGAGCTCTGGGAATCACGAGTAGCCAGCTGCAGGGGAAGAGGCTTGACAGCGACGTGACAGGATGTGATGAGCATTTTAGTAAAATAAATAAATAAATAATTTTTTTTATTTTCACTGACCCAATATCACCTCAAACTCCATGATATGAGGAATTCCCTTTGAAAGATTGTTATTTAATTTTTTTCTTCTTCTTTTTCCAAAGTCTCAGGGGGCCGCAACAGAGGTGGGAAAGAGCCGCATGCGGCTCCGGAGCCGCGGGTTGCTGACCCCTGGTAGCTTAGCTGTTCGTGTTTTCAGTAAAGGGACTTTTAGGATGAGGGCTGATGTGTTTGGCAAAAAACTCAATCTCAGCCAACCTTAGCTGGGGTTGCTAAAGTGTGAACTTCTCATTTCTGATAAAGAGCAGGAGCTGTTAATGGTAACTTTCTCTGGTAGCATCCCGGACTAGCTTTCACACAGTCGTAAAATAGTACACGTTGAAAATGATGTTCTTGCTACTCCTGAATGGGGCTTTTTCTTTTTTAGTGTTTTACATAATCTGTAACCATTCAAACTCCTCTGTAATTGGTTAATAATGTGCTCCATGGCCTCGGAAGTAATGCTGGGTTTTAGGTAAGCTGGTTAGCTGAACCTGCTGACGATTGCCGTTCACGTTGGAGCAGATAAACTCGCTGTTTAAAACCCATTCCTTACTAAAGCCTTTGCTGTTGTACTTTTGGTTTTGAAAAGACTCAAACTCTTTAAATGCCACAATTCCCTTTCTGGTGATAGTTTACATAGCTACGGTATCTTTCAGATTCAGAGAGAGGTGACGTTTTTTTTCAGAAAACGGGCTCTGTGGCAAATACAAGTTTATGATACTTACAAGTTTTGTTAAACTAGATAATCTTCACGAATGAACACCTATTTAAGGATTTTTGAAGCGTGTCGTCTTAATTAGCCGCTTGTTAGCAACACAATAAAAGCTTCCAAACTCCCAAAAAGGGGTACTGACAACTTTTATCATAGAACACAGCATTAGAATCTCTAAAGCTTGTGTTAACCACAGACCTTATTTCAAGCATCTAACCCAAATCCCATAAAAAGAATAAAATATATGTATATATTTATTTGTTTATTCTTTACTATTTATTATTTAAATATATAACTGTATTTTTATTTTTTTCACTTATATTTACTTGCACCTTATCATTCACCTGCACCTTTTATTTATCATAGAACCTCCTCATCTTTGTGTGTGTGTATAATTCTTTCCTATCCTTGTCTTCATCCATTATTGTTTGTTTCTTAATTTCTTTATTTGTTTCTTAATCTCTTTATATGCCGCTCTTTGCCTTCTTAATTACCCCTCGGGGATAAATAAAGTTTTTCTGATTCTGATTCTGATTCTGATTTAAAAAAAAACATTGACTTTGAAGGAACCGGAAGAGCATTTCTGGGTTCGGGCCTCATGAAGTTGACCCCTTACAAATTAAGAGACATAGAATGGTCGAAGGAACTCGAAAGCTTGCCACCCATTAATGTTACAGTCACTGTTGGCACCTATCATGGTGTTTGGCGTTAGCGCCTACACTTAGCCGGCAATTAAAAAACCTGCGACTAATGATTTAACGAGGAGTTTCATGCCAATCCGGAGCCATAGAAGAGCTCATAACTGTAATGTGTACTGCCAAAACCAAGGAGACGACCAAAATAGCTCTTCCAACCCCCAATACTGTTGTGTGTCTGAATGAGATACCTGTGCCGGGCTGCAGCCCTGTAGCAACAGCAGGTACGGACAGTCGTGAGGAGGGTGAATGGAGTACTGTGTGGTGTTATCGTCGCTGCTCTCCGTCTCCTCCCTCTCTGACTCCTCTCCTTCCCGCTCGCCCCTCGGCCTCGGCGGACAGAGGCCCTCTGTTTTGGGATGCGGCCCGCGGTCCCCCTTGGAGGGGACGGCCGGGCTGTGAATGCGATTCTGTTCCGGGCATGTTCCCGGGTGCTCTGAGCTCTGCGACGAGGTTTGATTCAGACTCTCGCTTCGATCCTTGTGACATGCGTCACGATCGCCGTCCTGTTTGGCCTCTGTGTCAGAATCTATGAGGTCTATCTCACTTTTGCTCCTCCACAGTTTGTGGCCTCGTCCCATGGTCCTGTCTATGAGGGTGGAGGTCACTCTGGAGCGGCTCTTCTGCAGCTTTCGAGCTTGGGCGTTGATACCTAACGGGGGGATGAATAAGCAAATGAAACCGTTGGGAATTTGATTGAACCCTGCAGTACAAACGTGTGCAAATTGAGCTGCTGTATAAATACATTAAGCCCATGAGTAATGGCATGTAGTGATAGGGCAACGCCAGTTTTTTCCCCCTCAAATAAGGTGAGGTGTGTATTCGGCCATTTGTACGTTGGGTGTATATGCCAGAGTCAACACGGAGAAGCCCAACACAGGAAACAGACCTCAGTGGAAAGAAAGACAGAGCTCATGGAAATACAAAAAAGTTCACCCACTCTGCAGGCATCCACAAGCTGACACTGATCGGGAGCTATCACAAGCTGCGCCATTCATAAAAGCAGAACACAAAACAGGACGCACTCGTACATCGCGGCCACAGCTGTGTCAACCACAGCCCGTGGGGCTGATAGTGAGTGGTTTACCCTGCACATTTATGCACAAGGCCGTGGTGTCCAGTGTCCACGGAAAGTATTACTCTGCTGCATCGTGCTTTGTAAATATCAGTGGATCAGATAATTTCCTGTGTAAGGCTTTTACAACACTTGTGTTCAAGTTGTAAAGCGTTGAAGCAAGGGTGTGTCACCGGAAGAAGTTGAATCAATTTGCACGGTGTGTGGTGTCTGCGAGCTTTATTAAATCAATTATTTTTAAAGTCGTTTTTCATGCCAGTAAGAATGAACTCGAAACCAAAATGTGTAGCAACTTGAAACAAGGGAAAGAAAAGAAAGAAATTGGGAGCTATTGAAATATAGCTTGGTCTGTGTGGCTTGGCGGATTTTTTACTGGAAAAACAACGTGCCAACAAACCACATTTTTACTGTGAGAACTGTAAAACTGGATTAGACTCTGACAATACTTAATTTAATGGCACAAGCTGTTATTCCAGGACATGCCGACACCCTGCATGTCGGACGCGGTTTCGCTGTGAAATGACGAGAGCGCCCTGAGTAGGCTGCAGTCGGACGCTGTACCGGCGGTCACGGTGTCTTTGTCTCTGGACGTCTTCTCCTCAATCGAGCTCCTCCTCTGGATTTCGAACCTCCGCGCCAGGCCTTCTCTGGGTTTCCACAGCGACTGCAGGATGAGGGGCCTTTCGTTGTCGCTCACGACCCGGAAACCCTCTGTCCTCCACCGGTGGTCTCCGGTGGAGCCAATGGTGTCGCACAGAACATAGGACTCTGCCTCTTCCTTGCCCAGGCCATACCTGGACGACATTGTCGAGACAGATATTAGAATCATGATGACAAAAAGTGTGCTTTTGGAAACATGGTTGTTGCATTGTAAAGCACAATTGAAAACAATGTCTTTATATAGGATTTGAAAATTAAAAATAAACTAAACTTTTTCTAATATCCCTATACACACGAACAGGCACTGCACAAGTATTCCCTCATTCTTAGACATTTTGAAGCAGCTATGGGAACATAACAATCTAACACGTAGGGGGCAACAAAGAAACACTGTTATTCTAAATTTTAAAAAAGCTGTAAAACACACCCTTGCTCAATACACTGAGTCAACACAGTCTTGGTTGGTCTGGTGGACCAGTAGCTAATGTTTGCTCATTTTGCTGTGTGACTGACATTTGTGAGTCGCACTGAGTTTAAGACTCTTCATACACTCGTTCTGATGTGCTAGCGTTTAGCCTCATCCCGTAATTGTCACTGTAAAAGTTACACAAATTTGTAATTTTTTTGGGGTCACTAGAGGGCAACGCAACAAACTGGACATGCAACATTGACATATTGCCACTAAGCTGATCCGCTGAAAGTATTAGCAAACAAATGTATTTTTAAACATCCAACCAATTGTTGCAATAGTCACTTTACTTTTAGCTTTAGTTTGGTCTTAACCCACTCCTGACAGGCGATGTCTGGCTCCTTAGCAGCTATATACTCCGAGTCGAGTGATAAGTGTCAATTAGAGCAACTTCGATGTGAAATACTTCAATATGCAAATATGCAGATTTATAGAGTGTTATTTTCTTTGCAGTTTCCCTGAACTAATCATCATCATATCCTGACCATAGATCATCCATTGGACCTGCATGCAGCACAGGAATGAACTTATCAAGAGTTTTCATCGCCAGATTGCTGAATGTATTTGCTAACCCATTACTGAAAAACAAATGTAGTAACGATACAGCTCAATGTCACTGCTGCAGTGTAAATGCTCATGGAGGGAAAGGAAAACTGTTTTTCTCCTTCCTGTAGGCTGAATACCACTCGTATTAATCATTCCATTATGTTTTTGGCTGAAACGTAAGCAAAGGCTTACAGACATTCACTCTCCGGAGAGGCCGCCTTAAGAGCCCTGGCCCGACACTGGCTGTCTCTCACACAAATCTGTGGTTTGTTCAAGACCCTTTCAGAACTACTAAATAAACTATTTGGCACACGCACACGCGCGCACACACACACACACACACACACACACACACACACACACACACTCACACACACACACACCAATTACAACAAACAGAACAACGGGTCAAGGTCAGCCTTCATCTGAAACATGCTCTCCTTTCATCAACCACCAACGCTTGTGTCGAGGACTGCTCCGACTGCTTTTAATAGACAAATGATGGAGCGCAAAGGTACATTTCAGCAGAGGAAGTGTGTGGCTGGACTTAATATAACTCACACAAGGACCCGTACGAAAGCAGACACATATGGCAGGCAGATGCATACACACACACGTGCCCAGATGACACATGGTCTTACCGTTCGAGGGCCTCCCTGACTAGCTCTTTCGCACTGGAGTGCGTGGTGGCCAGGACGCTCTTATAGTGGGCTCCCTCACAGATCTCGTTTCCAAAGATCTTCAGGATCCCCGGGGCGGTTATCTGATTTGATAGCTCGGACGGGTCGTCCGCTCTCAAGGCATCCGCGGGAATCACTGCCAACGAGACGTGACAACGGAGGGATGATAACGGAGGGATAATGTTTTGATGGTGTTTTTTTCAGTTGTGGTTTCTTCATATTGATGGCAGATTTTACCATTCAGCATAGGCACAATCATATCATACTCACTAGTGAGTAAATATACCCATGATCTGTACAGGCAGGAAATTATATGTGTCAGTTGAGCTGGTTCCTCCATTGCTTGTATGCAGCACTGTCATTCAAAATCACATTACAAAATCTAGCAATTTAAGTATGGCATTTGTATGCGTTCTTTGTTTCGACTATGGTTTCAATTTCAGTGATGTAAGTCTCCCTATTACCTCAACACAATAAAGAAAAGCAGTGATAGTGACTGCCACTTGTCTCTGTGATGGTTTTGTGTGTTTACCCCAATTAAAAGCAACCACTCCATTTAGGATTGCACTAGTCAAAATCAAAGCGGTAAAGGTTGTGACATACTAGTTTGTAGTTTTGAGAATGGTTCAACCTCCAAACAATGCTGGATCCTATGTTTCCCATAATACAGTTGATTAAATATTTTTGTTAGACCCTCCATGCCAGTTAAACTCCCGCTCAATAATGGAGGCTGTTTGTAATGAACTTGTAGTCTCGACATGCTGGGGCTGGAATAACCCTGATGACATCATAGAAAAAGCTTGTCCAGAGCCACATTATCCAACATTGACTTGTAAACCGGTGCCTTTATCTGTAATATAATCCCAACAAAAATCGCATGAAAAGCGTGAAGTCGTGGTGACGTACTGCTCCCCTTTCTGGCTTGGATGGACAGCGAGGCCCTGATTCCCGCCGTAAGCGCCATGGAGCCCGAGGTGGAGGCGGGGCCGCGGAGGAAGACGCCCGAGAGGTGGTTAGTTTGGCGACGGATGCGGCTCCTGCCGGGTTGTCTGGCGGCCTCCGCTGACCTGCTGGTGGACGAACTGCCTGATGAAGCTGACCTGATGGAAAGAGGAATGTCGGGCCGTGATCAAGACGCTGAATACCTTCTAGCTGATTTGTGCTGTCCCTCTCTGGCTTTGACTGCCGGTGTAAGGGCAGTAAGAGAGGTTCCCTGGGGTGCTACAGGAATTAGTCCTAAGATCCCCAAATGAGCATTTCTGCACTTCTGGCTCGAATTCAATATTTTTTTTAAATGGGTTTTTGGTTGGATGCCTGAAGTAAGGTCTTAACATAAGCTCACAAGATGTTCATGTATGAAATGTGTCAGGAAATACCCCTTACAGGATTTTTTGCGATGGTAGTGGTATGAAGTCACGATGAGCACGTTGTAGTTTGTTCGTAGCCATAACGTTGGCTTTTTTTTTTTTTTACTTCTGCCGTTGGAATTAGCACAACTACCATGGGAAATCCTATTGGCTTTTTGTCAAGGGAACCAATGCGATGTTAACATCCCGGGTTGGCCTGCAAAAAGCCATCATCACGCAGAGTTCCATATCGTGTGGACAGAGGGATGGAGGAAGGGACATTTATTTGTTTTTTGTTTTTTTCAAGGAGAGTAATTAAAGAGGGATGATGAAAAAAGAGGGTTAAACGGAGGATAGAAAAACAGAATTCAGAACTGATGCAACAACAAAAAAATAAAAAAGCAAAGTGCTGAATAAGAAAATATAATATTGGCATGAAGAAAATACTTTGTAGAAGTAGAAGGGGGAAAGAAAGGAAGCACAAGTAGCAGAAAATGTTCACCAAATATTCTGCAACACAACATCATCGAAACCTGCATCACATATCGCTACAACATACATACGTGTCTGTGTTCCAGTCCCCTCTCACCATGCCTCCATCAGCTCTCTGCTCTCAGCACATTAATGAAATAATGAAGTGTTGTTTTACTTCGGACCAAAAGCTTGTTTAAGCTTCTTATCGCCGCGGTTCAAAGGTTCTCTGCACTTATGCCACCCTTTGGCTGTGATAGGTTTCAGGTTTCTGACTCAACGACGGGCGGCGCAGTGATGGAACCAGCGGCACGCGAGCAGACTGCTAGAGGTTCAGTGACAGCGATACATAAAACAGCTTTGAGGTCGATGAGAAAGTAGTGCTTCATTTAAACCTGGAGACATATTGTATCTGAACTATCACTTTTTCTTTCAGGTCAAGAACCGAAGACTTCCAGATTATATTCTCTTGGCTCTTTAATGTCAAGGAATGTAATGTTTTTTGTGTCTTATGTGAAAATATTTTGAATGCCTTTGTTTGCTGAAATGTGCATTACAAATAAACTTGCCTTGCTTTAATGGTATTTGTGGTGTTGTGCAGACTCGATGACAAGATGTGCATTAATTGAAAAATATGTGATGTCCAATGTGCTGTTATTAGTTTAGTTTTTCATTTTTTCTTTTCATTTTTTTTGTTTGTTTTACCTTTTGTCCTTATTCCATCAAATCATTCCAGTCTCCCCTTTAACCAATTAAAGCACTTCTTCTTCAGAGGTACCTTAAAAAGATAGGTATTTTTAAGAGCACAAGGAGAGACACAAAAGAAAATACGTTTAACATCCTGAACCTCTCACAATTCATTTGAACAATGAGTAAAAGCCCCATGTTCATACTTACAGGGATCCATCACTTGTCTTCCTCCCCAACTTGACAAACCGTCTCTTTGGTGAAGCTGCGGGTAAAACCGGGGGTCTCGGCGGGAGAGAACGCACCTCTTCGGAGGACAACTTCTTCTGATTCATTCCAGTCCGACGGACTCGGGAGCTCCTGTTCGACTTGAACTCTTCCAGATCCAGATCATTTAACGAGCGAGGACAAACGGTTACCATCACAGCGTCCCGTCGGCCTGTGATGCACGCGGGTCGCTCCGCGTCATTCCAGGGGGTGTTTTCATCCAGGGCAGGCGTCACAGATGTTTCAGCCCCCATCCAGCTGCTGTGACTGCTGTTCGCAACGGCGGCGCGTGGCCCCGAGGGCGCGGCTTCACTTCACACCGTTTCTGTGACGATGACACGTCGGGGGAGAGCGGGTCGAATCTGCACACTTCATATTATTATTATTATTATTATTATTATTATTATTCACTCCGCGCGTGGATGGAGGAGGCAGTTTGGGTTCAAACAGATCGAACACGCTCTCCAGATGTGCGTCGACAGCGTAACTGCTTGGAGATGCGCGCACACACCCGCCCGCCCGCTAAAACTTTCAAAATAAAATCCTCATGCGCTTCAGGCTGTTTTCTCTCTCTCTCACTCTCTCTCTCTCTCTCTCACTCTCTCTCTCTCTCTTTCTCTCTCTCTCTCTCTCTCTCTCTCTCTCTCTCTCTCTCTCTCCATTCTAAAGCCAATTATCTAATAATTCGTCACTGAGGAAAACTCTTGGATTTGTAGAGTTAAACTCAAAGCAGCAGAGAAGCAGAGAAGCAGAGAAGCGGTCCTCCTCTCCACCATGAACCGAATGAACCAAAGGACCAAATCTTGCTGCTTCATGACTCCATCTTCTGGTTGCGCACAGATCTGAACTTATAGCCTAAAAGCAACGAGTTTACTGTTTTACGATAAGCCTTTATGTTATCACATGTCTTACCTCAGCGTGAGTTCAAATATTAATAGTTTGTTTTAATGACTTATAGCTCCTGGCCATATTATTTGCAGCTGCAACACTCTTCCACAACCTCATAACATCAAGAATGTATAGAAAAGATAATGCACGTGCTCCTGCCAAGTCATTTTTTATTGGTCAAGTCAAGTCTCAAATACATCAAATAAATAGTCCCTCCCCTTCACGTTTTATAAAATTTGACGAAAAACGCCTATCCAGGTATACCCAAAGTAAATTGGAAGCTGTACTTGAACTATTTGGAGTAAATGCATGGTCTTGGTCTCTTTTGAAATGTAACAATCTGATTTTTTTTCCCCTCAATCACTTTAAGTGCTGCTGACACTGAGTTATATACGTTTGAACACACTAAAGTATAAGGTTTTTATTTCCACCTGAACATTTCTTTGCAAATAGATGCCTGTAGATGACTATAAATGGGACTTATGGACTGGAAAACACAATGGGACCATAGCCTGAAGCCTTTTGTAGTCTAAGTAAAAAGCAGATAACAATATCACAGACAATGAATATTTTACACATGTTTTTCTAATGAAATGTCTAGGCGTTTTTCCATTTTGAGCCTGAAAATATTCATGATATATATATATATACCTATTAAAAAGGCTTATAGTCTGGCAAACTTATAGATGTAGTATTCATATTTACAGTATTGCTGACACAGAGAAAATGAAGTATAAATGAAGTCAGGACATGAAGCTCCTATTGGTTCAAGTGACGTTTCATTGTAAAGGTTGGATTTCGGCGGTCATTCGTCTGTGCTCTCATGCAAACTTGCCTTTCTTCTAAAAACAAAAATATGTTCTTTCATATCTTCCAGCTGATATAAAATGATGCAACGCCAGTTGGTGGATATTTATGGATGTAATCACGTGTTTTGGACTAAATCTTTTATGGGATTTTTTTTATTGGACCTTTACGACGTAACAACGCCGTTTTTGTTGGAATGTTATGGATTTATGGATCAATATGAGTCGTCATCGGTGAGTTGCCTGGATTTTGCTATTGTTTGTTTGTTTGTTGTTGTCTGACAAAAGTCTTGTTTGTAGCTGCTGTGGTGGTCTGATCTTGAAACGGGTTGCATAGCTGGAATCACAAGAATCGTAGGTTGTCCAGAAATAATCTGATTTTATCCTAATCCTATGATACATCCACTGCTAGCAGGATTACTGATGCTAAAAATGATACAGAATATAATAATATCTAACACTACTGCTAACATGAGGCTATAATACTACAACGGGCTCCGACTGATAAGCTGATTTGAGTTCACAATGCCAACAATCAACACAGTCCTGATCCTGCAGCCCCGTGTACGTGCCACCAGTTGGCCACTAGATGGTGAGCTCAGCCCTGCAAACAGTTAGACCACCTGGTGACAGGAGGCGAGGACGTTGGATAGATGGATGCAAGTATATATGCAAAATACAAGTATATGCAAGGGGTGCTAGGGTTATTGATGATTCAATTGAGGGAGGATCTGGCCAGAGGTGATTTATTATACAGTCGTATTGACGTGGGCAGGAATGTTCTCTTGTATCGGTCCTTGTGACGGGGCTGAATCAGTCTGTTGGAGAAACTGCTCCGCTGTCCCTGCAGTAGGCGGTGGAGAGGGTGGTCAGTGTCCTCTTCCCACCACCTGTTCCAGATACTCCTGTTTGAAGCCAAGGATGGAGCCGGCCTTCTTCACCAGTTTACAGCAGAAAAGCTCTGTAGTGCATAGTGAATGCAGCTGGACGAATCATTGGTGCCTCACAAATAAAACTAACTTTGACTTTGAGTCTGTTGATGTCTCCGGCTGCAATGCTGCTCCCCCAGCAGACTATGGAGAAGTACAGAGCACTGGTCACAACCAACTGGTAGAACATCTCCAATATCTTGCTGCACACATTGAAGGATCAAAGTTTACTCAAACAAAAGATTCAACTCATCCCCTTCTTGCAGACAGCGTTGATGTTGACCTTCTAGTCCAGTCTGCTGTCGATGGAGACACCCAGGAACTCCACGTCCTCTCCCAGAACTCTCAGCGGTTGTGGAGCTGTCATCTTGCTCTCTGGTGGTTGACCAGAGAGTCAACCACCATTTCTCTGGTCTTGACCACATTCAGAAGCAGGCGATTCTCACGGGCCCACTCCACAAAGTCATCCACTACTGCCTTGTACTCCTCCCGTCCATCCCTAATACACCCGACCACTGCAGAGTCATCAGAGAACTTCTGCAGGTGGCATGACCCAGAGTTGTACTCAAAGTCAGTGGTGTACAAGGTGAACAGGAAGGGAGGCAGAACAGTTCCCTGTGGGGCTCCAACATCACTGACCACCGTTTCAGACACCACCCACAGCTTCTCACACAGCAGCAGTGGTTGGATGGTGTTGAATGCACTGGAGAAGTCAAATAAAGTGACTCTCACAGAGACACCGGTTCCATCCAGGTGCGGCTGAGCTCTTTGCAGCAAGTAGATGATGGCGTCGTCCACTCCCACATGAGGCTGGTATGCAAATTGCAGAGGGTCCATTGATGATTTCACCTGCGGTCGGAGGTGGGCCAAGACCAGCCTCTCCAGCACCTTTACAGGAGCAATAATAAAAAAACAGGGAAACAGGTAATTAAAAGAAATGTATATAAAACACATTTTGTATTATTTTTCAAAGGCAGTGTTTTTTCTATGAAGTCATCCTCAAGACTTCCCAGAGCTCTACGGACTTGTATGTCCAACTTCCAAACATTCATTTTTGTTTATTAACCTGACTTAGCTTTATGGGTCCCTTGTACAGATCAAACATCAGCCAGAGGGAAATCCCTCCTGACATGCATGGAGAGATAAAAAAGAAGGCTTACAGGTCCTGGGCCTTTCTTGCATAACCTGACATGGCTGATACCCGAGGACCTGAGACAGCTCCCGCAGGGGTAAATACAACACAGGGCTTCCCCTCGAGGGTGAGCTGCCCTCAGGCAGGTCCCCTTCGTTTACCTGCGCCGCATCGGAAAAGGAGATCCAACTAATCGCTGGAGCGACTGCCTGTGGGCCTAGGGTGGCTTTCTTTCTTGGAACACCGAGGGCAGAGGGGACTTAACGTCCGGTAATCAGATTCCCCCATGTTGGAAGAGGAGTAGGAGTGACACCTGCAGCAGGAGCCCCGGGGACTTAACAAAGCCCCACGGCTCCACAGAGCCGGAATTCCACTCCAATGTAACTTGAAGTCGAAACTGTTTGACTCCGAGAATGTCTCTCCTGAACATAACGTTCCCTCTCTCCACCAACATGGAGCTATTCTGCATCTCAAACCGAATACACGAAAAAATACAAAGCAATGCACTGTGTAATTGTTAACTCGGTCTTTGCTATATGCTTTGACCTGAATTTACTTGCATTCAGAACAGGACCTGGTGTATTACACTTTTATCTGATGTTTTTTTTTTTAACTGATTAAAACTACCGCTCAAAAGATTACTAAGAAATCTTTATCTCAGCGGATGTAACCTTGCGGTTCAAAAGGGAACGCATGTCCAGCACTCTGTATGGCTCTCAGTACGTTTTTTTTATGTTTTGGGGGCGACTATGGCTAAGTGGTTAGCATGCCTGTCTTTCAATCAGAGGGTTGGTGTTTCGCGCCCCGGCTCTGCTAGTCCATTTCGCTGTGTCCTTGAGCAAGACACTTAACCTCTAATTGCTTCCCGTTGCTGTGTCTACAGTGTATAGAGCAAAAATGTAAGTCGCTTTGGATAAAAGCGTCAGCTAAATGTAATGTTTTGGGGCAGTTTCAATCACAAGGGAAGTGTGCATCTTATTGTGATGTGACCCGGCGTTGTACCTGTAAAGCGATATGTTTCATGAGGCCTTTCTCACTTTCTGCCACTGCATTGCATCTATGTCTCGCCTCAGATGTATTCCAGAAACACACATTGAGTGCCCGAGCTTGTACAGCTCCGTTCGGCGCTGAGCTGTAGGCTGTTTCTCACTTACATCATAAAATGTGGGAAATCCCTCCCTGATCCCAAGGGCACGGTCATCTCTGACCTTTCTAAGGGAAAAAGGGTGAGAAGACTTCGGTGAATCAAGGGCCTAATGCGTCTAGTGATTGATCCCTGTGGATGCATTTCCCCCTCCCTGACACATTAGAAGGAGCTTGTGGCCACGGGGGCAAGCGAACAGAGACATGTATCTGTTTTCTTCTGAGAGGCAACAAACTACATTTCCGTGAGTATTTACCAGATGCTTTCTGGAGACACAGTTCTCTTTTTACTGATAATACTTTTCTTTCCGGTTTGGCTGTGAGTGTAATATCTTGCATCCTCGGGGGGTCATTTAACCTTTTAAGCCCCATGGGTATTTTTTAGGATTCTGCTCGAAATAACATACCCAAACTAAAAAGGGTGCATCTCTGCAACCACAAGGGCTATTTGAATAATTTTGGTGTTATAATAAAGGCAACCAATGTGAGCTTTTGTCCAGATGTAAATATTAGTATATATGTTACTGGTTAAGAGTAAATAAAGATTGAAACACAGCAAAAATAGAAGTTTCAGGTCCGCCTATAAAAAAATCACTTTCAGGATGATTATCTCTTTGAAATGATGCCTCACTAAGGTCTAAAGCTCTCGCAAATCATAGCATAATATGTGAACAGTCTCTCAGCAAAGTTTGACTTTGAAAAAAGTGAAGCAGAACAAAGTTAGAGAGGTTTTAGTATAGAGAGAATTCAGGCGAGGTCTCCAAAATCTGTGCCACCTGTGCTATTTACATTTTCTCATGTACCAAACCGAATATTTCACTTGAATATTACTTATGGTGTTCAATACACTTATATCAGTGTGGATTTACTGGGGGAAATGTGTTTTTCTTTTTCTAATCAACAAAGGTATAGGCAGCATTTCTGACTGTAAAGCAACTGTAAAGCAATAAAGCGATTCATGTTGCTGTATTCTTTGGTTCATATCTCGGTGATGCTTTAGAGCAGAAGGATTTGGTGAATAGATTTGGAATCGGTGTGGAATTGTCTTGCTTGCCATCTGTTTTTTTCTGATAGCACCGAGCTACGGGTTGCTAGTTCCGGAAACATGCCGAGTGGGTGGACTCATGACAAAATTATGATTATGATATTTTAATAATTATTTTAGTTGGTGTTTGAGTTGTGTTGAAATGGCTGACCAATTATTGTAGCCAAGGTTCTCTTGTTCAATTTGATGTGTAACATCAATATATTTGTTCATGAGTATTGTAATGTTTTACACAGTTTAACTATCATGTGTAAAATTCAACCTATAAAGGTTGAATGGGGCTTTTGCAAAAATGATGTCTAAAGTTATAAAGATGTTGTAGTAGTTGTAGCGTTGTTATAATAATGAATTAGCATAGAGGTTGTAATGGCTATTCAGTGATGTCTATGACTAACCAAGATATAAACCTGGCACCTTCCTGCAGTTAAAACATTTATGTACTCATTCATGTAAAGACAATTAGGCCGAACAGACCAGTCTTAGATATTGTGTATACGGTATTCCCGACACCCAAATACAAAATATTTGGTTTCATCTAACGAATACTTGGGTTTGGCCAGAAACTGAGAGTATGAGGAGTTTCTTCTTCAGCAAGATTGGATTCAGGTCAGAGTAGGCCATTTATTTTATTTCTGAAACGAAAAACATGTTTTTTTTGACTGAAAATGCTTCAAAACATGTCAATGCTTGTGTTTATTGGGATTATTAGATTTAAGTTGTTTGCTTTAAGTCGTAATCTTTCTAAAGCAGTATTAGTCTGTGGCATGATGGGAAGGAACCGAACAATACAATTAAAAAACTCAGGGAGCAATCAAGGAGTCCTTTTTTGCTCCGACTCTTGACTTTTGGTCATATTTATGCAGAAAATAAGTAAAATCATATTTTTTTTTTTTAAAGGCAAGGAGTTGCGGATTCGTTATATATATATATATCAAAAATAAAACACAAAATTAGCAAGAACTGTAACGGTCGAGAGGCATAAATAAATGCAAATAATTTACCTAAATAAATAAAATGAAGAAGAAGACAAAACACCAGTTTAAAAAAATTAAGATTTCAAACGTTTTGTGCGGGAATGTGGCCCCGATCTTTCCTGTTCGCCTCAGGCTCCTGGAGGCGTATACAGGTCCTGAAGGGGACTGGTCAATCGGAGCCAATCAACATCTGAATGAATGAGTGAATGACACACGCTGCCAGTCTGTCCTCATTCTTGGTGATGTGGGATAAGTGAGGATGGACTCGATACTGGTGACATAGAAGTTTACTACTGTTTTGACTTTGGCAGGTTGAACTTCTTCAGTGGCCTCAGGTAGTACATTGGCTGTTGATGAGAGCGCGCACTCAAGGCCCCTTGGGGTGGCAGGAGGCCCTCTGCAGCATCAACAGGGGAGTCACACGGGGTGACAGGGGAAGGAGAGTCCAGGAGCTGGAGGGGAAGACGGATGTCCCTGTCGGCTCTGTAGATAAAGGAGTGGTTAGGATATACTTTACTTTCTATACTTTACATATTCAAACATGAAATATCCCCCCAAAAAGGTTGACGTTTCACAGCGATATCCATTTGTTATTTGTTGTACCCCATTCACCTAGTGTCTTTAAAATGTCTGCCATTTTACGATACATGTCCTTAAAGTATCCCCTGATGTATACAACATTGTATTCCTAATACATTGCAAAATGGATTTATTATTATTTTTAAATGGCTGTATTTTCTGATTCATGAAGAGATAAAATATCCTACATCCCTCTCTAACAACCTATGACACAACATTAACTTTGAAACTGGCTTTGTTTCGGCTCTGGAGATGCATGCTAATTTAGATAATATTTTAAAAGACGATACATAATTTGCTTGTACATTAGAATAAAAATAAATAAAAAAGTGTCATTCAAAAAACACTTGTCTTAATTAATATACGTAATCAACCGGGGAAGTTGTATTGGATATCTATAAGTTGAAGTCGTATTGACCTGCAGTGTCACCCCTTGCGTACAGAATGTTCAGAAAATAAAGGCTTCACATTCCAAAATGTCCGTGATGTATTCCGCGGTACAGACAGACACAGAATGGGTGGGGCCGGGGACCTGTTGCTGTCACCTCTCACACACATGGAGGACTTGAAATACCCCCGAGCCTCGTATACGTGTATTTAATCCGCTTCACCCCGAACCCTCTGCATCCTGCCTGGACCTGGTCCTCAAAGGAAACCTGCCTGGAAACTGCATTCCGCGCTTATAAAACCGTAACGACGTGACTCAGCGAAAAAAGAAGAAGACAGATTTCAAGTTGTTGAGTCATGTGTGTCGTGTTGCGTGTGCTCGTGTCTGAGAGAGAGCGAGGGTGGGCGGGGCCTATCAAGCTGACACCCTGCCTGCCATCACCACAACCTCCCATTCAACTCATTCTTCTCTCCGAGTCGACTCTTCTTTTCCGTCTCTCAGCAGAGCGGAAGGAGCGCAGCGTTTTTCTCCACGGAAACCGAGGCGCCTCAGCAACACGTACCTGGTCTGTGGGGCACGTGACAGTCAGCGAGCGTCTTTCTTTTTCTCTTCTTTTTTCTTCTTCTTTCTGTTCCCCCACGCGAAGGAAACAGGGGAAGCTGGTCGGCGAGAGAGAAAAAATAAGTCGACCGGCAGCGGAGTTAAAGAGCTCTCAGTCGGTTCTCCCCGGTCTCCCGCCCGCCCGACAGAGAGAGAGAGAGAGATGGAGCGGCTGTGCGGACCAGACCTCCCTTTCTGGGTGAGTTCGTTTTCCGCCACTCGCCGCCGTTTGCTCTCCTGGGTTTTCCACGACTGGGCTGTGTGTGTGTGTGTATGTGTGTGTGTTACAAGATACTGTAACTCTATCGGCCGTGTGTATGTGTGCGTGTGTACTATCTAGCAAGCTTGAGCAATGTTATGCCATGCTTTTCTTTTCCGGTTAGCCATTTAGAAGTACAGCAACGGTCATAGCTGACTATAAATAACCCCCTTAATAGCATTTAGTGTGTTAACAAGCTCCCAATTAATGCCGAATTACGTGTCGTTTTCTGTATAGAGAGGCCGGGACACTGTGATGTCCTCGAGGATGAACTGTCAAACGATATAGCTAAATATGAAGGTTTCTGTCGTATTTAGTGTACACCTTCGACGCGATAAGGTCCGTGAACTTTATCTCAGAGTCAGTATACAGTAGCTGCGTCTCTATGAATAATACAGTGATAGTACAGCAGAGATAACAACACCACAAAGTATGAAGTATTCTATCAAAGACACACTTAAGTCTCAATGGGAATATTTCTGTACAGGTGATACAAATAAATACATAAAAGTGACTTCATATCATTGACACATATCATTATCGACAAAATTACCCAAAAGAGATGAATAGCACTATTAGTCACCACACCATGTCAGTAAGTACTATGAGTACTATACGATATGAGAAATGCTATAGGGTATTTGGATAAGGTACTAGCTTGCACACAGACCGGTTAAATCCCAATGGGAATATTATGGAAGTTTTCCGTCCCCCACTTTTCCTTAGAGACCTGGATGATGATGCTCTGTTCATGGTAACTGGTCACGCATAGTGTCTTTCAAAAATAAATAATAATAATGATGTGGGTTTAATCCTGTAAATGGTACAAACGTGGCAAACTGTTGCAATTGCGTTTTCCCCAAAGCCACAAATCCTACCACTGGTTCACATCGACGTCTGATGCAGATTTGCGCAAGTTCTGCCTCGAGACTTCGTCGAGGATTCTTTGAATTCGACGCTTGTGCCAGTTTGTCTTTGGGGAAGTCTGTTTATAGACCAGTTGGCGTGGTAAATCAGTGTTCCTCTCTTGAGGGCTTGGTGTGATATTGTGGGAGGAAAAAAGTGTTGAAGTTTGAAATTTAACGTTAGATACGAACGTGTAACATTTACGACATTAAAAGCCTGATGCATCAACGAAAAAACAAACCAAAAAATGACTTGCCCTCAGTCAGCTTTACTTTTTGGTCACATCCCTGCAGCTGCTTCACAGTAAACCTGTGGCTTTGTGCCATATTGCTCTTAACAGTTTTTTTTTTTTTTGGAGGTTAGATTTCCAGGCTTATCAGTATAACAACACAAACCGTTGTGCTCGTTCGAGCCCCAGGCTGAGGGGCCACTACTACATGGTTTTCTCGGTGCAAATCTCATCAAACCGTCTAGCATTCACGAAGAAGTCGAACTCGCAAGCTTTGAGGCTCTTTGATGTTTCTAAAAGGGGTTAAGAATGTGCACCTGATTTTCCTCCTGCTAGATATCACACCAAGGGCCGGCCTGTAGTTGAGGTCATCTGCGGTGAACTAAACTAGTTGCTGCTGTTTACTTCCACTTCAAACAAACTGGAGGCGGTTGTAATCCCCCAAGCACTCAAAAATGCATGTTCGGTGCGAGTCTGCTTAAACACTAAGGCTTAAGACCAAGGACTTAATTTGCAATCTCATTGTTTGCTAAATATGTTAGATACAACTGGCATCTTTTATCTCCACTTGATAAAAGTTAAAGCTCAAACAAAACTTACGTTTGTAAAGTCAGTGCTCCAATCGCTCCTTGCTTTGGAGGGAAGATTTGTTAACAAGCTTTCAAGCGATAGCCTGAACACAATCTTCACGTAAAAGTGGGCTTTGAAAATCTTGCATATCTGCTAACATGGTTAGCTTGTCACTTTCATGTGACACCTTCAAAAGGTCAAGATCTCTTAGATTTGATCTCCAAAGCACACCAAATTTGAGACCACTCTTGCCAGACAAGAACTTGAAAATTGTTGAATTTGACTTTAGTGCCCGTGTGTCACTAATATGGGGGAGTCTGTGTACAGCACTGTTCCCCACTCCAGGGCTGTGTGATGAAGAGAAAACATGCAGTGTGTTAAATATTATGTAGTAGTATCAGTTTGTAATTTCTTATTTTCTTTGTTGCAAATATTAGGGCTGTGCGGTATACCAGTTCAACTGTATGGCATGAATTTTTCAAATACCATCATACCGATCACTGCTGTTTGGCAGGCAACAACATTTAATGTTCACAGCTTGAAGCTGAAGGCGCAGCAGACCGAGCTACTTACGTCTCATGTTAACTCACTTGACTCATGGTGTGCAAGAAATGACATTGCCAAAATGTATTCTGGGTAAATGACACCGCCCACACAGGAAGACTTTTCTTATGCAGGAAGAAATCTTTTCCTGTGCAGCAAAGTGGGCGGGCTTTACCCATCATGCATTTTGGCAATGTCATTTCTTGCACACCATGAGTCAATTTCTATCCGTGAGACGTAAGTAGCTCAGACCGCTATACACGTATCTGACTGTAAACATTAAATGTTGCTGCCTGCTGAAGAATGACAATAGTAGTTACGCATGCGCCACTAGTATCAAGGGATTCCCCTGGGTCCTAAATTCCTCCAGTTTAGCTCCTTACGTACTATCAAAACAGCTCCTGGCCAGCTGTGAGCGAGTGGTGAATAGCGGTGGCGGTCCTTTTTGGCGTCAATAAATTAATGTGTTTATTTGGGAAAAAAATACTGTGAAACCGCCAGAATCTTACAAAATACCGTGATATGAATTTTTGGCCATACCGCCCAGCCGTAGCAAATATAAATGAAAACGTTGATTCCTGTGCAATAAAATGTTAATTTGTTCTAATTGAATTTTAAGTCCTATCTAATAATGCTGTCCTAATGCACTGCAACCAATATTGCTAAATCTGATTATGTTCTGGATGAATCAATTAATTGTTTGATTTCTAAAATTCCCAAATATAAGGTTTACAGTGGTTTTTTTTTTCATCATCAAGTGTTGATAACGAACATGCTTATTGTTTCACGTGAAAGGTGCGGAGATTGTGTGCGCCGGCATCACTGATGCACTTGTTGTACAGGGTGGGTTAATGTGTCACTCATTAGAGCCACAACAGTAGACCGTGGCATGAATGACATGCAAATGATGGAGCATGTCACCGCTGGATTCTGTGGCTGGCGTGTGACTGACATGACTAGAAGTGATTTGCATGTTGCATGGCGGTCCAAAATATTGTAATTTTAAAGTTCATTTTTGACGTTTGCAAACAGCAGTACAAAGCCCAATAATAACTGTTTGTAAAAATGTTGTAACTCTGAGCATTTCTAGGTAGCCTATAGTCCTTTTTCTCTGCAGGTCCTGTTCAGCAGTGGTCCCAATAATTCATTCAGCTGAAGGGAGAAAAAAACTCTCTAAAGCCCTCGTGGTTCAAACACACTAGTATTTCATAACTATTGCACTAAGTTGATGTGAACTCACCCATTCATTTGAAGAAAACAAACGCATGAATTGACTGTACGCTCCAATTACAAAAGCTTTGAGGAGTGTATTCACAAGGAGGCGTAGCAGTGGAAGTGGACCGAATGTGCAGCAAGCGGAACATACATGAAACGGGCTGACCCCAAACCCATTCATCATCAGCAGTTAATACCGACAATTCAATCCGTCACCGGCAGCTTGGGTTGTCATCGTGTTGATGCTATAAGGTGTTGCATACTAAGTCTGGACAGATTTTCAGGTTTTGCTGCTGTAGGGTGAGGCTAAGGCTGTGCTGAGTGGAAAGTGAAAAAGAGGAAGGTTGCTATTGAAGAAGTTCGAGTCCCGATGACAATGGGGGAGGTGATGGGGCGTTTGGTGGGAAAGTTCAATGCTTCTCAGGAGTTAGAGTGAGTATGTCCGCACTGTGAATAAACATCTGACCACAGGGAAAGTAATAATAGGGTAATGCCTCTACAATGTAACATTTTGTCTTCGATGTAATATTATTGGTCTATCCATTCGTTTATCATACATGTAAATGTCATCTAAAATGTAATCTTACTTCCTTCATTGAATTTTTCTTTAGATAATTGGTCAAAACCCCATGGTGATCAGTGATTGGTCGTTAGGTTCTCTCATTCACAGCTCATTTATGCCTCTGTTTTGGGCAGGTCATTTGGGCTACTTTTAAGAAAATAATTAACATGGTGTGCACAAACAAAAAGTTACTTTATATTCCACTAAATCTGCCCCTCGTCTTCTAATGCCATGTTCACACCGGATGCGGCGCGAATTATCGCGCCGCGTCCACCGCGGAAATTTACTCGCGTGAGTGAAACGAGGGTGTTCACACCAAACGCGAAAAATTGCGGCGCGAAGGGGTTTGTCGCTAGTCTCTCATTTCCGCTATCGACCATGGAATAAATAACCACTAGTTCTGCTTTATACTTGTTGTGGAAGTCCCAAACATGTCGGAACATGAAACGCCCTCGTGTTCGGGTTCATAACATCATCCGTAGCCGCACACAGCTCGGTGAATTTCACCGACTCCTCCAGGAACTGCGTCTCGCGTATCTCCGTAAAACAATACCGATTATGCCATCCATCATGGAAATAACCACCAGTTCTGCATCATACTTTTTGTGTAAATTCCATATATGTCGGAACATCAAACTCCATGGTGTCTGGGTTCATACTATTATCCGTAGTCCCACAACAGCGTCTGAATGAAGCCGCTGTCAGCGCTGGTTCTTTCGGAGCAGCAGCAGTTTAATTCAGGAACGGCAGGACGGCGGTGATGACGGGCGGAGCTTCTCAACGCTGATTCTCAACGCTGATTGGCTGCCGCAGCTTTGCGTCACGCGATTTCTCCGTCGGAGTTGGGAGAATTCAACTAACGTGAATTCGCGCCGCGTCCTTCGCTTTGTTCGCTCCAGGTCAAGCGTTCTGTTCGCGCCGCCTCAAACGCGTCTAGCTCGCCGCCCCGCGAATAAATCGGCAATTCACGTCGCGGTGCGTCTGGATTGACTTTACATGTAATCTGGTCGTGCTGCATCCGGTGTGAACATGGCATAAGAAGTATGATTGAGATTGACAATGTTTAGTGTAATGCTATCTTTTTATTTTAATTATAAATGTGCCACACTTGCTTTTTGACCAGTGTCAGAGAAGTGATAGTGAGTTAAGGGCTGTCCAAAAAGTCGCTAAGTTTAAAGTTGCCAAATCTAGCAAGAAAGCAAGGTGATTTTTATCCGTCCAATTAAATAAAAAAGTAGCCTAAAATCCCTGGCACTCAACCAGCTGCTCCAACATTCTTGTAACATTTTATATTCTCACAGCAAATCCTTAACTGTAGCGTCTATTTCCCAGAGCTGAAAAATGCTCACCAAGCTAAAAAACAAACAGGAATTGAGAATGTTGAAGGGATCCCCCAGCCGTATGACTAAATGTTGCTAAAAATAGAAAGGTGCTTGTGTATGTGAACTACATGATGGCAAAGTGGCAATCTACTTTTCCAAAAAATAATTTTAGATTTGTAGAATAAGGCCTCTCAAACAAACTCTTTCATGTCACCCATATCCAACTGCAGGCTAATCTGTGATTTATTATCCTTCCCATCTGAGTCCCTTCCTCTGTGTTCTGCAACAGTTTTATTGCTTTTCACTTCCAAGTAAGACGGCAAATTCCCTCTAAAGCAGGAAGGAATGTCTATTCAATAGTCCACATTCAATGAGTGGTGTCCAGTACACTGGGAAGAACACAAACATGTGAATAACATTGTTGATGTTTTAACATAACTGAGGTGGTTCGGGCATCTAGTCAGGATGCCTCCTGGACGCCTCCCATTAGAGGTTTTCCAGGCACATCCAACTGGTAGGAGACCCCGGGGAAGTCCCAGGACACGCTGGAGGGATGATATCTCCCGGCTGGCCTTGGAACACCTCGGGATCCCCCAGAATGAGCTGGAAAGTGTTGCGGGTGAGAGGGAAGCCTGGGTCGGCCTGCTGAACCTGCTGCCACCGACCCCCGGATAAGCGGCTGATAATGGATGGATTTTTTAACATTACTAATGTTTTCTAGGGCTGCAACTAACGATTATTTTAATAATTGATTAATCGGTTGATTTATTTTTTCGATTAATCGATGAATCGGATAAAAAAAAACAAAAAAGCATTCATTTCCAACCCTTCATTCAAAAACAGAACTGACAGTGCAAAACATATTCAGAAAGTGCACAAACAGGTTGCTCTGCTCCGCTCTTTTTTCTTCTTCTCCGCGACTTATTTTATGGCGTAATAATCGCGCAACATAACGTTAACTGGCCCTTTGCTAGGTCCTGCCCCTCGAACACAGACTGGTCAATCAACGAAGCATCGGGCCAGCTCAGACCAGGGTACGACAACCATCCAGCGGTGCTCCACAGACTCTCCCGCAGTTGTTTTCCCGATTTTCTTCATTTTCAGGCTGGTTCCGTAGATCTGGTGAAAGTCCCCTTTCACACAGCCCTTTTCAAGGCGGGACTTTACTTACCTGTCTTCTTGTACAATGCCTTTACTTTTATTTATTTCCTATTTACCTTAGTTATGTCACAATGGTGCCTCACATCTTGGAAAATAAAGGTATTTAAAAAAACAAACAATAAGTGGACATTGTGGAAGCAGGCAAATAATTCTCTCATTTTTTATTGTTCTTGATAGTCTTATTTTTTTAAATTTATATTTCACTTATTTATTTTGGCACCTACTGTCTTTTAAATGTCTTTTGCCCTCTTGCAAATGTGTTCTTTTGTAAAGCCATTGAGCTACATCTTTTGAATGAAAAGTGCTCCATAAATGATGTGTATTATTATATTTGATTAGGTATTGCTCACGGATGTTTCTGTTGTGAAGAACTGATCTGACTAATGGCATGACATATCCCCCAAAGCTCCATAATGTTACGTTATTATGTCTCGCCAGTGTCTCCCCAGCTTACATGTCCTGTTAATTAGCTCGGGCTAAATCTGGCGTCTCTGGCTGGTTTGTGTCCGGACAAATGCACTATTGCAGGTTAATTTAAAAATGCAAGAGACAGAGAAACCTTCCATTTAGTTTTCTCTCCCTTTTGTGATGGATTAATGGAGCCAGGCTTTGTCTTCATCAAGCATTAACTTTACAATAGCTTTATCAGGGGCCTGGCTGATAATGAAATGTATTTGATCCATCACAAAACAGAGAGAAAACAGACTGAAGAGATTTCTGCCTGTTACGTCTGAATGTTGTTAGCTGGGGAAGAAAAGGTAACAAAATCCTACCAGCACCTCTAAAGCACATCAATTATTATACAAAAATACATTTTAGTTTTTTTAATCCATACAAAAACAACAACTAGGCTACCTGTTTCCAGTTTTTATTCTAAGCTAAGAAGCTCACTGACTGCTAGTGATTAGCTTAGCTTTACCGTACATATCTGAGAGATTTATCGATCTTTTCATCCAACTCGCAGCTAGAAACCAAATATTTTCCAAAATCAGGTCCTGTTGTTAAGGAGGGGCTCAAACTGTGAAGCTCCTCATCCGAAGGCTGGCATGAGAATGACTTTGGTCAAGCAGACGACTCCACAGGAAGAGCAGTCCGTCAAAGTCTTGCTGTGCTTAGTTGTTTGTAATTCAGTTCGGTGGGTTCCAATGCTCACTGTCGGTCTGCTTCCTACGTGGCCGTGACGTGATACTGCTAATGTAAACTTTCTGCTTCTTCACATTAAAAGCTTTTCATCACTCAGCCTCAGGAATGCTTTTACTGTGAAGCAGGTACGGCAATTATTCATTGTTCGGAGAGCCACTTCATGCCTCCTGGGTTAGTTTTTGACATCATGGATATTTGATATTAGAGGGAAAAACATAGTTTTTCAGTATTTCTACGTTATCGATTAGATTATTATAATTTTGTATTGTGTACAAGTGCAGGCAAGTACATAAACAGATATACGACCCAATAAATTATACAAAGGGATACAAAAAACAACAACAAAGAGGACAAAAGCAAACTGAGGAGAATAACATAGGTTTAGACTGGAGAGTATGAAAGTGAGAGACAGAGGTCAATATAAAGGTATAAGCAGTATAAAGGTGTGCGTGCGTTCATCCATCTTACGTGCCATCTGGTTAATGGGTGAGTGAGGGGGTTAAGTTTGAAATAATGAGACGCATTCCAATCTACACAAATACTGTACATCTATAAATATCCCTATAAACATACATACATACACAGTACCGTTCTGGATTGATTGATGTGAATCTAACAATGACTGCTGATCGCATGTCACCCGATTCCAAAGCCTAACCCCTGTTCACATTGATTCCGTTCATGTGTGTTCATGAAGTCAGGCGTTAGCGATAGCCCCGGGGCTCTGGAACCATCTTTTGATACCAGCTAGGTGCTATGCAACAATCCCAACTCAACATCATAAGGTTAGCGCTCTCTGTTTCATCATCCAGAGGATTTGTTTCAGACTCCCTGTTCTTTTCACTGTCGGGTCTCAACCCGGCCGACTGAAGTAATCTTCCCGTCACAGCCCGCTGGCTGTAATAGCAAACCGCCTCACCCCTTTTTTCTTTTTTTTAATCTCACCTTTTGTTGAAGTTTCAGGTTTCAAGTGTAGCGATAACCGCCTGAAAGTCTGGGAAATGGAATAAAGGGTAGCCACTATGCATTTCGTGAGAGTGTGTTAAGAGCAGCTTTTCTTTTCTTTTTCATGATTATCAGTTAAAGTCTGTTTTGGTTGTGAATGCTGGTATCAGCCGATGCCTTTTGTATTTTTTAAAGGGAGGGACCACAGTCTTTCATAGCAACCAAATGAGCTTACAAATGGCAGCCTTTATTTTCTCCCCTCATCCATGGAGACAATCTCCCGTTTTCACATTCAGAATATCTGCAGGAAAATGTTTGAAAAGTTCCCCCGTTGTCACGTATTCTCACATGAACGCTCTATTTGAAAAGCGAGCCATGGCAGAAGCTAATTAAACCACGTCTTGTGAACATTTAAGTGCCCTTTGTCACCCAGATAAGAAAGAAAAGAAAAATTTCCTCGTCTGGTGCGGCCATTTATTAAACATGGTATTTGCTCGCTGCCTTTTCTCCCCAGTGTGCAGGGGGGGAGATAACTGAATACTTTTAAATTTGACATTTACTTTTCTATGCGGGCTGAGATAGGGTTGTGTGAAAAACGATGATGAAAAACCTGGAAAAGTCATGGAATACAAAAGTAATTTCCAGGCCTGGAGAAAAATAATCAAACCCAGATAACAAACAAAACTTGAATGGTGTGAGTCCAACCTGAGTCACAGCTGGAGCTTCCTCTAAGGTGTGGTTTATAATCTGCAGCCTGCAAAACGTGGACTGTGTAGTAAAACATGGGAGAGGCAGCAGGAGCTAGGCTCCAGGCTGCTGCAGCTTTGGCTTCGGCACGATTCAACTGTCAATCACAGGCCTTTTTCCCCCCGCGTTGACAAACGTTACACCCGCTGCCAGCGGCAGCACTTCCCTCTCGTCCGCCGTCGAACGAGGATCCGTTTTGTATGCACATTAATAGTCCTGCCTCTACATGTGAAGACACAAACCAGCTTTTTCAGGTCCTACTTCCCGTTTCAGAGAATGTATGCTCATGGACATTTGCTTATGAAAATTGGTGGTAGACCGTACAAACACAAATAAAGTGCTGTCGGCTTGGCTGCTCAGGCTGGCATGAGGGAAGGAGGGAAGACAAAAAATGAAACATAAAACCAGGAAATATATTTTGTCAACCACATTTGCAATGAAAACACTGCATTACTTTCAACAAATATACAGAGTGTCACAAACCGGGACGCACGGCCATGACAAAAGTAGGGGGATATACACAAGTGGGTAGTTTAACAAAAAGGGTTTTCATGGAAGGCTAAACTGTGGAGTGTGGAGTCAGTACATTCAGGAGTGGATGTGAGTGCATGAGTGGAAAGTGGGTATGTAGTGTTGTATAGTGTAGAGACAAACCATAATCTTGAATTCATAGCCAAACAGGTATCTCAGACCAGAGGGCATTTTAAGAGCATGCACTTGCACACAAGGCCTATGTGTTTCCAGTGCCGCTAATTAGCACAGGTGTCCCCACTCTCCTGAGGACCCTCTGCCACGCCCACCTGCAACCCTGCAGGGACAACGGCCAGTCGCAGAGTGGGTTGTCACAAGAGGCAAAAGGAGCATGAGTATGTCCTTTTTGGCTCCAGTCTAGTGTTAAAGACAGGTATTTACTGGATTAGTTGGTTATTCGTGAAAAATGAAGTATCCCAGAGCACAAGGAAACCCAATAAAATACCAGAATATTGAATAAGGCCAATTCTTACATTTGAAAAAGGAATACTTCGGATGCTTTCATTGTTTTTTTATTTTTATTATTCTTATCCGACTACTACTCCTCTTTAATGATGCACCTGATTTTACATTTATTTTTTTACCTCAACATCACCACCCTCAAGGCTCCTTGACCGATAGTGCAGCACCCCCTATTTTCTCTCACCTACCAGTACCTCCAAAGCACCCTGACTAACCCGTCTTTTAACCTGGGGATGGATGCATGAGGGGTTGTATTTCTGACAAATGGAGAAATGGGCGTGTTCAGAATCGGTAGTACAGTATTCACGCAGCTAGAATGGGAGGGAAATATCTAATTGTGCTAACCTGGTTCACATTATGCAGCCATCACGTCAAAAGCTATTTGCATAATGGCTTTAATGTATGAGATATGTGATATGTTTGTGGAATGTGATTTTAAAATCTCCCCAGTTTACCTCCTCAACAAACAGCATTTTATCAAGTGACGCTCCACACATATTCGTCACACTTGACGAATATGTGTGTACCAGATCTGTCAGTTAGCTATGCAACAGTTACACCTAGCAAGTACTCTGTTAATATTTAGCAACAACTCATACATTCTCTCCATGGGAACTAGTTTGTGTGGCGCAGTTAAATGTAGATGTGGAAGCACTTGCTAAAAATGGAAGAAAATACAATGTATTTATTAGTCTTAGTGTAGGATCTTAGTGTTTATTCAATAATCTGTCCCACATGCACAACACGCACACACACACACACCAGCAACGAGCAATTACCCGTCACCTCCTTACCGCCGCAACACTTTCACTCACACACTTATTAGCCCATGATTCATGCAAGTGGGTGTGGCGGTGCATCTAGCAGCTGTGTTTATCTTAGTTCCATCTGTGGGTGGGCCCACATCAGCGTTTGTCCAGGGGCGCACGGGAACCGCTGTGTCACTGCGATGCATGTTTACTTTACCTTCCTCCTCCGGATGTCCTCTGGATCACTCGGTCATTGTCCCACTGCAGCAAAATAAATGAATCACACTGTTTTCGTACAATGTCGTGGAGAAGTTTGACACAAGTTGTCTTACACAATCTTCTTAACCTTGGGGAACCCCAAGATCGTGTTTTCTGCTCCCTGCATGCTTTTGTTTCTATTTTCAAGGAAGCAGCAGAAGTGACCCAGATTGATTAAAGTGCTCAAGTTAGGCCAGGCGTGTGGTTCCCCTTCCCCCTGAGCGAATCGCACATAAACCTGTGCTTGATTCGGGACCCTCCGGCAGCAGCCAGCCCGCCGATGACAGACCCCCATTTGCTGCTGCCCTTGACCTCTCCTTCGGCCAACACCGACACCCCCACTCTGCTGACGACGTATGACCGAGAGAACCAGAACCAGGGTTGTGCAGGGCAGACCATCGGACTCTGCCGCGATGAAACAAAAGGTTTTCTCATACCTGCAAACGAAAATTGACGTTTTGAAATGAAAATATGTCATGCAAGTGAATCGTGTAGATCCGAAGAGTTTTTGTTTTCTGGAGGGGGGGTCAACTGGCCGCCCAGCGTTTCTGAGATTGGAGTGAGACACGGAAAAAATCTGATGTTGTGATCTTCGCAAATAGAAGATCTTTGATGTGTCGAGTCTTGGCCAATCAGCGTTAAGATGTCTACAGCGGCTTCATTTCCCTCAAACTTGTTTTTTAATAGCAAGCTAGTCAGCTAGCTAGCACGTTAGTTAACGTTGTTGGGAGAGACAGCGAGTGAGATTACTGGCAGCGGCGAGTCCATGGCAGCGCGTGGGAGGCGTCAAGGTGCAGGAGAGCGCCGAGTCAACGGCACTGGCAGTTCTACCTACCGACACCTGACTACATATAAGGAGAGGACATTTTTTTATAAAAAAAACAAGTGGCCGAAATGAGTTTCCTCTGTAGGGTGGCTGGGCTCCTGTTTATATTCAAGTTTTAAGATCTACGTGTAGAAAAGTGTATCCTCCAGTTAATCAGAATCATTACATACCGGTAGTTATGTGGTTATAATTGCTGTTACACAGAGAGGTGTGCATGTTCAGGTTTACATGGTGGAAAGATTATTCCAGTGTTTATCTTAGACCAACAGTGCCGTCTCCTCAAAGTAAAGTGGTATAACAATATGACATAATATGGTCAAAATAAAAAGGCTGGTACATTTGACATATTATGGCATAAAAGTGTAATATTATGAAGTGAAATGTAATAGTAGCAAAACAATATTCAGTATAGTACAGCAGTATTGCATATTGTAAGTATTAAGTCTCCAAAAATACATATATACATACATATATATATATATATATATATATACGTATGTATATATATATATATATATATATATATATATATATATATATATATATATATATATATATATATATATATATATATTTGTACACTTAGGAATTGACAAAAGAAGAAGAAAAACCATAATGATCCCGTTGCCGCTGTTCGTCACTGACTCTCCGTCACTGCCCCCCCTCCGCTGTCACCCTTTTCACCCCTTTTGAGTTTGCAGGTATGTTTTCTAACGGGGACTCTGGTGTGGAAAACATGACCGCTTTTGTCCACAGAATGAATTCCTCCTTATAGCCTTAATACACCTGACAGACAGCTGCAATAAGTGTCTGATTGGATTAATTCAGGAAGAGAACATAGTATCACAGTTTTATCACATGCACTCCATGATACTATGGAGTGCATACAGATATGCACTCCAATTAGTCACACATTTTCATTCCTTCGCCTCCATTCAGTGATAGGAGCGGTGGAATTTGATGTGCTGCAGCCAGCCCCCCCAAAGAGAAACAACCTGGGAATGTTGGACGGGCTGTTTGATTTGCTTCCCTTTCCATCATGGAAATCCAGTTCCTCCCTAAAGGGTAAACACCGTCAAAGTGTTTACAAATTTCTCCTCAACGAAAACATCCGGTCTGATGAACTGGTGGTGGTGGTGTGGGGATGTCGGAGGAGCCCTGATGCATTGTTTAAAGTGCGAGTCTGAGTCAGTGGGACGGTTTAGATGGCATGTAAGCGAATGTGCCGCTCCCCATGTTGTGTGTCTTCGCAGGAAGCCAACCAGACGCTCCACACAGATCGGCCCGACCTCCCGGAGTGTTTCCAGCTCTCTGTCCTGTCATGGCTGCCGTGTGTCTACCTGTGGGCCGTCTGCCCCATCTACCTCTTCTATCTCAAGAGGAGCCACAAAGGCTACATCATGATGTCCATCATGAACAGATTTAAAACGGTGAGAAGATCTTGTATATTTTAACACTGTGTCCTCTAAAGCTCTGACTCGTGTGGTTGATACCGGCCACTCCGCGCCGTCCACTTGTGTCATGAGTACAGTTGGTTGATGGGTTCTTCATTGGCCTGGCTCCAAAATAGTTAGTTTTACTTTGAAGATGAACTAGTCATTGTGATGTCACATACTGTTTTGAAGCCTAAAGTTTGCCGATTTCGCTGTCGCCATCTTGTTTTTTGCAACCGATGAACGGAAGTGACCATATTTGTAATGCAGAGGAGTGACGTAGAGACGTCTCTAGTAGCGGCAGCAACCTGTCAATCACAGTGGCCCCGCCCTATAGCATACTCCGATTTATGGTCTATTTTTAATTTCTTTTTACATTTCTCTAAATGGGCCATAATTTACTAAATTAAAATTAAAAATTAAAAAACATCCTGCTGTATTGAAGAAAACTAGTAATAGAGACCATAAACTCATGTTTACAATGTTTACTGAGGTAATAAATCAAGAGAGAAGTAGAGTCAATTTCCTATAGACTTCTATATAATCTGACTTATTTTTGCAACCGGAGTCGTCGCCCCCTGATGGCCAGGAGAGAGAATGCAAGTTCTAAGACACTTCTGCATCGACTTCACTCGGCAGAACCAGAGGTTGCCGCCTGGTTGCAACGTTAGTAAATCCAGCAGCATGAAGTCAATGAGCCGCCGCCCCGCTGCTGAAGAGATTGCTGTTGGCATTCATATTTAAATTTGATCTGAGCGTGTCCATATTGCACCGACTTAGTCCTCAGCAATCCACATGTATCTTGTAAAGTAGGTCGTATGAAGCATTCTTGAGATATGTGAAGGACCCATACACACACAGATTTGCTTTATAGTCAGATTTGACTTTAAATGCAAATGGTAATTACTAACCTCTGAACAATGAGCACAGGAAAATCCCCCCCAATGTTTTAGATAGATCACTGGCCAGTTAATCATCTCCATTCCTTCCCTCTTACAGTCTTTACCGTCTGTTTTTAATATTTTCTCTTCCCTCTCTGTGTCTGCCCTCAGGTGTTTGGCTTGTTGTTGTGGATTTTGTGTTGGACCGATCTTTTCTACACATTCCACGAGCTTCGGCAGGGTCACACCCAGCCACCCATCTACTTCATCACCCCGCTTGTCGTGGGCATGACCATGGTGCGGGATATGTCCACCCTAAAACAGTTGCCTCTTTTTAGGTTTCGTAAGAAGATTCTGGTTTTATAATCGAATGCTCCTCTGCCCTCTGTTAAATATTTCATACCTTTTTTTTTAAGAATAATTGTTGGCCTTGGTAGCTTGGAGGCCTTGGAAACTATACAAACAATGTTTGCATACAAATGGTATACAATTGTCAGTTACAGCAGTTAATATGCCCCAAAATGTCCATATATACCTTTTTTTAATGGGACGTAAATCGAATAGCGCATTTGGAATATGACTTTACAAGTGATCTTCCTTGATCTCTCCGGAGCTGTCTCACCACCACCCACAATGTAATTAATTTGTTTCTAGCCGCGAGCAACTTCTCCATTTCCTTTGTAGGTAACAAATGCTTACGCGTATTAAGGCTGTCAAAAATATGAGCAAGTGACGCAATGGTTTGTGTCGGTATGTCTATTTTATGATATGTATTTGAAAATATCTACATTGCAAAATAAACAAACAGAATACTGTTCTTTTGTCATAAAAACCTAATCGAGAGACCGGAGTCGCCTGCATGCCAGGCAGACAGTTAAGGTGGTGCTGCTTTAATTTTTTTATATACTTGAGGAGAGCTCGTCTATAGTTCTCCTGAGGGCTACGTCGGGTTAAAAAAACAATAACAGATAAGCTCGTCCCACGGGGCTGTTTGACGGGGGAGCTGCAGTCAGCGTGAAACCCTTAGCCAGTCAGACTGCGGTTTACCTTACATCCCCTCTGTGAGTCTGTCCCGGCTAATCTAACTCAGCCTCTCCCTTCTGGCCACCCATTCCTCCCCCCCTCTCCCTCCTTCCTCCCTCTCAGCTGTTGGCCACGTTTCTGATCCAGTTTGAGAGGTTACGCGGGGTCCAGTCCTCAGGGGTCCTCTTCATCTTCTGGTTCCTGTCTGTGCTGTGTGCCGTCGTGCCTTTCCGCTCCAAGATCCTACAGGCCTCCAGCCAGGTGAGAACACGCCTAGGGACCTCAAATGCCTCTTCACCTGTCTGTCATCGCCCTTTTCATCTCTCCTCCCTCACCGCCCCTTCTTAGCTGCGATTTCATTGTCCCCTTACCTACATGTACTTTTTGTACTTTGGTCTTGTTCTTCATCCCAGTTGTCTGTCACTTATACTCCTTGGTGTTCTTCAGGTTTAAAGACTACTTCATCAGTAAGCTCTCTCCCTTCCCCCATCTTGTTGTCTCAGGAGTTGGTATGAAGCTTACAGTGAGTGGATGTTTTGCAGAGGTCAGCCCAGGACACCGCTAAGCGGAGAGAGGGAATAGTAGGCTTGTTGTTTCACTGCAATAGCGTATTTATCTCACCTCTAGTGCTGTAGCACACTGCAAACAAACCCCGACAGGAGATCAGCCGGTGTATAAAGTGAGAGGCTGGAGAAGATATGCTCAGCAGCAGGCAACATGGAAGAACAAGAAAATAAATGGGAATGTATCGGAAGCGGCCCCAAAATACAATATTAATATTTCCATGGGGGTTGATTGAAGTTGTTGAGTAAGACCTCTGACCCGGTTGATTACTTGGCTCGTGTTGGGAATTCTGGCTACCAGAACTGTAAAGCTCTAATCTACCATAACTACAGGACTCCTAATTGGTGACCTATTAATCATTTCTGCTTTAAGGCTGAAGAGCGTTTTCAAGAAAGAAAAGGTTAACGTTCAGCTGTTGTAATCAATATTTTTTTTTTTATCTCACCAATGGATCCCGTGACTACTTGTATGTAAAAGGGATAATTTGTAGTGATGAGCTCCTCGAGCATTGTAGCGTCTTTCTTTCTTTGTTTTTATTGCTCCCAACCTTACGGTTCTGGATCCGTCTCGCTGCTCTCATCAGCGTTGTCTCCAACCGTTTTCAGGGAAAAGCCTTGAAACCCGCTGTAAACTTTATGTCCAGCACCAAATGGAAGACATTTTACAGTCAGTAATTTTGGGTTCACGGTGGAGATGGTTTAGGCTTAGATAACTTTACCAATGCAATAGCAATTGTGTGCAAAAATGTGCGATGGGAACGGTGGAAGGTTGGTCCGGTGAAGGATGTGGCTGTTTTCATAAGGATGGCAGTCTTCTTGCGTAGTGCTCTCTTATATAATTCCTAATTATAAGAGAACCCCGCACAATTCTGTTGGGTCTTTGCTCCATTAGGGACACTTGCTGACTTGCTCAACAAAGTGCGAGCAAGAGCATGTAAAAACACTCGACCAGATGTAAAAGAAATGCAAAGTCATCATGATAGAGCCACACAGTGAGGCTAAAACTACAGCTGGCTGTAAGATCTTTGTTCATCAAGTCCTACACTATCCAGGTGTGGGCGAATTTATTTTAAACGCCTATCCAGCCTGCAGGTGTGTGCCTGAGTGCAACAGTTGCTGTCACAGATGAGTTGCTTTTGTTTTAGTTCTTTTGTTCCACATGATGGATGGCATTTGGCATTCTCCCAAAGCTTTTAGCTTTCTTTGTTAATGCCCCAAGTAAATACCTCAAACCCAAATGTGAGGTAAATGAGAATTCATGTTTAAAAGTCGTCTTGAGGATGTTTTGTAGCTGCTATCGTGATAAAAGTAGGACCAACCCCAGACAGTCATACAGCAGGCAGCCAGACGTGGAGGCAGAGCATCAAGCGGCCATGTGTTGAGGTCAGCCCAGGCAACTGCACAACTGCGCTGCTGTAATCTCGTTGATCCAGGAAATTAGCCCACTAGCAAGTTTGATTCAGGAAAAGTGAAGGGATTCCGCGCCTCTTTTGTTAATCGCGTTCAGCTGCTTTAGACGTTTGTGAGGAAAAGTGCGTGGCTTCCCGTGTGTGTGTGCGTGTGTGTGTGTGTATGTGTGTGCGTGTGCGTGTTGTGTGCCTTGTGAGTATTGTTGTTGTGAGAACTCAAATGAATGATTGAATTTGACCTTTGGTACATTTGCATGAAACGCATCTCAACAGTGTTGTTAATTATTGATGTAGTTTGATTAAGGTGTTTACAGTAGACTCATTCCCCCAATAGATGTGAAGCAACATAAACTCAAGCTCTGTTCCATGTTGCAATGCTGAGGTTTTGCTTTAAGAATCAGCTATATTTGTACTCACTGGTACAGCAACTCAATTGCCACAGGATGATCGACAAAGTAGATCCTCTGAATTTTCACTACCGCCATCATCAGGTCAAAATGTTCTGCCCTACAACTATTAGATGGATTGCTGTGACATTTTGTACAGAATTCCATTGACAATGACGGTTTTGGGTGCGGTGTTTTGAGGATTATTGGATAGATTGCTCTGACATTTGTGTGTGGTTAGTTGTACACCAGCGTATCTCTGGCCAATGGGAGGCCGTTAGATCCCGGGCTGCGCTAGATGACCTCAGTACCCGCAACAGTATTCAACAGGATATAAAAAACTGTAATGTTAGTGAAACTTGACTCAATCCATTCAACCATGACTTAATTTCTATATACTGAGCTGACAGAGTAAATGACTATGGCAAGATCAAATCAGACGTGTGCTTCATAGTGAATAATGTTACTGCACAAATTGAAGGCGCTGGTGTGATTGCGTTAACACGAGCCACAGCATTAACATAAATGGCTAGCAACTTACTAGCTTGTTAGCTTTGGCAAGCTAGGTAGCTTCGACCTAGGTGAGCGCGTTTCAGCGACCTGGCTTCATTTAGTCTACCTCAGCTCAATCTACTTTCCACCTCGTTGCCCATTTTTCGATTATTTTGTGTCGTCACTGCCAAGATGGCGACGGCTGGAGCACTTTGAGCTTCACTTTGGTTCTTCAGAAACCTACGCGTTAGGTCACAGAGACTATGTCCATATTTTCTACAATGGCTACAAAAGAACAATAAATGCTTGCATATGTCTGAAACTAGGGCTGTGCGGTATACCGGTTTCAGATTTCCATACAGTATGAATTTTTCATATACCGTCATACAAGTGGTTACACGTAACAACTGTTGTTGCGCTACGGCGGTCAACTAGACAGCGGTGCCGTCAACAAGCCGTGCATAACCGCATGAACAGCAGGCAGCAACATTATTTTTTTACAGTTGAGTACTGGAGCGCAGTGGAGCTACTTAGCTGTCAGGGTAACTTGGTTCACTTATGGTTCAAAATTACACGGCCAAATTGAATGCTGGGAAGTTGGGCGGCGAACAGCTGTTTGTGTGGCGTGTCTTCCGGTCTGTCTCTTCCTGTTTTTTTTGTGCGCGAACTCTACCCAGAATGCAATTCGGCGCTGTAATTTTATAACATGTGTGAACCATGACTGAGCCCAGTTACACTGACAGGTAAGAAGCTCCACTGCGCTCCCAGTATTAAACTGTAAAAAGTCAATGTTGCTGCCTGCTGTTGTTGCGGCTATGATGGCTCGCTGACAGTACTGCTGTCTTGTTGACTGGTGCTGTTAATGGAATCAATGTGTTTACTTGTTTAAGAAAATATGCACCGTGAAACCGCCAGAATCTTACAAAATACTGTGATATGAATTTTTGCCCATACCGCACAGCCCTATCTGAAACCTAAATATGCAAATGACATACTATTTCTGGAGAAATATTACAATATGCAAACACTTTTCACTACGCCAGCATGAATTTACCACGATGCAATGCGGTAGTAACAGCAATGGCAATGGCTTCCACTTTACTTGGACTCTATATGTGCCGCCATGATATATATCATTTTTTTATTGTCTTAATGTCATAATCTTCCCTTCACTTTTAAAAAGAAGACCATTCAGATGCTAGCGTGACAAAAATAAAACTACAACATTTCAGCACTCGATTGGCCTAATTTGCCTACATGTAAATGTACTGTTTGACAGGGGATGCTTGTATGTTCAAACTCACTTCTTTGTATGTGTCTTTGTTTTTTTTACATTTCAGAACGAAGTGACCGACAAGCTGCGATTCACCACGTTCTACTTATACTTCGGCCTGGCGGTCTGTGAGCTGATCCTCTGCTGCTTTAATGAGAAACCTCCTCTCTTCTCCAATGTTGTCACAGACCCTGTGAGTTATGCGTCCCGCTGCGGCATCCACTCGACATGAAGCGCGTGTGTGCGTTATTCGTGAGAACATCTTTTATTCCTGCCGACACTGTATTCAGTGTCCCGAGTGGTTGAAAGTCTGGAGTGGGCGCTTTGGGGCCGCTCCGTGCTTGATCAAGCAGGTCACATACCATTCACACACACAGCAAATACGGTTGTTAATGGCTGCTCCCAGAAGTATGTCATCCTTATCCTTGTTTAACCTCTCTATTTGTCTGGACATTTTCCCATTTTTCTTAGAATCCCTGCCCGGAAACCACAGCAGGATTTCTCTCCACCATAACGTTCTGGTGGTTTACAAGGTGGGTTCACTTTGCTATCTGCACATCACTGAATCATCCATAGACCCCCACTATACTGTGAATATATAAGGATTACAAAGTAAATGAAATACTAGATAAAAAAATATTATGAAGCTAATAATAATAATATGGACTCTTTTTCAAAATACGCTTTTTTAATGTAACATTTCAAAAAGTAATGTTATTATATGTCACTGTCATGACAGTCACCACCCTTCACCTTTCAGCTAATGTACCCCTAAACACCACAGGATTTTTAGAAGTGCAAAGGCAATAAGTAAAAAGATAACGTTAGAGTTTACTTCCACAGCTATAAACAAAATACAGCATGGTTGCATGACTTCACGTCACCGCCACTAATGGCGGACTAGTGTTTGCCGTGATGACGTTTAGTAGTTTCATTTAGCCAAGTGTTAGCTTAGTTTTTTAAAGATGCGTAAAAGCTTCAAAATTCAACTGTGGAGTATTAACTGACATATGTTAGGTTGAAGAACAAAACGTTGAGATCCCTGGTCTAAAAAGCTTATGTCAACCACAGACCTTGTTTCAGGAATCTAACCAAAAACCTGTTCATAAAACCTGTGTAAGGGTTCGGTTATGGCTGGATCCAAGCACAGACACGGGGACAGCAAGATTGGGTGAAGGTAATGGGTTTATTGACAGAACACTGATGGTATGGTAGGACGGTGAGTGCAGGCAGAGCGGTGAGGTGGCGACTGAGCAGGAGTGCAGGTACGGGAATCCTGCTCACTAAAACCAGAAGTGCTCACTAATTTCTGTGTTTTAGGACTCCTTTCTGCAGCACTAAAGGCCTAGCAAATGTAGCTCTTGTTAGCTAGAGCAACAATGCCGAAGTATTTCTGAAATAACCAGCTAGAAGCTGCTGCTGTATTAAACACAGACACAGTAAATAACCTCTCTTTTAGTTTAGCTTAACAAGTCTGCACATGCTACCTACCTAACGCCTAACTAGCTAGGCTAGGTTGCAAGCTTGGATTGTTCCTCAAAGTGAATAGTTAGCTAAATTTAGCTTTAGCGTAGAGACAGTATTTTTGATTTATTCTCTGAGGAACATCTCTAGAATCAAAACACTGCTGAGATAGCTTTGAAGTATCCAGCTAGCTGTTGCTTTTAAAGCTAACGATTTGATGCTGAGGAATAGTATAAACTTGCAACTTCGCCTAACTAGTTAGCTGGCTATTTAGCATGCAGCTTTGTTAAGATACATGAGTAAGATGTTTTTGTATGTGTGCTGTCTTTATTTACAGTTTTTACTTGGTTGATTTAAAATAATTTGGCAGTGTTGTTGCCTTAGCTAACGGGAGCTAGCTGGCTAAGTTTGGTAGTAGCAGTTGTTTAGTCTGCATGTGATTGGCTGAAAGGTTAGCGTTCTTTTCATGATTGTCTCGTCTAATGTCTAATGTTATGCACCTTCCGCCAAGAAAAAATCCTTGTTTGTGTAAACGTTCTTGGTAAATAAACGGTTTCTGATTCTGATTTCGGGACTAGTGAACACTGTTATGGAAAGGGATATTATGAAATAAATTAAATGCATGAAATAAAAGTATCATTGGGAAAGATGACATAATAATAAACTATATAAAGGTTCCATTTTATGTGATATTTATTTATTTATTTGCAATTAAACAATTGAACCCGGCTCCCTTCAGTATGTTATTGTAAATCACATTAATTAACAGTAACATACTTACATATCAAGATACAGAATAATTGCAGGATTATGCCTTTTCTGTAAACAAGTGAGACCATATTTATACATCTTGCAACAAGATAATGCTCTTTTATATGTATTTTTAATGGATATACTGCATCTTTTTCCCGTTTCCTGTCAGCCAACCACTCCTCATGCTGTAAAATGCATCAAGCCAATTTCCGGTGATATCCGATCCACTAGTACATAATGATGATTAGCAAATCCAGGAAACTCCATTAAGCGTCTTTGTGGAGAGCATTCTTACTGAGTTGTCTCAGTATCTCAAAGTTGTCAAAGTTAAAGGATTTTAAGAATCACTAATTGTCTAGAGAATGAAAATCAAAACAGGGGACAAATACCTTCTTTTTTTTTTAAACAAAGATTCAGTGGAGGCTGACGACCCTCCAATGTCTCCTTTGTTTACTGCAATTACACCTGTTAGTGTTGACTTGGTAAATACATCAGGTCACATTAAACTGCTGTTTCCCTTTCTCTCAGCATGGCTATTAAAGGCTACAAAATGCCTCTGGAGTACAAAGACCTTTGGTCTCTGAACCAGCGTGACAGCTCCAAAGTCATGGTGCCCAAACTCCTCCAAGAGTGGGAGAAGGAGCTGGCCAAAGCCAAGAGGTACGTTTGTAGAAGAAGAAGAGGAAGAGGAGGAGATGTATGAACAAGGGATGCATTCTCCATTTCTGAAATGCACATTACAAGCTTCAGGTTTTCCCAGTAGGACTGTGTTCCTCATATAAAAGCTTTACGTGGATCCACCGTGCATGAAAGCAGATACTATGTTTACTGAAAAAGACAGCAGGTTATTGGGAGAAATCAGGTTAAAGCAGGAAACCGGAGAACTGCTGTAACCTGGATACTACAACATGCACAGCTGGTCAATAATCACATCTATCCCTCACCGTATTTCTTTTATGATGCTGGAGCTTCAATAGCGTTTTATTTTGTATGGTTTTCCCTTTGCTGGCGCAGTGAGAGACCAGGTTCTGTAGTGGGAACACGGCGTTTCATTTATTGCGCGAAGGTTTGTGCATTTATATGCAGTCTGCTGTAGAGGCATGTTTGTCTTTATTGAGTTCAGTTTTAGTGGAACTTTGGAATCAATTACCTTAGATACAGCTGTGGGCAGTGATGTTTCCTTTCATCTCTGCCGCAACACATTTTTCCTGTCTGAAGTATTTTTCAGCCCCCAAGCTTATTGGTTCCAACTGAAGACATTCATCTTTGAAAACAGGTAATTACCGGTATTATATAGTTTAGTTAAGGAAAAGTTGAAAACAACTGGTGACTAGTTTTTCGCCAATGTTTTTTTTTTTCTCAAACAGAAAGAACTGCCTCGTTTTTTGGGTACTACTTTCAGAGGCGGATTTATCTACATTTGGTGCTTTAGTGAGTATTTGTGGCAGCAGGACGGTTCCAAAATAAACAGTTGTGTTCACGGTAATGAAGGAACATGTCTGCCAGTCTTCTAATAGTTTTTGGACAACAATTGAGCTCTAGCACAGAGGAAGAAGACTCACCAGGCTGCATTTGACTGCAGTAGGATCAATTAATTGTGTTTTTTTGACAATAAGAAAAATGGAGAAAATAAATCTACTGTAAGCCTACTGTATGAGACTTTAGATCTGTGGTCTTAGAAACGTGTCCTCTCATTGCTGATCTGCTCTGAAAATTTGAGTCAAGTGGAAGGTAAGGCGTAGCCTTATGTCCACTTTTTATCTCCCCTCAAGTCTGAGAAGAGAGGGGAGAGGATGTTGACTTTTAAGGCAGGGTGTGTGTGTTTGTGTGTGTGCGCGCTCACGCACGTGAAACCATGAGCATGTGTTTGTAACCCTAGCAGCAGGATAGCTACAGCTAATATATAAAACTATGCCCGTTGCCGCTGCAACAAAAGAACACACACGCACTCTAATAGAGCAGACATTGGAGAAGATAGGACATGTTTTGCTTCGCTCTCATTTGCTCTCATGTTATTAACTTTTGTTCTGTATAATGTGCAGCAGATCGAATTAATTTTTTTCACGTCAGTGAAGCGTGTTCAGCTCCAGACTGGAGAAACAAGTTAAATTGCTTGGTCACAGAGAAAATGTCTTCAGCTCCGCTATGTGCCACTCCAGTGAGAAGCGCTTGTTGTGCACAAAACGCACTTGACGAGCCCTGTGAACTCCGACCTCCGAAGCGGCTGCTTCCTCTCTCTCTATGCCACAGTTTTCCTGTTGAGAGTCTTGCTGCGCCCTCTCGCTGAGAGCAACTTGTAAAACGATATAGAAAAGCTCAATTAGGCCTTTTCACTAGTCGTCATCTGGAAACCTGTTTGGTGTTAAGTTGAACTCCGTCACAGTTGTCCCGTTGAACCTCTGTCACCAATTTGTTCACTACTGGAATCCGACTTTTGCGCTTTAAGCCGGTATTAGAATAGATTTTGTGAAGTTTGCAAAACATTCCTTTCACTGAAAACGTATGGCATTTGTTAACAAACGGGAGGAGGAACGCTCTACAGCGTCAATTTCTTTTTCTTCTGTTTGCATTACTACTTTCTAATGCAATAATCCATCTTTGTCGAAGGGATTTATCATAACTGATTATGAAGTATGGAATGTGTTTTACTTAGTATAATTAGGAGCTAACTTAAAAGTTAATGTTAATGGGTATTAGTTGCAGCCTGAGCATAATTCAGCCATCACTTAAAGGGATAGTTTGAATGTTTTGAAGTGTATGAGGTACTTATCCATAGTCAGTGTATTTACCTAGAGCAGAGGGCTCCACAGTTTGACGATTTCCTCCATCTTGCTGTCTCTTTCCTAACCAACAACCTCCCGAATTCCCACAGTGAAGAGAATCTGTCCAGCCAGGCTGTGTACTCCAAGCCCCTGCTGTCCACCACCAACCATATCGGAGGAGGTCGAGGAGAAAGCAGCCCGGAGGAAGCCCATGTGCTGTTGTCCACTCAGAAGGCCGCCCATCATCCGTCTTTCCTACGTGCCCTCATCAAAGCCTTTGGACCGTACTTTTTGATCGGCTCGGCCTACAAGCTACTGCAGGATGTCATCACCTTCGTCAACCCTCAGCTGCTCAGGTAGAGGAAGAAGTTAAATGTTCCTGTACTACACCATATTTGCAAGTTTGGAACACCAATAAGCTACCATTGTTTTGGAGTTCCCGAATACTATTTTCATGACATCATTTTGAATGTTTGTGTGCATGTTTTTGCATGCTGGTTTGCATCAGCAAATATTTTAAATACAGTATGTTTAATTTTATCTACTAATGGACCAGGATGGGAATTTAGTGATAACAGCTATTTTATGGAAGCCTTATCGCTGTATAGAGATAAGAGATACGGTATCAGAAATGGATGACCACACAGTTTCCCTGTATGTATTTTGTTATGGTGATGTGGTTCAATAAGCCCACATATATTTGTAAAGATATAGTGGCGAAATGACGTCTTGAGGAGAGAATGAAGTTCATTGTATCTGCTCAGGCTGAACTACAGAGGATGGCTTGACAACTCAATCTGTACGAAACGGCCCGTGACACAGAGAAGTGTGTGCGAGTAGAAGCACACACTTCTACTCGCCGTAGCAAGCAACGAAGCATACTTATCACATTAAGCTAACTAGCAAACTAACAACATGCTAGCTTAGCGAAAAGTCTGCCTGAGGCACCGAATAAACCGAGTAAGCAAAATATGTGAAGATAGCTAGCACGCTAAGCTAACCATTATGTTCCACCTCAGCTACCTCACCTAAGCAACCTACAACATAAAGAGCTTTGAAAAAGAGCAGACCATCAAGTAAAGGACACCTAGAAACCTAAAAATATAAATTATGATTTCAGGTAAATGCTAGCAAAGACTAGTGTATTTGCACAGGTTTGGATCCCTTGAGTCTTTTAGCCACAGAGGATATTTTGTCAGAAGGACATATTGCGTTTAATGACTGTAATTTCTGTTCCATTGGAACAGAACAGTACACTGTTACGCGCTCGCAGATGGGTGATGCAATACATAACATGTTTGATATTGATAACAATCAGCCTGTTTCAGACGAGCCACAGATGAGATACAGTTTCTGGGAGAGCAAATGGTGGTGTAATGATCCTCTCACGGCATGGTGGCAAAAATGCTGTTAAAGTCTCTGCTAATGTTTAAGATTCTAAATAATTAATCCGAGACTAGTTGCATTGTCTAGTGAATGGATGGCTTTAATTTTAAAGTGGTTTTGGGGTTTCTGCGGTTCATATGAGTGCAGAGGTGCCAGACTGTGTCTCAGAAGTCCTATTTTAAGATCTTGCTGAAAGGTTACAATTTAAAAAAGGTGTTTCATCTGGGACCAATTCTGTAGCTTTTTTTGTTTAAACCCTTGCTGCAATGTTCTGGGACCATTATTGTAGTACAAGCATTTGCAAGTGTGTGTGGAGAGTAGTGTAAGTCGTATCTCGTATCTCTGCACAGCCTGGCTCTTTCTGGATAAGTTCAGTGTTGTGATCTAAAACCACGTGTCCTTTCCCTCCCCTCACTCTTAAAGGATGCTGATCTCGTTCACAAAGCAGAAGGACGCTCCAGATTGGTGGGGTTACTCGCTGGCCTTCCTCATGTTCTTTACGGCCATCTTGCAGACCCTCATCCTCCACCGTCACTTTCAGTACTGTTTCGTCACCGGCATGAATATACGCACGGCCGTCATAGGAGCTATCTACAGGAAGGTCGGCGGCCATTCTGAACATCTCAGTTGTCCGGCTGCGGGTTTATACAAATGCACCCACGCAGGAGATGCAGTATGTTTCACAGAAAATACATTTACTTCAGTGATTGGTACAGTTGTCCCCCCATCGTTGTTCTGCAGGCGCTGGTGATAACTAACGCTGCCAAGCGTTCATCTACGGTCGGAGAGGTAGTCAACCTGATGTCGGTGGACGCACAGAGGTTCATGGACCTCACCACCTTCCTCAATTTGTTGTGGTCCGCCCCTCTTCAGATTATGCTGGCACTATATTTCCTCTGGCAGGTACGTGCATCGATTCCATGGCGGGCGACTGAAGACGGTCATGATTCAGCATTCCCCCTCTACAGTTTGTTTACATGCACACATATTTATTGTATGCAGGGTACCTGTGCTTTATCTCTGCATTTGATTTTAATTTAATTTGGACTATTTTTGGTATTTTACAGAACCTCGGCCCGTCTGTTCTGGCTGGGGTGGCTGTCATGATCATGCTGATCCCCTTTAATGCCGTCATCGCCATGAAGACTCGAGCCTACCAGGTATGAGCCGTCCGTGTCCACCTTTCTGTTTCTTTGGTGCTTGGTTTGTCTACAACATCCCAGGTAAAGAACATTCTGCCTCCTTGTCCTTGTCTTCTTCCTCCGCTCTGCCATCCCTCCCAGGTGGAGCAGATGCAGTACAAGGACTCTCGTATCAAGCTGATGAACGAGATCCTAAACGGCATCAAAGTCCTGAAGCTGTACGCCTGGGAGAACTCCTTCAAAGAAAAGGTCCTCGCCATTCGACAGAAGGAGCTCAACGTGCTGCGCAAGACGGCCTACCTGGGAGCGCTGTCCACCATGGCCTGGACCAGTGCCCCCTTCCTGGTAGGTGCTCAGTCCAGATGTCTGGAAGAGACCGCTTTGTCAAGCTGATTGGTCAGGAATTAGGCATTTGGTGAATGTCGTGATAAGCAGTGGCCTTCTTCATCCTGTTTCGTTGTGTGAAGTGAAAGTTGAACATGAGATGGAGCAAATCCAAACAGGCTTCTGCAAGTGTCTACAAAAATGTCTTCGTTGTTGGTATTTTCTGAAGATGACAACATGAGAATCTGTGCTGTTGTTTCCCAATTAAGGCTCATTATAGGAAGTCTCGTTGCCTCCAGGCAGTTTACATAAGCCCAAACATCATGTTTGACAGCCATGAACACAATCCAGCAAGTGTTTAGATAGCCTAGCCCTAGTCTGTCGTCAGAAATTACAAAGGAGCTTTATTTGAAGCTAGTTTGGAGCTCATTTGTTTAGAAACTAAAGTTTCCAGGTTTTTAGCCCTAATCTAAATATATCCTGCCAAAACAGTCAGATTTTGTATTTATTAATTAATAAAAAAAATTACAATTCCTCAATGACGCAGTTGCCAAATGGAAACATTTTCATCATATGCATGTCTTAGTGAGAATCGGTTTATGGGAAGTGATGTTTGGCAATGGAGATGGGTGACATACCGTTTCTAAGTACCAGTAGAACAACAACAGCAGCAGCAGCAATATACCACTTTGAGTCAACATACCATCAGCCACTTATTCATCTCTTTAAAAAAAAAAAATATATATATACGTATATCATGCTTGGAGAGAGGAGGGTGAGTGTAGCAGGTGGGAGGTTCGGACAGGTTTGGCTTGGTGTCAAGATCAGCTTAGACTATCTGTAATATGGTGAATGTCTCCATCAGCTGATAATGAGGTCGCTGCTGCTGAGTCACCGGTTGACTCAGCTTAAAGTGTGAGTGTGTGAAGCGTCTCGCCAGTGAACTGACGGACCTCAGCCTCTAAGCGGCCTGTTTGCCGATGTGTTCTCAGGTTGCCCTGACGACGTTTGCCGTGTATGTGTCTGTGGATGAGAACAACATCCTGGACGCAGAGAGGGCCTTCGTGTCGCTCTCACTCTTCAACATCCTCAGGTTTCCTCTCAACATGCTGCCGCAAGTAATCAGCAGCCTCGTGCAGGTAGGCGCCTTTCATTTCCCCCGCTCGTTCTCCTCTTCCTTGCTCCAGGTTTTCATTGAGCGTGTTTGTTCTGCGTCGCAGGCCAGTGTCTCGCTGAAGCGAATCCAACGTTTCCTAAGTCACGATGAGCTGGACCCAAGTTCAGTGGACAGAAAGAACACAGCCACAGGTGAAATTAGACACGTCTCCTCCTTTTGATTAAGGTTTTTCTTTTTCTTCTCCCACCTTGCCCAGCTTCAGTCAGATTTCAGAGAGAAAAACTGTTTTGTTTTTTATTGCACATGCTTTAACAAACTCTAGTGGTTGCAATACCCGGAGAAATGTGCACTGTCATTATGTGTCATCATTCCGCCGTGTGTCCTCAAATGGCTCTTTTAGATACAACGCTTGAGAGCAAAGCCATTGCCAACCACTTACAAACCCACTTCCCCGGTGACTCGGAGCCTGAAGAGCTTTTGAAAGACTTAACGCTCAAAAAGAATGCAGTCCAGTCTTTAGTTTAGTCAGACCACATCTCGCTGTCGCCTAAAGATGAAAAGAAATTCACGACATTTTTTTCTCAACAGAGTTTTCAGTGACGGTCGTCAACGGGAAGTTCACCTGGTCTAAAGAAGATCCTCCTGTTCTGCACAAGTATGTCATGAAAAGTTGCACGTCATGTGTTTCTATGTTGTCATATGTGAAGCACACACATGTGAACGGGCCCTGTGTGTTCGCAGTATCAACGTGATGGTGCCGCAGGGCTCCCTGCTGGCAGTGGTGGGCCACGTCGGTTGTGGGAAGTCCTCTCTGATCTCGGCGCTGCTCGGTGAAGTGGAGAAACTGGAGGGAGAGGTTTCTATTCGGGTAGGACTTCTTTTCATTATCCGTAAAACAAACCACAATCAACAAATTAATGTTTTCACGTTGAAGGGGCAATGGTCAAGGTCTGACCAAAACTTCAGAAAATGACCCAACATTATCAGCAAGATGAAAAGAGGTTACAGAGTTGACGTTAGGTCACAGGCGGTCAGTCTAACACGAGAGATGGGCTGAAGGTACAGGACAGGTGTACGTTAGTTGAGGAAATCAAAAGTGACAGAAACGAGAAAACATCTGGTATTTTCGTTTCACGTTTTCTTTTTTTACAAGTGATGACTGTGAATTTAGATTGTCTGGAGCCAGTAGTGGAAGGGTAATACTCTTCCCTACTTGTTTGGAGCGTGCGGCCAGATCTTACGCATCGCATCTTTTTTAATTGTGGATCGATGTAAAAGAGGTTGCCGGGGGCGATGAACCCACAGACAATTCTCACCCGACTCTAAGGAGCATTTTAGCGTCTCTCAAGTCTTTGTTCATTCACACCACCTCCAGATATGTCGACCACGTTAATATATAAAATAAGCAATAACCTTTTATTAGTTTTTATTATATATGCTGGTCATGTGAGAGTACTAGCTCTTATGCATTTGTGCGCACTTGTAGTCTGTGATCTTTACAGAAACCAAAACCAGAATGGAAACTGACAAGTAACCTACAACTCTCAAATTGTGATCTAAAGACCCATTTTATTCTCACTTAGAAGAATAACTTATTTAAATTATTTGGGGAAATGATTTGCTTTCTTTCAGAGTTTGATTAGAAGATCTATTCCCCTCACTAGAGATTAGCTTAGCATGAAGTCTGGAAGCAGGGGAACGGCTAGCCTGCATTTAGTTTTTTTGTCTACAAAGTACATTGTGTCAGTTATTGAATTTCAGGGGCCCTGAGAATGTTTGACCTTTGGACTGAGCCAGGCGAGCCGTTTCCCTTTTTTTGTTGTCTTCATGCTAAGCTAAGCTAATCACCTGCCTGCATTAAGCTTCATATTTAACGGACACATTCGAGAGCGATATCAATCTTCTCATCTTACAAATGGCTCTGACCCTGGTTGTTCGGTCATTCAAGTAGAGTGAAGTGATGAATCTAAATCCATGTAAATCCAATATGTCCGTATATATATCGGTATAGATGTATTCTGGTCGGTTGCTAATTGCAGTTGGTGGGCCTCTCCTCAGGGATCAGTGGCATACGTACCGCAGCAGGCCTGGATACAGAATGCCACCCTGCGGGACAACATCCTGTTTGGGAAACCCTACGATGAGCAGAAGTACTGCTGCGTTCTGGAGGCCTGTGCCCTAACTCCTGACCTGGGAGTGCTGCCTGGAGGAGATATGACTGAGATAGGCGAGAAGGTACAAAAAAGAGACACTTCCATTCATTTAGTAAATGCTTTTTGTTTCTATTCTCAGGCTTTGCTTCTTCTTTCTTATATACGTTATACCGCTGAAAAGAAATCGCGTGGTGGATTCTGCTGACATGTCTCGATCCCGCAGGGCATCAACCTCTCCGGTGGGCAGAGACAGAGGGTGAGTCTGGCCCGAGCCCTGTACAGCGACACTGACGTCTACCTCCTGGACGACCCGCTGTCGGCCGTGGACGCCCACGTGGCCAAACACATCTTTGACAACCTCATTGGTCCAGAGGGGGTGCTGAAGGGCAAGGTGAGGAGTCAGTTTGTAAAAAGCCCATGTCAACAACACTGCAGAGGTGAAGGACCTATAACATACTGAATGGTTCGTAAATATATGGCGCAGCCTCAGAGAACTGCTGTCATGACTCAATTCAATAGAGGAAGTTGTGTGTGACTTTTTTATCACAGAGGAAATGGCATCTTTTATCAGTTTTATTGCACATATATGACACAGGTTTCTGATAAGAGCTGGTTGACTTCCTGTTTGACTGGGTTCTGTTGGGAAAGTGCAAATATTATGTCACTGAATCCGTAATAAAAAGTTGTGCCTGTGTTTGTCTGTGATATAATGTCTATAGTAGTTTATCACATCAAAGAAAAAGAAACAACCAATGTTTCTTTTGTTCTTTGACTCCAGACACGTATTCTAGTGACACATGGCATCAGCTTCCTGCCTCAGGTGGATAACATCATGGTGATGGTGGACGGCAGGATGTCGGAGATGGGCTCCTACCAGGAGCTGCTCAATCAGAACGGAGCCTTCGCAGAGTTTCTCAGGAACTACGCCCTTGAGGACATCGTAGAGGAGGAAGTGGCTACTGGTAGAGCATCACCTCACATTTTATGGTTGAGCTTCATTGAAAAAGCACATAACATACTGCTAACAATGCTTTCTACAGAGGAGTCGATTGAAGAAGAGGAACTGTTCCCCGAAGACGCCCTTAGCAACCACACAGACATGGTGGACAACGAGCCGGTGATCAATGAGGCCAAGAGGAATTTCAGAAGGTAAAGGAACTATTTATTTCCAACCACCTTCAAGGATACATATTATTTTCATATATTCTGCCCTTTTCTCTTGAATGAGATCAGAGAATAAATGCCAGACAGTAAACTGCGACTGACGGGATATTATTATTTGGTCATACAGGAGACACGCTCTTGTCCACTCAACGCCGATGTGTGTTTTTCGGCTTGTCCGTCTGTACAAATGTGTCCGTCTGTCAGGAAGTCCTGCAGAGAATTTCTTCAAATTTGGTCCAAACGTCCACCTGGTCCACCAGATTTTGGTGTGTCGAAAGTTAAGGTCACTGTGACCTCACGTCCGTCCGGTCAGTTCTCGTAAATGCGATATCTCGGTAGCGACTTGAGGTAGTTTCTTTTAATTGGCTGCAAACGTCCACTTGCCCACGAAGGACGAGCTGATGGGATTTTGGAGATCAAACGTCACTGTGTTCCCACGTCAAAATATGCCACATACATCCAAGGATTCAAATTTGACGGTCAAAGGTCACTGTAACATCACAAAACAGATCTCACTCAATAATTCCTATGCTAAGCATGACGATATCACAAAATGTCTTAATGGGATAAAGTGACAACATTTTGAACAGACATGGACGCAAACTGCAACTCAACTGGCCGGTGGAGGCGCACGACCGCAAGGTGCTAATTGTGGCCGTAACATGGAGGTCATCTTTGCTCCCTTCGCAGGCAGATCAGCATTATTTCAGCAGACGGAGAGAACCCCAAAGGCCGCTCGGTGAGGAGACACGGCTGCAGCCAGAGGAAACCCTTCGATCAACAGGAGAAGAAGAAGCCACACGAGATGCAGAAACTCATCCAGGCGGAGACGGCGGAAACCGGCAGGGTCAGTCTTTTGTCCTGCAGATTTCTTTAATCAGCCACTTCTGTTTTACAGGCCTACAGATAGACCTTTTGCTGAGGCCTGTAGCTTTTCATTTTAAGGGCAATGTTTTGGCAAATTTAGATACTAACGGACTGAAAAGACCTAATTCAAATGCCAAGCTGCGGATGAATGGGCTCTTATGAGTAAATATGAATTTGCTTTATTAATTATATCGGGAGGCATTACCCCTAATATGATATAATAGAAATATTCACAATACTTACGTACATAATATTTCCCATGTAACCATTTTCAATCATAGACACATCAGATCAGGCTATAGTGTAGGCGTGCTCTGTTTCTGAGGGGTCTGATCAAAGTAATAGTTCTTATAACAGTTCAATATTAGCTTCAAAATAGAATCTGAACTTCTTTGTCATCATATCCTCAAATCCTCTCCACAGACATAACATTGCAACATCACATTATTACTATTACAAATCCTTATGTACAGAAATCAACAAATAAAATCATATACATATCTATAAGGGCACACGGAGAGCGTAGACCTCTGTCAAGGCTGTTTCCACTCACCAGGTGAAATCAAAGGTGTACCTGGAGTACGCCAAGGCGGTGGGAATTCTGCTGTCAGTGTTCATCTGCTTCCTGTACGGCTGCCAGAGTGCAGCGGCCATCGGAGGAAACATCTGGCTCAGCCAGTGGACCAATGACGCCTCGACAAATCAGACAGAGAATGTTCATATGCGGGTGGGGGTGTATGCAGCACTGGGCATTACACAAGGTAAGAAACACTTGAGTGGCATAATGAGCATTATAGGAAGCACAACATCTTCTCAAAGTCAAGCCCCAGTCATGTTTATGCATTTCTACAGAAGCTGCCTTTTATTCCTCTCTGTCTCAGAGGGTTTTATGTTTTTTAATGTTCATCACCGGAGTGCCTTCATTATCAATTTGATTTATATATTGAATTAATCCACCATCTTTTTGCCTCCTTTATTCACCATTTTGTGCATGCATATGTAGACATTTGGGACATACTGACAAATGCTAAGGCTTTTTATTTAAAAAAGCTTTTTAAATAAAAAAAACCTTTTATTTAAAAGTAAAGAATAGAAGGGGAAAGTAGACTTCAAAATCTGTATGGATTTAGATGCATTTCATATTATTATTATTATTATTATTACATAGCTACACACATAGACACTCCCACATACATCTTACCCCAGTTACCTGCTTCCATATACATTTATATTTGGGTTGTGGCATTAGTTCACCGGCAGCAAGATGAATCTATTTTACGTTTTAAGTTGTTGTTGTTGTTTTTGCATTGCTGATCATGTTCGGGAGATCCGACCATTATGTTTTCAGGTTTTATGTGCTGCCACATCATGGTGCCGACATTATTTCTGAACAGCTGCTTTAACTCCATGGTGCCAAATGTCACTTCCAACCTCACCAGCATCTTGTTGCAGACTGCGTTGAAATAAACCGAATGTACTGTATTTGCCTTGCAGCCAGTTGAACTTTTTTTTTTCTGCAATAAGCCGGTGGAGGACATTCAAGTGGCTGTGGATGTGTAGTGGACATGCGCTCACTGTGTCTGCTAGTAATTCCATTACTTTCTTTCTCATGCTGCAGTAAAAACCTTTCCCTCTCCAATATCTTACCTCCCCCCCCCCCTCCATTCCTACTCCTCTGATTCAACACCATCCCAGGTATCTTGGTCATGATCTCTTCCTTCACATTGGCCATGGGGAACATCGGCGCAGCGCGGAAGCTGCACTTTAACCTGCTCACCAACAAATTTCACACGCCCCAGTCTTTCTTTGACACCACGCCTTTAGGACGCATCATCAACCGCTTCTCCAAGGACATTTACGTCATAGACGAGGCTCTCCCGTCCACAGTGCTCATGTTCCTGGCCACCTTCTTCGTCTCTCTCTCCACCATGATAGTTATCGTTTCCAGCACACCCATCTTTGCCGTTGTCATAGTGCCACTGGCTCTCGTATACGTCTTTGTGCAGGTACTCGAGCCGGAAAATGTTGCCTGTGTGCCAGATGAGCCTCTCTCCTCCTCTTTTTTTTCCCCTTCTTTTTCGCAAATGTCCTCTTCCTGGGGTGGCATGCCGCATGCATGTTGGAGCAGCAGCTTTATTAACCTTTCCAGTTTCAGCCTTTGTCCCTCCCGTCGTCGGTGATGAGCCTGCTTCCACACACTCCAAAAAGACTAAATTCTGAAGTTGATTTTCCCAAAAGTACCATTACTCAGCCTTTAGTGGTTCATGATCTCCATCTAGTGGTGGACCAGTGTTAATACAACTGGAGCCTCTTCCTATCATAGGATTGTAATGTGTAGCCTATGCATGCTCGTCAAGTCTTTTTATTAATTTATTTTGCTCAAATAAAATAAAGTAAATAAATAAAGTTGTTGTCTGGTCAGATAAAGGTAGTTTCTGTGTGAGTATCTGCGGATCACAACAACATCTTCCTCATAATAATTATATACAGAAGGATCTTAGTCCGAGGTCAGCAAGGGTTTGCTTTAATGACCGCTGTAACTGGAGATACGTTCTTCAGATCTGGTGATACATGTATCTAAATTAGGCAGATATGGAGAGTTCATACACATACAATATAGGTAACATTAAATAAACGGTGATTCATTGGAAATGAGCAGGTCTCATGTTACATTTTGGTGTCATGTTACAACACTGTTGTAAACCACTGTGTCACACACAGTTTAGATTTAGCTTTTAGCCGCCTGTCAGTCATCAATGAGATTCATCGTTTGCTGTTTTATACACAGGATGCTGTCAGGGTCGAGACCAGAAGGCATGTGACCAATCCACATCAAAAATGATTTCTTTAAGCTGCAGACTAGTTGGCCTCACGCTACGTTGAGGAATTGGAATCGGTATCGGTGTGAAATAAAGAGTAGCCGTTGGTTTGGCTCTTATAAGGACAAATCCATCGAAAGCGGTCGCCTGTGTCGGTCTTCCCCAATCAGCACAACTCTCATCGGCGTACCCCCGAAGTACCCATCCCCATCCCTCCTCCCACTCCTCTACTTTTAGGGAACTGTGGCGGCGCACAAGAAGTGATGTTTTTCTGTCTGTCTGCGGCACACGTTTTCATTAGACATTAGGAACAGGTTCCTCCATCTAACGCAGGTGTTGTTGTGTTGTCACACTTGACCCCCTCTCTCCCCCCCCCCCCCCCCCCCTTCTCGCAGGTGCGCTGTTGTTGGCTAACTGCCTGTTGTGCCGGGCCTACAGTATGCTGAAAGCGGCCAAGCTCACGCACCAGAACATGCTCCAGGGGGTCCTGCGAGCCCCGCAGGCCTTCTTCGAGAGCACCCCCACTGGGCGGTTACTGAACCGCTTCAGTAAAGACGTGGATGCTATAGACTCCCACATCCCAGACAATATTGACATATGGATGCGCACTTTCTGGTACACACTGAATGTGCTGCTCATATGCTCTGCTCTCACCCCAATGTTCCTCATAGTCATAGCCCCGTTATTGCTGTTCTATTGGTGGGTTCAGGTAAATAGGAAACGAGTCTTCTCATTCATTAATACAACATGCATGTCTGAGAGAGAGAGAGAGTGCTGGTAGACCTTTGCATGTGGTTGAGGCAGTCACTGCTGTTCTAGTGCTGTAGGTGCAGTGTAGTCGTAGCTGGCTGAAGCATTAATGAACCAGCGTAGTTTTAAAGACTGCGGAAGCTCTCGTCAGCAGCACCACCACCTGGTTCAGTTGGCCACACCTAAGTTATATTATGAATTCAGATTTCAAAAAGTTTGGCCAATCTCTTCCAGTTATATTACATTTGTATTTAGAGGCAGAGCTGCTCTGGAGGCAGAAATAATCCCATAGTTGTACTTCACAGTGTTTGTTCATAACTAAGCTCAACTACTGTTCTGTTAATCAGCCGTCTACGCACAGAAAAAAGCCACCTCCAGTAGGTTAAACGGTATCTGTGCAAGCTTGTTTTGTCATAGTGTTACACAGCTTTGCTATAATGGGTTGCTGTAGTAGCTTCTGCACTCTGAGGCTTAATGAAGGTTATTGCTGCCGCACGAGCATCTCTGTCTGTCTGTCAGGGTCCAGGCTGTCAGAGCCGGGTGAACTGTGGTCGCTGGAGAACAGCAGTTGTTGATGGTGGTTTGGTTAGTTTTGATGGCTGCAGTAGTGATTCAATTTGTGTAAACATTAATAAGGCAAATTTAAGGAAGCCCTGAATGGAAAGTGAGTGAAAAGCAATTCTGGTGGTCTATTTTCTAAGTCTGAATCTAAATAGCTTTTTCTGTTGTGATTTTTATTTCTTCAACTGTGAAAACCGGTGACAAAATTTTGGCTAGACATACCTTGGTTACACGATTATGTAAATTAATTCTCACCTGGTAGAAAACGTGAAGGCTTAGAAAGTCCTGTTTTCAAGTGGTGATGCACTTCAGCCTCTTGTGGACAAAAGGGACAACAACAAATACTCAAAAATTATCCTGATTAAAAATAAAACTCCCACAAAACCCTTTTCACCTGTTGTAAAGTCATAAACACTCGATCAGACGAAATGGATGACCAGAAGTTCTTCTTCTCACTTTCATTCAGGGCTTCTGTACTAATTCATCCAAACTAATTCTTTGCAAAGTAATTGCTTGTGGCTTGCAAATATGAATGTGATTAGAATATGTGATTCTCACGAGGTAAAAGGCAAATAGGGCGTGGCTCTTCTTTGTGTTCATATTGAGAGATTAAGATTATTGAGATCAAGAGATCAGGTTAAAGTGTAGTATTGTAATGGCCATCTAAAATGTGATGACACAGTTTCTTGTGATGGAAACACACTCCTGTACTTGACCTAAAGATGACACAGCATGGCTCTGCTATGTAAACACAGCCTGTAAAGGGGCTCTCCATCCATTTTTTAAGTTTAGTTCACTTGTCACAAGGATTACTTATCAGTCTGTGAAAACAGTTGTGTAATGTTTTCTATGGGGTTCTGGAGGGAGCTTTCCAGACTTTGAAAAACAAAACGAAATACCCTAGATGATGTCACCAGGGTTACCTCAGCTTTGGCATGAGACTTAACCTTTTTACCAGATAGACTGTATTGCTATTTCCAGCTTGACCCGTACTAGGGAATACAAGCCAGATATCTCTGCAGGCCTCTGCTGTTTTTTTTTGTGTGTTTTTTTTGTTTTAGCCTTAAGGATCAGGAAAACGTCTCAGAGGAAAAAAAGATAGTCAATATATCTCTCAAGCATTTATACTTAGAATATCACAAATGAGTAAGAACAGTGGTAGTCACTACATTTATATTAGAGTTGAAGTTCACAGGTTTTTTTCGGGTCTGTGTGTGTGTTTACCCTAACTGGACCTCCAAATGACCAAAATCGTCTGTACTAACACATGCTCATACTATTCCTGTGGCGTTGTCATGGCGATCCATCCCTCCTGCATGGCCTGCTTCTTTGCTGACTCTGTCTCTAATCGTAGCTTCTGCGTGAATAATACACCGCTCTCTGCACAAATATGATAAACTACTGAACTTTTCAAAAGGCCAAAGTAATTGTATTTTGTTCTTAGACTATGAATGTATAATTTACAAACACGTGTGATGACAAAACAAAGCACCTGCAGTTGAACCCATTTTACTTACTGTACCAAGTTATCATGCAACAGGTGATATTTCACGTGAACCTGCAGACAAGACCCTGAAGTGAATGCAGGAGACTTATGTGGCCTCCAAAAACCTCTAAACTGGAATGTAAAAATGAGCACTGCTGGTGTTTTGCTCACACAGGTTTTCTTTATTCATGCATGCATGCGAGTGTGTGTGTGTGTGTATGTGTGTGTGTGTGTGTGTGTGTGTGTGTGTGTGTGTGTGTGTGTGTGTGTGTGTGTGTGTGCATGGGTGTGTGGGCTTGTCTGTGTGCACCATCATTTTTTAATATTTGAGCACCTGCGACAGCTCATTCAGTTGTAATGTTGTGTTTGTTTCTCTCCCCCTCAACCTCTATAGAGATTTTATGTGGCCACGTCTCGGCAGCTAAAGCGCCTGGAGTCGATCAGCCGCTCACCCATATACTCCCATTTCTCCGAGACCGTCACCGGCAGTAGTGTAATCCGAGCCTATGGCAGACACTCTGCCTTCGTGGTGATGAGCGATATGAAAGTGGACGAGAACCAAAAGAGTTACTACCCGGGTATAGTGTCCAACAGGTAAGTGAGTGTCCCGTTTCAGCTCGGCAGAGCGGCAGCTGTGTTCCAGTGGTTGTTGTCTTCCTCTTTTAACCTCGAACGAGGCCTTCAGTGGAATTGTTTATATTCCAGAAATTCACCGAAATATTTGACCCAAGATAAAAAGCTCAACTTTTCATATCCACATGTTTTTGAGAATTAAACACACAATATAGGACGTGTTAAATAGAACGCTTTTTAAAAACCCACACGCTCGTACCTCCAAGCAGCATTTGGTAATTTAGAATTTTACTCTTTAACTGTCAATCCAAACGTTATGTGGCTTATTTGAAAAGAGTCTTTTTGACATGACAGCTGTTTTAATTTAGCATGTTTATCAACCAACTGATTCCCCATGAGGGTAAGAGAGGCAAGAGACTGAATGTTGGAGAGTCCAGCTTTCTCTGGACGGAGTTCCCACATATGCTGGCGTCCAGCAGCATTCTGCAGGCTCGGTAATCACTTATCCAACACATGCGGTAAGTAAACAAGCAAAGTCCATCACATCCATCCTGTGGGGGATGTGAAATGCTGACTTGCCTGTATTCAATATTGGAACAAAACTAAAGCTGCAACTCTCTTACAAAAATATAAATGTTTCAACACTGGAACACAGCTGCTGCCCGCTGTTTCACGATGTCCAAAATACAGCAGTGGGATACGTTCACTCGGCTACACTTTCATACAGTAGCTGAATGTGACTTCACTCGCTACAGCGTTCTCCTACCATACACTACACTGCTGTGACCTATGACCCCTAACCCTGCTGGCTCTGTCACACAGGTGGCTCGGAGTGCGGATCGAGTTCATCGGGAACTGCATGGTGTTGTTTGCTGCTCTGTTTGCCGTGACTGGAAAGGAGAATCTGAACCCGGGCCTCGTGGGTCTGTCGGTGTCCTACGCCCTCCAGGTACGCAGCCACTATCTACGCTTCTGTCATTCACTTGGAGCCTTTAACTGTTTACACAAGTTATGTATAAATCAGCAGCCAAGGTTAGGATGTTTAAAAGTCCTAGGATATATAGGTAAGTTAGGTCAATGTATTACTTTTATTATGAAATGGGTCGCATTAATTCAATATTACCTATGTTGACGTTACAAATAACTTTTACGATTTTTTTTATGGGTCAAATTATTATGGGAAATGAGTGATGGGTTGCTCCCTAAGACCAACTCTGGCCAGTACTCAAGAATTAAAATGCAAGTTTTAGAATGAAATGGTAACCATTTTGGACAGACGTAGATGTAAACTACAACTTGAATGCTTGGCTGAGGCCTATGACCTGGAGGCGGTAGGTCTAGTCTCAAATTAGTTTATCTGTTCCACAATGTTTTCAGGTAGCCACGGGCAACATCAGAAGTAACTAGGAGGTCTCACAGAAACACTTTATACGGCTTTTAAACAACACTTGTCTGTATTGTTTTTGTAGGTGACCATGTCGCTGAATTGGATGGTGCGAATGACTTCAGATCTGGAGAGCAACATAGTAGCAGTGGAGAGAGTGAAGGAGTACTCTGAGACCAAGACAGAGGTGTGTGTGTGTGTGTGTGTGTGTGTGTGTGTGTGTGTGTGTGTGTGTGTGTGTGTGTGTGTGTGTGTGTGTGTGTGTGTGGCAATTAAAAAGCATGCATTTACTCACATTCCCAAAAACTGTCTTGCTGCCAAGTCCACTTCTCAAACAACACAGGACCTATAAACTCTAACTAGATCCAGAAATGTCAGGTTACCTGGTGCCAACAACGGCCCCTCTGTTACATGAGACGAGCAGGGCATTTGTACTGTAGACCGTGTACTCTTTCAGCAGCCATCACAGTGGGTGCCCCTTCTAGAGCTGCTATAGTTGTTAGTGAACACTTTTGGAGCATCCAGTGCGTCTCAGAGGTGGAATAAATGTCTGGCAGCACCTCAGTGACTCTCTGAGTTTGTTTTTTTGAGTGATAGACAAATCTGTTCTGCTAAAAGCCAAACAAGCTGATGAGTTGTTCAGACGGTTTTCCACGTTAGAAATGCTGCTTTTGTGTTGACAGGCCCCCTGGGAGGTGGAGGACAAGAAGCCCCCACCTGAGTGGCCCGCGGAGGGGAACGTGGAGTTCCACGACTACAGCGTTCGATACCGAGAGGGGCTGGATCTGGTCCTAAAGAACCTCACGCTGAGCGTCAAAGGAGGAGAGAAGGTGGGGGCGGTGTGGCGAGGCGATCAATACGCAAACAAAATGTGGTTCAGCGGGTTTCACTAATCCCCGCTGTGTGTTTGTTTCCGTACAGATTGGTATCGTGGGTCGCACAGGGGCCGGCAAGTCCTCCATGACTCTCTGCCTCTTCCGATTGCTGGAAGCTGCAGCCGGAGAGATCACCATTGACGGGGTGAAGATATCTGAGTTGGGGCTGCATGACCTGAGGTCCAGACTCACCATCATTCCACAGGTACACAACACAAGAACAAGATTAAAACACTTCAGCTTGACAGATATCAGACTTCAAAGCCCAGTGACCTGGAGCCTCTGACAGCACCATTTAGTGATATTACTCTTTCTCACAGTTCTACACATAATATCATTCTTGACAGCAGCATTGCTGAGATTTCGTTTCAGGCAAATCGTATGTATATTTTGTTTGTTCAGTCGGTAGTTAAATCCATTTGTCCATACTACAAGTTACGGCCTGGAACTGTTTCTCGGTTGGGAGTGACTTCCTGGTTACTTGTCCTCATCAATCCACCAGCGGCAAAGACATTTGCCTGGCCAGGAAATTACTACGCTGTGAAACCACAAATTGTTTCAATGGCTAGTCTTAGAGGTGTTTTTTTTTCTTTCATTTACACACCTTTACACACAGCAAAGGCTTTCGGTTTCCCCTGTTTTCAGTCTTCATAGTGAGCTAAACTGAACGCCTGCTGGTTCTAGTTTCATATTTAGTGCACAGATAGGAGATAAGAGAAATGTCATCTCTCATCAAGAGAGCAAATAACTATTCCTTTAAAAATGGAATAGTCAATCAATAGAAAAGGGCTTCTTGATATAGTTATAAATTGATATTGTTGGTTTTGGACTGGTGGTTAGATAAATCCAATAATTCACCTTGTGCTCTGGGAAGTTAAGATGAGCATTTTAAACAGAATATGTATAATGTAATGTTTAAAAGCTACTGCAAAGCCACAAAGGAAATTGCAGAATGTCTCTTGCTGGATTTGAACCTGAGTCTTCTGTTTCTCTTCCACACCTGCAACGTTTTCTTCTCTGCCACAGGAGCCCGTGCTCTTCTCAGGCACACTGAAGATGAACCTGGACCCCTTTGAGAAGTACAGTGACGAGGAGCTGTGGAGTGCTCTGCAACAGTCCCACCTCCACAAGTTTGTCAGCAACCAGTCGGCAAAACTGGAGCTGGAGTGCTCCGAGGGAGGAGAGAACCTCAGGTTGGCTCAGAGGGGAAGAGATGCAGTAACCCAGTGTTTGAGTAGTTTTAGTTAGTAGTCTAATCGTAGGCTCTCTGTAGCGCTGAGTTTCATGTGCCGTTGTGTCTACAGTGTGGGCCAGAGGCAGCTGGTGTGTTTGGCTCGAGCTCTCCTGAGGAAGACGAGGATCCTCATCCTGGATGAAGCTACAGCTGCGGTCGACCTGGAGACGGATGATCTCATCCAGTCTACCATTCGGACTCAGTTTGAAGACTGCACCGTCTTTACCATCGCTCACCGACTCAACACAATCCTGGATTACACAAGGTCCAACATACATGAATGCTTGCTTGAAAAAATACATTGCAGCAGCAAAATGTATTTTAGACCCCTAAAATATCCGCATTGGTCTAAGTGTGCGCTATATTTTGAATATTTTCGCCTCGTTTCCGTGCGGTCAGACAGCTCTTTCCAACGGAGGAACTGAAGCCGTTATAGATGCTCAAAGCCATCGGACTCCTTCGACAAAAAGTTTTTACTTTTTACTATCGCTGCCTCGATTGGTTAGATCAGGGTTCCTAATAAATAAATCCGTCCCGCCAGGGGGTCCAGTCCGGCCCACGGGATAATTGTTAAAATTGCAAGAAAAAAATAAATAAATACCCGAGTAGTATCAGAGGATCTGAACCTCTGATTGTAAGATGGGCATGTTAACCATTGAGCCACAGTTGCAATTGATTGTAGCACTGACATTACTAAAAATATGGGAATCTACAGAGTAAACAGTGGGCTAATGTCTGAATTTTTGGTCTTTATGTTTCTAGTTTATTGCAGAAAGACCTTTTTAAAATAGGGTTTATCATCCAAAAAGCTTCACCAATGATTTAAACATAGAGAAATATTGTCATTATGTAAGCGTTATTATGCTATGACTTTCTGGTCCGGCCCACTTGAGATCAAAATGGGCAGCATGTGGCCCCTTAACTAAAATTAGTTTGACACCCCTGGGTTAGATAGTTAAGAAAATCTAACAGCAAGGTAAAGCGTTGAAAATATTCTAAATATAGCATGCATTGATCGTTTTTTGGGCTAAAATAAATGTCTCTGCTGCCCTCCGTCCGCAGCGGTAAATTGCTTTACGCTTGTCAAACTGGCAACGTTCCGACTGTCGTCTACTGTCGGTCACAAATAAACAAATGAAGACGAAGGTGGAATTTAGCCTTAAATGTGTATGTAGATGCATTTATCTGAAAAGTATCCAGGCTTTGTGAATGACTTCCTCTCTCCTCTCTCTGTCCTTGTAGAGTGCTGGTGTTGGACAAGGGACAGATAGCAGAGTTCGACACTCCAGCAAACCTCCTGTCCCAGAGAGGCATCTTCTACGGCATGGCTAAAGATGCAGGGTTGACACAGTAGAACTGCCTTCTTTCCCTCAATGTTAAAAACCCGGGTTCAGTCTGACTTTTTAAGCCTGGCAGTGGAACTGAAGAGTACACTCGCTGAAGGTTTTGAATTAAGGCTGAACTGCTTTGCGGACTTGGATGGATTAGCAGTTGCATACAGGTGTGGTGTTTGTCTGAACCCGCATCGGGACCTTTACGTACTCTTCTGTGATTGTCTTAACTTTCCGGCACTGACTGTATTGTCTTGGGTGGCAAACATGGTCTCGTTGGCATCTAAATAGGAAAAAACAAGCCATATGTGCAAATACTAGTTGATCGAAGTCTGCCCTTTAGTGCCTTCTGCCAGTGGGATGAAGAAAGCCAGTGAATGTATCATTTTCTAATCGGCTGTCTGCTGTAAAACAGTGAGAAAAAAAAAAAAATTAGGAACTTTTTTTATTTAACTTTTTAAATACTGTGCCACTGTACTTTCCTCATAAGAAAAAAGAAAACCATACACTTTTGTGATAAACCCACTTATTTTTGTACTGTACGGTTATTTAAGCTACTTTTTAAATAATTGTATCATCTAGGGAAGTTTTCTCAGTTAAATATGTGATTCTTTTGTGAACCAAATCTATTAAAACTTGAATTCTGTACCACCAAAATATGAATTATGATAATGCCTTTATAACAAACAAAAAGGAAGAACAATGTTTGTGTGCTGCTTTGTTATGATATTTAAAAATTATATTCAAGGGAATCAAATCTAATCTAGGGGTTAATGATCAGATTTAAAGAACAGAACTCATTAGGAATGAAAATTCCCCAATTTTGAGTGCCGCGCAAATAAATATATGATATAATATATACATACATATATTATTATATATATGATATATATTATAATATTATAGGTTAGTTAATGGTTAATGTAAGTAGGATGAAATTCACTCCATTGCCAGTTTATTAGTTGCATCTAGAAAATGCTGTTTCATTTGAATGCACTGGCAGCTAAAATCATCATTGATTTACATAAATGGGGTGAGCAAAACTATTAGGAACACCTCCTGGTATGTATTTGAAATATAATAAGAAACTGTAACTGAAAATGTAATTACTCCAGTCGTCCACTAGAGCGTGCTCAAAGCCAATCTGGGAACCACCAGAAGTCTCCAGTCCCCTGACTCACTGTGGCTTGATGTTTCGCAGATAAGCTGCTTCTCAACACTTTCCTCCTATTTCTGATGCTTTGAAACACACACTATCTTCTGTCTCTACAATATGCCAAAAGCCCCTACGGGACATGGCGGGTTTGGCTCTGGCCATCTGATGACGCAAGTGAGAGGAAGATTGTAGATTGTAGTATGTCATTTGTCTGTCCCTTGACGTTTTGCCTAAGGACCTGAGCCCGGTAGTCCATTCATGCATGGTACAGTATATAAGCTCATTATCAGGTGTTCAATAGTCTAATGTCAGCTAAACTGAGTTTCCGAAGCGGTTTGGTTTGATCAAAGACCAGAAACTTTACTCATCCAAATTACACAAGAATGTAGTTGAGGATTTGTTCTAATCACTGTATCCTTTTATTGAAGCTTGAATCCTCAAATAACCTCCAGTGAGCGAGAGGTTATAATTTTGTGCTTTTATTATTTCATTGATATTTCCTGACAGAAAAAATAAGCCTATCATTTCCTGCCTGTTCGTAGCCCCGAGATGTATCCGTCTTCACCTGGTTTGACAACAGGTTGTTAATTCCGCCTCCAAATGAAAAGTTTCTACATGACTGTTCAGACTGTGTGAGGGCCGGGCAGGTTGAGCCAACTTCTTCCCGTATTCGGGATGTGTCTGGATAAATCTTTTCTTGCTAAGTTTGTACATATCAACATGGATTTCTGCAGTTAGGTTGAACAGAAAGTGTCCATAAGAGAACTACAAGAATGAACGTGGTCCATGAATCAGAAAGACCCAGACACACAATGGCTGTTCAAATAAGCTGATATAGTTAAGCATACATGTAGAATGTGTGCAGTTGTTTGTCATTGGCAGCGAAATAGAGCAAATATAATCCTTCTTACAGGATTGAGACCTGCAGCTCTGGAAGTTTGGCAGACTCGAGATAAACAGGCTATATTTATTTGCTTGTCACACACACACACACACACACACACATATGCACTCACAGAAATCCCCATGTCTGCATCAAGAACAAACAGTCCTACACAAACACTTGGAGACAGCGTGAGTCCACTGTTATTGCACTGGAAGGCAGTCTAATAGCCGCACTGTCCTCGGCTGAACTGTGGAGGAAACCAATCAGAGAAGTTCACACATGCAGGAAAGGAGCGAGCCATTACACCTTCATTCATTAAATGCGCTGCCAAACATACACACACACCCACTGTGGAGCACATCACCTGATCTTCAAAGTCTCTGTCCTCACCTCACCTCTGCTGGCCTATGCGAGACGGATTGGCAAAAAGGGGGGTGTATTAAGGTTGGGTTTGCTATTTTAGGTTTCAAATGTATACGAAGCCAAACCCATTAATTAAAACCTGATCATGCATGCTGGCTGGTAACCTGTTGTAACGTTGCAATGTCCTGCCGCCTGCGTTTGCAACGGCCTGCGTTCCCGTTTATTTTTTCTGGAATGTGTGTGTTCTTAAGATTTCCAAAGAATCCACATGAAGTGGTCGTGTTGACATAATCCTGTGTACAAAGACACGCTGTGTAGTGTGGAACATGTATACTGTTCACTTTAAGTCGATGATTGGTGAAAGAATGGAAATGGTTGTGCAGCAGCAGTCACGTATCACCGGTCACATGCTGAGAAAACCTCTTAATCAATATAACATTTACTGCACATGTATATGCGATGTGTTCCAGGGTTATGAATGTGTGTTTGTACGTCTTTCAGTTCACACTATTTAATTTATTGTAAGCTAAACCGTTTATTTACTAATAGTAAATAGTAAACGTGTTATACAGTACAACTTTATAAGAATAAAGGAAAATTATAAAGTGTGTTTAAGGCAGTGATTCAGTCAGTTGCAATTATACTTATACAGGACCGAGCACCATGTGGCTCTGAATATGCATCAAGTCCCTCTGTATTTTCCTATTCAGTTTGAATTACATTATATTTATTTTTGCCACCAAACTATCTAATGTAATACTGCAAACTGAAGGGAATAAGGTCAGTATTGTAACTTATTTCACTTTGTAAAACTTTGTAAATTTCCTAAAGGAAATGTTTATTATTGGTGATCACAATTATAAGAGGATCGTTTCCCCCATTTTCTGACTGATCTGTTTGTCAGATGTATTACGCAGGTGAAAGAGTTTTTCTACACATTATAATAATGTGCAGAAAAAAAAATCATGCTCAAATAAATTACAATCTCCTAATGTTTGTTAAGCACATCCTCTTATTAAAAAGTAAATGTATAAAAAAATAAATTATATTTTCCAAGAACCCTGTTTCCAAGAACCCTGGCACCATGCAGACTCTACCATGGAAAATGATCCTGGAGAAGTTTAGTAAAATAAATAGTATTTTGTTGCAGCAAAAACAAATTTGTTGAAATGATGAGACCTAGAAAATGTTAAGTAAACAATCTTAATGTTATTAAATGGATCTGATTTAAAACAGGAGTGATGGTCAGAAGAGTTTCTATTCTTTCAACACAGGTAAGCATATATATATATATCTATATATATATATATATATATATCTATATATATATATCTCGATTTACATCTTTACATATGAAAATACTCAGTGGGTTCTAACTGAAAGGAATAGTGTACCATCATAATCAGTCCACTAAACCCAAAGTACACATGGTTTGTAGAAACGACCAATATGCGCTATTGTTGCAATTGTATTTTAATTTCGTGCAATCATCAAACCATATATATATATATGTATATGTATATATGTATATGTTGCATATATATTTTTTAAAGCAACAAATTCCCCGCTTGTCTCTTCTCTCCGTGCGTCTTTGCGCGCGCTGCGCTCCGGCGCCGCTGGAGCCCGCAAAGGGTTAAACGAGGTTACCAGCAATGCTTTTAACAGGTAGGTGCCCCGCCAGCCCCAGCCCAAAGCTCGCCGCTGACTTTTTTAAAAGCTTCCTCCAACATCTCGGCAGCAACTCATACCTGTCATGTTGCGAGGAACTTGGCTAGTCACGTCCACGGTGACGGCTGCAGCTGCTCACAATAAATAGCGCATCTTCGGCCGCAGCAGAGGGCTCTCCAGCTGGATCCATCAGCTGACACGCATCGGACTCACACGCGTGGGACTTGCCACTGAGTTGCGTCGTCGTTTCACCGACTTTTACACCCAGAGCCGTGGAGTTTTTCTTAATAATTGCTGGAAATATCAGAAATCTACCGACTTCAAAAGAAAGAGAGAAAGAAGAAACAAGTCTTCAGCACGTGTTGAGTTGTGTTCCGCTCTGGAGATGTGGTGGATGCTGTTTCCACGCTGGATCTGGTTCCTGGCGTGTGTGTCGGTGTGGATGGAGCAGCAGGACGGAGTGTTGCCCGATGCCACCTACTCGCACCTGGGGGTCTGCCCCAACGACATGAACCCCAACCTGTGGGTGGATGCCATGAGCACCTGCACACGAGAGTGTGAATCTGATCTGGTAATGTTAAAGTAGCCTTTCCGAATGAAGTGTTCTCACGTTATGATCTATTAACGCAAATTATATTTTAATTATTCATTTTCTGCTCTGCATTGTAATGCATCTCTATTCTGTTATTTATCATTGTTGAGTGGATGGAAATGCCTTACAGATGCCAGCTGCCTCCCGCATCTGTAACTCTTTCTTCTCTTGCAGGAGTGCGAGTCCTTTGAGAAGTGTTGCCAAAATGTGTGCGGGAACCGGAGCTGTGTGGCGGCCCGTTTCCTGGACGGGAAGAAAGGCCCCATGGGAATGCCCAAGGAAGCCACCTGCACCAGTTTCATGTGCACCCAGCAGGGGTCCGAGTGCGACATCTGGGACGGCCAGCCAGTGTGCAAGTGCCGGGACCGCTGCGAGAGGGAACCGCACTTCACCTGCGCATCCGACGGCATGACCTACTACAACAAGTGCTACATGGACGCAGAGGCTTGCTCCAAGGGCATCGCCCTGGCCGTCGTCACGTGCCGCTTCCACCTCACCTGGCCCAACACCAGCCTGCCGTTGCCCCAGGCGACCACTCTTCGTCCAACCACTGCTCCTCTTCAGGTGACCATCCCGCCTCCCACCGAGCCCGAGGCGCTCGCCGTGGTCAGCAGCCCCACCCACCTGACTGTGACCGTGGGGGACACCGCCAGCTTCCTGTGCGACGTGTCGGGTCGCCCCCGGCCTGAGATCACCTGGGAGAAGCAGCAGCCGGAGGGGGTGGAGAGGCTGGCCATGGGGCCCAATCATGTGCAGGGCAACATGGTGGTCACTAACATCGGTCAGCTGGTCATCTACAACGCCCAGCCGCATGATTCAGGCGTCTACACCTGCACGGCTCGAAACCCTTCCGGCTCGGTGCGGGCCGACCACCCGCTAACTGTGCTGCCCACGGAGCCACCCGAAACCCGCGCGCCCAAGTATGTGACCCACTGCGTGCCCGAAGAGTGCCTGAATCCTCCCGATAACCCCAAGGATTGTGGGAGCGAGATGGAGAAGGTCAGCTGGTCCTACGAGCCCAAAACCAACAACTGCTTCTCCTTCACCCACTGCCACGTCGACAACCAGCAGCCCAGGAAGGTGTTCCAGACTTACGAGGAGTGTATGCAGTGCTGCGGGCCCGAGCTTTCGGGCCCCTGCGGGCTCCCCAGCATGCAGGGGCCCTGCAAGGCCTACGAACCGCGCTGGGCTTACAGCAGCAACCTGCGGCAGTGCCAGTCCTTCATCTACGGCGGGTGTGAGGGCAACAACAACAACTTTGAATCCAAAGAGGCCTGCGAGGAGATGTGCCCCTACCCGAAGAACCACCACTGCAAGGCCTGCAAGCCGAGAGGCAAGATGGTGACGAGCTTTTGCCGGAGCGACTTCGTCATCCTGGGCCGCATGACAGAGCTCACGGAGGAGAAGGACTCGGGCCACGCCCTCGTGAGCGTGGAGGAGATCCTGAAGGACGAGAAGATGGGTCTCCGCTTCTTCGGAAAGGAGCCCCTCGAGGTCACCTTCCTCAACATGGACTGGAATTGCCCGTGCCCGAACATCACGGGCGCCGCCGCCGAGGGACAGGTCATCATCATGGGCAACGTGAGCGACGGCATGGCCGTCCTTCAGCCGGAGAGCTTCGTGGGCTCCTCCAGCCCTCGCCGTGTACGGAAGCTGAGAGAGGTCATCTCCAAGAACACGTGTGATATTCTCAAAGCGATCACCAACAGCCCGCAGTAGGGTTAGGATTAGGGGTATAACGTGTTCATAAAGTTTAGGTTAGACTACACCAGGCTGCTCTCTTCTGAGCCTTAACTGCAGTATTTTAGGACCATCCTCTACATTTAATGGATGTCTTGCTTGTTTTTGAAAGTCTTCAGGATTCCCGATGAGGTACCCTGTCTGTTATGGCACGGCCATTGGTGTTGTTGATTGAAATACCATGTATGTGAACACGAGGGACATCCATCATGATCCTCTTGTTGCCTTAATCCCCCAGACTCCGACTCCCCTCATGCCCTCTCTTGCCTCCAGCCGAAATGGAGGCTGCAGACTTTGCATTGAAGCGCAAAACAGACACGATTGAGTTTGATTTTTATGGACATAATTGAAGCGTCGCAATTTTTTCGATTGTTTTATTTTCACCTTTGATATCTGTTCACACTTCTTGCTTCATATATTTAACCCTTATCTTTTTTCAGTTTCCGTGTTGTATAAATGCATCCTCATACCCGTGTAGGGTATTGCACATACAGTACGACAAGATACGATTTGGTTCATCCAAATTAATGAGTTGTAATATATTTTATTAACAACCACATTTTGTCAGTCAGTCATTTATTTGGCATCTACTTGCTATTATGTTTTTGGCTATTTATTATCATGTATGCTTATCTTTTAATTTGTTTTTGTACTTCACGCTCTCCCTCTGAAATGATTTTGTATAAATCTACGAAGAAAATAAAGATTTGGGATTTTCCCATCACTCTCCTTTCATTTGATTTTGTTCATATAAATGTACTATTGCATTATATTCAATTACAGGGACTGAGTGGTTTCATCTTTTGAAGCTTACAGTACAAGGTCCACAGTGACTGTGGGCCCAGATCGTAGCTTGGTTTCTTTGCCTCTGTACCTGATGGAGGACAGAGAGCGGCTGCTCCTACCTGTGTGGCTACTCTGACAGGCTGTGATAAAAGAGACTAGGGAATAGCAAATTCCCCCCCCCCCCCCTCAATCCAGCAAAACAGAACCCATCCATTCTAAACACCCCTGTGGCATTGTAAAAACTTCACCCTGTTTTGCTTCGCCTCCGTGATCCAGTCTAATTGGGTAAGGAGCCCAAGCTGTAAACCTCAGATCCAATCCCAAACAAGAGTTATGTGTTTCATGCCGTGCCAGCAGGCATCTCTCTCTCTGGGTTACTAGGAAAAGGCCTTGGTGGGCTTCGACGAGGGTGTTCCACTTCCCAGATGAGATTCTGTTTCTCCCATCCAGAGCGGCCGAGGGAGGCAGGAGATCAGCCCATGTGCGGTGGTCCTTTACTGGCAAAATCACCAGGGAGTTCAAACCTGCACTTCAGCAGCTGTTGAGATGCTGAAGCAGAGAAATATTAGATCTGCAGCACCTTGGATCGCATTAGAAAGCCGTATAAACAAGGCTCACTTCAACAGCGCGAACCTACCAACAGACATTGTATCGCTTTTCAACGAACGCTGTTTATTCATTTCAAAATCACACACTTCTTATTCCCCCTGAGCGGTTACATATCCAGAATGTAGCTCCTGCGCACGTTCTGGGGTCAGTGGGTTGGATGAGTTCATACACGGAGTCACGCTGAAGGTTTTATTTGTGATTATCTCCAGCTGAGGGGTAAACTAGCATGCTCCTGTAAGATTACTGTCTGAAATGCTTCTTTAAAGCTTGGAGTGGTAATGTTGAGAAACAAGACAGATTTAGTTCCACAAATTGCTTAATCTAGGGAGAAAAGACGTCCCTTTAGGCCATATGCATTTACAAAAGTTATTATGAAAAGTGTTTCTTTGGTGTTATACATCTGTTACTCTATAGGCGTGGTTTATGACAGGATATAGTGCTGCGTGCTTGTGTGTATGTATCTATCCTATGAAAGCACATTTCAAGAGATGAATATTAATTTGAATACAATCAAAATAATAGTAGTATATCTACTATTATTTTGATAATGGTAGATAGTAATAATAGTAAATAGTAGATTTTCAATTTAAAGTAAAGTAAAGATTTTGACTTACGGTAGTAAGTCCCTGTAATGATGATATTTTCAGCTCCTCAGGCAAAGGAGAAAACATGAGAGGAAGAAGATTCTTATTATTCATTACGAGAATAAAGTATACGGTTGAGCTTTTCAGTTCCGTTTCAGTAAAGTTGTAACACCATTTTACAAAATAAATATAAATGTTGAGAATAGAGGCACAATACCATTTTGAGAATAAAATGGATATGTTAAGAATACAGTGTGAATACTATTTTGAGAATGTGGACAAAATCTTGAGAATAAACGTCAAACCTTTGAGATGAAACCACACCACATAACTTCAAAATAAAAATAGATTCTTCCTGCTCTCATGTTCCCCGTTATGCCTGGTCCTACTCTTCTGTATTTATTAGAAACCAGGAAATGAGGGAGAGAGTCGGACTGGCTCGTGGTTTGAACAACTAAACTACAGGTACGCTGTGTAACATTAAGGGATCAGCTAAAAGGGTCGGGAACCGCTGGACTATGATCTTTTCAAGCCACAGACTGGAACTTTGGGGGACACTCATGGCTTCTTACTGGTTTTCGGTGGTACATGTGTGCACTCTCTTGTCCTCTTGCGGCCAAATTTAAGCAATCACAGACACAACCAACAGTTCATCTCAGGGAACTAGTTCACCTACTAAGAACCCTCAAAACAACTTCAAACACCATCAATTATTTTTCCTCAGTGGATTTTACGTCCATTAAAAAAGAAAACACCTCTAACCACTTCAATGCGTAGTCTGGGGTCCACAAAAGCGCAATTTATTATCAATTAAGGGTCTGAATATTTGAAACATGTGTGATCCTTATTTTTGAAGTCCTTTTATGCTTTTCTAATTTGAGTCGGGCCAAGTAAAAGGGTACAAGAGTTATGCTTTGATATGCACTGTGGAATTTTCTCTCACATATTGTTTATTTTCCCTCTCAGGCTTTGCTGATTTGATGGGGTCAATGCGTTCACAAGCTCAGTTCACACAAGGCAGGAGAAGTCAGTGTGGTCCAAAAGCGAGGCTCAGATGTAGACCTGCGGCAGGTAGAGAGGACACGGCGGACAGCGGAGACCAGTACAGTAGAGCCGGTTACACACTGCGTGTATTTCTATGCTCAGCCCTCCACGTCGTGGATCCAGAAAGCGGATAGTGGCACCTGTTGAACAGATCAGCTAGCCGGGTGGTTTAGGACCTCTGATTCATGACCTGCATCTGTTATGGCCATATCATTTGGAACGTCTATTGAAAAGATACAGTAGCCACTCACACGCATTGACTGGAGATGAACAGGGTCCCATGGCAGTATATCATCTTGAGGGCAGTGACAGCCGGAAGCTTTTGAAGCCGGTAGGTGGTAGCTGCTGTGCTCTGGATGGGGAAATGATTGAGAAAATGCCTCCAATCACACTCGTGAGGCACTTCACCCCCCCAAAATGCTGCCCTGACAAAAGTGACACTTTCTCTGAAAAGGCAATAAGTGTTGGTAAAAGCCAGGAAACGATTAATTCATATAAAAGCGTCAGTAGCACTTTACAATAACTACACACTATTTAGCATTAGTAAAGCATGATTAAACACTTAATTAATAATATATAAAGCATTGTTCCAACATGAACACTCAAAGTGATAAACACAACACAAAGTGATAAACACAATAAGAACATTAATATAATGGTGATGGGGAGCGATGCCTATCAGTGGCACGAGTGTTTCATAGTTTGATTATGAGTATTTAGCTAGCTAGCTGTGACTTGTTTGCTAGCTAGCCAGCCACACCACTTCTAAGCCTCAGTCCCATCACCTGGCCGGAGTCTGTGGCTCGAGTGTTGAGTATGTTTTATAGCTTTATGGCACATACATACTATTGATTATGAGTATCTATCTATCACCTGGATTGGTCTACTTACAACTGAGGTGGCGCATGCTTTCTCAGGACCTCTAGTTAGTGACAAGCTTGCTAGCTGGCTAGCTAGCAAACAAGTCTCAGCTAGCTAGCTAAATACTCAAAATCTAGGGTGACCAGGCGTCCTCTTTTTCCCGGACATGTCCACTTTTCCAGACCTAAAAAATGCGTCCGGCAGGGATTCCAAAAACATCCAGGATTTTGCCTCGTTGGATATTTGTGTTTCTCTGGGTCTTTCACAAACTAGTTATTACGCCCTTACAAGTTTTGGAATCGGTATCTCCCTTACGTTCCACCTTCTTGCGCGAGCTCTGACTGTAGAGAGAACTGTCATTGGTCGACCGATCTCAGTGTTGCCAGATGCACGATAATTATCCTCCAAATAGACCATTTTGAACCTGTTGTTTACAACAGCACATGACATCTGCAGCCATGTCGAAACGTAAATGTAAGTTCACGGACGAACAAAAAAAAAAAATACCCACGTTTTCGCCTCGGCCGTGATGCTTCGGAAGCTGAGTGCATGACATGCAGAGCAGGCACTTACGTTCTTAATTCTTAATAAAATATTTTGTGGCCATATTAAGAATTTATTATTTATTTATTATTTAGAATATGTAAAGGCTATATGAAGTATTTATTATTTAGAATTTTTTATTTGTTATCATTATTGCTTCAATATATGGACAAGACACATGAGGACACAAGCACTGGACTAAATGCCACAAAAAAGATTTGTTTTACATTTGCACTTTGCAATTTTGTTAAAGTTCAATAAACAGATGTTCATACAGTCATTTGTGTCATTTTTTTCATTTCATTTGTGACATTTGTATGCATTCACATATATTCATATGCGGCATGCTATACACTATCTAATCATGAATTGCAGTATTAAAACACGTTTATAAAGGACATGTTAACCATTAGCGCATCATCTATAAGTCCTTAATAATTGGTATGCAATATATACTTAATTTACAAATGGGGAATCCTTCATTTATAAAGTATGGAAACCCAACCATGAAACGCATAATAGTCAAGCTTATTAATGAAGAATAAAACATGAATAACTGTGTTTATGAATTCCATACTAATTAGTTACTAATGAGTGTTCATGTTGGAACAATGCTTTATAAATGATGAATTAAGTGTTTACTCATGCTTTACTAATGCTAAATAGTGTGTAGTTTATAAAGTGCTACCAAAGCATCAGTATTGAGTTTGAGAATCTTATATTTCTCTACGAAACAAATCGGAAGCCTTTCGTTTGGTTTTCACAAACGTGCTAATCAATTAAGTAATGGTTGGAAGGGAAGGGGGGCTTCTCTCCCATTTATGCCCTATGGAGCATAAAGCTCATATTTGATCTCATTTGTGCAGAGCAGTGTAGTTAGCTGATCCTGTTCCAATGCAGCTTCATCTGACTCTGCATATCAGACCAGGTTGTGTGGGCCACAGCATCCTCTAGTGTTGAAGCAAGATTGTCTCCATGAAGCTGCTACAGGCGTTCAGCACATAGAGCCATTAATAAGAGGCTGGAAATATTCAATAGGCCCCAAGTGACACCTGAGGTTATGATGAGTAATGCAAATGCTCCAAGAAAAGTCCCAACAACGTAGAAGTGTCGGAAATATCTGATGAACAGGTATGTTATTGTTAGCTATTTAAACAGTACAACATATAGAGCAGTAAGGCTGAGCACCTCCTTGTGGCACCGGCACCCAGTGGCAAGCGTGCGGCAGGCGTCGGCCAGCCGCCGAGTCTGCGACGTGTCTGCGATGTGTCTGCGACGACTCTTTGGCGACTGCGACGTGTCTGCGGCGTGTCTGCGCAGGCGTGACGAGTTTGCGACGTGTCTGCGGCGTGTCGCCGTTCAACAGCGGCAAGCGAGCGTCACTCGCCGGGATGCTGACAAACTGAGTGGGTGGAGCCACATTTTCAACAGGTCAGCTGCCGTAAATCAGTTTTATGATCATGGAATGTATAGATAGATACATAGATAGATAGATAGATAGATAGATAGATAGATAGATAGATAGATAGATAGATAGATACATAGATAGATAGATAGATAGATAGATAGATAAATAGATAGTGTGAGTTTTTTTTATGTGTGTTAAATAAATAATAATCACTTCATAATATATTACACTTATATACCATAATATGTATAATGTACCCACCTTTTTTTAATAAAAAATATATATATATTTTACCATGTCATGTCATACTGTTATACAACTATTATGAGACTACTTTGAGGAGACGGCATTGTTGGTCTAAGCTAAACACTGGAATAATCTTTCCACCAGGTAAACCTGAACATGCACACCTCTCTTGGAGTGACAGCGCTCAGAGAAGTGCCAGTAGTTGTCAGACAACTGCAGCCATGGTTTACATGGACCGTGGTTATATCTGGATCCTGGTCCGGGCCAACACCTACTGCTATTAACATTGTTGTTATTACTTGTTATTTATTACTATTAGCATTGGAAATACACATACTGTTTCTATTATTATTATTATTCTACTATATCCACTGCTGCTGGTATTTTTGGTAGTTGTAACTTTTTCATCATGCCTACTAGTCATTATATTAATCATTTCTGTCATATTCATTGAATGAACAGAATTGTTCATTCTGTACACATGACATCTATTGTACTCTACATAAATAGCCTACGTGCCAAATGTCATTTCCTACTTAATTGTGTTACATAAAAGTAGGTGTCCTGTTATGCAAGTCATCACTGAAGATCGTGTGATTATGACATAGTTAGTAGAACAACATATAAAAAAGTGTGTGGACGGGAAGCAAACAGGTTTTGACCGTGGTCGTGTCAAGGCTTCGTCTTGTCTTATCCTGTCATGTGGTATCCTGTGTTGTTCTGTCACTAAGCATGTAAGATGAATTGGATACATGTAGATTCACCATTGCTGATTTGATGCTATAGTGTCATGGTGCAATGGAATATGTATCAACAGATCGAAAGAGACACCAGAGAACGGGACAGGGATTTGTTGAACACGTGTCCGAACAAGTTCTCCCCCGTTCGCCCCCAGTGGCTGTAAGATAACATTGGATTTTTGTTAAAGTCACTACTATGTATTGATTGTTTTATAGCCTACGTTGTATATGTTGCTACACAAATACTACTACACGAATACACAGCAGGCTACAATATTTTGTGTGTTTTTATTATCATCACACTATTACTATACAGCGATTGTAAGCTATTATATTGTGTACGGAATTCTATTCTTCTCTCCTCTTCACTCCAACCTCCTCCACACTTCTTCCGTTTTTCCCTTCACAATAAAAGCCCGTACACAATATGTTAACACGCTAAATGCGTGTTATCATATGTAGTGACCCGTTGCCTATCAAAAAAAGGCCACTACATTGCTGTTTGCTCAGTTTAGAGATGCGTACAATTAACGATGTGGAGACGTTCTCTGTCATAATCCATTTTACTAAACCGTAGACTAAAATAAATCATAATGTTTATTATCACAGGTTATCATGAGTTATCACACATTCAAAAACTGTTTGCTCTTGCCATTACAGCAATACCTGTCCTACTGATCCTCCTGATTATATTTACCTTTTGCCTAATTGACAACAGCCCTACGCCCCAAGTGGTGTAAGGTTAAACAAAATGAAATAATAACAAAATGGCTCTTACACCATAGAAAGGGGCTCTTTAAAAAATAAACTACCTGAGGCTACAAAATACAAGAAAAGAACATGATGCAAAGTCATGAGGAACTCCAAAATATTCAATATAGTAATGAAACATAGTTTAAAACTTGACAGGACATTTATTGGAAATTCCTATTACATTTATCTCATCACATACCCTCTCAATGAACAAAGTTTCTGACAACTGCAGGAATTTGCACTGATAATTGCCTACCACTGAAAAATATATTGTGTCTTTATAAATATGTTATAATCGCACAAGACAGAAAAGTGTCTCTCAATGTTTTATTGAATTATTTTTGTATTTCACAAGACACTTGGGTATTGACAATGCATTTAGTAGTAGTAGTATTAGAGGTTTAAATATTAAGTATTACATCTGTAATTATGACAGTCCGTCTTCTTTTTTTATCAATAAATGTTTCAGAAATCAAAATGCCCTTTGGCTAAATTATTACAGTAATCTACTGCATACCATTGGCAAACTCAGCTTATTAGTGTTCAGAATACATAGGAAGTACATTGATAGCCAAATTTGTCAGTTATGGTCATTTCAAATCTGCATGTCACTTCCTGTCGCCGGGGGCAGGGTCCATACCAGAAGAGTTTTAACAGAGACATTTGTAAACCACCTTTGTGATAACCATTATCCCTCATTGGAATAATTAAGCTGTCGTAAATCCACTCTGTCACTACTGATAGCCTATCACAACCTGGCACTCTGTGGCAATCGTCTGACATCTGATGCCAGTCTGAGATGAACAAGACAACATGCTCAGCTGACAGAATGAAACCCGAGACATTAAAAAGATATTTAGAAAAATGACACTGCAGTTACATCAATAAAAAAAGTGGTTTGATTAAATGTCAGTGGAATTGTGTTTTCAATTTCTGAAGAAAGGTGAATAAAAGAGGATGGCATACTCCTCTGACTAGTGCCAATCATCGTACACCTACTGACACTCTGACTACTGGACCTATCGTGGTGGCACCTCTCTGACTACTCGTGGCAAGTCTCTGGCACGTTGTGGCACTTCTCTGACAACTACTGGCACTGGCAGCTCGTGGCACCTACCGACTGACACCTAACTATATATAAGGAGAGGACAAGTGGCAATTTTATCCAACTTGTATTTAAAAAAACAAATTCGAAAAAGTGGCCGAAATGAGTTTCCTCCGTAGGGAGACCGGGCTCAGCCTTAGAGATAGGGTAAGGAGCTCGGACATCAGCAGGGAACTTGAAGTGGTGCCTCCTGGACATCAGGATGCCTCCTGGACGCCTCCCATTAAAGGTTTTCCGGGCACGTCCAACTTTTTTTGCACTGTTGCTGAGTTACATTTTCCATCCAATTTCAATGGGTCTTCTTTATATTCAAGGGTTTAAGATATACATGTAGAAAAAAAGTGTATCCTCCAATTAATTAGAATCAATATAGTTGTGCGGTAATAATTGCTGTCACACTCAAGAGAGGTGTGCATGTTCAGGTTTACATGGTAGAAAAATCATTCCAGTGTTTAGCGTAGACCAACAGTGCCGTCTCCTCAAAGTATAGTCTTATAATGATGGTATAAAAGTATGACATGACATGGTAAAATATATATATTTTTTTTTATTAAAAAAAGGCGGGTACATTATACATATTATGGTATATAAGTGTAATATATTATGAAGTGAAATGTAGTAGCAAAACAATATTCAACATAGTACATCAGTATTATACAGAAATATCTTAACTTATTGCATATTGTAAGTATTAAGTCTACAAAAAACATAGATTATCTATCTATCTATCTATCTATCTATCTATCTATCTATCTATCTATCTGTACACTTAGGATTGACAAAAGAAAAAAACCCGCAGCTCCTCCATTCTATGATCCTAAAACTGATTTACGGCAGATGACCTGTTGGAAATTTGGCTCCACCCACTCAGCTTGTCAGCTTTTGACGAGTGCTGGCACTTGAGCGGCGCCTGCCACTAACTCGCCGATAACACGCCGCTGACTCGCCGCTGAGTCGCCGCTGTCCTGACGCCTGCCACACGCTCGCCGCGGACTCGCCGCTGCAAGTGATCGCACTCGCTGTCTCTCATATAGAGTGTGCACACTTTGCTTCAGGACCATTGACTGGCTTTACAGCGGGGGAGTTAATTTACGGCATTTAAGTGGCTATGCTGTTGTTTGCCCTCATTCTGCTGAACGAGGCTCAGCGAGCGTTAGTGAATATATGATAGCCCTAGTGTAGTGTTTTGAAAAAAGTTAAAAGAAACCTTGCCTATACGCCTGCCGGTGTGCAATTCACTTTTATAAATCACAAATCAACCTTTAAATGTTCAGCCTGGTTCAGCTTCACATCCCGCCCTCTAACGGCCACATTCAACCATGAACGGTCCACGCAAAGCACCTTATGAGTGTTGATGCAGAGAGATGCTGCTGATCAGACTACCAAGAGGAAGACTTTGTGCATGAAGGGAACCCTGAACACTCGTTCCCTCCTAACTTCTTCCATTGGCGCAGTCCTAATGGAGCCATCGTGCAGCAATACACAGTACGAGTGTCACTAGTATTTGTATATTTACAGCAATCAGACCGATTGCTCCCCAAATGATCACGACAGTTAGTGGTATCCACCACCTTGGATACGATTTAAAAAAAGGAAGTTTGATAGGTGAATACAATGTATTTATTTATTTATATTAATCCTTGCAGGGGTTTATGCAGGAGTAATGTGTGATAATAATGTAATGTGTGATAGTCACAATTGTACAACAATTGTACGGAGTCAGCCGTGCCTACAATACAAATAAACCTATGGACGTTGGGATGGTGTTTGTACCTCATTCATTTTGTATTTATTTATTAATTTCTTACACTTCTTGTATAAGTTGTAGCAAATTACAATGAGAATGAATGGAAGGTATGGAAAAGAGAATAACTTAAAAACTAATATCCAGTACCTGTGAAAGTGGTAACGGTATTATACTGGAGTTTGGGGTGTTTAGTTTAAACGTTGTAAGAGGACATAAGCCCTATGGTTTAGTGGAGTTAAAAGTTTATTTTTGATATATCTCCAAAAGCATACAAGCGATTAAAACAGTTTATTTTTGCATATTTATGTACTTTATTGTTGTCTTGTTGTTGTTATTGTTACTTTATTGTTTTTGCACAAATCAACATGGTGTCCTGAACTGTGCCAACATACCAAAAGCAAAAGTAATGTTTTTTTTAGAAAGGTGTCCATGAAATTTCCACCTATGACAACTTTGTCTTTAAAGGCCTCTAGTTTCATAATCAATACATATTTTAATGTTTATATTACATTCAAGTGTAAGGCAGATATCAAGGCACCATCAGGGCAAATCTGAACAAAATCCAAGCAATAGATTAAACCGTGCGACTGCCTGGGACTTTCAGGGTGCTTCCCAGAGCATGCTGGGTTATGCTCCTGCCTATTGTAACCCCAAATAATAACAAGCAGGCAGGCAAAAATAAAATGAATGGATGCAATTACTATCGGCCTTTGTCTCTGAGCTCCCATGGATGATGTGACCAGCCGATGCAGTAAGCCTTCAGCTCCACTAGAGGGCAGAGAGCCCTCACGTAATGTGTCTCTCTCCCACACTGAGCGTGTGCGTGCATCGTCGTTCCACTTCACATCCCATCTGCTGGTGTATTTTCTCATGAACTCGTGCAGCATTTAGACCACTTCTAAACCCAATGGTCCGTTGTCAGAACCTTATTACCCCGCAATGCAGGAACACTTTCAGGGGCAAGTACTTCTGGTGTTGCTGGAGTTTTACTGTCCTCTACTGGGAAAGTGCTGTTATGTAAGGTCCAGATAATTGACCATGTAATGAAGACGTTAAAGGGAGCCATTCAAATGGCCTACAAGCTTCTGTCTCCCATCCAGCAGCCGGATTACGCTTTTTACAACCTCACACTGTAAACCGGTTACTGAGCCCGCGGTCACGTCCGTTCCACTGCTGCTTATGTAATAAAACGGCTGGGGCAACATATAACCACACACAGAGGCACACAATGTGCGCACTCCGCGGGTTTCCCTGCTCAGAACGAAACGGTGACTGAATGGTGGTAAATGAGGGTGCATCCTCCCTTCATTTACTTTCACGTCATGCAGCAGCGAGATAACCGAGTGACACTTTCCAGAAGCAGTTTACCGGTCTTGATTGACTGCGCCTGAATATTTCATCGGTGCCATCAGTTGTTGTTTTTATGTATGCGTAATGAGATCCCATGCTGACTGTGTGTTATGAAAATCACTATAATAGTAAATATCAGCAAAGATTACATAACAGCCTGAGTGTTTTTCAGATTAATCATTTAACTCGGGAGCTGAACATCATGTGCTTGATGACTGGAGGTATGAGGAGATTAGTGTGTGGGGCGGTGAACGTGTACACAGGTCATGTACACAGTTAAAGGACATGTGCATGCCTGTACAGACGTCTGTGGTCAAAGGTATAAATACAGCTATTTATAGCTGGAACTACAAGTTTGACATTAGCAGCTAGTGTGTAAGTAGCCTAATGTAACACCACATTCAACACCTTAAAACACAGTTTCCCCTTAATTTCTCCTTGAGAGGCATTTAAGAACTGGGAAAACATTTGGTCGAGTGTCTTTGCATTCAGTGTGGAGCTAGTCAGCTAGCTTACCTGTGTCAAAAGTGAAGGTATACGACTTCCAGCACCTCTAAAGCTTACACAATAAAATGTGATTAAATAGTTCCCACACTTAACTCGCCCCTTATACCACAAAGTGTCGTTGCTATATTTTTGTTTATTTAGACTGAGAAGATAACTCAATAGCTAGCCAGGCTAGCTGTTTCCTCTGGCCTCCAATACTTACGTTACCAAGCAGAAATGTTCAAATATTTTCAAGAAAAGAATGTTTTGGAACAATTTATTGATAATTGCTTTATGTGTATGTTTAATAAACCAGATACAGCCTGTCAGTCAGAGAGCGTTGTTGTATTTTTTAACTTTAGAAAGAATCAGGTTAGCGTTTTGTTCCAACTTCATCTTAAGGCGAAGCTAGGTTTGACTGAAGCTCAACAGAGAGGCAAAGACAAAGTCCCTCCCTTTCAATGTCCCTAATACAGTGGTTCTCAAACTTTTTCTGTCAAGCCCCACATTGGAGGAAGAAAAATGTTTGGGCCCCGGCCCCCACCGCCCAACAATATTGTAACAAAATGGTCCAACTTTTTGTGACTCCTCCATCTGTGCTTTTTCAAATAATAGAATCAAGTTAACCAGATTGCGCCATCAGACAAAAACTAATAACATGTGCAATCACTTTGTTAGAACATTGCAAATAAAGTTCTATCTGTGCAAAAAGTAATTAATATTTGGCAAAAAAAATACATTGTGGCTATAAATAACATGTTTTGCACTGAATATATTTTCAAGATAATAACAATAACGTTCAACCGGTGCAAAACAAAATGAGTGCAGATATGCGAGCATCAGTATTAATGGCTGCAGAGCTGATTTCCTCTACAAATATTTTTAAAACAGGGTTGTAGATTTGATACGGCCACTCTCAATTCAATGTCTTCAATGTTGAGGTTTGATCTATTTTCTGTTTTGAGAAATGAAGCAGCAGAAAAGATCTCACGGAGGCTTTTAGCAAAACGCCAAGAATCGCCGAGTCGCGCATGCGCAGCGTAACCTGTTAACGACGTAACGTAAACATTTCCATGAAAGTACAGGCATTTCTCCATGTATTTATTAATGACGTTTTATGTCTGTGTACCACAAGATAGCCAGTTAATCCCTGTTCTCCCCATAGTTTCATGTTGAAGTCCTTGAGCACTGAAGCCTCAGTGCTTCATAGCAGCACACTGCTCCTTAATTACTAAGGATGGGTAAAATGCAGAGAATAATTTCCCCACTGTGGGATTAATAAAGGATTATATATTTAAAAAAACTTTTTTTTTTTAAACAGCATCAAGTTGCGCCCCACCTGTAATACCTCCGCGCCCCAATAGAGGGTCACGCCCCACAGTTTGAGAACCACTGCCCTAATAGGACTGAACGCTTGGAAAAATAATAAATAAATAATAACAATATGTATTGTAGTACAATACAATGGCTAGACAAATACTATTTTGATATTGTTTGAATTTGGCCAATTAATTAAGTACTCTATACATTTTGTTACATTGTTTACTTTCTTGACCTGCAAAATTATCTTTCAAATTGACAAACATATGTGTAGTTCATATTTTTTCTGAAATAAGGTCCAATGGTGGTTCGCCTCTTTTCTATACTGACAGAAATTGAAAGTTGAAAAACAGAAAGATCAATGTTGCTGGAGGGTACATAGGAGCATTTTATTCTCTGTGGTTAAGTCCCTTGTTTGAATTTCTATGTATAAGACATTCAATACGGTTCAATAAAAGCAAAGCAATCTAAAACAGACCAACTACAACTGTGAGGACAAATCCAGTACAAAAACAAAAGTGTTTGTTTTCTCTTTTTTGCACTTTTCCCCCCCTGACGAATGTTTCCCTTAGATGAGAATTTGGAGATTTATTTAATTCTTTTATCGATGAGTTTTCCATTTTATCACCTGCGAAGGTCTACCGGTTTGCTCGTTCTAAAAGTCTGCAGACGTGTGTGTTTGCTGGAGGAGGGGGAGCTTGCGCGTGCAAGGGTTCGCCCACCCCTTTGTCGTGTTTTATTTTTGGAACAGCACACGGGCTGGTCAGGAATAGAACAGCAGTCAAGTGGAATGGATTGACGGCCTGGAAGGACGGACTCTTGTCTGACTCTCCTTCACTTCCCTGCGTCCCAGAATCCTCTCCAGACTGGGAGCGAGCTTGAGTTGCCTGAGTGTGTCTGGTCTAATCACTCACACTGGCTCCCAGAGCCACCATGACCCAGATCCATGCCCTCTCCTTCCTTATGCAATCCCTTCATCTCAGAGTGAGAGAGAGAGAGAGAGAGAGAGAGAGGCTACTGTTCTAAATCTCCACTGCCCCGCTTCTGTTGCATGTATTATGCAATCTGCTTTAGAAGTTTAATCAGGCTGACAGAACAGAAAGGCACAGAGTGTGTCTGTGTGTCAGTGGCGGCTGGTGAATTGTTTGGGGGTTGTGGGGGGGCGCAGTTGGGCGGCGCGGTTTAAATAGCACTCCACAATGAGAAGAAAAGAGGTTTTGAGTAGAATATTCTAAAAAACAAAGCTTTATTTCAAGAAAACACAGTGCTCAACACTGTCCAATAACAACTATCAACAAACTGTAACTTTGGGCATGAGAGGTTTAGAGCAGAATGGTTTAAGAAACATTGGGTTGGGTTTCAGAGGTTTACAGAATAAAAGAGGTGCCCACACCCTCACATGAAAGAGGCTCAGAGCAGAATAGATTCAGAAAGAGAGACATCACATTTTACATTGGGTGTTTGACAGAGTAGGCCCCACTACTTGTAAAGACATTTAAACTGGGGGGCCTGCAGTAAGGTGGCACTGGTGAGGTGGTCTTTGAAGGCAAAGCGTTCCCTGGTGTGTCCAAGTACGGTGTCACAAACCTACAGATAAATATATAGAGAGAGACAGACAGATAAGATGTGGGGAAATATCTACTACGAACAGGCTTCATACTACAGACAAAAGCCAACAATCAGAGTTGACAAAAAACTATGTTTTGTGTGTCTTAATGGCAAAAGACATCAACAGACAAAAGGCCAGGAGCCACCTTGATGCTCTAGCCTATCATCACCGGCAGACACACAGCTTCAGATTAGAGCAATATGGAGGGAACACCACAACAAACAATCTAATCATGTTTTGTATTTATTTAATTGAGTTGATCCATCTTGATCATAAACTGCGTGACATCATTTCTTATGTAAATTGGCATTAATTGCGTAAATAAAAGGTTGCAGCAGGACAGGAAGCTAAATTGATTGATTACTTTGATTGTCTGAAAGAACATTTTTCCAGGTACTGTGCCTGTACTGTTGAATTTTGAGGCACTTGTACTTATCATTGTAAAGCATATCTGTTTAATGCTGCTAAATATTTCTACTTTATTCCTCGACATTTCAGAAAACTATTACACTCTTTTTCTGCAGTTCCTTCTTTAAATAGTTTGTGCATTTTATTTATTTTTATTTTACCAGATTAAGATTGCCCATGTAGTACATATATAATCTAATAAAATGCACAGGTTTGATAAAATGTGATCCATTGCTGTGGATTAAACTACACATATAAAAGCACAGATGGAGTCACAAAATGAAGTTATTTATTGAAAAAGTTTGAGAACCACTGCTTTAAGTGTTTGTGTCGGTGTCGTCGGTGTCGTCACCGCTCCCCATGTTTCACTAGCCCCAGGAGAAGTTTCAGTTGGTTACAATCATCGCTAACATTTTGAATGCACAACCTTTACTTGTAAAGGTGAATTTCCGCATAGTGCATGATAGTTTAGTCACAGTCGACACATTTTGACACAGTTGCATTACACAATCTCCTCAAACTATTATCGCGTGCTGCTGGTTTGGATCGTGGCTATCTGGATCATGGACCATGCATACTACTCATTATATGAATAATTTCTGTCACATTCATTGAATGTGCTGTAACTCCGTTACGTTATTCATTCTGGCCACATGACATCTATTGCTTCTGTCCATCCGGGGAGAGGGATCCTCCTCTGTTGCTCTCCCTCAGGTTTCTTCCCCTTTTTTCCCTGTGAAAGGGTTTTTACTATCTTTATTGGGGGAGTTTTTCCTGATCCGATGTGAGGTCCTGGGACAGGGATGTTATGTGTACAGATTGTAAAGCCCTCCGAGGCAAACTTGTATTTGTGATATTGGGCTATATAAAATAAACTGAATTGAAAATTGAATTAGTATATTTATTCACAACGTTTGTCATTCAATACAATCTGGTGTAAATGGGGGTCTCTGCCAACATAAGTTTTTACTCAACTTGTGTCAATTGTGTGACAAATCGGCAAAAACATACCAAAAAAAATCATCCTGTCTTAATCAGTGCAGCATTCATAATTGGAAAACAAAGTATGAGACATTTGTGTTTTATCAAAACACAATTAGTAGAGTGTCTCTAGCCTCCAGGCTATAAAATCTCTCTGCTGTGTGTTGGCGGAGAACTTCATTAATTCCTACATGGAGTTGATCTCAGCTGTGTCCTCCTCTCTTGGCTTCATTGTTTGCAGGCTCTGAATAAATTACTCGTGTTAAAACGGAGCAAAGCTCTTAAACCCAGATTTCTCTTGCTCATCCCGTCGGTTCCCTCATTCCCTCATTCATCCCCCACTCTCACTCGATCCACCCATTCCTCTTTCTGTATCAGTGTTTCTCCGCCTCCCTGCTCTGGGAGAGTGTTATTCTGAATTTTTGTATTGATGCTTCAAATCTCCTCCCAGTTGAACTTGAAACAATGTAACGTGTGTCTCCCACACAAACCTTCTGTCTTGATGCTAGCATTTTCTTCTTCTTTCTAACAATTATGAACTCTGTTTTATCAGCATTTAACAGCCAAAAAGTAATGTCTCCCCAGGTAATCAGTGTTCGCAGTAGCACTGTTGTTGCTGTTTCCAATGTTAGTTAGCCTGTTAGACTGTAGTTAGAAACACAAAGATCGTGGCCACAGAGCTAAAACACCACGGCAATGGCCGCTCAGCGCCAGACGTGTTGCCAAAATAAAAGCGAGAGGATCTCAAGGATTACTACTTTAAATTCTCAGTGCACGTGTTAGTGTAGCGCTTAAGAGAGAGAGAGAGAGAGAGAGAGAGAGAGAGCGTGAGAGAGAGAGAGAGAGAGAGAGATTGTGTGTGTGTGTGTGTGTGTGTGTGTGTGTGTGTGTGTGTGTGTGTGTGTGTGTGTGTGTGTGTGTGTGTGTGTATTTTAGAGGTTCTGTTTGGTCTTGATGGCACTGGCTCCAACCTGCAGGCTTGGCACAGGAGACCGTGTTCACCTCACATGACAAAACCCTCTACTTCACTAAGCTTCCAGAGGAAAAGTGAAAGGTAGAGAGACGAAAGGCGAGAAGAGAGAGAGAAAGAGAGAGAAGCCTGTATAGATGGAGAGGGGGCAGGGGGAGTTGTACAGAAACCATTAGGGGCCTGCCAAAAACCATAAAAGTCCTAGCAGGGTCAGGTTTAGAATACGGCTGAAGGAGAGTGAAGAAGTGAGCAGAAATAAGTCAAGGGCATTTGAGGGGTGTCAATGGCAGAATGTGCTGGGGTGAGGGGAGAAGTTAAGGTCACATGGGTAGATCTGGTTAGGGGGAAGTCAGAGAATAAGGGGGGCGCGTGACGGTAGGTGTCCACCAAGTACATAGCCAGCCACTTGGACACGGCCCAGGAAAACTGTGTATGGGTACATCGTGTTCACTCACCCATTTCTCTCTCTGACTCACTTTCTCTCTCTCTTTCTCTCACACACAGACAGACAGACAGACACACACACACACACACACACACACACACACACACACACACACACACACACACACTCAGCAAACATGGACCAGCACGACAACACTCCCACGCTCAAATTTGTTCAGAATTACAGAGACATATCGACACAAATAACAGCCTAAACACATAAAACAATCTGTTAAGCCACACACACACACACACACACACACACACACACACACACACACACACACACACACACACACACACACACACACACACTGTTTATCTCCTGTAAACTGTAATCAGGGACTAAATCCATAGCAGATTCCAAATTGAGCAAGTGCTTCTGAAGCACTACACATTTTGGTCATAAACATCACATGATTTGATTTGAGGGTAATGCAGGGATTTAGCACTGTGGGAAATGTTCCTTTAATCTTGCTCTGTGAGAGGAGCCACCTGAAACATGCGTGGCATGTGGGAGATCCTTCCTTTTATTTAGCCTTACCTCCCGAAAACAGTTTCAACAAAAAGCATTATAACCTTCATGACGGGAGGTTTTATTGCGCTGCTGTTGCATTCATTTTAATGTACCAAATAAACTGAGAGTATAATGGGACTAACTTGGGAAACCATTGTGGTAAGTAAGGGTGGGGTGGTTGATTCGGGGCCCACTGATCACCTATACCCTGTGCCCACCCTGCCCTGCCGTGGGACTGAGTAAGGAAAACACACCACTTAAAACACCGTCTGCTCTGGTTATAATAAGGGACTGCAGATGAAGAGGCTCGACTGTTAGATTTGATCTTCAGCCACAAGGCCTCTCCTCCCCGCCGGCTGGAGTCGACTCCCTCCCCCCTCCGGAGCAGCTTGATGAAACTTACATGAGTCTGTCTTAAAAAAAACGAAAAACACTCCGCTTCATTAGAGATTTGCTGTGACGCAGCACATCCAATTGACTGGGAAAGCCTTCGGAGTCGGCAGCGGCGGCTCTGTGTGAACTCACTGAGGACTGGCATCGTGGATCCACTCGTTCCAGGACGGCCGCTCCACTTGAATATAGATGAAGGCCGCTGTTAAAACGAGATGTGATGTGCCTGTGGTTCTCATCTTGTCTTCTCAAGGTTTAAGGTTCATCTCCAGGGAAGCTGTCAAAATGAATCTCCTTTTTTTTCTTCTTATATCAAGCTCTCCTCAGGCCACTCTTGCAAATTTGCAACAGTTGCACTTTTACAATAAAATGTTCAAATAGATACTTGCAGGCAGACGACCAACCATTATTTTTCACATAAACATTTTTTTTACTTTGACACTAGCTTTAATTCTCAGCTGACTTCTTACTTCTTGAGAAAAAATTAATCCATAACTGTCTTGTGACCTTCAACCACGGTACATGCTTCTTCCACAGCTGAGTCAGATCCTCATGAGGATCAGAGGTGGCTGCTTGTGACACAGCAGTGGGCTATATTCAGTGTGTATGAGGAAGAGTGGTGTTTAGGTTTTAAGCAACAAGAAAAAAGAGTAACCCCACTGGTCACCGTCACACTGCATTCACATGGGACCGGATAGCATGAGCAGGACGGTGAAGTTGGGTGAGGCTGGAGTAGTAAACTGGCTACGGTAGATATTCAGTTAAGATATTTTAAGAATAGTCACATAAAATAGTAGAGAGAAAACAATTATATTTAAAGTCATATTCAACATATCGTCGTGCATGCTTCGTTTTGCCGTTCTGCCTTCCCGTATGTAAGTCTGTAGACACAGACTAGTGTTCCCCAGTAACAGGGGGGTGGGACGAGAACCAGGCCAGGGGGGACATGTGTTTATGAACAACTGAGCTGAGCAACTCGCTGCCAAGCGAGTGAGCCACCATTTGAGATTAATGAGTGAGGATGAGCTCAGCTAGCAGCGGATGCCGGAGCAGGATGACCGCAAATTAATCTGGTGAAGCAGAACATCAACACTATCATTCAGCTGTGAAAGTGGTACAGCCCACCGTGTTCACTGTTTCTAAAAACTTCCACCTGCTTCCCTGCTGTCTTGATTTAAAGCTGAGAGGAGGCTACAACTGGCAGGAAACTTAAAATGCTGCAACGTGTCATCAGCTCCTCGGTGCTTGAGCACGTTTGCTGTATACTACTTTTGTACTTTGCTGCATTTCAAGGGTGTTTTTTTTTTGGTCATGACAGCTTTTAGTCATTTTGCAGATTCAGATTTTATGATGAGTTTACTAAATTGTTTTGATCAAACCACAGAGCCGGTTGAATGCACTTGGGCCCCCCCGCTGTAACAGGCCATAGCATAACCCCAATCCGGACTATACCTGGGGTTAAAGGGGTCTAGGCTAGATTATACCCCGGGTATATTATGTGAATGAGAGTCTTTTCTCAAAATCAACACAAAATGAAAGTCTGCAGCATTAGCAGCTTCAAAATAAGTCTGCGTTGACTTTTGCATTCCCACAGGACACCAAAAGCGGTCTCCTGGGTGAAAGTGCTGTGAAAGTTACTCGGTAATTGCCTCACAGTTAATGTATGCGTCAGTAATATGAATCCAAGAATGCAGCCAATCTGCTACTTTCACTCTTGATCATTTAAGTAACAATTTTGAATGCAGGCCTTTTACTTGCATGGAGTATTTCTATATTGTGGTGAATACTTCCTCCGTCTCCGCAGTAAGCTGCATACGCCATGTTTTACGCTCGGCCGGTGACCCTTTATACCAGCAGATAGACAAGAGAGGTCAAATGTTTTAACGATGACTTTCACAAATTAGTCAGCTTTTACAAGTGTTTTATTTCGCTCGTAATTCTGAGTGTCCATGCCAAGCGGCAGAATACAATTTAAGTAACCATTACGTACAGCTTCTGAGTCAGTGTTAATGGGATGCTTCTCTCTGTTGCAGCGTCTCACTTTGTGATTTAAGCTGAGTGTGTTGTGACATAAAAAAAGAAAAGATCTCATTTGCAGCTTTTGACTCTCTCTCCTTTGGGTTCTCGCCACTCTCTGCTTTTTTCCTCTCGGCCCTACATCTCCCTCAATCACGACGCCCGCTCCTCACCTCCTTCGCCCGTCAGCGTCACTTGTTACCGTGGGAAGAACAATGCTGACATCACACTCATTATGCAATTCCATCAACTCGGGGCAGGGCGAGCTGCTTTTTTTAGCAACTGCTCGAGAGCAGCGGGTCATTGAAGCCCGCACATCTGTCCTGAGAGGGTGTGTGTGCATGCATGTGTGATTGTGTGTGTGTGCCTGCAGCGGTGCGTGCATATGCTAGTAAGCATGTCTGCAAGTTTATGTCTGATACAATTACCCGGAAGATGATGAGAGAGAGAGAGAGAAAAAGAGAGAGAGAGAGAGAGAGAGAGAGAGAGAGAGTAATAAAGGGCCACAGAGAGTGAGAGAGAAATACTGCAGTAACCCAAGGGCAGCTTGCTGCTCAAGTGGAGGGATGATGTACCTCCTTCTAACACACACACACACATACACACACACACACACACACACACACACACACACACACACACACACACACACACACACACACACACACACAGAAGATAGCTCAGAACAAACCTCTCCACTGACTAGCCAAGGTTAACTGTGGTGCATTGAAACATATGTTTCTCATAAGGGACTTTGACTCTCCCTGTGCTATATTGCTACAGGCTCTTAGATGCTGTGTCACTTTGAAATATTGCACCAGCGTGCACTTTCACTAAAAGCATACCAAAGCTAATTTCAATTTCTCAAATATCAGGCTGTTTTTTTCCAAACGTGCGCGCACACAGAGGAGAAGCTCTCCATGCGATGGAGAAACTGTTGGCAAATTGTGTCAGCCCGCCATGCCGCCCCTGGAGTGCTGATACAGAGAACAGTCTATCTCCCCTGCTCTCCCCGCTCCACACAGACAGAATAGAAAACAGAGGGAGAGGACTGGAGCTGAATCCCAATGTTTTATCATGAGCCAGCTCCTTCCTGTGCTGAGAGGTGCAGGCCCTCAGTGCTCCAGACCAAACTAAGAATGTCTTTCTTCCACCCAGACTAAAATATCGAAAAGAAAAAAACTAAACAATGGATGGGTGGCAATGAAATTTGGTGCAGAAATTTACTCTGATCACCTGAATCTTCCTCTCGCTCCATCATCGGGTACATTTTTCAATATGTCCCATACTGTGGTTCATGGCCAAATAGGACAAGACTAGTGACCACCAGCTGTACTTTGTCTTAAGTGCTAATGAGCAAATAGTATTGTGCTAACACACATAGATGTTGAGGATGGTAAACACCATGCCTGCTTAAAAGGAGAAGTGTGTCCGACTAAGCGTATGTTGCAGAAATAGACTAAAATATCCAGATGTTTTCGCCTGGAACTAAGAATTAGTTTTTTCGTTAGCTTAGCATGAGCCCCTTCATATCTACACGCAGAAGCGGGTCAGCCATGTTGGGCCGTCAAGGTGTCTGTGGTGACAATGAAATCCCCAAGCGGGTTCACAGTGTGTGAGTCTCTGGGAAGTGAGATCCAAAAGCCTCCCCAGTAGTTCTCCGAGGTCCTCCGATCAGGGATTGACTTGCGGAGGTGACTGCAATGTTTTGCAGCCTCTGTTAATGAAAGCTATAATTATCACACAGGAAAATCAATACTCTCAGTTCCTTTTAGGGAAAGTGGTGGTGGGGTTGTCTTGTTTGAGGCAAGACTGGAATGAGCAGTGGGACTCTGCGCAGCATAGCCCGAAAATAAGATTTATGGAAAGGCTGTGTTCATAGCTGATTGGTTCTAATTGTCTCCCAGCTAAGCAAGAATCCCATTCTGCTAAATGAGCCAGCGATCAAATTCTAATTAATTTATTGGCTGGCAAGCACACAGAATATCTTCACTGTTCAGCTGAGATAAGGTCTGGGATTTTTGTGTGTATTTTCGGTAGGGATAAATAAAAACAGTCAATGGAACAGCTGTGTGGCTGAAGATTAAGGAAGAGCAATTACGTGGCAGGGCTTGTAATTTGGGATGTTAATAAGCAACCGACAATACATACTTTGACCGATTAATGCCAACAGTTAAAAGAAATGCAAAAATAATATGTAAAAAAAGCAACAAACAAAAAAGCTGAGCAACAAGTCTTAGCCGGAGTCGTTGCTAATTTCAACACGCGCTTTCTCGCTCGACCGGACACTCGCTGACGTGACTCCGGTTTGCAGTACGCAAGTGGAAACAGAGTACGGCAGGCAAGACCCGTAGCTGACAACTTCGCAGCAAAAAAAATGGATTGCCCTGTTTTTCACGCATATGTTGCAGCTGGCAGTAAATGATGGATTCCACCTGTTTGTGCATTGGTTATCGTTGCAGCTGGGAAGCTTGTTCGGGGTCTTCAACCTCGCATGCAAGGCACTAATCCTGTCAGTTAACAGCTAATGATCGGTTAACAAAGGTCAGCAATCGGTCAGAAGATAATTAAAAAAATAGCATCCTTACTGGTCAGGACACTTCCAACATACACTGGGGACCTAAACCACTGTGAGACAACATTGACTTATCTGGATGTTTGATCATTAGTCACCCCACTGCTACATGCATCAATGCACAAAATTAATTATGGTGAATTGCCCTTATATTTTGTCATTTTCGTCGAGAAGGAAGGTTTGGTGTCAATCCACTTCAGAGAGCAGCAGATGTAGCTCACCACTAATACTGTGGGTTTGTGTCTGTGTTGTCTGTTTACCTGGGAATTAATAGAAAACAACTAACAAATATGTCACTTGTGCATGTATGTGAGCCCACAAGCGACAGAAAGGTAAAAGTCATTACTGAAGCTTATATGGGTAGGTTGAGGAGTACAGGCTTATGAGTCATTTGAATATTTCACCATGCTCATTGCAGCAAATCTTGTCCATGGTATGTGTCATATTAGCTTGTCATCTTTATACATAAAAAAGTCAATCCCTAAAGACCTGAGTTTACAGCAGAAATAAACATGCTTACAGCCTGTTCCAAAAAACTCACCCGTTTAAATTATATTACATTTTAAAGGTAGGCATAAATGAGGACGTTGACCTGGTGATGTCACAGAGACTACGTCCATATTGTTATATTTTTATGAACAAGCCAAAAAGAGGGCAGAATGAAGTGGCAGGCGAATGTCGCGATGTCATATTGGATATTAGAGTATGGTGGCTGGTGCATGAAATGGACCGTCCCCAACTTTTTCGTCTGGTGATAAGGTCCACACACACCACACACTTGTTTGTGAAAAAGCTAAATTGCTGTGCTGGGAAATTCACTTTCATTCAAAAGAATCCTCATCTGAGATTAGAGTGTCTTCCCGATAAACAAAGCTTAATTAAAATAGGACTGGATTTGAGTTTTTATGGGACATTCGAGCTTTAGGAACCACCCTGAATAACTGCTCAATAGTCCTAAATTTGTTAATTCTGTACAACCAGCCACACATCTATAGAAGGACTCTATGGCGCCGGTGCCAATGTGCAGAGTATGCGTGCATATAAGCTTGAAAGGACACGTCCATTTAGAGAACGTTTCATACATCAACATCTCTCTCCTGTTGGTGTGCAGACTAACTGGCGTCATGTTCTTGTCATCAACGCCCAGCCAGGAAGACATAATTAGCTCCTGAGTCTGTAGCATGCATGAGTAGCGTCATACTCTTGCATGCCACACACATGCAGCGTGGGCATGCATATTTGTGGCCCGTAGATCAGCAGGTGTGTTTCTTTGCTTGTACTCTTGTGTTTGTGTGAAGTTTGCTAAAATCAATAAACTATTACTGCTCATATTTTAAGATATGATTTATTCAAGCACAAAACAAACAGACGTTTGATTGTTTGATTATACATCTCATAGCTGCTACAGTATCTGTTTAGAGCACAACCTGATCAGTTAGGTGCTTACTTAAAAAGTAACTTAATCCCTTTTTTCAGCTGAAAACCAATGTACGTAGGATAGTTGTAGGTCCTAATCTTGACATTTTAGTACAAAGTATTTTAATTATTCTTTGCTATTGGCTGATCTGAAGCCAGGTGACATATATGGAGGCAGCTTTCTTCATCAGTGTACCAATGTATCAATGTATCAATGGGCACCTCCGGTTCTGAAAAGTGAAGCCAATGTGAAAGTGTCCTTACATCTGCATTCTCTCAACTGACCAGCATGGTCTCATTAAGTGTAAAATAGAGGATAAAGCAGAGTCTGCTTTCGGGCGGGCTAATTTGTGATTGACAGTTTGCTACCAACCTTTGGTACTAACCTCCTTCGCAGTCCAAATATGATCACTTTCATTCACTGGTTACAAAAAGCCAAGATGCCAATGTTTGTAAGAGCAATTTAAAAACAGTAAAGTCCGACTACATGTTAAAGTGACGTAAAGCAAGACAAGCAGTTCATGTGGTGCTTCTTGAGTTCTGTAACTGTAGCATGAAATAATGGTGGAATTTGCAAGCTAGCTAGCAAACTAGCTAGACCCTAAATGAGATTCACCGGATTCTGTGATGTTCTAATGGCTTAATTTCAAGTCCACAGAAAAGAGATGAAAGGATTGTGCTGTGCTGTGATTGTATTGTTGCAGTGGTAACAGAACGCGAGACGAAAATAGGGTTAGGGTTGACTTAGTTAACTTAGTTTCCTCTGAATGTGACGTAACATCCGGGAGACAGACCACAGACATAAGACAAAGGATATTAATGAATCACTACTTGAATAATCTTTGTATTTTTTTTTAATTCCCACTTGCACAGGTCCTTTGCTGCCTAACGTCTGTGCTTATGAAATTATTTTGCAATGGATAGAGAAAGTCACCGTCACTCCAGAAACAAAAAGGAAAATGTAAGATTTTACAGCAGCTGCAGGTTTCAGAAATACACAAAATGTTGAATTTTGGTAAAATGCTTCCACCGCTTTCCTTTATAGAACCCACCACTGCCTCAATTAGTTGATAGGCTGATCATTTATTGTCAGAGAAAAAGAAGAGGAATTTCAAATCAACAGGAGACCACGGTCTTCTTAAAATTCTGGCAGTAAATACCACAATATCAATGGACAATGCAAATATGGCCTCAAAGACACTGATCTTGTTGTAATTACAAACACATATATATTTGCTAATTCAATGCCCCCTTACACTTCCTGATCTCACAATTCCTGAACAATTTGCCCCCAGAGCCTGGGGGCAAATTGTACCAGAAAATCTCCTTCCCAGTCTGATGGTTTCTACTCCCAACATCAGTCCTGGTTATTTTTTCCAATGGGTCAGGTGATAGTGGTGTCATGGGTGCTGTTTCCAAAGTGTAGAGTTACATATCAGTGGAGTGACGTTAGAGAGGCAGTGGACCTGGCCAGATCTATTAATAGGTGAGTGCTGAAAGTGAATGTGTATGTGTCTGTAGGGAGGAGTTTGTCCATTTGAGTGTATCTGCAGTGAGAATGCTAAGCTAATAACTGTAAGGAAAGCAATGCCTTTGAGTGACAGATGTTGATGATAAAACACAAGGTGAGATGAAAGATTGGAAATAGTAAAAATACAAAAAATCATTGTATTTGTTTTCAGTAGGAGTTTGTAGCTGCTTCACAGCGGCGCTAAAAAGGTAACTTCAGGAACCATGACGTGCTCCTCTAGCTTCCTCTGCACTGTGTTCCTGCACATGCACATACATGTTGTTTTTACGACAGCAGGATAGAGGAGGGAGAGGAGAAGCATGTCAACTTAAAACGGCCACTAAGTAACCGCAGCTGCTGAAATCACGATGTACATTCTGCAAATATTTTTTCATTTTATTGTCAAAATTATGATGATAACAGTATGTTATGAAATCTGGTAGTTTTTATCCACGATGGGTTAATCTAACCAAGTAACAGCAGCAGTAGCCAACTTTTGTTAATGCTGTACATATTCAGAGACATGGAGAACTCAAAACCTGGTCAAATGTAACCAAAATGATGGCTAAAGGGAAAGGTCTGGATGAATTTGTCTTTAGCTCAATACTCTGTGATTGGCGTAACCATTTTAATTATGCTAATTTGCTTTCTTGTTGAAAGTTAGATGAGCAGATGAATACCTTTTACTCTTAATAATAAATATGAAGTCAGCTAGCTCATTTTAGCAGAGAGACCAGAAGCAGCTTGCCTTGTCCAAAGATAAAATCATCCACCTGCCATCACCACACAGCTTGTTTACGGTGGTTTAGCAGCCGAGTGGTTACATGGCATGCCGCATGCCGGGTTTGATTCCAGCCATGGGCCCTTTGTTGCATGTCATACCTCTCTCTCTTCTGCCATTTCCAGTTTGAGTCTCCATCCAGACCAGGGGACACGTGGCTGCCTGCTGATGGACAGTTGGACTACATCTGCTGTGTGTTGTTGTGACCTTTTATAAATGGGGTGATGACGTTGTAGTGCACATTTAGGACCATGACTCAGGAGCAACGTCTTGGGCCTTCTGGTTACTGCATATGTGGTAACAGTATGGAAAAGACCAAAAGAATTCTCCACGTGCATTGGTCACAACTCAACTTAGAGTCATACCTCCCCAGTCCATCAGTGAAAACACAAACTGTATTTGTGTGGTATTCGTGTTAACCCTGGGCTCGCTAGCACCTGCTGCGTTTCATACTCAGTGAGTATTGTAATCAGCCGCGTGGTCTCCAAACCAGGAGAAAAACAACAATGAGAATAGAACATCTATTTAAAACCCCATGCCCGGCCATCCAATGTATCACCAGGCAGCCAAACGGGCCTACTAAAATAAAAAAAGAGCGACAGCTGCCACAGCAAGTGCAGAGCGAGAGGGAGAGTAGGAAGATGAGAGGGGGAATGCAGAGTGTATTAAAGTTAATGTTAGACTGAAGACGAAGAGCAGAGGAAGAGGAGCACGAGTGGACAAATGTGATATACTCGGCTGACACATTGGTGACCTTTGCCCTCTAATGAGTTAGAACATGCACAACTCAAATTACCGTAACTCTTTGAATTCAATTCAAATACGTTTCTTTACTTTTTTTGTTTTTACACACTGTTTTAAGCCTTTATAACATATAATAATGCCAAATACTTGCAAGATTTTGAAAGTTACATTTCCTCTGAAAGAATTTGCTAAATAATTTAGCCAAAAGCAAATCTTCTGACATATTTATTGATAAAAAAGACAAAAAAGACCAGGCAGACTGTCATAATTACAGATGTAAAATGGTTAATTATTCAGGAATGTATTCATTTCAGCTTTGTCAATTCTGTTGTTTTATTGAACATGTATTTATTTTTGTGTTCATTTCAGAATGTATTATGTAATTACTTATTTATTCATTGACGGTTAAGTCATTTTTAGACCACGTTATTTTTTCCATTAACTAGGTTTGCACATTTACTGATGGTAATGTATTTAAATGACGATAATGCATTATTTTATGAAACCAAATAAGGAAACATTATGTGTGTTATATGGGCTGTGCAGTGTCGTTTTGTTCTTCAAACGTCAGGTAGAGCGTTTACATCGATACTTAATAAGCGTGAGACCAGATACATAATGTTTTTCTCAAACGTTTACTGTGGATAATTATTTTCTTTCATAGTGTAACCAGTTTGTAGTATAATTACAACTGTTGTCTTTCTATTTGTCTGTTTTCTTCTGTCATTTGATTTGGCAACACAAACGTCTTTGCAGCTCAATCCAGTGAAGCAAATTCATATTGAGTCTCCCAATGAGCCGACATGCACCACCTGTGTGTGCATGTTTGTGTATGTGGTGGGCCGTCAGGGCCTTCAAAGCCTTCTCCGCTGGCCTAAACAGAATCACAAAGTTATAGCTATTTTATAATTTTTTTTTTTTTTCACAAATACACTACATGTATTATAATATTTTTTTCCTATTAGCTTATTTTCTCATTGCACAGCTGTCTTCATCTGTTCTTCTGCTCCTTCAGGCCTCGGCTCGGCTTGGGAGCTGGTTAACAGTATCTTTATCCAATCACATTTCACCTCTCTTAAACTATGGAAGAGTAGCCTGGTTAAACTACAGTCTTCTAGAGGGTCTGGACGTCTGGTTCGTCACAGGGCCCGCGTGACCATTAACATGCGCTGTGATTGGTCACTGAAGCTAGAATCTCGAACCTACAACTTAGCATCCCTGGATTTACTGGATTTACTGAAGACGCCTTTCCCACAGAGGGTTACGGAGGGTTATGTGCATGAAATGCTGTCTGTGTTACTGTTTTTACTAGCGCGCTCGTTGTTAGCTTGCGGACAACCCACAGCCCGCCACTGATATACACAAGGGTAGGGCTGCGTAAAAAAGCCCTGTAAACACAAGTTTAGTGTGCTGGACCATGTACCTCCCGGGTTGTACAAACAGAACATCGGGGTTATGCATAGGGAAAAGGTAGAAATAGTTATAGAAATAGTAAACAGGAAGAGGAAAACAGAGCAGTAAGTGGTGACAAATATGATCTGTGGGTGTTTCTCATTGTGTCTAACCGTCACGTCTCAGTTTGTTTACTGCTGCCGCTCTGGGCTTCTTGTCTAAAGTTAAAAATCTAAAGCTAAAGTGACTTCCTCCCCAGGATCCTGAATCCTCATCCTCGGCTGCTGAGCGAGAAGCATTTGCATAATTCTTGTGAAGGCATCCCTCTAAAGATCCCTCGCAATCATCGCATTTTTTGGTGTGAGTGGAAACACTGACCCAATCAACCTGCGCCAGTGAGCCCAGTCTGTTCACCTCCTCGTCTCTGGTTTCCCTCCTGTTCACTTGAAACCGGCTGTCTGTCACTGCACAACGAGAGAGCGCACACACACACACATGCATGATCTCCCCCATATTCCCTGCCTATAGGCGAGGAGGCCGCTCTCGTTCCTTCCACTCGGACTGTAACTTGTACCTCCGTCACATCCTCATTCCTCCAAAACAAGAGATCAGCTTACGTTTTAGTTTTTATGGCCTCCACAGGTTGGATAAGCAGGGACTGACGTTGAAATGTGAGCTTGTGGAAGAGGAAAAAAAAGAACTGTGCATTATTTACATATTGGGCTTCAAGCTGGCAATGTTCCTGAGAGCAGCTTACAAGAAGTGAGCCGATAGAGAGCCAGTGCTTTCATTCAAGGTCACTTATGACTGACATGACTGTTGATGGACACATTGGTTATTACTGCAAGTTATGGACCTCTGACCCTCCGCTGAGACAACCTTTTCCTAAATCTAAGAGTGTGCTGTGTGGATTCTATCGCAGGTTATACGTTGTTACGTTTTTTAAGAATTCCTGATCCTAGAAGAGGCCAAATTATTATCAAAATATTCTAATTAATTTATGTGCCATTTGGACTGGAAATCTGATGGATTACTACAGGGATCGCTTTATGGCACTTAGAGAGTGTTTCTAGTCCAGCACACAGAGCGAAAGCTTTCTCTGGAAACATTCACTGTCGGAATGAGTAACAGGCCAATGACAGACATCACAAACATGTTCATTGTCTTCCACATTACATAATATACAATAATGAGCATTATATAAGACTGGAATGCGGATGATGTTGAATCAAACCACAAAACAAACAGTTCAAATATGGTTGTAATTATAAGTCTGAATGATTCTGAATCTAACTTCAAACCTCCATCAGACCATCAATCAACGTCATCATTTTGCGGTTGGTTTAGTTATAATGTACCTTGAAGACGAAGAGAAACAAACTCACCTGGAGCTATGGCTAGGAGGAGCCGGTAAGCGATGAAGTTTGCTTTGTATACTTTGAGAATGACAAGAGCATTTTCGCCAGCAACAACTGACAATAAAATGTTAGTGTGAGTGGGTACACGTCTCCTGCTAGCGTGTTAGCACTAAGGAGTGAAGTGTGTGGTTAGTTTACTCCAGGCTGAGCTCAGCAGAAGGATTGTATTAGGAACAGTGAGCTAATTGGGAGCGACAGGGCCTGGTCGGTGTATTAGGGTCCAGCTGACTGGAGTAGCTCAGCTAAGCCACACAGCCAATCGCTTCAGTTCCCCTCACTCACAGGATCGTACATTTCACCGCAGCAGGGTTTCACTGATGTTCTAGTCATTTCATCGCTTCTGCTTCTGCATAGACACACCATTTAAACTTCAGCTCGGACTTCAACTTCAACTAGAATATTTTGTTACATTTTTTAATCCACATTTATCTCAAGCACATCAATGAACATCGTGCTCACACTTTGAACCTTTTCACCTTCTCTCCACCCTACTTCATACTCAAGTCATACTTCAACAGGAGATTCAAACGTTTAACCAGTCGCCGCCCGTTGTACTTTATTGTAATAGTCCAGCTCTCTTTTATACCTTTCATAGTTTTTCCTGTAATCGCAGTTCAAGTTTCCTGCCTCAGTGTCTTTGCACTGTGATACTTCAAACCCATTCAGGTCTCAGGTCAACAACATACTAACGACCTTCTTCAGCTCTTCTCACTCCAACAACTTCCACTGTTCATACACAATAAACTCCAAGTTGCTTTCAGCATTTGTATCACAACTTTCCCTTCAGCAATCATGCAAATCTTCTCCTTTTCTAGACATGAGATTTTGTCTGTTACCGTCCTAAAAACATGACAAAAGACAGTATGGAGGGTGATAAGCATGACATTGACTAAAGTACAAAGGCTATCGATCGATCCTCAAAATGCTTTTTGGCTGCAGGCCATTATGGAGCAGAGCGTGGGCATTTTTTTTCCCATTAAGTGACTCATATTTCAATTTAAGGTCAGGATGCTAAACTGGCCTAACAGGACCCATGCAGACCATGCAGACCCTCCATAAAACTCCCATCTGTTAATTAAGCTAAGAATAACCACCGCAACTGAGGACACTGAAACCGCACGTAAAGACTCACAAGCTAGCATCATAATGGTTAGTTCATAGCTTTGATATTAAGGACCACTTCCTCCTCCTACATTTGACCGAGCTCCCTACCTGTAGTGCCTCTGCTCCGCTGGCTACATGTTGGGGCAGAATACTAATGTTCAGTGTGAGAGAGCGGAAGTGGAGCTGAATTTGATCATTAATTGCGAGCCACAATGGCGTCCGTCCATACGGGGGAGGGCATGGCTGTGCATAAAGAACCTCGGTGGACAATGGGCTGAACGGAGGGTAGCATTCTCAACTGTAATGTGCAACATGACAGATTAGGCAACGAATCACACATTGACAAAATAACATTGTGTGGCAAAAGAAGGAGAGGAAGACAGGGAAGGAGGGGGAGACTTTGACCTGGAGAATTGTGTAAATCATCCAGGTTGAATGGCTGCCAGGCAGGAGGGCAGCTTCTCAAACACTGAGATACACAGGCAGAAGAAGGAGCTTGAAATCCTTACACAAGAGGGGAAGGTGATGCAAACAGTCCTCTTCTCGTACCATAATGGGATTGATACACTGACCATCAACCCTTTTTACTGATCTAGAGGAGCTCTCCTCAGGTTAGAAGCAGCCCTCCGCGGGTCAGAGTTTGGAGTCAGTGTGGAAACAAATCATTCCCTGGCTAACGGGTAGCGGTTCAATTAGATGCACCGCCTCAAACGGACTAGAATTCAATTATGTAAAGAACGAGTTACGGTTGAAGGATGGAAATAAACAAGGTGCTCTGATGTTTTATTCATCCCATACCCCCCAAAATACCTCCTGCATTAAACAACAGCAGCAGCCAGCTTTGGCTTCAGAGTCTGGAGCCTTTTTTGTATTTTCCTCGGTGTTGTTTGCCTTTAAGGCCTTTCAATTAGACGGCTAGCAATTTTTCATATGTGCAAAGATTGGTGTGATTTGAATTATTTTACTGCAAAAAGAAAATAGAGCTACGCAGTGACTGCAATGCTCGGATAAGTGAACGTGCGCTTTAGAAAGATTAACCGAGACAATAACTCAAGACGGCAGCAGCGTTGACTAAACGGATTCCCTCTGAAGGATTTATCAGCACTAACGACCGAGGTCGACGTCGAAAATGGTACACGTCAGTTGTGTGGCGTCACAATTTATTCCTAACCCCACAAATTTAGCATTTATAAACAAATTAATCAACGGTGTGGAACACACACATACCAAAGTTGTAAACAGAACAGTAAGGTGATTTCTTGTTTTTATTAACATCATAATCCGTGAGATTTTTGTCTCTTTTTGTTTTTCCTAATGTCCTGTGACGGCGTCACAATAAACGTCACTCTGTGTTTCTCCAGTTTAATCCTTTAAATGTGAAGAAGCCGTAGTGATGCTGACGTTGATTAGATGAAATTACAAACAGCTACAAACAAATTCACTCTGTTTCTTGTGGAGGCAATTCCAATCTAGCACGGTAATGGCGGACTCCGCCACCATCTGAATGGGAACTACTATACAGGTAACTACTGGAGGTAAATACATCAGAGTGGCTATTGCTGACCAATGCTGACAATAAATGGAGTTTGATTTTGTGAAAATCTTAAGGAATATAACTTTTGTCATTTGTTAGCGAACGGTGCTAACAGTGTGAACAGTGCAAACAACGCAACAGTCCTGACAGCTCACAGTGTTAACGGGGTGCATCGCTTCCGCCGTATGAGCGCACAGGTCATATAGATAACCTTTACATTTGATTACAGCATTCATTACTTGGGTGTAGAGCGGAGAAGATCTATTTAGAAAATAAAATAAACACTCAACATTACAAGGTGTGCGTTCAAAACAACATCATAGTGTGTCATAAACCATTTATTTAGTATGTTGCTAATAAATGCAGGAGGGTGTGGGTGAACAGCTTGGAGCGTAATTGTCGGCCTAAGGGACAGTAGTCCGGTTTCTGCTTTCAACTATATTGTCCTTTTCCTGAGACCGGCACAGCCTGTGGTGTCAGTTTAGCATGCAGTGCAGCAGCTCTCCAAATGCCCACCACCAATGAATCATACACACTCTTACTCACATGCACACACACACACAACATTTAATCTCACCCGCATTGCCGACAGCTCGTTAATTTTACACTCTGTAAAGGCATGAAGAGCATTGCATCAATATCTAACACAATCCAATTTGCTGAGACCGGCAGATAAAAACATGCGTACTCATACAGAGAAGTACATACAATAGTTAATCATCATAAATGATGTGTGCAGCGCGTTACAAATGATCTCGTGTGTATGTTATGTACAGAATGTGTGCATGTGCGCCAGCAGTCCGATTATATGCTTGAACCTTAGTAATATAGTAAATGTAGCACACGTTCAACCCTTTCCTCTTTGTCAGTGTGATGCATGTGACGCGGTTCCCAGAACATACGATGATTATCAAACACTACAGACACTCAGCTGGTTGATCAGGTCCTGACAGAGAGTAAGACCTGTACAAATAAAGGAGCAGTCATGCTTGAGGAAATGAAAGGCAGCCACACCCTTCTCCAGAACTGCCGTGGAACATTTTTGTCATCTGTGACATTTTCCCACAACTACACATCTATTTCATACTCTTAATAAAAGTGTATTTGGTGTTGCAAACACTTTTTTTTTTTGGAGTCAATATGCATATGGCTTGACAAATCGAAGACGAAGAACAAACCAGCACAAGGTACTAGTAAGATTGGTCCACCACAAGCCTCCAGAACTGCTTGAGTGCTCTTTAGGCTTAGATTCTCGAAGTCTCAGGACTCTGCTGAAGGGATAAACAGCATTCTTCCAAAAGATATTCCCTCATTTGGTCTGATGGTGGAGATGGTGGTGGCAGCCTGTTCTCACTCCCAGTGCATCAGATGCAGAAGCTTGGTTGGCAGTCCTATGCTTCAAACTATGACTCTACAGGTGGCCGAAGTTGCACCGGGAGTAAAAGAGGTCAGAAGTCATATGATGTAGTATAAAGACAGACAAAGTCCTTGTGGGCGGAGGTCGGGGTGATACCGACATCCAGGCCGATACCGACATCCAGCTCAACGATACTGCACTTCCATCATCGATTTTGGACGCAGCGATCAATTTCAGTAGCTCGCTACGTACTATCAAAGAGTGATACGTTAGCCAAGGGGTCAACAACCTTTCATATCCAAAGAGCCATTTTGCCCTTTTTTTCACCCCAATAGAAATTGAGTGGAGCCGCAAAAGCTATTTGATATCACAGCTTATAAAGTTTTATATATAGTCATATTATATGTACAAAAAACTATAGTTTGTTATATTTATGAAATTATAGAACAAGAATAAAGACAAATGTTGACATTGTATTGCTATTTTACCTGTTTATAACTATATCTATATTTGTAGCTCATGTAGAGGGTTCACCCTGTAATCACAAGGTAGCAGGTTCGATACCTGTCCTCTTCACGCAAGGTTTCCATTTTAAAACGCATATCTTTTGCTACGTTTACACTGAGCGTCCTCACTACGGACTTTTAGAGCACCACAAACGGAGGAGGACGGATCCGTCTTTACTAACGGACGCCTCAGTGTCTCATGAGCTGACACAGAACCAGCAGCAGTAGTGGAGTTTGGAGATGTGATCCACTTCCTGAAAGTATTTTTACTTTGCTCAGTTTGCTGCAGCAGTTGAGAAATCTCTCTTCTTCCCTCTTTTGCAGCTTGATACTTTTCAGCAGATGCTGTGTGTTTGTTCTGGAAGAGTCTTTCAACATTACATGTTTTGTTGTTTGCTAACTTCTCGCCACATATCAGCAAGAAAATTAATACGTCCACGCAGAATTAAACGCTCTACTTTTCTCCGTGACTTTTATTATTTTGTATTTATCCGTTGATAGTTTAGTGAGGGCGGGGCTCTGTGAATCATGATTAGCCACCTGCAGGGGAAGAGGCTTGACAGCGACATAATAGGATGTGACGCACATTTTAGTTAAAGAAATATTTTAATTTTAATTTTCAGGACCCAATATCACCTCAAACTTCAAGATAAGAGGAGTTCCCTTTGAAAGATTATCCACTAGGCAAAAAAAAAGAAGAAGAAGAAAATAAAAACGTATATATTTTTTTTTGTCAAAGCCTCAGGGAGCCGCAACAGAGGCACATGTGTCGGAACATGGTGTTGGAACATCTCTTCTAATTTAAACACAAATTACAAGCTTTTCCTTAACTTAACCAAGTAGTTTGTTGCCTAACAAACAAACCTATACCTAACTGTATTTGGAAAAGGCTGTGTATGCATCTAACAAGCGAAGACTAACTCGTGCAAAATTGACGTAGAGGGGTACGTGGAGCATCATGGTTTGAAGTGTAGGGCCACTGATCAAGCTGCCGTATTTGATGGGTTGGGAGGAAGAACGTGTTGTTGTCCCTATATAAAATAATCCAAAATATCAGATGTTGAGACCCGCAATGGTGGAAGGGAAGGACAGTTTATAATTACAATAATGTTTGTAGTCACCAAACCATTTAGTGACGTCTCTGCTGACACATACTGTGTGTGCGTATGGGCATATATATATATATATATATATATATATATATATATATACAAAAAGATAGATAATGCTCTTTCTTGACAAACATCAAGAAGTTTAGTCAGCTTTAGTCAACAATAACATTTAAGAAATTGTCTTTTAGTATAAAATGAAGAACGTTTTAAAGTACAGTTTGGAATATTTAAAGTGGTCGGTGCGCCCCCAGTTTGGAGAAACCAGTACGGAAGCAAAGCAATTAACTACTACAGACGGGGGAGGCAGTAAGATGTATTTTAGTCACCTAAAAGGAAGGCCCCCTAAACAGATCTATAACAGATTATGTGTCCGCTATTTACAACAATTTATACATGGGGAACTGAACTGAAAGTGATACTCATCTACACTGTTTTTGTCAATCGATTCATGGGGCTTTAAAGGGAGCCTCGATAATAAGGTTCACGTTCAGTTCAGTCCCTTGTTGGAAAGGGGTGTCTGATGTAAGAAAATGTTCTAAATATAGTGGACCCTGAAACAGATGTGTATCTTTTTTACGGTGGGTCTTTCTTTTTGGTTTTTCTGCTGTCCCCCACCTCCATCTCCACAGCGATACACTGCTTTGCTCCCATGCTGGTAACCCTCGCTGTTTCTCTAAACTGGCCGCCATCTGCTGTACCTCATACCACCGCACTTCAAAACATCCAAACTATCCATTAAATGTCGACAGACACAGCTTCGGCTTTGCCTCTTTGTAAGAACGGGAGTTTGAGGGCCAGATAGAAGGACCTTGGTGACAGAATTGACCTTCTCTCGGTACATCAAAGGCAGCAGCCGTTGCTGGGAGTGATTCATTGGCTCACAGAGTGAGAACAATGCACACACATACACACAAATGTGGGGCCCAGCCAAGCTGAGCACGTCACCTCAGAAGGTCAAAGTATGGAAAGATGGAAGGCGACACCACCTGACACATACCCTGCCCCCCTCGTCGCGGCTCTGTATCCCCATGTTCACAAAGGAGCCGGACAATGAGGACAATGATGAGGTACAGATGCAAACACACACAACCCAGAGAAAGAGTCCCAATCAGTTGCATCCAAACATGCTCTCACGTATCAGGTTGATTTAGAGCTGAAATCCCATCCACTCCATTACATCGTCAGGCAGATGTCAGCAGCTGTGCACAGAGCTGCTCATTTTCCCACCGATGGCCCGCGGCAGCAGAATGTAACTCTATTGATTAGCTTCAGCAGGAGCTATATGCAGTTCAAAAGAGAAAGCAATATCTGCGAGTAGGAGTCGTAATAACTCTTGATTGGATGAAAACATTTTGATATGCAACGTGATCCCCCCCGAGTTGCTGATGAAAAGAGACGGGAGCAAACACTCTTCCGCCAACGTGGGAATAATAGTTGCACCGTATTTTTTAAATGCCTCTCGGTTGGCATCTGGTTTGCGGCACTGTTCTTCACCCGCCGACGACACATGCCTGAATGCAGACACTGGATGCTCCCTACCACTGTGGTGACATAATCCAGAAACTAGTCCTCGCCCAGGGTTCTGCCCGACATTCACACACACACACACACACACACACACACACACACACACACACACACACAACACACACAACACACACACACACACACACACACACACACACACACACACTAACACCACCCCATCAAATGGTAGTATGTATCTGCTCGCCCACTGCCGTTGGCTAGGGCGGCGCTTTGAACCCAAGGATGAAAGAGCTGATCCTGTAATGAGAATCTTAATGCCCGAGAAACAGTTTGGCTTGAACACACACACACACACACACACACACACACACACACACACACACACACACACACACACACACACACACACACAGACAGACACAGACGCACACTCGCAGGCTTTTGAAAAAGTGAATTTTACAGTGCTACTCGGCTCACAGCTCTACTGCATGTCTAATGCAAGTTATTTTAAAAATTCTGCTGCCGCATGAAAGTTAAGTTAAAGTGGTTATGCAATTTCAAAGTATCACTCCCCGCTTGCAGATGGATTGCATGCGTATCTTCAGAGCACAGTTCTGCCTTTTTTTCTTTTTTTTTACAAAAGTGAACAACTCAAATGGGTGTTACGGGGCTAGTAAACATTTACTCCACACTCATTACGCGTGATGAAATCCACTCTCATCACAGATTTCTATGGATTTGGCCTCGGGCCCCTCCATACTACATGACAGAAGGTACAAGATGGAAGAGGATTGGGGATTTGGTATAATTTATTTCGTAAATTAGGTGTGTTATATCAACAACAATGTGTTTTCCAGATCATGAAAGCTTAAAGGGCAATTTTGTCTTATAACATCCTGGCTCTCGTTTTTGTAGGTTTAACAACAACATTATAACCACACAAAGGTCATTGCTGAGATCTGGGGAAATGGCGATATCGCTAAAAAGAAGTTTGGGGCAAGAAACATGAACAGGCAGATGTTCGGATGGGTTTTCAAAAAAGTGTTTCTGAGCAATGAGAGATTACCGCCAACATTTGGGGTGCGTTTACTTAAACTTTAACTCCAAATAAAGTCAAACATTCTTAATTATTGTATAAGCATATAGATTATTAATATGATCCTGACTGACTTTACAATTTTCCTTAAAATATAATTAGCAAAATAAGTATATGAAGGCTTTTTGGAGACATGGTTGTTTGTGTTGGTGAAGTGGTTGTTTTGACTAAAGAGCTGATAATGTGACACGGCTTGCATAGTTCAAAGTTTCATACTTCTTTGTTCAAGATGCTGCCTAGGAAAAAAGGACTTCGCTATCTATAAATTAAAGCTTTACTGTCAAATGCCAGCCAAGTTGGCAGGAAAAAATGTTGGCACTGAAGGTTTTCCGCAAACTTCGTATATCTTTTTTAGTTAGCATTAGGTCAGTGTATAAGATAAGATAAGATATTCCATTATTAGTTCCGCAGTGGGGAAATTTGCAGGATTACAGCAGCATAGGGGTAAAGTGGCGGTACCTCTCCGAGGAGGTGTTGTTCATCATCATCATCCTTCTGTCTCCCACCACCTCCACCGCATCCAGTGGACACCCCAGCACATTGCTGCCCTTCTTGACCAGTTTGTATGTAATGTACAGCGAGCGACCCGCAGGGCTAGTGACGAAGTATGTTGAGCAATCGTTATTGATTGTTATGTCGAGTTGTGATAACGAGCAAGAAAGTCTCCAAAGGTCAGGTGGGAGTTGTGGTGAATGGGTCAAACAAACACAGGGCTTCCACCCAGGAGACCAATGTCCATGTACATGTTGTTACGTAACACTACGTAAGAAAGTCCTCTAAGGGTATCAGTTGTTTATGCGACAGTTATGTTACTTTAGCCAAGAACTTTTGTTGCCTAAACCTAAACAAGCGTTTCACAACGTTAACCACGTGTCATTGTGCGTTTCTGCAAAAGTGATACGAGGCCAATATGAAACATAATTATGAAACTTTTTTTGTTGAGAAATGTCAACATTCCCTTGGTTTGCAGAAACATACAACGGCAAAAACAAATTCTGAGTTGTATATGCGCAGTTTAAAAAAAAAAGTTCCTTTACCTTCCACTCTGAATGCTGGTTACAAGGAACCCAGAGGTATCGGAAATAAATAACATAAAAAGAACACTATTTACAATATACAGACAAACAGAAAAATATCTGTGCAAAATTCTATGCAGGCAATGGATAAATGTGATGTCACCATCACAATGGTGACGTCATTGGGTTGACACATCTCAGGAGTTACAGATGTTATCCTCATAGATCATTAAGAAGGTTGTAAAACACTGGAAATAGTCTTCCAATTAGCACCCAGCCGCACTTGTTGCACTTCACGTTGGTCTTTCTACATAGCAGCACTTTCCCTTATCCTATCTCACTCCCTTATAATAGCTTCCCTTGTGGTTTACAGCAGCAGTCAGACATTGTGCGGTTGTTAAAAGGCTCTAATCCAAACCACGTGGGAGGACGAGTGAGTGTTGGCCTTGAATGTGTGTCATCGTTTGAGCGTGTCGAACATTCGCCTTGAAGGAATCACAAGAATGCAGAAGAGTGCAAAAGAGGCAGGTCAGTAGCTGTAACCCGTGCAATCTGTGAAGGAGTGCACGTCATTGTCAGGCCAACAAAGGAGGAGGTGGAGAGGACATTCTTTGAATGTCTGTATCACTATGTTTCTAAAGATAGATACTAAAGTATGATGAACTGAAACTCCTTTAAACGCTTGTGCACATTCAATTGACAACGGTTGTGACAACAATGTTAACTATAAGAAACTATATTCCAAAGTGGGGGGGGGGGGGATTTGTTCATCCTCAGGGGCCACAAGTCTAAGAAGACATCAGATGGGTCAATATTGCTGAAAGGCTGGGAGTTGGAGTAGTGGAATGAAAGCTGTATCGACCCCGCAGAGCAATGATCTGAGGCTGACAGATTTCCCAGCAGTGCTTGCTCTTGAGGAGTCCTAAAATCGGCACAGATGTGAATCTTTCCATTCCACCTTGACCTTTCGCCGAATATCGTATAGCGCATCAGAATGCCATTTACTCTCCCGGCTGGTGAAATATTTAAACTGTGGGAAGTGCTGCACCTCTCTTCTCCGAGAGGAATATGACAGAGGCAGGAGCCGCATATATATTTTCACGAGAGCCATAAATCAAACATAGCGTTGGGGTGATGTCGCCTGAATGTGGATAAACAAAGAGCACTTTGATAAACGTCTTCGCTCAAACAACCTCACCTGCTCTATTCCAAAAGCAAACACTTATTATGTTTGGAAGCAGGCAGCTTTCACATCTGTTCTCAGCTCATCTGTCCTCCTGATCACTTCTCATCCCATCAGCCCATTAAAATCATGAGAAGGAATGGGAGAAGCGCAGGCAAAGGAACAGTGATGGACGGTTTTCTTAATACTCCCCGGAGCAGCTGTCTGACCACACTTTAACTGGCCTCTATCTATCGGAGAAAGGAATTCTCCAGTGATGAGTCATCTTGGGGTGGTTGGCTCTCCGTCTGTCGCTCACGTCACGTACAGAAACACATGGCAACCGGTGCACAATACTGATATTCATCCGCCCTTGTCATTGGACACGTGATCGGTCTTCTCATGCTCAGCCACTGATTGTCTTATTTTTCATCTGAAATGTCCCAAGCAGATCTAATCAGCTGGAGCCAGTTAGCTAAAATAAGTGAGCTGGCAAAAAACTCTGTCTCCGTCTGACTTTTCACTGTTTCCAGACTTGTTTTAAAAGCAGGACCCTGTAAAAGGGTCTTAAATGGGCTGATAACATGATATAATGTTTAAAGATTTAAGCTAAAGCTAACTGTCCCAGAAAAATGTGAGTGCATGTATGTATTTCCAAGTGCTTAAACATATGTAAGGGAAAAGTTATTTGAGAAAGAGAATTCGCTGATGAATTTTTCGCAAACATAACACTTTTGGCCTCGTTGTTGGAGTTTAAGCGTTCTCAACTGCAGTAAAGCGCTAAACAAGCCGCTAACGTTATTCTAAACTCTACTATAGTAGCATCTTGGCTCTCACACAGTGGAAATGTGCATCATGAATGGGCATTTTTCTCATGGAACCTCCAATCCCACAAAGTAACTACTGATGTGCTGTTTGGGTTTCAAGCTATGTGTATATAGTCAGTAAGCCAACAGATCATGCAGAACATGCTACAGCAGGCAAAACCCCTGTTTTGGAAAGGCGATAAGATGATGCCAATCCTCTCAGACCCGTGTGACTACAAAAAGTAAAGCATGAGAAAACCTAGTTTGGAAGACACGTTTTTTAATTTGCCCCCAATAGACCACAGCTGAGCGTGGGAAGTACAGGACGCTCCAGACACGCATGACAAGAGCTTTGAAAGCCAACAGAGACACTTCTTAACCGTTTAATCAGTTTAAATTCCTCTCTCGTGCCTTAACGCTGCACTATGTGCTACACTAACACTGGTACCATGTGCCCCATCAGTCTTCCGATAGCACACACAATAGAAGGTCGGCACAGAAACAGCAAAGTCACACGAAACAGGAATGGTTTAACGGTCTGGTGTTCCTTATTCTAACCACCTGCCAGAATTCGGTATCACTATTGCAATTTGTGAGGGAAAGTTGTCGGTGGCCAAAACAAATGCGGCCTTATCTCTACGGTGCAGAGGCAAGAGCAGACACACAGGCAGAGATTAGAGGGGAGACAGTGCCTGGGCTTCCTATTATTAGAGCAGAGGTTTATGGTCAGAGAGAGCTGCAGGGACTTGCTGAGATTAAATTACACAGACGGGGGGCGGGGGGGACATCAAATACAGGAGAAACTTCCCAGGCCCTGGAGAGAGTGATGGGGGTTCAGGACGAGTCGGGAATAGAGAGGGAGATATATGGGAGCAGTGTGTGTGTGTGTGTGTGTGTGTGTGTGTGTGTGTGTGTGTGTGTGTGTGTGTGTGTGTGAGTGAGTGTGTGTGAGTGTGTGTGTGTGTGTGTGTGTGTGTGTGTGTGTGTGTGTGTGTGTGTGTGTGTGTGTGTGTGCGCATGTATGTGTGTGAGAGAGAGATGTATTACTCCAAAGCCATCTACATCAGCGCCTCTCCGCTCGGTCATTCTCAAACACACCACCAAGTGAGGCTTGCCTGGAGTCATGCAGCCATAGAAACCGTACCTCATCACAACGGGACGTCTGTGAATGTGTAGAGATACCGATCAGTGGCTGGAATATCATAGATGCAGTCTCTAAAATGTCTCCAAGGGTTGGTTCACCCAAGGTAAAAAACAGAGGCATATTTTCTCTTGAAAATGTTATCACTTTTATAGGTGTACTTCATGTTGAAAGGGCGTTAGAACTGTGGCTGCAACGAATAATTACTTCCATGACGAACTTGTTACATTTTAGTTTTTTCATGAATCACTCAAAAATGTGAAGAATTACATGTTTGTCCAAACAATGGTGAGGTGCAAACCTCACCTTTGAGGTGAATCTTTTTTTTTATGTACTCATCAGTGGTACACTTTTTGTATCCCCTGTGCCTCACTTGGGCTCTCCCACTACTCAGTATTCAACGTATCCTCGTACGACGATTTGTTGGATATCTCTCTCTCTATATATATCTCTATACCATAGAGATCAAAATAAACCGATAGCACGGAGATCTGTGGAAATCATTGACACAAATTGCATTTATTTGCCTTTAGTGAATTGCTGGGCCCTCATTCATCAGCTTCCTTTCTGCTTCAGCAAGCCATTATCAGCATGGAAAAGGTGAAGGAGATGTGTTGTCATGGCTACATGGAGTGCAGTCAGAAAAAAAACCATCTGCGTATCTCCCTCCTTTTGTCCCTGTCTTTTCTATTCACGCGTCTCTTTCCGTCGACCCCGTCTGCCTTCTTCCGGGTTCTCTTCGTGACTCGAGAGGGACAGGGTACCCTACATAGTAGCTTCCTCAACAGAGGTTGTCATTCCTCTTACGTCAGTGCAGGCGATGATGCAGGTGCGAGGGGAAAGAATTTGTTCCAATGCCGTATTAGCATACCAAGTCGTCCCTGCTGTGAAGTGTCAGGCACAGGTTGGCTGCTGTGAAGGGGGGAGGGGTAGCATGCGAGGTGAGGATTCTCCTGCGATGACGCAGACACCCTGCAAGGGCTATTTTTAAACCTACTGAAGTGTGCAACACCCTTTCGGCACTGCAACCTTCAACTGCGCCTTCAAAACCAAAACAAACAGAGAAGTGGAGGCCCGCCGAGGAGGCATGAAAGTGCAATGGTAACAATGCATCTCAGCTCTTGCTTCTTTTCTTTTTTTTTACTCTCAAGCTCACGGAGCCACAATGAAATATGGATTAAGACTCCATATTGCGGAGACGTGGTGCTTTTAGGTCGAATGATTGTCTGGCTTGGAATAAGGATAGGGTCGAAATGGATGATCCCCACTAAAATGACTTGGCAGCACTTGAAAGCAGCGGCTGACTGAAGGTTCTGTCCTGGCCAAGCACATCACAGCTTGTATTCATTAAAGTCTCAGCTACGGGTTTATCAGCGAAAAACACAGACTGGATAGAGCTTTTTTAAATATATGTATATATACAGTATATACCCTCTTTATCTTCCCCTCTCTCTTGTCTTTCTTTTTTTTTCTCCCCCTTTCAATCAAGTGAAATGTTGAGCTTCTTTGAATTGCAGATATGCTTCTATGCTCATGCGGCAGTATCTCTGGCCCCCGGGCCGCTGAAAGGTCACCGCTTCAATGTTCAGGCCAAACTCAACAACCAGGAACAGGTGCTAACCTCGCTACCTAACGTTCATGAAGGCAACAGCTCCGATCACAGGCTTAATATAGAAGCATGAAGGTCAAAACCTACCGGCACCTGTCCACGCTCAATGACAGAATGGAAATTGGGTCATTTTCCTAATGATCCAAAATCCTCATCTGCTGTCAACTACGACCCAAAACATGCTCAAAGCTCAAAGCATGCTCCCAGCTCCTCTCTCTGTTCCCTGGCCGTGTGCTAAAATACTTGGACCCATCTGTCTTTGCTGGACGTGATAACTAGCGTTGCTCAAACACAACTGAGATGTATCATCTGCACTTTAGGATGACTCACTCCGGCTTGCCCTTTGCCTCGTAAACACTGTGTTTACAGCGTATCAGCCATTTGGATCCTCAAATAGAGGTTTGATATGAGTGCATGTTTGAAGAAGGGGAGAAAGTCTGCCAATGTGGCGACATAATCCAGCCTAATTCTTTCCATTGCCGTTTGCTTCAGTAATTGTAAGCAGCTTCATATTTAGTGTGCAGGCGAGATTGATATTAATCTTCTCATCCAACTCTCGGCAAGAAAGCAAGTGTTCTTAGATTCCCCCTTTCTGAATATTTCCAGTGGGTAATTTCAAGTTGTCCCATTTCAAAAACTTGACATCAAGTATTATTTTTTAGGGTTAGCAGATTCAGACAAATGCCAATATTTAAATATATTTAACCTTGTTCACTTTCTTGCTGAGAAGGTTGAGCGGCAGCCAATTAGCTTTAGGGCCTGCGTGTAATATGTGAAGCTAGTTTCAGGAATGTATTTCCCAGAGGCAAAGGGGGGAGAGCACGCTCTGGAACCGACAAGATGGAGTCTCAGCAAGGCAACACCCCACACCCTGGGAGTCTCCCAGCTGGTGTGACACCAGACCATCTGTTGGCTGTTTATCGCAGAGGGCTGGGGTGGTCATGTGAAACGGTGTGTCTCTGTGTGTAAATATGTCCGTGTGTGTGTGTGTGTGTGAATGTGTTTTGAATATGGTTTGCCGCTCAGGCTGCAGGGCTCTGCCAGACTTATTGAAAAGTGACAACTTGCGACGAGGACTAAAATTGTTTATCTGGAACAGACTGACTCAGTTAATTAGTATACCTAGCCCCAGAAAGGGACATCAATAATATTAAAGGGAAATACATAATCAAAGGTTGAAAAACTAAAAAAGTTCTTTTGCACAATTATTGAATTTTTGGTCTTCATGACAGCTATAGTAGCTTGAAAAAATAGTAATAAGGGGGCACTCAATTTTATGAATTTACTGTTTGTCGTACATAGCGCATTAAGGCCCCAGTAAGAGCATTGGGCTTTGAACCCAATTTCCATAGAGGCAATACCATGTAATTACAATTGCTTGGACCGTCACGAGATGCCATTGTGTTTCCTGATAGACTTAAATTGGGGACAGAGATGTCAATAAATTAGCAGATCTTTTTTTTTTTAAGGTAAACCAAATTCCCAGTATGAACACTTATCATTGGGTCCCAAAAGTTGTTGTTGAAGGTCCACTTCACCGGGAGGAGAGTGCGGTAGACCTTGAGACGGACCCTGAGTTAGCAACTGCAGCAACTCAAATTCAGACAGAGCAAAACCCTGAACCCGGGGGTCATAGAGATCTGTACCAGCACTGGGTCTAACCTGTGTAACTGCAGCAACAGAAAGCCAGCTGATCCGGTGGGGAGTGCGGAGTGGTCCGGTATCAGCAAACCTTCTGTTGCCGCCATTTCAATTTGAAACAGCCCCTGATTATTGGCCAGTTTCCTGTGCTGCCGCTCTTTCTCCTCCCAACAAAGCCCCTAGGAGCTAGCTAGCTGATCCCCTGCCTAATTTGCAATGTCTCTATATTTGAGGCCAATCTCAATCTCCATATGAAGCATTTATTCTTTGTATAGGTTGCAGCACTTATGGCCTTATGGGCCTTATGTGAAGCACCTACATGATGATACAGGAATTCTATAGCGGTAATTAACTAAGCACATTTACACCAGGGCTGTACTTAAATACAACATTGAGGTACCTGTGCTTTACTTCAGTATTTACATTTTATGCTTCATTTATGCCAACACATCTATCTGACAGCCATATTTTTCAGATTGAGTTTGCATAACAAATGTATGATAATCTTCCAACATACAGTGCATTTGAACCTCTGTCTCATGAGCTCTTTACAAAACAAGCAGGGTCTAGTTGCATTTCAGACTTGTAAAATATTAGAGACGAACATTTGGCATTTTTTTCAGACAGTGTGAAAACAACTCCCTGTCACAGTGAAAACAGCATATAATCCCTGTTAAATAAAACCTTTTAGTGCAAATTTAAAAAACAAGATCCTAATAATTGGCACGGTAGTCACGTTTTTTCTTTAGCTTCAGACAGAGCGACAGTTTCCTGTCTTTATGCTAAACTAGGCTAACCGGCTGATGACACATCTTTCCTATTGTTTACTGTGCAGATGTTCTTCTCGTCCATTCCTAGGCAAGAAAGCGAAGAGTTTATACTTCCCAAAATGGTGAACTACTGTTCAGATTTAATAATCTCAAATAATATAATAATAATCTTACGAACCCGAAGATTTACTCTAGCTAGCCAACTGTGTTAAACATTAACACAAGCACCATGTCAACCAGTAAAATCCTTTACACGTCTCATGTACACATCAGTATTAACCACCTAAAATAAGTTCCAGAGCACATCGTTACTTTAAACTGATATTGCTTATTTTGATTTAAGAATAATTTTCAAACAGAGTATTTTTACAATATTGTACCGTTGTACTGGCACCGTCAGTCAAGCCCAGGATGAGCGACCGTTCCACCACTACAGAAGTGTAACAGCACCGTTACTTAATGTAGCCTTTCATGTGAAACAAGCTCCAGAATGACATAATGGCGCTATAAAGGGCACTTCAGTATTTGGCATTGGGTCAGGTACTTAAAAAAATAAACACTCGTATAATAAAGTCATTTATGAGCACCTTAAACAGGCTTTAGTTGCGTTGTGCCGGGTGGGTTTGTTCAGCCGTAATGACACCTCTGTTTACATAGCAAGTCTTTGACAAAGGGGGGCGGAGGAATTGAACACACAAAGCCACATCCTCCTCAGACCTTTGAGTCTCAGAGATGCAAATGTGATAAAAGTCTTTGGTGACTCCAAACATTAGTAAATGTTTAGTGTGTTCCTTTCCTTCTCGTGACACCCAAGGACAGATTTCGACACCCTCTCCCCCGTGACAGTAATTGATGTTTTCCCGAAACATATCGCACCGACACATGGCCACCCTGAAATAGACAAAGACGGACTCAATGCAACGCGACAGAGTCACAAACTGCTCTCTGCTCGTCTTCTCAGCTGTGATGTCACGTGGCAACGAGACAGTTTGTTAACCTCAAGTTGCCCTCATGACACAGTGGCAACTCCTAGCATGTGACCGTCACCACGATCATCTGCTCAGGCAGAGAGGATTGCCCAATTGAACAAGTAGCCACAAAGAAAAGAAGCAATCGATACATTTGAACAGGCAATAAAGAAGTCGGGCTCTCCACAGATCATGTTCAACTGGAGTTTATTTTATTAAAAAGACCAGGGTGCAAATATGAAATTAAAAAAAATAAAGACAAGCATATAATTTTTAAGCATTTAATACAAACTTAACAATATAAACTATTTCAGTCCCTCTTGACATGTAAGACACTGACTCAAAATACTTTGTTATACCGTATTTTTTTTTTTTTTTTAATCAAGTATTGCACAATGTAGGTACAAAATTAATATTCATACGATTACATTTTGTCCATTGTATAGCAAAATCTTTAACCTCTTAACAGAAAATACAATTCATCTTTCAGAAAAAAGCAAATATTCCTACACTTGAATCCCACAACTAAAGGAATACTCTGTACATAATCGTGAGAATATTTGATGTACTTTTTTTTTTTCTTCTTTTTTAAAAGATGGGTTTCTTTAACAATTATCTTTTTAAAAAAGAAAAAAATAAGGAAAAGCTGCTGCAGCCATCACAGATCACTGGAGTAGTAAAAAGATATAAATGCAACACCATGTCATAGAAACAATATATACTCTGATATCTTACAAACTCTGTACTAAATTAAATTATACAATTAGAAAAAGACCAAGTAACCCCACTTAGTAGTGCCAATTCATAAAAATCAGCCTCGTCTTACCACCTGTAAAATACTGTAAGAGGCCAAAACTTGAAGCTTGTATTTTTATATATTTATTTTTTGGAGTATTTTCTCAACATGGTAAAAAAAAAAAAAAAAAAAAAAAAAAAAAAATTGTGCTTGGTTGGCAAAAAAGAAAGAAAAACAACGATGCATGTTGAATTGAAGTAACCAAGCTTGGATGTGTTTGTACAAGCTTTAAGTAGAAACAAACTCAAGGGGCACAGTAAAACACCCTTGGGCACATGCGCTTGACTGACTAGATACTATTTGAAAGTCCAGGGTTTTTTTCCTCCAAGTGTGCGTTTTGTTTTTCCTTCTCTTTGTTTTTCCTTCACCATCATTCATAAATAACATCGTTGTGATGAGTTTAGTTAGCCATGACCGGCTGGAATTGCTGGTTAGAATACTGCATGTTGCTCAGACTGAAGTTGAGGCCATCCATGAGGGACTTGTCGTTGAGGCTTCCGTAGGCTGCAAACACGTCAAAGGCATTGTTGTACTGCAGGGGGCTGAGACCCAGGGAGCCCTCCCCGGGAAACACGGCTCCAGGGCTGGCCTGACCCTGGAGGCTGGGGAACACAAACTCCTTGGCGTTAGGGGAGAGAGCGGAGGCCTTCTGCTGCTGGCCCAGCCCATACAGCGAGTGCATGGAGGTGGAGATGGCTTTCTGCTTCAGTAGGGTGTTGACATTCAGTCCCAAGTTACTGGTGGGGGAAGTGCGGGCCACCTTGCTGCTACTGCCGCCGCTGTTGTTGGTGGTGGTGGTGGCGGCGGCGGCGGGGTTGTTGTTGCCGTTGCTGCCGCGGCCACTGCTCTTCATTTTTGTGGAGCCGAATTTGGTGGCAGCGAAGGTGGCAGTGGTGAAGGTTAAGGGCTGGGTGGAGCGGGGCATGAATGAGGGGCTCACGGCAGCAGACTGCCCGAAAGGAGGCGAGGGGGAGCTGGACTCTGATGAAGCCCCAACGGGGTCACTGATCGGCATGAAAACCTGGGCCTCAGGGTTAAAGCTGTTCTTGATCTCTTTGTCCAGCTCCGACCCGTTCTCATTGTTATCGTCCACGTAAAGCACCTTGACTGGTCCCTTCTCCCCAATCTGGTAGGACACCTCAAACGGGTCAATCCATACACTAAGGTCCTGAGGGAGATTATTCCGGACATCTTCGATGTCCAGCCCACTCTCTTTGGCTGCCTGCTCCACCACAGGGTCCACCTTCTCCCCTACGTGGATGCACCTAAACCCTGAACCTTTGTATGGCTTATCCGGATACCAGTGGCCTTCATATTTCTTCTTCAGCTGCCTCTCGAGTTCCTCGCCGAAGATATTCACACGTCGCCGAGGGAGTTTGTTGTACAAATAGGAAATAATAAAGTTGAGTGCTACTTGAATTTCAAGCTGCATAGCTGCTTCAGAGGCGAGGCAAATTTGTTTTCCTTCTCCCGTCACAACAGAGTTGCTTTTTCGGAGAGTCGCTAAAAAACCTGCACGGCAGCAGTGATTAATGAAAAAATAAAAAACTCTTGAGTGCTTGTTGCCAAAATGAATATCCTTCCTGCAACTGGGTTTAAGATCCTGAAACGGAGAGAAAAGGGGAAAGACATTTAGTAGATAAAGCCATTTGGAGTAAAACAAATTAAAATACGAAATAAAGTAAATATAAAACTAAAACATCAATACACTCCATGACGTTTCATCTGTATTGGCTTCTGATAACTCTCACCCCCCACCAGCCAGTGCTGCATCTCAGCTGTACAACATAAACAGCTATAAATAAACAGAGGCCACTGACTCAGAGACGTGTCAGCAGTGTGTGTTCCCCAGCGGTCTGCTGTGACACAAATACGAGAGCACGGTTGACCTCTACGGAGGCTGGAGGATCTGATGCCTGCTGTCAAGTCAGAATGATTTTTCGATTGCCTCATTTTGGCTCAGGGACATGTTCGGGCATAAGTATTTCCTCGTGCGTAGGATAATAAAACATATACAATTATAGTATTACTTTGTTTAAAAATTAACCAAGATATTCAAGGGTTTTCCCGTGCACCGACTGAGCTACACGGTGGGCAGAGAGGAGCACGTACAAGCTTGGGACTGCTGTTACATAATCACCATTCAAAGTCTAGCCACGGCTGTAAAGCCCTTTTCTACGACAGAGCAAAAGACACTCACGTAATTTACACGACGACAGTGGCAAAGAATACGGGAAAAAGGAACAACAAAACAAAAACTGGCTCTCTTTCTCGTCACGCGCAGTTTCGATATAACCGACCGACTAGCATTAGCTGGCCGACTGAATGGAGGGTGTGAACCGAAATGTAGCTTGCTAGCCATCTGGAAGACAGATACGGTTAACGTTTAGCTTGACCGGCCAGTTATCGGCGTCAGCTCGCGGGCACGGACAGCAAACACGGTCACGTCACGGTGACCGCGAGAAAATAGGAAAATTCGCTTCAGTCTGTACTAACGGCCGTGTTGATGACAGCAAGCCGATTAGCATCCAATTTAGCGAAAGGCTGCTGGACAGACTGAATATTGGACCGTGAGACTGTTCAATAACACCATTAGGTGGCAGTTTGAGAAGCATTAGGGTATACTAAAACAAAACCGTTTCATTGTACGAATAAACAAATGTTAATGCTGATGTCAAGTTAATATTTACTTACATGGAAATTCACAGCAGATTGTTTTTTCTTTCAATAGCCAGAGTCTGCTCCAGCAGGCGTTATTATTGTACAGCCTCTAGTGTTACTTTCTAAAGAAGATACAAAATGACGTAGCCGTCGTCTTCGTCTTTATAAAGCTCCAGGCGTTGCTTCCGTGGGGGTACAGTCGAAATTCCGATTAACAGGCTTGCAAGCTAACTCCCCGCTGCCTGGGAGTTTTTTACAACTCTGCCCTTTAAAACTTGGGCTGGTTTGTTTTTATAGTAGTCCTCCGCCACGGACATGAAGGAGGTGGTGATGCGGCTCACAGAGGTCAACACCCAGTAACGTGTTTCTATTGGCCGAGCGCGGCATCGTCATCGATAACCGCCCCGACTACAGCTGTGATTGGATAGCTTTGTGCTCAATCAACAGCAGGGTTCTATTTACGGTAGTGGTTTGTCTTTAATGTGCTCTGGGACTATTTTATTCAAGCAGGCTTTTAGCTAAACTATCGTTCGATGGCCTCGTTCGGGGAAACATACTCCTGTAACACCGTTAAATACAACGTAACACCATCATGGTTGAAGGGTAAAAGACTGACAGGTCTACACTGGTTTTGTTTCAAGTGAAGCCAAGCCTTCTTAAAGATCCTCTGTGCTCAAAGGCTGTGCTCAGTCGTTTCATGAAACCTATGGCTGAACAAGGAGTCTATTGAGACAAATGTGCAAAGCAGTCTGTATAATTACCGTTGCGGGCCGGGCCAGAGTCCACACTGAAATGAAACCACGTCCGACTCTGCTCTTCCCACTACAGGGTTAAACAGAGCTAGATGGCCACCGTGGCGGAGGGACACACCTGTCACTGGCGTCACTGGCGGTGTTCCGGCTCTCACTGATAACATTTGAATGTTCCTTTAGCATGCTGCAGCTGTGTATCTAAACCTAACAGCGTTTGCTCATTGAGCATGGTGTTATATGACAGGGCATCATTTCCACCATTTTATAAAACAAAACGGACGGAATCTCACGACTGCCATCAATGTAAATATGACTTCCCCCCACAGTGTACCTGTGATACACTTCTCTTCATCACAAGGGTTCGGTTGGACATTGGAAACACATTGATATATACAAAATGGATCCCGGCAGCTCTCCGGTGCCTGAGGGCTGGCTTCTTGTTTTTCTAGCAGCTGTACAGTGCAAGGCCTCAGCTCTCCACTGACAGGCCTAAGGTGACACCACCGTCTGCTCTTACCTAACATGGGCTCCCGCACTGTGTGTTTGTACAATGAATACAATGCCACATGAATCGTACAGCTGAGGGGGGGTTGCAGGGCAGGGGTGGAGAATGATGAGGAGAGGAGACAGGCTGTCCTTCTGGAGGAGGCGGGGAGGGGGAGCTGAGACACAAAAAGTATTCCCTGACTCAGAACCCCGTATGTCATATCTGTAAATGCTACATTTGAGAGCTGATTTGTAGTCCATCTGCCTGCTACATGTAGGCTCTCCAGAGGGAACAGTCGAGGAGTTCGATATCATTTCAGAGGCGTGTATGATTGATCTGAATCAATATTAATTGAATTAGGTAGTCTGTTGTCCTCGCCATGTTCCGCACTTAATAAAGGATCGCAGAAATAAAGAAAAATATGGACACAATCCTCTTCTCCGCTGAGCTAAAGGAAATGCGTATGCTTCAAAGTGCATTATACATCACGGCAAACATCAGAGTGGCCTCAGACAGCCAGCCATATCCCCTCGTGAGAGCGTAGGCTTAAAGAGAATGTATGGAACACAAAGAGGAGAGGCAGTCTTTCATAGCCATTCTTGTCTCTTTAAGTGCATTTTTTTTGTATTCACAGCACTCTTTCTCATGTTGGCAGATCTCTGAAAAAAGAGTTAATCCATACATTTAAAAGTAACTGCACACTTAGACTAAGCTATAAACTAAATTATATGACTGTATTGTGATGAAATACATAAATGCTGGTGTTGATATGGATATTTCTTAGCAAATTAATTAAAAAAAAGCCATTTAATGGTGGAAAATGACTCAAAAAGCCATCTACTATTTTAAAATCAACCCTAATCTTGAAAGGCCTACTCTAAGAGAGAGTCGACCGTTTGGAACTTATCTACGTCACGCAGTAAAAGAACGTTAACGCCCTCCGATCATGTAATTATCAGTAACCACTGTGTAGCATCACAATCAGCCCAAGCCTGTTCCTTCCTTTCTGTGGACGGGAGAGACTAAGCTCTCAGCACATGACAGAACATTAGGTAAATCGGTGTCGATGACGATAGCGACATGTTTTTCCGACGCTGCGACGAGAGGGTTTAGATGAATCACTAAGTTATAATGATTAACTCAGTTTTCTCATTTGGCGGCCGGCTAGTTAGCTAGGTAACATTAGCTTGCCAATCCCAGCATGTTTTTCATGCTAGCGTTCCACCTTTCCGATGCTGGGTCCCTGTTTCCCTGCAGCTAGAAAACTGCAGCTGGGATGATAGCAGGCGACCGCTCCAGAGATGAAGGCATTGGGGTTTGAGCTGGCTAAAGTTGCTACAGCTGCGACGGTCCGGCTACGAAGCTCGAGCTCGCTCTCTTCAAGGCCAAGTCGTCGCCCAGTGGTGCGAAGCGGAGTGACCCCAGGTTGTAATTCTTGTCTCATTTGTGTATACGTCTCTGGTGGTGGCAGTGACCTGTCAATCACAGTAAGCCCCGCCCTAAAGCATCCCCTGCTTTATGGTCTGTTTGACTGTAAATGGACCTCATCATCATCATTTGCTAAATGAACATCATGCTGTATTGAAGAAGACTTAAAACTAGGGATTGAGACCATAAACTCATGTTTACTGAGGGAATAAACCAAGAGAGTAGAGTCATTTTCTCATAGACTTCTATACAATCTGACTTCTTTTTTGTTTGCAAACGGAGGAGTCGCCCCCTGCTGGTCAGTAAAGAGAAAGCAAGTTTTAAGACACTTCAACATTGGATTCACTCGGCAGAATCGGAGGTTGTGTTTGACGACGCTGCAACTAGTCCACTTATTTTTTTGCATTTTTAGAAAAAATATTCAGTGGATGAACTAAGGCTCAGACCTGGGTTGAGGTTGCAATGGAACCCCTTACGTCTATCTGGAGGTTTATCGTGGTTCATCACAGTGCTACGGTCGGCGTTTACTCAGTACCACGCCCCAGTGCCATGAACAAAGTACTATAAAATGCAGCCGGAGGGCTGGGGGATGCTGCAGGGCACAACGGAGAGTTCTTCCAGTCTTCCAGATTGAGTCTCAGCAGGTGTGCGAGATGAGTCCCTCCACCATCGGGGATCTCGTGTGATGGATGACCCGGGTACAAACTTAACACACCGTCAGGGGCTCTTTTTTTCTTCTCACGCCACAGGAAATGTGTGACTACGACCAAATGTTCAAAACATTCGCACGATAGGCTGCATCGCTATTCTCCCCAGCACTGTCAGAAATACCAGGTGCAGGTCCAGAGTCTCTCTGCTCATTCTCCCTGCGTCTACTCGGTAAGTAAGTGTTAGTTTTGGCTGTGGATATAGGCGGTGCTTAACAATGACCTATTTGTTATTCTCCAACAGAGTATGGATCTGGTGAGTGGCGAAGGTTTCCTCCTGTTGTTGTGAGTTCGTCTGGCTGGGAAACTGGAGGTGAACGTGACGAATAAAGTGAGATGTTTCAGCGTGACTCATGCTAATTTTTAAGTGAAGTCAGTTCACATAGATATTTTACGCCTTCTCTTCACAAAGCTGTGAGGCCCCTTTTCTCTTCTCTCTGGCTTTGTGGCTGCACCCAAAGCTCTGTTCAAATCCCAGATGTGGTCACTGGATATTAATTTGATATGCGTAACTTCACATGCTCAATACTTGGAGGGGATTAAATGGAAGAGTACAACATAAAAAGCGGAATATGTGCCACTCTTTGTTTGCTCACTACCAAGAAAGGACTGACAAGAAACAGACGTTTTATAAGGAAAGAAATTGGGTTCTCGCCTACTGAACTGAAAGAAGTGGCACAAAAAAAAGCACTGCTCGTGTATAATAAAAACTATCACAGACACAGCATTCATTTCTTTTGGCTATTTGACTAACGCTGAGAGAGCTCGGGTAGATTTATTAGATCCTGTTCTCTCCGGTGGACTTCAAAGTGAAGTCGCCCTTCCTAACACTGTTTGAGGTGTGAAGGAAAGGTGACTCTATTGGTGTTCGCGCTGAGCGACACGAGTTGCACTTGGTCATGATTGAGGAGAACCACCACGATGCTTCATGAGCAGCACTTGATTACAGTAGGCTGCATTTCCTCACCTGACATGATACTTGGCCGTTCACACAGGCTTTCTTCATATCTTGAGCTCAGATTATCTTTGATAATTCAAGGTTAAGCGTGACGTCCAACCATGTGCGGCAGCATGAATCTTTATATTGTAGACAGTATGGGCAACCGAAACAATGTTAGATCTTTTCTCCTTTTTAAAGCCGCTATAATTCATTTTTTTATAATAACAATTCACCACGAGTTTGTGGAATGTGAAAGAGGTCGCTAGTAGTGATGAACCGACAGGGATTCTTCCTCCCCGATTCTGCAGCTCCAGCTCCCGTCAGCTCCACAGAGCACTTTAGCGTGTTTCATCTGATTCTTGTGGTTCTCTGACCTGCACATTTACTGTTTTGGTTGACTCTTGCAGCTCTAATCCGCGCTTTAAAAAAAAGAAAAATATTGCAAAAAAGCTCTGATAAACTGTACTTACAGGATTTCAGAAACACTGCTCAAATTTTTTTTTAGCATTGTGTCGAGATGTAAAGAGATGAAATGATCACTTTTAGATTTAAAAAGTGTTAAGACCATGTCAGGGTTTGGACATTAATGCCATTTGATCGATGTCCTGTACCAATACCGTTTCTTGCAGCCCTCCCTCCAAACGCAAGGTTCTCTTCCGCAGGTACCTTTTGTCATTTAACACTGCGGTCAAGTGAGCCCACATCCGCCGAGTGAGCCGCAGTTGCAATTCTAAATGGACCTCTATTCAAGGTGTTACGGTACGGGGGCCAGCTCATGTCACAATATTCAAACAGCTATAAAAACAGATCCATAGACTTGTACATACATATTCCACTGCAGGCTTGTTCAGGATGACCTCTGCTATGTTCATGCACATGGCCTCAAAATATTACTGTACAGTTTAAAAAAAAATTGAATTCTAAGTCAGCTTGAATTTCATAATGATATTCATAATTTCACAATATTCAAACAGCTATAAAAACAGATCCATAGACTTGTACATAAATATTCCACTGCAGGCCTGTTCAGGGGGACCTAAGCTATGCCCATGTGTATGGCCTCAAAATATTACTGTACAGTTTAGGAGAAAATTGCATTCAAAGTCAGCTTAAATTTCATAATGATATTCATAATTCCCCAATATTCAAACAGCTATAGAAACTGATCCTTAGATTGTATATTGAAATTCCACTGCAGTACTGTTCAGGGGGACCTCTGCTATGCCCATTAAGACGTTGTATAATATTACGTAGACATTATCGAATTGATCGTCGAAATTGAGAATCAACACTTAATGGAAGTGTTTGTCTTTTTAGTCATTTTGTATAAAGATACATTAATATTAATAGTTATATTGTTAGGGTAGGGCCCAAGCACAGACACAGGGACGTCAAGGTAGGGTGACGGAATGGACTTTATTTACTAAACACAGGTGATTTGGGTATAGCAGGAGTTGAATGCATGTTGAGCGGTGAAGTGACGGGGCGGCTGGGCAGGAATGCAGGCAGGGAATCCTGGGCACAGGGAACAGGAGTTAGTAACAGTCAAAAACAATGTAAAGCATAAGAGTAGTCTAAATCATTGCAAGGACTAAAAGAGGCCCAGAGTCAACATACTCATTGAAATGGTGAAATAATCTGGCAACTGGAGAGATGGAAGCCAGGGGTATTTAACAGGAAGGATTTGATGAGATGACATGTGCTGAAGATGATGTGCAGGTGTGGAGATGAGCCCAGGTGCTGTAAGCCACGCCCACGGCACGCACACACACACACGTAACAGAGACCAACAGGAGACACGAGACACATGGAAAAACCCCAAAAGGACCGGACTGTAACTAAAAAGAGCCCCAAAACCACAATAAACAATGTTTGTTGATTTATTTGCACAAAATGTATTTCCAATAAAAAATTTTGATCAGTTCTAGTTTTGTTTTGTTTATCTGCAGGCAGTCGGCATGAAACCACCTGTTACATGCATCACACTGAATCTGAAAAAGAAAAAATGAAACAATTGAATTTGAGAATTTCATTAAAACATGAATTCACCCCAAACGCAAATAGCATCTATTTGCAATTTTTCATTTTCTAAACAAATATTTAATTTTATTGTCATGTTCATCGCTTGTAAAATGATATTTTGATTGACTGACAATCAACTATAGCACAGGTACTATTTTAATTTTACAGCTGCCATGGTAGAAATGCAAATAAAATAGCAAGGCAGAGTACATGGACATATCCGAGTGGCTCGAATGGACAATAAAGTCTATTTGTCCAATGTTTTTTTTCATTTTTTTAATACACACATTCCTCGAAGTTTTTAACAAAATAAACCATTTTGTTTGCATTTCCAAGATTAAAACAAGGGGTGTCCCAATGGCGGAGGGGTGAACCGCGATTATTTATATGGCTCTGGATGGTGATTTTTGTTACATAACGTTCCAATTCTCTCTCTACCCCCTCATTTCCTGTCCACTGTCAATTAAATCTTCAAAATGCCAAAACTAAAACTTAGGTCCACAAATCAAATGAATTAAAACAACACATTACCCATTCAGTGACTGGAGGCCTCGGAGTGGGTGGCTTTTTTGCCGAACACATGGCACACTGTGTTTCGATGTCAAAAACTAATGAAAAGAATTATAGAAATGTTACATCTTTTGTAGTACAATATCACAGTATAAATTAATATGAAGAAAAGCTGTCACACACCTGATGCGCGGAGTAATTCAAGTGCTATGTTTTGTCGTTCCTCAACAATGTTGTTCAATTGTGTCCCAAAGGCCATGCACATGGACATAGCAGAGGTCCCAATGAACAAAACTGCAGTAGAATTTCAATATACAAATCTAAGGATCTGTTTCTCTAGCTGTTTGAATATTGTGAAATTTCGAATATCATTATGGAATTTAAGCAGACTTTGAATTCACCTTTCTCCAAAACTGTACAGTAATATCTAAAGGCCATGCACATGGACATAGCAGAGGTCCCTCTGAACAAGACTGTAGTGGAATATTGATATACAAACCTTAGGATCTGTTTTTATAGCTGTTTGAATATTGTGAAATTATGAATATCATTATGAAATTTAGGCAGACTTTGAATTCACTTTTCTCCAAAACTGTACAGTAATATTTTGAGGCCATGCACATGGGCATAGCAGAGGTCCCCCTGAACAAGCCTGCAGTGGAATATCTATGTAGAAGTCTATGGAACTGTTTTTATAGCTGTTTGAATATTGTGACATTGAGCTGGCCCCCGTACCGTAACACCTTGAATAGAGGTGCATTTAGAATTGCAGCTGCGGCTCACTCGGCGGATGTGGGCTCACTTGACCACAGTCATTTAACCTGTGGAGAAGTTCCCTCCGTGCATACATATCATTTACCAGCCAAACAAGTGTGATCCCGCGTGGAACACAAGTTTTACTGCTCCGTTATTGAAAAGTATGGTCTTGACCGATGTGGAGGATCAAATTAGTATTCACAGCGGATGCGTGGCCACAGCAATCTAAGATTACGTGGCTCGCTGGAATTTATAGCCGCAATGCATCACGCACCTGCTTTATTCTTCCCATTCAACTCAAAAGGATTGAACGAAAAGAAAACATCTTCCAACGTGCTGCTGGGATGATGAGCTGTTGACACAGGCAAATAATTTTCTTAGAGTTTACTAAATGAGCTTTGACTCCGGTACACGGCGGGCCCTCTGGGGTCCGGGGAGCGGGTGTCACGTGTGGCTTCCTCTTTGAGTTTGTTTACAAATGCTGTGGCAAGGCAGAGGCACGCTAGGGAGCGTTTTTTTCTTTTCTTTGTCCACTCCGGTGCCAAGAATGACATTTATATAAGCAGCAGGGAACATTTGCTCCCTGAGGACAACTAAGCTTACCTTGCCATACGGTGGGGCGAGGTGGTGTTTATGAGGAATAATGAGTGCGTCCCCGCCATGGGTATAGCAGGTTGTAAACCAGCGGTGTACAGCCCGGTTACAGTGTCGTGACCCCCGGGGCCGATTCCTATCAAGCCATCTGGAGGAGATGGAAGGTTACACAATAGAGGATCAGCTGTGCTCCTCCTACTTAAATACCATTCTGCTCTACTATTTAGTTTCATGTTGGGGGGATTATGTTGAGCATGCCGGGTGCTGTGTCATGAATCGGCCAACCGAGCAGAACAGAGTCGCTTCAAGCTTAATAACACGCGGGCATGGCACGGATACAAGATCGCTCTGGGTTTTTTTTCTTCTTTTTTTCTATTTTCCACCGCCGCCGTCCCGCCTCAGACGGGCAGAGCTGTGCGCTTGCACAGTCCGATCGACTTTTTGAGAAATTCAATTACGCTCCGAGATGAACAGCCAGTGCTTGTGGATGGAATGGGTTTTAGAGCGAGAGCCATCCATCGCAGAGAGAACGTGTCACATTTCCATGCATAGTGAATGGAGTATGCTACAGTGGGCCGGCTGTCCCTGTCATTGTGATTTGTATTTTTATCTGTAACCTCCACTCCCGCCCCCGCAGCATGCTTCTTTAAAACAGATTTCTGTCATTTCCACATCGCCTGTGTGGGTGAGATTCTTCCCTGAGCAGGAGGAGCTGCGATGGATGATGGCAGATTATGCCAACAATACGCATCATCAGCAAACGATATTAACAGAGACATTAGCATGTACAAGCGCCAATGCATCTTCAAAACATTGTTCCCCCCCTCCCACGTGAACACCCTTCAGAGCGTTACGCACGGCCAGAATTTGCACAGACCCTCTATTGAGAAGCCCTCAATGCTGTTTCCCAGAAACGATGTCAATGTAGTCATGGCAACTATTCTTACACATTGCCCAGTGCTTTTCCAGTTAAGAGTAGCACTCAAGTGCTATTTTTCTGGCAAATGTCAGATCTCATCTCTTAAATGGCAATGAGGATTCTTTTTCTTTTCTTTACCCACAGAGTTGGTAGTTTGAAATGCAAAAGGAGGAAGAGCGGTGCACGGGCCACAGAGGCAAACGTGATGGAGAGGAGACACAGAAGAAGCAGCTCGTTCAGGTTAATCCTTTTTGCTTTGTTCTGCCTCCATAAACAGCTGACCAGGATGGGGGAGACGGGAGGAGAAGGAATAAATGACCTCGAAGTCATGACCCTCCATGTGTGGGGAGGATGATGGCTCACTAATTCACCCCATCTATGTTTTGTAAACACCCTAATAGGAAGACGAGAAGCCCCTCAATTCATATGCTGAATATTCAGTGAATCCCTGAAGGAAAAGTGACATGATTTTGATGGAGACAAATGTGCGTCGCTGTCTGTAACCTCCACTGCAGCAGCAGTCAGTGCTCTCTGGTTTGGAGAGCTGACACAGTGCTGTTGGGGTAACGAGAGAAGGTGGAGCCATATTTCGCTGATGGATGTCCTTTGATAGAAATGGAGAAAGGTGATAGGCCGGACAAAAAACGAGCGTGAGAACACAAAAATGAGCATCAGTGCAGAAAAAAAAGAGTGTTTTTCAGAGGCCGCTGCGGGAGCTGGGATGGGGGATGATGGGTGTAATTGTGACATTGCTCTTTGGCTGGGTATTGCTACTCAGTGCAATTCAGCCCAGTAATCAGAAAGCATTGGGGTGAACACGAAGTTCTGCTCTACTATTTGGAGCATCAACCCGTGATCATCAACACGATCAATCCAGTCAATTCAGGCAATTTGGATGATAAATGGCAATGGCAAAACCGTAAGTGGAATACACATGAATGATAAAGGAAAGAAATTCCTCATAGGCTTCCTCCTGATGGAACACTTACTCGTATTTCTCAGCCTGGATTCTCGACCAGGCCCTTGTGCTATACAGATGTTTATATATTCTAGAAACGGCATTAGCAACAGACTAATTAGGTTCATATTGTGAACACATTGAAATGTGTTTCATACCATTTGCGATTTTGGGATTATTTGCGCGGGTTTGGAAAACAAGAGTTGGAACTAGTCCCTAAAAGCGTGTGCCATCATTTGTAAATGTTGTGAGTATTCACCTCATTTGTACCGGGGTAGTGGCAGAGTAACAGAGACAGATGGGTACCTTAAAACCTGGAGGCATACAAATGAAACTCTCTGCACGTGTGTATAGGCCATGACGTAATAGTCCGACACTAATTGCTTTCTAACATTTGTAAAGAGCACTTGAGAGTATGCGACAGCACTTTTATATCTGTACATGGAGTATGGAGCTAGAGCCATGAGGCGCTCAGCCTGGCTAAGAGTAGACTGGGAACCAGGAGGAACGTGAGCCTTAGCTCAGTGGTTCTCAAACTGTGGGGCGTGACCCTCTACTGCGGCGCAGGGGGAGATTCTTAAAAGTTTTTTTTTTAGTCCTTTATTAATCCCACAGTGGGGGAAATTATTCTCTGCATTTAACCCATCCTTAGTAATTAAGGAGCAGTGTGCTGCGGTGAAGCACTGGGGCTTCAGTGTTTTGCTCAAGCACACTGAGACATGCAAACTATGAGGAGAACAGGGATCCAACCGGCTAGGTTGTGGTTTCAGAACGAACACTTTCTGAGCATGATACCTTTACATAGTACAAAAATACAAAGTACACGGACATAAAACGTCATTAATAAATACATGTCGAAATGCCTGTACTTTCGTGGAAATGTTTACGTTACGCCGTTAACAGGTTATGCTTTTGCATGCTCGCCGATTCTTTGCGTTTTGCTAAAAGCCTCCGTGAGATCTTTTCTGCTGTTGTGTCTCTTAAAACAGAATATACATCTAAGCTCAACATTGAGCATGAATTGAGAGCGGCCATATCAAATCTACAACCCCGTTTTAAAAATATTTGTAGAGGAAAGCAGCTCACTGCAGCCACTAATATTGATACAACTTGATGCTCACGAATCTGCACTCATTTTGTTTCAGGCTATTTGCAGCCACAATAGGTCATTTGTTTTGCCAAATATTAGTTATTTTTTGCAGAGATAGAACTTTATTTGCATATTTATATGTTTTTGTCTATTGTAGCAATCTGGTTTACTTGAACACGGATGGAGGAGTCACAAACCATTTTGATAACATTTTGTTGAGGCGGTGGGGCCCGAACATTTTTCTTCCTCCAAAGTGGGGCGTGACAGAAAAAGTTTGAGAACCACTGGGTTAGCTAGTTCCAAAATACACCGACCAACACCACCAAAGCTCACCAATGAACACATTGTACCTTGTTTGTTTATTTCAACAAACTGAACCCAACAAAGATGAACCGACCCCATGACATTTAAAATGGAGATCAGGTTGGCCTACTTACAACGATGTATTAGATCTGTGTTGGTTAAAAAAGGGGGCGGGGATAATAGTCAAAGAGATTAAATCTGTAAATGGATGAGAAAAAAGGCACAAATTTAGCATGCCTGGATCCGTAATTATTAGTTTTTATTTGTTTGACCTAAAATGGCCCTTATACAATGCACATGAACAGAAAAATAAACGTTATCATCAGCATTGTCATTGTTAAAATGGAAAAAATGTGTCTTTGGTCAACTGTTCTCAAACTTCTACTTTCGCTGAGGAACAGATGGTTTATTCTAGCAACAGACTTCTCTTTTCAATTTCAGATTTACACCTTAAAACAGCTTTTACAAGCGTGTGGATTCGCTGTGCGTGTGGATTCGCTGTTACAGCTATAGGAGCTATGAGGACTCTGGGTCGGGGACTTGACCATGTTGTTAGCAGTTTGTCAATAGATAAACCCCTACAGGATCTGAAGTTTGACCTTGGTGGGTCAGCTTCCCTCCTATTTCTCACCATCCCAAACCAACGTCATGTGTCCCTTTGTTACGCCACCTCCTATAAGTAGAATACAAAAGGCCACACAAGGCCACTCCAGTGCTAGCCACAATGAAGCTGAGCTGTGTCAATCCCACAAAGCTGCTTGTGTTGGAAAATAGCCACTGCCTGGTGGGACACAGAGAGAGACCCAGTCTCAACGTCAACAGCTTAGCCAACAATGTGAGATGGGAAAATACCTACATCCTGGTTACTGATGTAATTCCGATTTGTAGTAAATATTACTCTGGACACAACTCTTTTCATTCATTGTTTTTCACACAGAATTCATGGCATGACTGAACATTTGAGTCCTTTTGTTCTTTGTAAAGTCAGCTACTGAGTGCTAAACGTAGTCTTTAGCCATGTTAGCTGCATAGCTCTAGACTGTCGTGGTGCCCTGAGTTTGAATCCGTTTGACCTTGTTGAACTGACTTATCTGATCCCTGAAAATTCATATTTTTTTGCGTTTAGTGCTCATTTGCTAATGATATTATGCTAACAAACCAAACAAGGGATTTGTCAGCAGCAATGTATTTAAATACAGCCCCACAAAGTTGCTTGCATGCCTGGAGACTTTTAAGCCTAGTTTAGGGTTCTCCGTCAGGTCGACGGCGTATCTACGCCGTCGACCTGACGGAGAGGGACCGCGTTGCTCTGCATCGAGGGACCGCGTTGCTCTGCAATTAACCGCCATGCCGCCAGGGGGGTGTGCCTGTGTGGCTGTGTGGTTTCAGGGGTTATAGCCGAATTCCAGTCACAGTAAACAATGGTGACCAAGTTGGAGCGGCTGCATTTGGAGTTGGAGCTCATCAATATTGAAGAGCAAATGCTTATATTGCAAATGTTGAAGCGCAGGCGACAGAGAAGACGTTTGCGGAGGTGGTCTGTACGACCACTAAACCGGTCGAGGCTGGGAAAAAGCAACTGCCGGAAATTACGTTCTGAGCGGACCTATCACAGCGCTTGCGGTCCGCGTCAACGCGACGCGTAGTTAGGATTTTTTGGAGGTGCACGTCAGGCTACGGCGTAGGGGTCTGCGTCGACGGCGTAGCTACGGCGTAGGTACGCCGTCGACCTGACGGAGAACCATAAATTAAGCTTTAGGGTCCTTTCACACCTACCTTTCTGTGTACAAACTTTTTTTACTCTTCCTTTCGATCCGAACCAAAACTACAGGTGTAACGAAAGTTCCGCAGACTATCATCGTGTTCTAATGCTTCATTCACACCAAACGCGGCTCGAATTTGACACGCGAGTAGATTACATGCAAAGTCAATGCACAGACGCAATAGATTGCAAAAAAACGTTTTTTATGCCGGGCAGCACGAATGACGCGTTTGAGGCGGCGCAAATAGCGTATTTGTCACGGGGCGAACAGTTGCGTCAGCCAATCAGCGTTGAGAATCAGCGTTGAGAAGTTCCGCCCATCATCACCGCCGTCTTGCCGTTGCTGAATCAAACCCAGACACGATGGTGTTTGATGTTCCGTCGTATGTGGAATTTACACAACAAGTATAAAGCAGAACTAGTGGTCCTTTTCATGGTGGATGAAGGAAACGGTAACTGTTTTTACAGAGATAAGCCAGACGCAGTTCTTGGAGGAGTCAGTGAAATTCACCGAGCTGTGTGCGGCTACGGATGGTGTTATGAACCCAAACACGAGGGCGTTTCATGTTCCAACGTTTTTGGGACTTCCACATCAAGTATGAAGCAGAACAAGTTGTTATTTATTCCATGGTCGATAGCGGAAAGGATAGCTTTTTTCACAGAGATAAGCCACGCCCCCTTTGTTTGGTGTGAACACCCTTTTATTGTCGAGCGAGTAAACTGACACGGTAAACGCGGCGCGCCACGTTTGGTGTGAACGCAGTATAAGAGTAGCAGAACCTCCTTTAAGGAATAGTTTGCAAACAAACAAAATAAGTAACACATGGAGAGAATAGTTTGTGATATGAATGTAGACATTTTGACATCACCCATTTGATTCGTGGACTGCCGCTTGGATAACTCGAGTTTGGCCTCTTGGCCGTCGCCTTCTTAGGTTTTTGGCAATCAGGAGTGACACGCGAGGGCGGTGCTAAGTAAAACTCAACAATGAAAAAGACATTTTTAGGCTTACCAAAAATGAACTTTTATGACCTGAAACTACACGGTGAAAGGGTTGGAGTTTAAAGATACACAAACACAACAACTCCCCGACAAGGTGTTTACTGTCTGCCTTGACCCACGCTGTGGGCGGAGAGAGACACCCACAGCCCTGAACTGGGATCAGTCCTGGTAAGAGCGGACAGATTAGGAAGAATGTCACAGGGAATTCGTGAGCGGTTCCGTGTTCGTGTGAAAATCCATTCATCACAAATCTGCCCCTGATTGAAACAAGAGGTCAAAGAATGACCCCAAACATGCCTCCCTGAGCTCCCTCCCCCCGACCACTTCGCTCTCCATTATTTTACCTATTTCTTCATTCTGTTGTGTAAGCGCTTCCGTCTTTACACTCAGCTCTGTAGTATTTACCTTTTTCCCCCCTGAGACTGAGATTGCTCTTCTTATCTGTACTTCTTTCCATAAAATGTTTTCTATTTTTCCCCCCTCTTTACACTCAGTCACAGCGTGAGTGGCTGAAGTCTGGAGCGTTGCCAGTACAAACAGCCTGGCGTGTGTGTGTGTGTTTGTGTGTGTGTGCGTGTGTGTGTGTGTGTGTAGCACTCACATGGCCGAGTCCAGGACACGGTGCTATGTGTCTACGAGGTTAACATGTACATCCTCATTTTGGTTTGAATCGGGCACAATGAACTAACCACACGAATATGTATGCTTTCCTTTTTCACTGGGTTGGCATACCCCATGGCGCACTGCACACACATGCTGCATTAATCAGCTGTGTTATTGATAATTGCTCTGAGGCATGCTCATTACTTACCAATAAAGCAGCGTGGCGATAAGACATGTAGTACCAGAAGCGCACAATAACTCATTTATCTAAAGGGAGAACATTTCCCAAGATAAGCTTGTATGCTGAATCAATAGGATCAACAACGAGGGTAATAATCTTATATGTAGATTTGAAAGAACTGCTTGTTTGTTCCAAAAAGAAATAGTGCAGACTTGACTTATTTCATCCAAATGTCACATGCCTTAAATTTATCTAAAATATTACAAACAACATGTCTGCTAATGATCCACCTCAAGCTCCCGCTGCGAATACATTGCATCTAAATAAGTCACATTGTCAATGAGTCCCACAAATCTACTGGTTTCGTCGGCTGCCGCAGTACAATTATTTCACATTGGTTATTTCCCGATTACTTCACATTGGTTTCCAGCTATGAATATGGCAGATTGCTCACGGAAAAAAAAGTCTTGAAAGAAGTAGACTGTGGCTTACTTTAATGCTGCACGAATTATAATTTTTCTTTTGGCTGTAATCACATCATTGACATAACCGCATAACGCCAATATGGTGACACAGAGCCGTAATCATATTCATTTGAACTCATCCTTTCAGCTCTGTTTTGGTCTCCACCAACTCCTAAAGGAAATATCTGGCTCTTTAGCTGCTATTACAGGCTGTACGAAAACACTTACAGCCCTATAGAAATGCAGACTTTAAAGTTCTACTTAGCACAACAAGTTCTATTTGATGGTAGGAAGCTGGTGAGGGATCATTGTTTTTACTCATGCTGGTTGGGTGCAGTGTCATCTCGGAGCCTATAGTGGCATCTAGAGGAGACAACATGAGAATCTTTGCACTACTTTAAATTGAACAAAGTTTAAAGAGAATGTAAGTGCTAGTTTTAGGGTCAGATTGTGTGTTGTAGTTACTCGATGTGTCTGAAAGCTTCAGCAATTATTTTTAAGTTCAACCTTGATCACTTCACTTGCATATTTCTTAATATATAATAGCAAACATGACTAAACTACACAACATTTGGATTGTGCTTACAATGGGAGTTTCGCAGGGTAGTTCAGAAGCTCAGATGTCGGCACTATCATCTTTCCCCGGAGATTATTCTGCCTCTCACTCAACCTGCTCCGTCTATTGTGGAAATAATGATAGAAATACATGAGTGCGGCTCCTAATCACACTGAGCAATCTGCAGCTTGCCTCCAAATCCAAACCTGCATCTGTGCTCCTGAACAAGACAGATTGCTGTCGTTAATGTGAGGTGCAAAAAAGAAAGACAGAAAAAAACGGATACGCGGATGTCACTCAAGCTGCTTATTAAAAAATACTCCTCCAAAAACAACAACGGTGAGTCATCGCGTGAAACTCTGGAGGAAGGGCGCGAGAGATGAGGGGAGAGAAGAAGGATTGTCACATCATCATCATCCCCACCCTCAAAGTCCGACACAAGATTTTGATTATCATTTGTAACAATACACATCTTTCTGGATCCTTGTTTTATTGCTGCTAGAGCCCGACAGCCGCCATAGTTTCAACTTTCATTTTGAGGAAACGAGCCAACATTTTGAGCACACTTTCTCAGCAGGACAGTGGGAAGCTAATGCAAGCAGAGCTCCACTTTCAACAGCAGCCGCCATCCAATGCTAATTCACAATCCCATCTTGTGTTTGTGTATATATGTATTCATTATTGGCACAAGGGCAGACTAAGCACAGGATCATAATTGTGTGCAGCCACTGGTGCTGCGAGTGATTTCGGGAGGAGTTATCCTCCTCAGCGGCGTGGAGCCGAGGTATGCCACAATGCAGTATATTTTTGTCTACGTGCTGATATTAGCTTTCCTGTTATCCATTTTCCTCTAAGCAATTATAAAATATGGAGGGAGTCGCGGAGAGGAATCAATGATGTGTTTCTAGTGGGAATCAGGGTCTGTGATGAGAGAGGTTTGTATTTCACCGGGCCAGACCGGGGTGAAACTCCAGCCCGGGCCTAGTCTCTGTGGGGAATGAGGAAGAGGCAGGCTGAATGCTCCCTATTCATGGACAGTGCCCTTTCTCTCTCTCTCTCGCTCTGTCTTTCTTTCTCTGACTCCCATGTTAACTGTCTGTTGCCACAGAGGCCGACCGGATGGAGTTGTTGCTGTTGTTGTTGTTGTTTTTTCTATGCTGAAAGTTGGAGGAAAAGTTCCCCAGTGTGGACATTTGTTGACATTTGTTGACCAACCTTGGGCCTTTTTTTAACCATCACACAAAGTGTCTTACTGAGCATCTTATTCAAACTCAAATCGTACATGTTGCTTAAAAACAGAGGTTTGCCAATGCAATGGGCAAATAGAACCTGGCCCTGTCGGACCTTGCTCTTCCCCATATATATGTATATCACATATACTTTATACAGGCCCGGCGCCAGGCACTGATTTGCGGGGGGGCCTTACGTTGCTTTGGGGGGGGCACTTTTTTTTTACAGCCTATGGTAGCATAGTAGTTCAACTTTTCACCTATAATCGAACTCCGGCACAAAAAGGTGACAGACGGTATTATTTAGAATCTCACAAGTAGGGCTGCAACTAACGATTATTTTAATAATCGATTAATCGGTTGATTATTTCTTCGATTAATCGATGAATCGGATAAAAAAAAAAAATATCAAAAAAGCATTCATTTCCAACCCTTTATTCAAAAACAGAAGTGACAGTGCAAAACATCTTCAGAAAGTGCACAAACAGGTTGCTCCTTGAATATCCCTGAGCTGTTAATTAAAACAATAAAATGGACTAACACTAAAAACATACACATGTATGCTTTACATCTGCCAAATGTGAGCCCTTTTTACTGTAATTGATCCCTCCAGAGGCTGCTTTTAGCATACCCTGCTTTATCATTATGTATGAAATACTGGGACAGAGGGAAGCTGTACTGCTCCATATAGAGCGTCCTCTTCCTTAAACTCTTTCATTCTGGGTCTCTTATGACCACGACGTCACGTTGTTGGCTAAGCCCAACTACGTGATTTGCTTGATTCTACTTTGAGTAAAAAAAACAAAAAAACCTGCAGCCAGATCCGCCGGTGTGCCGGTTTAACGTTAACGAGTGACAGCGTGAACTGAACCAGACCGGGGGATGACGGCATGTTTCACCACGTTACGGTTTTTTACAAGCAAGACTGAACTGTAACGGAACATAACGTAACTTTAACGACAATACACAACCCAAACACGTTAGCTAACGTGATAGCAAGCTGACTAGCTTCCATTAAAAACAAGTTTGAGGAACATGAAGACGCTGATTGGCCAAGACTCGACTCGTCAAAGATCTTCTATTTTTGAGAAGATCACGACCTCAGCTTTTCTCGTGTCTCACTCCAATCTCAGAAACGCTGGCCGGCCAGTTGCTCTGCTGCGCTCTTTTTTTTTTCTCCGCGACTTATTGCCCGGCGTAATAATCGCGCGACACAACGAATCGATAATGAAATTCGTTGCCAACACTTTTGATAATCGATTTTTATCGATTTTTATCGATTTTATCGATTCGTTGTTGCAGCCCTACTCACAAGTTACCTATTAATAAATAGGCAGGCTGAGCAGGTAGCCTACCCAATAGATTTAGACATGAACCATAGATCTATGGCAATCAATCAACACAGCAATCAAGCAACACATAAGTCCCACAATATATTGTATTGAAAGATCAGTAGATAGCAGATTCAGCCACAACAAGACATTTAAAAAAATAGGCCTAAAAAGGTCTAAAATGATTAGGCTAACACATCCAGCAACAACATTAATAACAACAATAACGATAACAACACACTCAACAACAACACACTGTCCGGTGTTTGTCCGAAACAGAGCGGAGCGCAGCAACAACGAAAAGGGCCTACGAACAGCTAGCCTACAACAAAAACTAAGAAGACATTGCTTTGCATTACATGTTTGTTTGTTTGTTTTTCCAAGAAAGAACAAACACATAGGACTACAACCAATCATTTAGCCTAGTCCATTTGGCCAGCAGGCTGGATAAAACCAGATAACTCACCATTAGTAGAGCGGGAGACGACGGTTGGCCGCCATGTGAAATCTGCGTAGGACAGTGTCCTCCATTCACTCCTGAACTTCTTTGTTAAGTCTTTCTCCAAAGCATAATCAGGTTGGCCTTAATGCGTGACAGTCACGCTCAATGTGTGACACTTGAGAGCCCTGTGTTTGCAAATTATCTCCTGTGACAGCTCCTGTCGCCGGCGACAGAGAGTTGTGCTCTTTTTTTTTACGTGTGATAAGTGACTGACAGGCTTGTCCGTCCAGGGCGGGCCCAGCCGAGTCCGAGGGCGGGCCCGGCCCCCCAAGGCCCGCCCATAGCGCCGGGTCTGACTGTATACCATATTTTATTTGAGTGTTTCTGGCCACCTGATGTTGCTCTGTTTTGGTCTCCACCAACTGCTCAGGGTAATATCTGGCTTTTCCACTGCTAAATGCTCCACAACAAAACGTTCTCACTCCCAACTCATTAAACTGTGATGCTCTAGGTACCCCTAAAGTCCGCTTTAGACGTGTAGGAAGAGAGTGTCAATCCTTAAACGCCAACTGTCTCAGTTTTTAGGTTTACTTACGCCTAATTAAATGTACGTAACAACACAACTGTAAAATAACGTTGAATTGGTTTCCCACCGGACACAAACGTCGGCCTCCTGGGTGAAAACCCTTGGTTTGTTTGACCCGCCCATCCTCCTCTACCACCAGCCGAATGCAGACTTTTTATCGCTCTTTATTAGTTGCTCTGACCGTCTAACAATGCCGCTCATGGGTTTCCGTTGGAGTTAGCTGGAAGCCCGGTGCCCTCCAGCTGACCGCCTCTGAGTGTGAACAGCAGAGTCTGGTGATAAGTCTCCGTGGGTTTGTCACTACGAATCGTCTTTCACGTGACAGTCTTTTTTATTTTCACCGTGGAAAAGAGAAATATACTGTATATTGGGGCGTCTTGTTCAGAATACTCAAAGTGCTACACTAAGTTTATTTTAGTTCTTAAGTCCTCGCTCTATTCCTCAAGAGTTTTTCTAAGAACATAAGATACAAAATCTCGAAAATAAGACGTTCCGCATATCTGAGTGTGTATATCAGACAACATGTGTGTGTGTGTGTGTGTGTGTGTGTGTGTGTGTGTGTGTGTGTGTGTGTGTGTGTGTGTGTGTGTGTGTGCAGTTCTCTGTATGAGACCGTAGCTAACTACTGAGTCCCTCTTTAGTTTCCACCCTGTGCTCAGTTTCACTCTATTTCACAGTTGTCTAATTAATCATGCATTATTGAGAGACAGAACCAGGGAGTGTGATAGCCTTCACTGCAGTCCCAGCACAATACAGAACCAGGTCTTAATGACTGCTGTGTGGGGGGGGGTGTGTGTGTGTGTGTGTGTGTGTGTGTGTGTGTGTGTGTGTGTGTGCATGTGCGTGCGTGCGTGTATGTGTGAGGGGAGCGCTCAAGGTCAGGCAGAAAGTAACTTTGAGTGCTTTTCATTTTTTCCCCTGGCTGTGTTGGAAGACAAGTTCCCCCAAAAACTCCATTCAGATTCAGACGCATAGAAATTTGTTCTGCCTACCTCACACATTTTGCTTGTGATCGGTGGACGAACCCTGCGGATGCGGTGACCGAAGACAGAGGGACGCTGGTTAGCCGCTGTTATCTAGTTGGCTGCAGGTCACCTGCACTTTCCGTTTCAAAGGCCTCAAAGGTCAATCGCAGTAAGCCCGTCCTAAAGTATACTCCACTTTATGTTCTGTTTGACTAAATGAACATCATGCTGTATTGAAGAAGACTTCCTGAGTCTCTCTCTCTCTCTCTCTCTCTCTCTCTCTCTCTCTCTCTCTCTCTCTCTCTCTCTCACACACACACACACACACACACACACACACACACACAGGTATCTCGTCGGGACGAGGCCCCTAGCTTTGAGGGTTTAATCAGAGGCAAAGGGACTCTCGTCTGCTCCAAGAAACAACCACACACACACACACACACACACACACACACACACACACACACACACACACACACACACACACAGAGCAGCGGCGAGTTGACGCGGCACCACTCTGCAATCAGACAACATTTTTGGAATACGAATCAAATATGAGGCAAGAAATTTGGAGGGAGCCATCTGCCCATTGATTAGCAGGACACTGCGGAGATCACTCGTCTCTCGGGTGGTGCACATGACACGCATATCAGAAAGGGTATTGATTCAACTGAGGGACTGTTAGTCTTGAGGAGGAGGCAGGTCTTCAGAGTTTTGTAGCAAATTAATAAATCCCAGAATTTCAAGTATAGTGATCAGATTATCTGATAAGTGCATACCAGGTACATTTTGTAATTAGTAAATTTTGAATTAATTACAAGTTAAATGTTCTGTCATCTATTATTCAATTACTTTTCCTGATTTCTTTAGGTTCTTGCTGCGGTATCGTTTCAGTATTGGTCTGGTGATATTTAGGCAGGGTATCATATTGAAGTCACACTTTTGGTAGGGTCACGATGCTACTCTGTGCTGATATCTGGGATCGTGGTGACATCGCTAAAAAAGTTGGTTGGGGCAAGAAGCAAAGATATGACAGCTAATAAATAAACCCTCCGGTTAGCCAGATGTATATGGAATAAAAAAAGAACACTGGAAATAAAATGATTAAGCTATTCATTGTCAGCAGCTACAGTTTACATACCACCTTCCTGGTCCTGTAATCAAAATAAGATCCAAGTTTTAAAACAAAAAAAACTAAGTTGTAATAAACTGGAATTATCGTTTAAATATGACAAATCATTGCTGTCGTTGTGATTGGAGAAAAACAAACTCTCACCATGACCTTTGACCCCTGACACGCATGACCCTTCACAACTGATTATGTCATCCCCCAGCTCTCCTCCATGGCCGTTTTTATGTGGCTCTGAATTGAGCCACAAATACAGGAGGGCAAAAGGGAAAGTAGTCGAGAGAGAGAGAGAGAGAGAGAGAGAGAGAGAGAGAGAGAGAGAGAGAGAGAGCTCATCTCTATGTCCGTCTCCTGTTTCATGAGAGATGAGCTTTCTGCCTTGCTGCTCTTCATCACAGGAGGTGGTCAAACAGATCACTGGCAGAAGGAGTGACATGGAAAACATGACCAGCTAATAAACACGGTGGAGTGATAACCTTAGCGTGTAATGTAATACGCTGGTGTTTTTTTATTCTGCAGTGACTAATTGTAACCTCTGTTCCCCAAGCATGAGGAAAATCCATCACTTGAAGGGAATCCATGGAGGGATGAACAGACTTCTCGACTTCAGAGTGCGATGGGGGTTTGTTCTCTGCGTTTAAACGGCGCCGGATGGAGATGGAGAGGTGAGGGGGGTCAGCAGAAGAGTATTCTTGGAGCGGATCTCTTGGGTTACAGCACAAGATGCCACCGGCGGACGGCTGACACAGCAGAGCAGCATCGCTCTCAACCCGTCGCTTGAACCTCTCACAAGACTGTAAAAGGTATTTCACAAGGACCTGAGCGATAGAAGAAGCTAGAGTGGTAATCGGCTCTGCACAGCTGTGGGCAGCGCTTCAGACATTAATGAGAATATGATTGATCACATGGGGGGTAATTGAAATTGATTAATCATTTGAGAGTTGGAGCTTAATCTCGCCAGTCTCCAGGAGTTATGGGGCTTATGAGCGCACAGCGGTGACAGTCCGCATCGTCGTGTGTGCCGTGGGCAGCCCAGCAGGCCAGCAGAGCAGACCCGGATCAATACTAGCTGAGACTGGCCTGAGAGGCCTTCCCTGACAGCTGCTTTCCAGTCCGCAGAGGATTCAAAAAGTGTTACTTGTTGACCTCCTTGAGTTGTATCCACAGGGGAAACACGCTCGGTATGGACAGTGTGATTTAAAAAACATGCATAACATGCGATGTTGCGTGCCAAACCTTGAAGATTTGAGTGACAAAACACGCGCAGGCAGATATGCACACACACGGCCACCACATCTGGCTCATCTGGCTCAGGCGACACATTCTGACAAGAAGTGGATTAGTACGCTGGCTGGCACGATGTACGACGAGCCCACTTAGAATATCTTTAATCGCCGCACCCACAGATCAAATGGAGATTGTGGCGGCGGCCTCCAGTCGCACTCGGAGATTTGAACGAGGCAGCCAGCTGTTGCAGAGACTCAAGCCAGATAGCGGAGCCCCGCTAAAGAGCTGAGTTTATTTGGCACACGAGGACTGGACTCAGAAGCTCCGGAAGCTCTGGCTTCGAGACGTCACAGCACACCATGGCCATATGCTACCTGTGTGCTGACCGTAATAGCGGGCAGCAAACGTTCAGTGTTCCTCTCCGATTGTTTGAGAATCCATTTTTTGTTTTAGAGTTGCTGTGTTTCCTCAGTTTTCCCAATTCTCCCAGCACAAGATCGCACCATGGCTAAAACAAACCACGTGAAAGCTGTGAGCCTTATGCTCCTTCTGTCGATTCACATATTAAGCGAGCAGGAGATGCTCGTCTTACAAAGATAATTCCTTTTTTCGATTTGACAGCAGCAAAACTTCGAACCTAAATGAAAAAATATTTTGAGGGAGAATGAGATTGTGGGAGAAAGTACAAAGTAGACACAGGGAGGTCTTGCAACTTTGAGTTGCACTTTTACAGGGACAATGTAACCCCCACTTAGCTACTGTTACTAGGTCGGACAAGCTTGACAAAAAGAAAAATGGCGACGAGAGATCTGTTTATCGTAAAGTGTGCACTGGATAGTTTCCAATAGCTTCAAGAAGCCAATAACAAGGACTACAGTAGGCCATGGCAGGGTCACTCAAATCACAAAATGCCAAGCCGAGTGTCAAAGTGTCAACTTTCTGAAATCATGTGGTGCCTCTGTCACTTCCTCTGGTAAGTCACAGTGACACTCGTCTTTGTCATTTCCCTACAGCATGTTCCTCAAAAAAAGGATTCCTTCCCGCCGGCAACGCACTCAATGTCCCAGTGTTAATGTCGTCTCTTCTGCTGCGTTTCAGCCCCGAACCTCCGGATCCCACTCCAGTCTTCGACTCAAAATGCTAAATTCATCAGATGCAAATAACTGCTGCAACCAAAAATGTATCAGATACAAGTTTTATTCATATTCATTTGACAAATGAAGTACAATAGATTTGTGAACCTCTGCTTCATATATTTTATCTATTTTTCAACAAGACACACAAGAAGAATCAAGTTTTTCTCAGCTAAAGAAGAACTGCTGGAGCTAAAATGAATCACATGTGTAGCAGGGGACAGGAAGTTACTTTGAAAATGTGCATTTTCAAATGATAATCATTTCTGCGTTCCTTCACCACGAGTTCCTACAAGCTAGGTTTGTGTTCTCATTTGCTATTGAAGTTTAAAGGCCCTCGTCCACGCGTCCGGGCGGATTAGCCAGGTGTGTCCAAAAGTTCAAGGCAGTTCATGTTAACATGAGAACATGTTCATTCATACTTTTGGTAGCAAGCAATAGTTTGACCTAACTAACTAACTAACTAACTAACTAACTAGCTAATCAACTAACCAACTAACCAACCAAACTTGCTGTTCCTGGAGACGTACCGCTGGCATTTGTTGGCTTGCATATAAATGCTGCTCATTAGCACACAATGTACAGCTATTAGTAAAGATGAACATTATCCATCATGTAATATTCTATTAAATCTCCACAGTTAAATAATTCTGCCTTTAGTACTTTAGGTTTAGTTTTGTGCTGTGGTCCAGAATTTTGGACTGACTGTTGCCTGAATACATCAAACATCAACCGGGGTCGAGGTAGCCTCTGGTGACTATGTTTTCATCAATCATTTTTTTAGAGTTTTCAAGTTCAAGTTTTTTATCCACCGATTCTGAAGATTTAATACTTTAGCACCTAGAGAAGAGGTTGAGGGTGAAGAAGCAGGAATCCAACTGTAAAGACACAAGTTAAGGTGAGCTTAGTTCAATATTCTAAACTATTCAGAAATATTCTGCTTTGTGATCACATACTTGGCCGGCCGACCAAGCTGTCTAGCCGAAGATACAGAAGAGGTTTTGTTGATGGACGTTGGAGGAATATTACGCGACACAAAAAGAGGTATCATGCAGCACAGAAGTATCAGAAGTGTCCCCAGGGTCACTGATTAAATTAGGCCCGTCGCACAGTGCCACCTCCAAATACCAGAAATAAATATCTGCTGGTTTAATCGACAAAATAACACTGGGCTCCCCAGAGGATGTGAGTGAAGCTCTGAATCGTCCAAGGGGAAAAAGAGTGCAGCAACAAGGTGAACCACACATGTGACAAGCACCGTTAGGGATGAGCAAAGGAAAAGCCAATTTTCCCCGTTCTTCCCAGCCTGTCTGTGAAGGCAATGCTGTAATTGGATGAGTAGAACGCATTCAAAGAAATTCTCCTCCCGATAAAAATGAGGAGGGTGACTTCAAAAAGATGTCGGCTAATTTAAACTGCGTGTCTGCAACAGACATGAAACAAAGGCTACTTATTTTAAGCCTTAGACATGTTTGTGACAGTTGTCTTTCTACTTTTCAAAAGTAATGAAGCCAGCTTTTCTTTCCTGCTATGTATGGACATGGTGTTGATCTACAAAGAGCATATTGACCCATGAATAAAGTCTCAATGAAGAGTGTTGTGTGTTCATTATCATTGCTGCTTTTCACAGCCTGGTTAGTCTAACACATTGCTAGTCTTTACTTTCCTAATAACGTCACACTGACCAACAACTCATTTTAGACAATAGTAGCTATGCACAAGGAAGAACCTGATGTTATCTGGATTTGGGAGGGTAAAGTGTCTCGCAAAAAACAACATAACAAGTGACCAGCTCAGCGACAACAACAACATACCTGCCGAATGCAAGTTGCAAACTAACAAGACAGTCAGCTGCTGATGCTAACTAAAGCTGAGCGTCTATAATAAAAAAAATGAAGTTTGGCCTTTATGGCAAGCCCTCCTACAGCTGCGTCCAACAAACAATAGTCACAGCCAAAGAGACTGAATATAAGAAGTGGACGTCGTCACTGTGATGTCCCTTATTGGTTTGTGGACTACAATTTTGAAGGCTTTAGCCATCTTGTTTTTTTTGCAACAGCAGTGACACAAGAGGGTGGAATTAAGTCCAACCGAACGCTGTATAAGATATCTTTAGCTGACCAAAATATTGCAATAACTTCATGAACTAAAACACACGTAGTGTAAAACGTAGTGGCGGGCCGTTGATTGTGTACCTACGCCTCCTATAACAGCTGATCGCACCCCCTCAACAGCGCAGTCACGTCCTCCTCATTGTCTCCTCTAAATGTGTGCTTCAAGTGTCCTGCTGCGTGTCTCATGCGGTCCACTCACCACATACATCAACACGAGCTAATCCGTCTCTCAGGCATCATCTTGAGAGTCAAGGTAGCTCCTAGCTTTTTTAATGCAGATTTATCTAACAAAATGTGCATTACCGCCACCTATTGGCGTGCCCCATTGACCAATCGCAGCGCACATTAATGGTCACGCTGAATGACCAGCTAGCAGGCATCGTCATATAGTTTAACCGGCTCTCGATTCCAATGTGATTATGAGCAGACTCTTAACAAGCAGCCGCGCATACGCTCTGTTGCTCTGCCTTGAGCCTAATGCCTGAGGAACACAGGAGCTGTGCAATGAGAAAATAAGCTAATAGGGAAAAATAATTATAATACATGTAGTGAATTTGTGAAAAATAATTAAATTATAAAATAGCTATAACTTTTATAAAATATATATATTCTGTTTAGGCCAACAGAGAAGGCTTAGCAGGCCCTGACGGCCCGCCACTGATAAAACGTAAAACAAGGACATCGCCTGGTGCTGGCCCGTGGAAAGAATGCACGTTTAAGGCACGTCCACATTGTCTTCACTCTTCAGACCTGGAGGTTGCAGCCTTGTCAAAACCTAGCAAATATATTACCCACAATACATCTCTCACTTCCAACAGTTTGATCCGAGAGTCAGGTGTGTTAGCTTATGTAGCCTCCAGCCTCAAGCAGCAGAAGTGAGGAGAATTTGCTACACACAAAAACAACTCAGGCTGCTGGGAAGGTCATGAGGGTTGTAGGCATTTAGTCATAAACTAAAGTAAAAACTTTAGATCTGATAATTCAGCTAAATGAAAAGTCAGGGGATCCCCTAAAGTTATTATAATTCACCCTATGGACAATGCGAAGGCAGCGAAGTTTGTAGAAATTGAAATCTGATTGTTGTGAAGATAATTCAGTCTGACCAATAATGTGGCAAATAATATTGCAATCCTTTAGACAGCTGGCCCCCTGACAAAAGTGAGAGCAAAAATATGTGATAAATGACAGGGCCAGTGGTAAAACTCTCACTGTCAAAACAAATGCACTACTGAGCAAACCAAAGCCCAGTTTTGAAAGGCCTGACCCAGCAATGAGGGAAGAAGAAGATCTGCAAAAGTGGGTCACAGATGTTCTCCTGACCTCTGACCTCGGGGTGCACGTCTCAGACACTTCGATCTTTAAACCAAGCCATAAATCACATGACGTTAGAAACAGCAAATAAACGCTGACCAATCAGTTCTCTCTGTACGTGGCGGTTTGTTTGGTGAACACCGACATGTGACCCTATCTTGTTTGCTTGTGAGCTCCCCAGAATGCAACGCATTCCAAGTGCACTCCACGGCAGGAACAAGCACTTTACGGAAAAGCGAGGAGGACTCTTGAGCACGGAAACCTTCTCCCTTGACCACCTCGCAGCACGTGGACTCCCACACAAACAAACATCCCACATCCCGGTTGAGTAAACACCGTACGGCATTATATCCGTAAAAGATCACATTAGAATGGCTATCAACGACGTGTTCTCTTTATGTCTGTCTCTTCTATCCATGAGCTCAGGGTTCAGCTCACCCTTCTCTCTGTTTGTTTTTCTGTGCGATGAAGGAATGAAAGGGACCAGGGTGAAGAGAAAACGCTATTCCTGTGGCACCAGAAGAGGGCAAGCCATAATGAGTGTGCGTCACAGGTGTTTGTGCTCTGGTGACGCTTCTCCGTAGCTGTGCAAGGACAGGATGTGACCCTGTTTTGCTCTTATTGCTGACAGAATGTGTTAGTCCAGCAGCGTTCAGTGGAACGAGGAGGGGGAGAATAATAAAAACGCAAGGGAGAGCTACAGAACAGAGTAAAGCAGGGTAAGGGGGAGGAGAGAGGGCATGCTAAATGAGAACATAACTCGTCTGAATGAGACACGAGACACTTGATAAACAGAATTATTCTGACAGCACAAAGTTTAAGGACGATTACCCTTTTATACAAGTTTTCCTTTTGCTGAGTTCTGAGAGCAAAGCAGAAAAACGAGCAGTTCCACAATGACAAAGATTGTGAACAAACCCCTGAGGATAGCCAAACTTATTTCAAAGAAAAGACAGATGTGATTGATTGGTAAAAAAAAACATCTCAGTTTACATCCTGGTTCCAACCTTCCCATTTACAATTTTGTGTAACGTTTGGGATTGTTACCAACATGACAGGTGAACTCACTGTAGGTTAAAAAAACTTAATGATCCTTTACAGGGAGATAGAGACGGAAGAGTCAGAGAAACGGAGAGCAGATTGAGGCTGCATGTGTGTGTTTATGGGGTGTGTGCTTGTTTGTGTGCGTATGGAAGGGTAATTCAGTCTGACTCTTAGCAACTGTCCTCAGCAGAGACAACACTCCTTCCCCTGTCAGCCAGCATAATCCTCAGCCAGTGGGAAGAGCAGGATACCAGGCTCGCCCCGCGTCATAACTTTGTGACTTGGAGGTTTTGGATTCACCTCAGACCCCCCTCCCCCCCCCCTGATTAAAGTGGAGGGGGGAGGATAATGTGTGATGGGAGGATGAGGTGGGTTTGTGTTTGTGTGTGTGCCGCGGGTGATCTAGGTGTTAAGGTAATCCTGCTGGAATCTGTATTTAAAGCCCGGGTGGATACACACTGATGGCCGAGCAGGCGTAGACGGAGAGAGAGGATCGCGGCTCTGTGGAAGTATTAAGTCAGAAGTTATGTAAGAGATATGTGGAAGTACACACCATCCCACTATCACCATCTTTCCCCCTTTCTCTCTCACACATACATACCCACGTGTGCAGGGAGGATGCAGGACCTGAAGCGCTGAGAGAGGTGAATAAATTATGACCGATCGGCATTCCAACCTACACACCAGTCGCAAATAGACTTCTAGCGTGCGGATGTTCCAGGAATCACAGCCAAATGGGGCGCTATCAAGTGTGGAACGATGTAATCATATGGCTGCTGTCTTTGCATGAGAACACTGCAGAGATGTTCAACAGATTTAGGATTTGTTACTTGCAAATCTTTTAAATCGGTAGAAGTTGCTGAACACGGGGACTGGCCGGTTTGATTGACATGCAGGGAGAACAAACAACAAGCTGGGCTGGCTTTCTATGGATCAGTGCACTGCAAAATAAAAATATCAATTTAAGAAAGTAATGATATTTAAAGATATACAGTGCAATCTCAAATTCAATTATGAAACTTGTTCCAAATGAATTGATTTTCATTGGATCAGGGGATGGCAACGTCGCTCTTCTTGTTGGTCTGTCGCGAAAAACTATTGTCACGGACATTGCATGTGAACATTCATTGTCCCCAGAGGATGAATCACAATGACTTTGGTAATCCTCAGACTTTTCATCTCGTGCCACCTTGAAATGTTTCGACACCTGTCGGATAGATTCCTGTGAAATGTGGCGCAGACATTCATGTTCCCCTCTGTATGCATTTTAATACATTTGAGGACCGGAGTTTTCCTTTATCGCCATCGTCAGGTCAAACTTAAAGCTTCAGCTGCACCTTTCATTTGGCCTGATTAGCAAATGTTAGCAACAAAACTTACTTGGTTAACGTTCGTAAAAAGGTCACGGGTGCAAATTATAACGTAATTAGCGTGAAGATGGAACAACCAGCAGACTTTATAACATGCTCGAAGTGTTCCAACGTTGCCTAAGGACCTTAGAGTCAATGTTCACTTCTGGATCCACATGGGACACGAACGGCGGCATTCTGGGTGAAAGTTCTGTAATTGTTTGACTAATGGTAACTTGATGTACTACTTCACTTCGCCTTTCTCTCTCTGCAAGTGTTTGTGGGGGCATGGGGGATACATGCATGCAGCCTAGTTACGTTCTGAGCCTCTTATACAAGTCTATCAGCAAGCTTGCTTGCGCGCATGCACACACACACACAGACACACACACATAGGGATTAGGTGTCGTCACACCAAAATTGAACCGTCATGGCTGCTGGAATGTGGACAGGGTTTCCTCATATATTAAAGGAAATGAGAAGGGAAGTCAGGTGGGGCTGCGGCTGAAAGGTCAAAGACACGAGAGAAGCCCTCACGAGAGGGCCGCCTTCCCCACACGGAGCAGCTGTGCATCGTAAACAGTCATCTGATCCTCCCGCGAGCTCAGGGGTAAAATCCAAAAATAGAAGGGAGGGGGTGTCGACACACTTTGGTTCTGTAATCACGGACTTCAAATATCTCACAGTGTTAACACTCTGGGGTCTGGGGTCATTTTCTTGATTTTACATCATTTTTAAATTTCCCTTTTTAAAGTCACTTGCATATGATACATACATACAACAATTACAGAAGAATCTCAGCTATCTATATAATGAGGCACCATTGTCCCAAGGCACAAATGTAAAGAGAAAATATGACTAAAGCTGAAAAATGTAATCTTGATTTTGAAAATGTTCCATATTTGTTGTGAAAACATAACTTTACTCATGTGATATATCGGTTTTGGTGATGGAAATTGGTTTACCAAAGGTCTTAGGTTCACAAAAGCAGTGGAATATATTAATAAAATGGTAGACACATGTAAATAAATGTCAAAAACCAAATGTATTATTATATGGTGGGGATGATGAGCTGTGGCTGGCTTTGAGCCCTGCTATGGTGATGTGTTGGCAGGCAGACGGACAGGGAGACTGCTGCAGCGATGCTGCATGTTGTCCTCTGGACCCTCACAGCTCTGAATCCACTCTGTAAAATACATTAATACAAGTCAGTATGAGTTCACTGAAATAAAGTTAACGGTGATGGGGACAACAGTTGATTACCCACCGTTCATAGCTGTAGTCAACTATCTCCGTTAGCTCTCGTTAGCTCGCGCCGTGTTAGCAGCACCTAACGTGACATAAACTACATAAACACTACTGTAGTAACGATTAACGGAGATCCAACGCTACTAGGCTTACTAAGTTCACTGTAAGAAAGTTAACGGTGATAGGGACAACAGTTGAGTATGCGCCGTTCAGTCGTAGACACAGAAGAGACATCCAACACGGCACTATGTAGTGACGTGCTAACGCTAAGCGATCGTCAACAAACACACGTTAGTTACGCTTACGGTCTTACAAACACATAATGGAGGTCCAACACGACTAGTCGTACTAAGTTCACTATAAGAAAGTTAACAGTGATAGGGGCAACAATTGATTACTCACCGTTCAGTCTCACAGAAACGCTGTAGTCAGCTATCTGGCCCGTTAGCTCCAGCTAGCTCCTTGTTAGCGAATCCTTCAGGCACTGGAGCTGCGCCGTCAGTCCCCTCCAATATAGCTTTGCTCAGGACTCTTTGCTTGGCATCTCCTGACTCACACTGAAGCTTTGCACACGTCGTAAGACACGTCCATGTTTAAGTGGAAACCATATCCGCCAGATTTGAAACCATATCTCTGTGACGTATTATTGTGATGATATAATTTTATTAAAAACTTAAACACCTGCCCGCCCGCATCGCCGCGGGCCCCGCCCCCAGAGGGTTTAATAAACTTAGAGAAAAACTCCTGTCTGAGCTGATAGCAGATTGATTGCTTTTGTCCTGCAGCTCTTTACAATGCTCGGTGTCTGCTTGTGTATTCAGCAGCAGTTCCTTTTTCTCGGTGTCTTTTACCAAGGTGAGACACGACTTGATGGGATTTTTCTTTCTATCAGAGTTAGAATATGCCGGCTCGTACGTTCGTCCGACCAACGCAGATGCAGCCTCGTGGATAGAGAGACACGACTGTAGCGGGTGGGGTTCAGCCCTCAAACTCTGTGGGCCGGTGATGAAGTAAAAATCGACGCGGCACTTTCCACACCGCCATCGCCGTGATTTACTGCGTTCACCTTTGGGTGCTACAGTCATTCTGTCATCAGCTGAGAACCTGCTCAAGAAATACCTCACGTCGCCCTCCTCTCACGGAGAAATGATTCTTCTCGACTCGCTCCACTGGCTCTCTCAAGCTTAAATTCTCCTTCATCTTGATCTTTGTTCTTTCACGATTGGTCTCGCATGGGTATTTTAGGGCATCAAAGCCATGACCTTTGCCCTCCTTTTGTAATGTCGATGATCTTGGAACGAAATTGTTCTTTTTATTGTTGCGCTCATTCTAAATCGCATTGCTCATCGTTACAGCTGCGTCTGTTTTTGCAGCTCGGTTTGTGCAACAGCAAATCAAAATCGTGACATGGATATTTATTCCTGGGTGATTGCATAAACAACCGCAGACTAAAGTGAACAACTTTACATGAAGAGGAAAAAGTTTAAAAATATATATATATATATATATATATATATAGATGATTTGAGGTAATTAAATGATACGCATATGAAATAATGAAGCTAATAATGTATCCATACCTCTTACTATGACCCTGGTATTTTAAGTTTTATAACGTAGCGCCAAAGAAAACATAACAATTAGACGATTGACATGAAAGAAAACAACAAATCTGATTTTCATTTAGCAAACAAAAAATTCCAAACATTCCCGGGCTCCGCCTTCTTAAATCTGATGAGTTGGTGCTTTTCTCGGTTTTATATAATTGTCTATAGACATTTTTTCTGTTGACTGAATAGATGTCACTTTGAGAATTGGTATTTTTTCCACTATTTATTGATTTTATAGATGATTAAAAACGATTACCAGGCAAGAACTGCATGAACTGTGTTTGACACCGAGTTTGTTTTGTCCTGTTTTCTCTATATAAACAGAGCGGTTGTTGGAGGCGAGGCGGGTGTGGGGGGGATTCTGGGATGCTGCAGTCTTATGCCGACTTCTGGAGGACGGTGCGAGTCCATCTCATCTCTTAATTACTGATGTCCCTGAGACTCAGCCGGCTAATAACTGCAGCGAGCTGGATCCTCCACTGAGCGCTGAGCAGATGGAGGCGAAGAGAGCAGCTCTCAACTTCACAGCCAGAACAGACAGGGCTCAACCAGGCCTCTCTTGACCATCTGGACTAATATGCGACGCACGACTCGCACACACAAACGCACGCTGTATAGCTTGTAACGACACGGGCCGTGCTGCACCCTGTTCCCAGTCACAGCTGATTTGTAGGAACATTTGTCATCATCATCATTATCATCATCATCACCCCAGAACACCTCCGTAACAGACGCTTCTGTCACAGAGCCAGCAGCCCGCCGGTGAGAGAAAGTACAGTACATATGCTGCCGCACGCTCAACCAAACAAGGGTCAGTATTAGTGGTAGGCCTATTACCGTACTGTGCCATACATGGCTGGCCAGATAAAGTGGCGTCCACGCTGTAAATAGCAGTGCATTACTGTAAATACACGCAGCTTTAACCTGGTCAGTGTACGTAACCGCTTTGGTGCTCCCCTTTCAGGGAACATATGGGCTGACGAGGATCAATGGCAGATATGGGCCAGTATTAGCAGAGACACTAACGCGGCTAATCGCCCTTACTTTCTAAGATGTTCTTCTCCCTGCCGTGGACTAGCGCGCACACACACACACACACACACACACACACACACACACACACACACACACACACACACACACACACAGCTGACCTCAATCCCCCATCTAAAGGGCACAGGTTGTATTTCAAGGCACTCTTGATCAAAGTGTGTGGCCAGCACACCTCAGCCATAATAGAGTGGGTTTATAGTCAGCGACCCTTTTCCCCTGGTGTCACCGGCGAGATTGAGACAAAAGAAGCACATTTAGAGTTGGCAGGTGAGGGAGAAATGCTGTACAGAGCAGCGTGGAGTACTGCAAGGTTGCTGTAACCCTGCTCTAAATGGTACCTCTTCTTATTCATCTCGGTCAAAATACACAAGCTGAATATCTATGCGACATGATCCCAACTCGAAAAGGGAAAAAACTGTCAGAAAATGTCTGACGGTAAAACTGAGGTTTGCCAATAAAAATGCGAAGAGACCATAAATTACTAAGGGAACTTGGGGAACTTCATCCTTTCCCATAACATTTAATTGGGACGTTTGAAGATTGGACAATAACGCCTTTCTGACAGACTTTTACAGAATTCTCACAAACATTGCGCAAATTCACACCCAACGAAATGGGCGCAATGGGATTATTATTATTATACAATACGGGTAGATGAAATCAAGCATTCTTATTGGTTGAGAGTGAGTCACAGGGTGTACTGTATTGAGCCATAATGTCCTGCAAGCCTGTTTACATTTTCCAGAGCGTTCAATATCAGTGCGCACTCAAACAACCCTGTCTCCTAAAAATTACGTCCCCCCAGAACTATTATGCATTCCCAATTACGTTTGATCAGAAACGTATCTCCTCCCTGATTATGTTTGTGTTTGACGTATTACACATACACAGAGGTGTCAAGTAACAAAGTACAAATACTTTGTTACTTTACTTAAGTAGAAATTTTGGGTATCTATACTTTACTGGAGTATTTATTTTTCAGACGACTTTTTACTTCTACTCCTTACATTTTCACGCAAATATCTGTACTTTCTACTCCCTACATTTTAAAAATAGCCTCGTTACTATTTCATTTTGGTTTGTTTTCACTCCGGCTTGTCATCGTTCAAAAACACACACACAAAAAACCTCTCCGCCCCGTTGCCCACAGATACGTGCGCGCGCACACAGGTGAGCGCTGAGCGAGCACGCACACACACACACACACACACACACACACACACACACACACACATACAGGTGAGCGCTGAGCACACACACCAGCGGACAGAGAGCGTCGAAAAATATGTCGCGTGAAAAGTAGACCGCTATATCTGCGTTTTAAACGCTCCCAGGGTGAAGATGCAACAGCAGCTCTCATGCGAGGAGCACCGGAGCAACTCTCTGAACCCAGAGCGGCTCTCTGAACCCGGAGCAGAGCTGCTCCAGGTGAAACGAGCCAAAGTGCTCGTGTCTTCTACCAACAATGAGCTGCTGGCTTCACATATTACAAAAGTACAAAGTACACGGATATAAAACTAAGTCATTAATAAATACATGGACAAATGCCTGTACTTTCGGGTAAATGGTTACGGTATGCCGTTAACAGGTTACGCTTGCGCATGCGCGATTTGACGCGACGCCGTGAGCTTCGTGAGCTCGTCTTTTCTTGCTGTTGCGTTTCTCAAAATAAAAAAACAGATCTATGCTCAATATTGAGCATGAATTGAGAGAGGCCGTATCAAATCTACAACCCCGTTTATAACATATGTGTCGAGGAAAGCAGCTCACTGCAGCCACTAATACTGATACAACCTGATGGCTCATGATGGCATATCTGCACTCATTCTGTTTTGTTTGGCAAAAAAAATTAAAAGCTTATTGTTTTCCACAATGAGCTATTTAGTAGTAACTAAATATGAGTAAATTTTTTGCACAGATAGAACTTACACAAAACATTGTCTGATGGGGCAATCTGATTTACTTGAAAGTGATTGCAATTTTCTTTATTCTGTTATTTATAAAAGCACAGATGAGTCACACAATGATGTTATTTACAGAAAAAGTTTGAGAACTACAGCTTTAAGTGTTTGTGTCGGAGTCGCCGCAGCCTATTTTGCACTACTACAATACTTATAGGCAACTAGTTATCATGTATTCCGCTCCATGAAACGCATGTTAATGCTCAGTAGTACACATATATGTACTTGCATTGTAATAAAATGTGAACATTTTAAATGGGCATATATGCAGCTGAAACGGGTAGCCTAGTGCATCCCACATTTTTCAACATAACATTTTAAAACATTATAGTCAAACATTACATTTTAAAACATTATAGCCTTTATAAAAATGATTGTTTTGGGGTGAGGTGGGGTAGTGCACTATAGGCCCCTGAGACGCGGCTTAAGAGTTTGTCCTTAATGGAAAAAAAACATTCCCCTTACATTACTTTTACTTTTATACTTTTAAGTAGTTTTGAAACCAGTACTTTTACACTTTTACTTAAGTAAAAAGCTTGAGTTGATACTTCAACTTTTACAGAAGTATTTTTAAACCCTAGTATCTATACTTCTACTTGAGTAATGAATGTGAATACTTTTGACACCTCTGCACATACATTGATTATACACGTATACATTGATTAAACACGTATGTTGATTATACACGCATTTTTGTTTTATTGTTTTTATGTTTGTGTTTGACGTATAATTTCCCGGTGCTCCCGGTGTGGCTGGCGCCCGGCCCGGCCGGCTATCACTGGCCTCACCCCGCCCCTCTTTTCTTTTTTCTCTGCAGAGTTTAAAAATTAAAATATGCTTAAATAAAGCAAGAAAACAATAACACAAACACACGATTATACACGTATTTGTAACACAAACATAAAAACAATAAAACAAAAATAAGTGTATAATCAACATACGTGTTTAATCAACGTATACGTGTATAATCAACGTATACATGTATAATCAACGTATGTGTAATACGTCAAACACAAACATAATCAGGGAGGAGATACGTTTCTGATCAAACGTAATTGGGAATGCGTATTAGTTCTGGGGGAACGTAATTTTTAGGAGACAGGATTGCACTCAAAATAACAGGTAGATTTTGCTCGACCGTTAGTTGTCGTTTCAAACAAACATGTTTGAAACGAAAACTTTGATATTTTTGGGGAAATGACTTTTGATGAGAATGGCAACGGTGAATAATGGGGAGAGGAGAGCAGATAACGCTCTGAGCGAGTAGACTAATTCAAGGGTTTTCAATTCAAGGGTTGAACAGCAGACAGTTCAAGGGTTTGCCTAACACCCTTGAACTGTACATTATTGGCGATACAGTACTGCCTCTCGTACCTTATTGCTTAACTAAGGCTGTTAACAATAAAGTAACTTTTTAGCAAATGTTGCATGTTAGCATGTGGTTAGCAACAAGCTAATAATCAGACTAACATTAGAAACAATACATTAAGGATTAACTTGGACTGTTCTTACTCAACTAGGGCTCGGTATTGTTTATAAAAACTACAATACCAGTACCAGTACCCTTAAAGTGATACCTATACCAGTAGAGTATTGTAGTAGAGTAGCTTTTGTGTGGAAACCAATGATAACGATCATCAACCAATCAAATGAATGCTACCAAGTGACATTTTTTAACCTGGGAGTTTTCAATACACTGCCCCCTCCCGGTTTTGCCGCAAGGAGAATCTCGCACGGATTATATAAGATCCAAACGATACAAATGTCTCAGGTCCGTGTGGGAAGCATAACTTGGCTTAAAGATAGCGATGTTTGTATAGCACTACTTGAACAGGCAGGTTTACTTCGCTTGTAGCATTTTGTTTCCCATCTAAGATATGGTATTTTTTTACCTCACCTCAAGCCAAAAGAAGTAAAACGCACAGCAACGGTAAACCTGGCCTTTTATCTTTTTATGGTCGCAAAGTAAGGCAACTGCTTGTCAGAGAATTCACATCCTTGCAACTCTGTGACACCCACCAAAAAAAGCATCCAAAAAAATAACAAATACCAAAAGCCTCAAAACCAATCGTTACTTATTTCTGCTCTCAAAAAGAAAAACCACAGCCGGGGCCTTTGTCAGCGCAGGTTCATCTGCTTGTTATGTCTAACCTTGATCAAACTATGAAAACAATTTATTAGACCTTGGCGACAGAAAGAGAGAGAGAGAGAGAGAGAGAGAGAGAGAGAGAGAGAGAGAGAGAGAGAGAGAGGGTTTTTTATTTCCCTTCACATTCCTTCAGATGAATTCACCATTTGTTAAGTGGTGTGTGGTGTTGAGGACCCAAATGCACAGACGCAGCAGTTCAAGTTCCTAGGGCGGACTTTATTGCGACAAAAACAAAACACAACGAATAGACACAAACAAATACCACCGGTAATGTCCAGCGAACAAAAGGGGATCCACCTCCTCTGCTCCAGAGTCGGGAGGGCAACTCAACCGCTCCTGTAGTCAATGCTCTTGAAGCAGCAAACCAGACTGGAACTGGAACAACCCAACAAATGAGCCAGGTATGCAGTGGTCCCTAAATCACCTGCCGGTGATCAAGGCAATGCACAACAGCTGGGATGAAGGAGAGGGGCGTGGCAGTGGGCGGAAACCGGGGGTGGGGACTGACGAGCAGACAGGGAATCCAACACCATTAGCCTTTTCAGCTGATGTAAAGTCGAGTCAGTCCACTGCGATTCCTCCAACTCAACGTGTTCGCCTGTCCACCCTCAACCAATCCTGAGTGGATACGACGGGAGCTGCGACATAGTAATAGTTTTTTTTTTCTCACCACTTAAGTCTAGTGGAATGTGTTACCACTCAACGACATGCGCACTGTAATGATTTCCGACTCGACAAACACGATGAGAATAGACTGGTGAGAGAGTATGAAAAAAAAAGAAAAAAAGTAGCAGCACTGTAGCTCTCCTTCATATTGACCTGAGCGGCTGCTGCCGACTGGACGGACCAGAGGCCTCACCGGAGACGGAAACTCGATTGCGGCTCACCTCGGCCCACCTCGCGGGCGAAAAACGATGGCCCCTAAAAACAACAGCAGCTCAGAGTTAATGCAGATAAGTCCCATTAACCTTTGTGCTCTCTCTCTCTCTCTCTCTCTCTCTCTCTCTCTCTCTCTCTCTCTCTCTCTCTCTCTCTCTCTCTCTCTCTCTCTCCGTATCCCTGGTTCCACACTCTGTCCTTCACAATCTTTCCATCTCTCTCATGAATGTTTGATGGTGCTGCCAGCTGCTCTCTCAGTCTGAGGGCGGCATGTGTTCCTGCTCACAAACACAGGCCCCGCATTGTTTTTTGCCCTGGGAGGACTTTGGGAAAAAAACAGCAGCACACATGTGTTTGTATGACGAAGAAAAAGATTAAGGGAGGAAAAAAGGCATTTTCATCGGCGGAATAGCATGAGGCCTGCAATGACAGAGCTATTTTAGACGTATATGAAAGTCATTGTTTTGTGTCCACACGCAGCAAACTCAGTCACTTAAAAAATCTTTCACAAATGAAGTGTGGGCAACTTTCCCCTCCCACACAAATCACCCTGACTGTTTTTGTGCACAGACATTTCATTTTCTACAGTCATCCTCTTCTATTGTTTGAGTTTTTTTTTTGCAGAGAGAAGCATCCTTAATCATAAATTTCTGGGCGGCTGTTCGCCAATGCAGATCGGTTGAGGAGGTGGGGATGTGGTAGGCACACGCACACAAACATGTGGAGCTCTGCCACGTATAAAAAGACCCAAACTCTTGTTTTTCCCGATCTTGCACAGACACACACACACACACACAGCGAGAGCTTCCACCTATCCTGACACCCTCAGGATTCTCTGCAAGAGCCATATGTCTCCTCCGCGTCGTCACAGCAACAATCTCTCTCTCTTTCTCTCATATCATGCAAATGAAGCAGGGATTCGACCCAGCGGCCTGCAGACGGACTGTCAACACGTGAAGGGCTCCATACAAAGCGACCAGCTGTCTAACGGGTGCACATGTATGAGTCACACTGTGGTAACAACTGTGCTACCGGAGGTGCAAAAGTTTCAAAGGGAAGTGCCCTGTACTTCTATATTTATTATGTGAAAGTGTTAATTCCTTCAGGATGGATTGTACACCCACACAACGCTGACCTTTACTAAATCCAATGAAATGATCAAGACTTGTACATTTAATTTCTTAAGAATATGGTGGCGGGAACATCTTATCAACTTTTGATCCATGAATTGAATTTTCGGGATTATAGATCATCTTTTTTTGTATATTGCTAGGCAACCACCGGACGAGTTTCCAAACAGGCGTTATTTGGACGAGCTGACTTTGAGTTCGTAGTTTCTCAAGATACCACATTAATTTGTGTTTAGATCCTGGTAACGGCGCCTGGTAAGCGGAGCGCTGCGGGGTTTGTTTCTGTTTTTTCGGCACTCCACCGCCGCAGGTTAAACGCACTAACCATATTCAAAGGTACGGGAGGCTGGCTTTTTTCCCTGCAACGTCTGATTTGTTGTGAATATTTGTTGTCGAAAACACACCTTTCTGTAGGTAGGATTTTAACCTTTTTTGGGGTCAATAAAAGCTTTCTCATCCATTTCTCCAGCTGCTCTCAGCACACATCACACATCAGATGTGTCTTGTCCACCTTTGTCCTCTTGTTGTCCTTTTGCACTAAGCTGGTGGAGATGTCGCCTGAATACTCAAGAATCTCCAGGTGGAAAAAGTTGATTCCGTTTTATTGACAAAAAGTGGATTGGACACTGACACTGAGAGGAAACTGTTATTCTCATTTATGAAGCAAGGTTTGAGAGGGAAAAAGTGATGCGGTAACTGCTGCAAAAGTGATTAATTGCTTTTGAAAGGAGTATTCAGTCTCTCTTTACGTGTGTGTTGAGGCCAGACAGTATGGGATCTTCGACTCCACTCCACCTTTATTTTCTCCTCACCCAGTCTCTTGTCACCCAACCATCTCCTCTCCTCTCCAGACCTCCTCCTCTCCTCCAACACTGTCCAGGCAGCATGCAGACAGAACTGGGTCACGGTGAACCTGAGGCCAGCGGCTCCCATTACTTTAGCTCTAGAGTCGGGACCTCAAGGCCTTGAATGGGATTCAAACATCCCACTTTGGCTCAGACTTTGGCGATCACCGTCAGCAGTGCTGCTCCCTCGGAGCCGTTAACGTAAATGATGAGATTTGGACCCACTCACGGGTCAATAACAAATGTTTCCAACTCCGTGCAAGTGCTTGCGTATAGTGGCTCAAAATGCTGATTTGGGTTCAGTGTGTTCATGCAGGTCATAGCTGTGCAAAGCAGTTCGCTCTGGGCTGCAGAAACACACAGCACATTGCTGCCTCCAAGCCAGTGTCTGTTTGTGGTTGTTAATGAATAAAATAGCCCATAGCTACCTTTACTGCTTTTTACCCTCACAGAGGAACTTTTTCAGTAATGGATACTGTGATGCATCGCGATTCTGACTGAAAAAACGTGTTGAGAACGGTTGATGAGGGTGGAATTCGTGAGCTTGAAAACACAAAACAATGAACTAAAAATGCCTTAAAAACTGTGTGTGTGTGTGTGTGTGTGTGTGTGTGTGTGTGTGTGGGTGTTTGTGTGCGGGGGACTGCAGAGTTGGGTACTACAGAGGAACCAAACTAATTGTTTTTGACCTTGAGAGAATGGAAACAGGAGAAACTGCCACAGTCCTGTTCTCACAGAGCTCACCAAGTACCCACAGGGTTCATTTCAAAAGGTATCTAGGATCCCGTCGGCCATGGGTCTGAAGACGACTTAGCCAGCCAATCTTTCTGGGGCTTCGGTGAAGTCAGATGATATCCATATAACGGATGTGCGAGAATGGAGTATGAATTGAGAGCTGAACATTAAAAAAGAAAAAATGTTGCTAATAAAAAGCTAAATCATTGTCAGGCGATAGGTTCCGAGATTGCAATTCAGCTATTGCCCTCCACCTATTTTGCTAGTTTACCTCCATGCAACTACAGACTGTATATGAGACGGGACGTTACCCAGTGGTTTGTGGACCATATGATGGCGGGAGAGCAAAAAACATCTTTCCCATCATGAATGCGGAAGAGGGGTGACGTAGTGCAGCCGTATATGTCAATCGCAGTAAGCCCGCCCTAAAGTATACTCCACTTTATGTTCTGTTTGACTAAATGAACATCATGCTGACTTCCTCGACTTCCTGAGTCTCTCTCTCTCTCTCTCTCTCTCTCTCTGCAAAAGAGAGCTTGTTTTCTTCTCTTCTATTCCAAAACTGTAGTGCTCCCTGCAGGCTGCACCCACACCTCGGAGTGGAGGCAAAGGCCATGGAGAAGAAGAAAAAACAACGCCATCCTCAGAGAGGCCTCGGGGACACTGAATACCAAGCAGAGAGCAGATTTGACTTTTTCACCCTGAACTGCAACTGCTTTTCAAAGCCAGGCCTTATGAGGGGGATCTGTTGCGGGTCACGAGCGGCCAACGAACCAGCCCTGCTGACCGCGCCGGTGTGTGTGTGTGTGTGTGTGTGTGTGTGTGTGTGTGTGTGTGTGTGTGTGTGTGTGTGTGTGTGTGTGTGTGTGTGTGTGTGTGTGTGTGTGTGTTAGACCCCAATGAGCCCAGTGCGTTTTTGGAGGGCGAGCCAATAGAGGGCCACCTTGAGCCACCAAATTTATAAATTTAATTAATTAAAAACATTATAAAAATATTAATAAATTATACAAATTGTCAATATTTGTGTTTTTGAGCTATGGAATATACCCAGTAATATTTGTAAAATAGGATATCTACGCAAAATATATGCTTTTCCTGCTTGTCCCCTCTGCTGGTGCACGTCTCTGCTGCTAGTGCACGTCGTGGGGCCAGATCGGTTTGGCCCAAGGAAGACGGGTCTAATACGCAGTTTAGCCAATCACTGATTAAAGAAATAAATTAATGGCATACAATTTATACAATCAATGCCCTAAAAAAGATTCACTGTGGGGCCAGACTCATTTGGCCCAAGGGTGCGCGTTCCCGTCTCTCGTTCTCGTCAGGGCTAGTCTCTCGAGGCGCCATGTGGAATTTGGAAAAGATTAAAACCTCTATTTAATTAAAATACAGAGACACACTCGATATGTGTTTGAGAGTGTGTCAAAGAGAGGGGAATAACTGTAAGTTATAAATAACCATAAGTGACATTGTGATATTAAAGATAAATATATAAGATAAATAAAAAGCTTAACAGTTCTATTATTCCAGCCACGCCCCCCTGGCGATCAGGATGCCCATCGGCGAACTAAGACAGCCAGAGGTATGGAAGCCCATTACTGCTCCTGTGATAAGAACATTAAGATGCCTTAAATCTTAATTAGGTGATGCTAAATCAAAATTAGGAGATTTTCACATGCCCCATTCTTCTTCCGTAGGTACCTCACTATCCATCATTAAATAATATTAAGTGTACAGATGAGGCAGCAACCTCTGGATCTGACAAGTGAAGCCATTGTGGAAGTGCCTCGTACTTGGATTCGTTCTGATGGCCAGCAGGGGTTGCAAAAAAGAAGTCTGGTTGTATAGAAGTCTATGAGAAAAGGACTTCTCACTTGATTTATTACCTCAGTAAACATTTTACTATATAGTTTATGATTTCAATCGCTACTTTTAAGTCTTGTGATGTTCATTTAGTAAATGCTGATCTATTTAGAGTAAAATAAAATAAACCATGCCTATGATGAGCATTATACGTTTAGCGCGTGACAACCTTGTGATCGACAGGATGCTACCATAGCATTGTATACATGCTTTCAGTCTGTTTGCCAAGATAAGCTAACCGTCTCCATACGCAGTTAGCTGATAAGCCTCTGATGTGGCTGTGTGGCAAAATTATATTAATATACAATGAAAATAAAATAGGCCAATAAATGTAACTGTATTTGTGTATTAAATTATGACCTACCTAAATACATCTAATACACAATGTGAGGGAGATGTAACTAATGGCTAATACAATTTGTATATAGAATATTAGCTCTGTGTTGCCATGTAAACTGTGTTTCTGCTGCCATGGGTCTTCCTCCAGCTCGGTCCTCCATTGTCTCTTTTTGTAGCTCTTTAATTCATCAGGAAGACTCTTCCAATGGACAACTCCAGTACTTACCTTGTGGAACAGAGCTGCAGGTCATCTAGACCAAAATCCATTTATTGACAACGTATCAACATTTACCGCTCTAGACTTACATGCTCAGCAGCTGGAAGGACCCTGGGAGATAAAATACAATACATTTGCCGATACAGGTTATTCATTAATTTTCTCAAACTGAAATGACAATTACGGAACGTATTGCCCCTTCCCTGTTTTAGACCATTGTAGATTACATTTTTCTGCTTTTAAGTCAATTGTTTTTTTTGTTTCTTTTTAGAAACATGCATATATGGTTGATTTATAAATATGAAGTTGGCAAGCAGCTGGATAGCTAAGAACGGAAATAGGGAAACAGCGAGCCTGGTAAACCTCCTTTTTTCAAACAAAACAGGCATGATTTGTTCATTAAAGAGCCACCTGTAAGGGTGCTGTTATCCAGATTTAGTTATGTTTGGACTTAGCCAGGCTCTCGGTTTACCGGTTTCCAGTCTTTGTGCCAAGCTAAGATAACCGGCAGCTAGCCATAACTTTATATTTAACCAACAGATATGAGAGTGGAGCAACTATTTTCTTGAAGAGCGGAGAGATCAGGTGTGTGATGTCAGGCGAAGGCGTGTGTCTACCGCACCTGGCGCCGGAACCCAGTCTCAGCATGCAGTGTTATGCTAATGTTTGGCTAATAAAGTTAGCCAAAGATACACCTTTCTTTCCACATAAAACTATTCCTTTCACATATTTGCTCTGTAAAACAGTCACATTTTTATAAATTTTTTAAAACAAAATTGCCCACATCAGTGAGGAGAAAATACATTTTTAGACAGCAGCAGTGACAGTAGTAGATTATCGTTTGTTTTGTTTAAAAACAGATGAAAAAAATATTGGTCACATTTGTCAATTTAATATTTCCTTAATTATGGTAGAATAATGAATACAATTACCACAATCTGCTTTTGTACGCGGTAGTCCAAAAATGAACCACAACGAAGAAATGTAACACACGATAGGGAAAGGATGATTATATACATGTGAAATATGAAACACAAAGTAGTAGATTCTCTCCTTCGTCTTGGCCTCAGGCCGTTTGTATATAAATGTATGTATACGTATGACGTTCAGTGTGTGCGTTTGTGTGTGATCCCAGCTTGGTTCTACGTGATGCAAGAGTCCCACGCACACAAGGAAAGAGAATTGTGCTCTCGGTGACGGCGATGATTGCCAAAGGAAGGGATTCCTCACATCATATAAGGAAGAAGAAAAAAAACATGACAGGGTAGAGCAGAGTGTGAAAAGAGTGTTATGACAAGAGGACAGAAATAGATGCTGTGTGTGTGTGTGTGTGTGTGTGTGTGTGTGTGTGTGTGTGAGTGAGTGAGTGAGTGAGTGAGAGAATCAGTGGGGACTCCAGCTGTGTGTTTATCCTGCACCAGGGAAGACTGTGTCGAGCCAGCTGAGATGACAGAGCAAGACGGTGCGCATCGTAAACACACACGCTCAAAAAAGGTGTGAGTCGTTCCTCTTCTTGCATTTGTGAGTTACCCACGATGCAACACTGAATGGATGCGCCACAGCAGATCTGTCTGGAGAAGGGTGAACTTCTTGCCAGCAGCAATTTTCCACTTTAATGTGGTTCGCCTTCTCCCGGTGAAAATGTGGGCCACGCAGCAAAGTCAGTGTTCACCTCATCGCAGCCGTGTGACCTTTTGTGAAGTATAAAAATAATTGCACGGCACAAACGCACATTAGGCCGCCCCGTTTTACAGCAAGTATTGTTTGCAGGATTACCCCTCGGCGTTACTGTAAACAGACAGTTTCAGTGGTATTAGTAGGTCAGTTAAGTGCTGCCCAGGATGCTCCAGGTTACCACTCCAGGAGCACGAGGTTATGGTGAGACCTGGATCCCCCGTAAGCCACCATCTGGCTCTCTTACATAACCGAGGAGCGGACTGCAACACGGTGCTGTACACAAACTGGCAGACTACATGTTTTATTAAGTTAAAATTCAGAAAAGCATATGCCTAATACTTTTCTCTGCACTAGTTCCAGCCCTGCATTGTATAACATTTGGCAGCCGAGTCCCAGAAGTATGGATGCTTCCATTTCGGAGAGTTTGGAAATGGCAATTAGGAACCCGTTTACAGTAGTTTGACAAAATAATCTGAAAGTAAGAATGTGTATCTTCTTAAAGATAAAATAACTAAAATAGCTTGTGGTGGCCCTCGTCAGCACCGATACCGTCGTTTGCGCTGCTCGCACCGTTAGCTGCAAGCCGCCGCGTGGAGGCAATCTCTCAATTATAGATACTGTGATTTAGAACCTTTAACACAGAAAGTAAACAAGCCATGTCTATCGTTGACATGCTTTTTCAACCAGGCACACTGTGCTCTTGTGTATGTCTACTACTTAGCCTGCTACTCCACTATCATGGCTGTGTGCAGTTCAAGCGCGCCACCTAGTGCTGGTAGAGAAAAGCGAGGCGGTTGTGAGGGGACGTGACCAGGAATGAGTATCGAATAAGGCAGGAAGTAGCATTTTGTAGTAGAGAGTAAAGTTCTCTCCCTCTCGATTGGATTTTGCTACTTCTATTATTTAATTTTTTTAAATGACCATGTGGTAAAAAAAAATTGTTTAAATGCATTTAGATTGGCTGTGTGAACCTCTAGGAGTTAGCTATAACCCCTTTATGGAACGGATGATAAACCTGGTTTGGTGTTTTTGCCTTCGGTTGGTTACATTGTTTCACTGGTGAGTTTACTGTGGCGCTGCAAGGTCGAAGTCAACGACAAACATCTGTAACGCTTCAGCTCTCATCCTTAAGACCAGCTGTGTGTCGCTGACGCAGACAAATTAAACATTACAAGCAGAAGAGGCTTGCCCACAAAAGTTGCTTTAATGTGACCATTAGAAATACGTAAGGCCGGCGATGCCGAAGAAGTACAAGGTGGTGTGTGTGAGTGGACCTCAAACCTTTAAGAGAGAAAGTCCCTGCCAAGTTAAAGAAGCACACATGCAGATGAGGGCTGACAGACCTGCATCACACGGGGGCGCGATGGTGTCGGGGTCTGTGGACCGGCTGCAGGGTTTCTACTCACGGTTTAAATACCACCCCATAGTGCATAGCAGAATAAGGTTACTTAACCCCCCATAAAAGAAATTCATATAATTTCAAAACAATAAACCCAAACCATTTCATGTTCCATACATATATATATATATATATATATATATATATATATATATATATATATATATATATATATATATATATATATATATATATATATATATATATAAATAATCATATATATTTCATTCATAGTTAAAGTACGAGGACACATTCTGAATTGCAAAGGCTCAATCATTGTAAATAAATACTGAAATGGCTAAACTGCAATAACGTTTCACTCCTTGGAGAGGACACACACACACACACACACACACACACACACACACACACACACACACACACACACACACACACACACACACACAGAATTATAGTCTCATTTTACACACAAATGAACATTGTGTGCACTGCTCAGAGAGTACAGTCTAACAGACAAACATAAAAAAATAAAAAGTTCATAAAAATAGACTTAAAACATCAGTTTGCCATCAGGATGAACATAGGGTTAAAACAGAATAACTTCAGACAAACATGTTCTTGCTTGAAGGGGCAGAGCAGAGCCGCAAAACCAAAAATGTAAATATTAGAATTCTGATAATAATGAATGGGGTGTTACGTAATCCTCACGCGTGGCGTCTTGTTCTATCCTCTCATTGTAACGGGTCCAGCTCTTCTCTCACAAACCCTGAAAATACGCAATTCCAAAATATGAAAGTCTAAAAATATATCTTATCTATACACCGGGAGTTAAAAAAGCATGCATTTCATCTGCACGGAGCCGGACTTTAAACATGCTGCTCCACTTGAGGCGAGACACTTATTAGTGTTTCAGCACGTGAAAAAAACAGCAGTCTTTAATTCTTTACACTTTGGTAGCAAGCGCAGCGACATTCTTTCTAAGAAAAATAAATACTTTTATCACACTTGAAGAGCAGAGTACATCAAGTCTTTTCAAGCCCTGATCCATTTTCTTAAAGTGTCTACGAGCTGCTTTGTAGATTGAGAGCAGAGGGCTGACAGTCCTCGTGTTATATTGGATTAAATACAAGTCTTTCTGCATTGCAACCAAAACCAACGTCAAGGAAGGGCGGCGTTACAGCGTGTGCTGGGAGACGCAGCAGCAGCTTTTCATTTCATTATTCATGTGAATGGGGTTTTGACAGTCACTGAGTTACCCAGGCTCCAGTTTGTGCCTCTAATGTATTATCAATACATTAGAGGCACAGAGCCGAGTTTCGGAAGAATAATTACAGGCTGTGAGCAGCTCTGCAGCGGCTCTCTGAGCTGAATGCTGAGGTCAGCACGCTGATACGCACACACAGACAACATCAACGTGTCTCAGGTTAGCGTGTTAGCAGGCTAACGTTTGCTAAACACAAAGTGATCAGCTGAGGCTGATCGGAATGGTATCATGCAGCTATTTGGTCATAAACAAAAGTATTGGACAAATTTAAAAATTTTGACCCGATGACGCTGGATGAAAAGTCAAAAGGTAAAATGGTGCAAGGATACGAGATTGGTAGCATTTTGATTGCCTCTAAATGGCTCTCAACATGGCGAAGGCTCACAACGACACACATTGCCATTCAGATGGAAAAATGTTTCCATTCAAATGGTTCTGGGAATATCTTCAGCACAGAGGTAACAGTTATTAGGCAACCCCTCTCGGTTTTTAATCAGAACAATTATGTTTCAGAATAATGGATGCTTTTGCTCAGTGACTGGAATACAAATGGTAACGCTTGCACAAGAGGTATAAACTGGGACTTGCATCTTGAATATTCAGCTGGAGGCGGGGCCATCTTCTGCTGAAAACACACGCTAACCAGATGAAGCGGATGAATTGCATTTGACTTCAACAAGTCCTGACCAGGAGTAAACCGGCAATCAATTCAATTTGTTTTGCATACAATCAAAAGCCAAGTTCTCAAAGGATGAAAAAAACACCCATGTTTTGTGCTACTGCACATGATTTCCCCAGTCTAACATCACTAGAGGGAAACAGGGGAGCTGACAGGTGATTATTCTGCTTTAGCATCACGTCTGACACCAGCGCACAACAAGGGAACCGAGTGAAGGGAACCCGGAAATGTCAAGAGGAAAACCCACTGGATTTGCTGAGCAAATGTATAACAAAAGGCTGTTTCCAATAACAGCTTTACCTCAAATAATATTAGAAGCGAGAGAAGAGGCATGATAACAGATTTAAATTCATAAAATATATATATATATATTTTAAAAAGGAACAAATAAGAAAAGAAAACTAATAAAACAAAAAACAGGCAGTTTGTGTGAATCTGTTTGCACTGCTTTAGTCCAGTTTACCACTGAGAACGCTGTTGGAGCAGTTTCTGCTGGTTTTGCTCTTATTGTTCAGGAAGAAGAAGAAGAAGAAGAAGAAAAGAAAAAGTGCTGATTAAACTCCCGTCTGCAGACGGGCGTCGTCCACTGGAAACTGCCGGCTTGAGAGAAAAGGCAAATCAGGCCTCAAGGGGTACAGAGGTCAGAGTTCAGTCCTCGCTGGCGAGGACCTGCCATACGATGAGGTGGCTGCGCTCGGCTTTAGCCAGGAAGGGCTGCAGCTTCATCGGGGGCTGCTCGCCCTCCTCCGCCTCGGCATCCTCGTCGCCTAGAAAAGGACATACAGAGAGGCATCACGCTTGTCTCCAGCTCTCCGCCGGTAACTACGAGGGTGGCTTCATCCGCTGCGTGTTGCAAACTCACCCATCCTGAAGTCGATATAACCTTCGCCTCCGCTCATCACCAGCTCGGACTTGGTTCCTTCCTGAGTTGCGGCATCTGTCGCCTTGTCGCCCACTGCCTCGACGCCACAGGACGCAGATGGAACTGCGTGACCTGAGAACACAGAGCCGCAAACTGGAAACACCACCAAACGAGTGCAGATTGTGTTTTTATCCGTGACAGACCTGCTTCTCTGTTCACTGTATTTATTGTTAATAAGATCGCAGCTCTCTGATTCACTAGTTTTTAAATCTGCATTTAATAACATGACGAAACTAGCAAACTGGTTCTTACATTTTCTACACTTATTGATTGTGTAATCACACCACATATTACAAGTGTATGGCGGCACCACCTACGGGAAAATAATACAATAATATAGTCGAGAGGTCCGAAATGTTTGATAACAACCCAAAGAGTTTGATAGCAGAGTTAAGAAATGCCACCGGAATACAAAGAGACGGCTCGGTTCCTTTACCTGGGACGGCGGTGAAGAACTTGACAGCATCCCTGTGACCGTGGAAACAGAGCTGAGCGTGAGCCATGGAGCAGTACGGAACGAACGTCCCGGCTGTCACTTTGTCACTGCTGTCGTCGCCGTAGACGCGGACCACACTTCCTGGATGGTTGCCCGCCGCTGCCTTGATTACCTTGTTCGCTGCTAAAAGAGCGGAGACAGAGAGAGACAGACTAAACAGGCCGATCAAAACGCTCCGTCTCTGATATCCACCTTCAAGACAATGTTTAATATGCACTTTGTGTGTACTCTTGCTGCATGTATTACATTAGTATTGCAATGGCCCTGAATATCTGAAAATCTCTAATCACAAATATAGGTTGAAGGGATAGTTGTATGAGGTACTTATGTACATAGTCAGTGTATTACTTAGTCAGCCCTTTCTGACGGGGATGTGAAGCTGTTATATCAGCTATGCTCTTTTAAAAAGCCACAAGACCCTTTACCTTATAGAACACTATTCTCATATATAGAATATATAGTGTGTAAAATGTGGAATGATCGTGGAAATGAGGGCCTGCACATACATAGGCAGCAACAAGAGAAACTAAAGTGAGAATTTTATACCCATAAAAAAAAAAAAAAGGTACCAGTCCGAGCTCTTAAACTCACTCTCTGTTAAAGGGATGGAGATGATGACTCCGTTTCCAGTGCCGATCCACAGGCGGTTACTCGACACCATGAGCGCTGTGATCCTCACAAACGAGAACCCTAGTTTCCCTGTACCTGAAAAAAAACACCACAGAACACAACACAAAATCAGAGCTGATTCACCAGAGTCTGTCGCCGCCTGATGAGCGAGTGTCTGTCGCGTTTTGTGGCAGGAGTCTCGTGAACTGACCCAGCATCTTGCTGACGTAGGGCTCGATGTCGACGTCCTGAAGGTGCTGGAAGGTGTGAGCGTGGAACAGCCTGAGAGTGGAGTCCAGTCTGATGGACACCCAGATGCCGTCACCGTCCCAGGCCAGCTGACGGACCTGGCTGTCCTTACGAGGGTGGGCGTCAAACGACTTCTGCAAATTGGAACAAAATATGCGTAGGGCAACTTTTCAGTGAATCAACAAACCGGTAAATAATGTATTCAGTGTCACACGCTTTCAGTTGACTGCAATATGTGTGCAGAACTATAAATAATATAATATTTAAAAATAAATGGCAGAGGTTTCATACCTCCATCTTCATGGCTTTCGGCTGCACCACATAGATCTTGTTCCTGTAGCCACACCATACCTTGTCGTGTACGACAGTCATGCAGCGGATGGAGTGGTGGGGCCTCCCCAAGTCTAACAGATGGTAGTTGGTCAGATCCCACTGTCCGTCTGCCACAAACAAAGGAAGTCAAGACACACAGTTATATTTCCAGATACATCCGGTAATATTGTTTTTTAAAAAGGACTCGTGTTCCCTTACCCACTCCTCTGTGGAAAATGGCCAAAGTGCCGTCAGCGAGACCCACCAGGACGCGGCCTTTCACGTGCCTGTGGGAGAGAAACAAATGCTTCCAAAACACAGCTAAATAAAATAAAATAAATGAAAGCGAAACGGTAAAATGTCCATCGTACTTACACTATGCCGAGCACAGAGTCCTTCAGCTTTATCGAATGGAGACACTTCTTCCACTGGGCCACCGAGGAGTGGACGTACACACTGGAATCCGGAAGAAATCATTCAGTTTTTGCTGGAATTCCGGAGCAGCCCGCCGGTGCAACTCGGGCGCAACACTCACCATCCGTTCTGTGCCCCGAGCCACATAGTGGGCAGAACGCTGCTCATCTTCTGAGCCTCCTCTCTCATCAGGTCCTGCTCCTCGGCGTCGGGGTCGGAGCTCACGCCGTCTTTCAACAGATCACTCTCCCTGGTCACCAGATACAAAACGCAATATTATTATCATTATTATTATTATTATTATTATTATTATTATTATTATTATTATAATAATAGAGGCTAGCGTTTGAGTTTGTTGTCCTCGGTACCAAATTATATGTGCCAGACGTGTAGGCGCCAAGTGAGTATAAAAGTATTCACCTGACAAACCCCTTTTTTTCCTCCCCCGTTTAGTTTAACACAGAGAAAAAACTATTTAGATCACTCTTAGGACATGGAGCGCCAGAATGTTCCCCTCACTTGCCTCCCAGGGCTTTCGTAATACACAGGCAATAAATAAACATAAAAAAGGAAGTCTGTTTAATCAACAATGGACAGTGGTAGCACTTGTTATGCACATTTGTGTTTCTCACCGATTCAGCTGTTTTGTAGTGGGTAGGTGGAAGCACACACAGCCAGCCGGCGATGCAGCAAAGGGATTTTGAGTCAAAGGCTTAAGCTTTGCAATAACAATTTACCATCACACAAATATGAACGCGTTTCATGAGGCTCTAATCATCTCGCGTCTTGACTACTGTAACTCCCTCCTGGCAGGTCTACCTGCTAGTGCCATCCGGCCTCTGCAGCTCATCCAGAATGCAGCAGCTCGACTGGTCTTTAACCTCCTGAAATTCACCCACACTACTCCGCGACCTTCCCTGGTTACTGGTGGTCGCCCGCATCCGCTTCAAAACATTGGTACTTGCGTACCGTGCTACGAACAGATCGGGTCCAATCTAAATCCAGGACATGGTAAAACCGTACACCCCAGCTCGTTCACTCTGCTTCTGCCAATCGGCTTGTAGCTCCGTCACTGCGAACTAAACACTCTACAAAGTCACGACTGTTTGCTGTCCTGGCTCCTCAATGGTGGAATGAGCTCCCCATTGACATCAGGACAGCAGAAAGTCTCTACATTTTCCGTCGCAAACTAAAAACACATCTTTTTCGACTACACCTTGAATAAGGAAGGTAGCGCCGTAGTAGCACTTTAGTGACACTTACTGATTTACTTACTGAGCACTTTGTGGTTTAAGTTTGTTGAAGAAATTGTACTTTTGTGATTCCTGTTGTTCTGAGTCTGTACTCATGGTTGAATTGCACTTATTGTAAGTCGCTTTGGATAAAAGCGTCAGCTAAATTAAATGTAATGTAATGATCGAACAGTGAATGGGGTTTCTGACAGTGATTTGACGTCGTTGCTCAGTGGGTTTTTGTTTGCGGTTGTACCGATGAAATGGCCCGTTTTATTGGACAGACTAGATTGTCGCGACATCGGGCCTCCCGGGTGTTACCTCTGAGAGTAGTTGGCTGGAGCCTCTGCCGTCTGTTGAGCTCCCAGCGGATCAGTGAAGACGTGTTCGGTGTAGACGCCCCTCAGACTCTCTCTTTGGTCAGCAGGCCCTGCGCTGGCCTCCGTCGCCTCTGTGGCTTCCTCTGCTGGTCGGGATTCTGTGGAGAGGATCGTCTCTGAGTAAACTGGGCAGACTAGTATGTGCACGTAACATTTATGGTGTCATTTTAGCCTCATTATGTAGCCTGTAGTGATGCTCTGACGGACGATTTATAACCTCCTTCCCTAAAGTGCAGATTGTTGTGCACGTTGCCTTCTTTTTAAGCTATTTACAGCAGCCACACATCTTCTTATTTTTCATTTTGAAAAAATATATTTCTGCTTTACAAAAAACATTGTCCTGTTCAATATTTATTAAGCATCCCTGATGTATTTTTATTTATTTTTTTTACAAAGAATCGCTCCAAACCGCCAAAAAATCCTCACATTGATGCATTTCTGGTTCTACTCATAGGCCGAGAAGTTTTAGCAGCTTTCGTAGGAGATGTGTGGCCAAGAGACGTGCATGTGCATGCACGTTCTGTGAGAGAGGAGACTTCTATTGTTAAGCTGTATTGAAAAGATATGTTCATATTGTCGCAGATTGTTTTCCAACACTTGTTGACATTAGAGAAAAAAAGAAGTACTGAAAAAACAAAAGGTATCAAACAGTAAACGTCTCTGACCACTTTCTCCGTCTTCTCCCGGACTGTCTGCCGTCTGAGGAACGGCTGCTGCTCCCTCGGCATCACAGCCCACGACGGTGATGCCTCCGAGCACGCCGTCGCCACATGCCGAGCTGCTGTCGGGCGACGGCGAGCCGCCGTTCCCCGCTGGTCCCGCCTCGGCGCTCGGGGCGACTTCCTCACCAGCTGGGTAGTCAGTCTCTCTGGCACCTGAAGAAAAACACACACATATACACGTATTAACCGTGAATAAGACAACGTGGTGCCGAATGTGGAACGAGCCAGATGTCAGTAATAAAATCTCTCTCTCGCTGCAGCCGTCAGATGTACATGTACTCATCTGCTGACCTGGAACACTGGCGATGCAGAAGACGTGGGAGTTGCACACAAAGAAGCTCTCCAGGATGTTTCCGGCCTGGTTGGCGTCGACGACCATGGTTTTGGTGGTGGACTCGGTGCTGGTGCAGATCCAAACCAGCGACGACAACTCGTCGTGCTGCCGCAACTCCTTCTGCTGCTCCTGAAACGACCAACAAAATAAGCGCTGAAGGTGCTGGAAAAAGGAAAACCGTGCACAGATTTCAGTTTAAATAATTTGAGTCTCTTTTGTCCTTCAGTGAAAAGCCACCATGTGTCCGTGTGTGACAACAGCAGCACCGAAACAAGCCGAGCCTCTGCGTGTGTGTGTACCTTGAGGTCTTGATCCAGTTTATCCAGGCTGCTCTGAGATCCTATTTTCTTCTTCGGGCTTTCTGGTCCAGGCACGTCGTTGTAAAACACGCTGGCCCCTACGATGGACCCTCCATCTCTAGTTTTCCCTCCGGAGAGGTTCACGCCAGCAGCACACCACAGCTGGAGCACAGGCGAACAGGTACAGTCAGATAAAATGAGACACGCAGGACCATCGACAGAATACATGAGAGCTAAAGCTAGGAGCTTTTTTCTTTCTTCTGAACTAGAACCGCCAACCATATCAACTAAGAGTTGGCCACTCACATTCTCACATTAAACTGCACACAACAAGGTCTGTGGATTCCTCTGAGTGACCAGGTCATGATTTCTGGAACAATCCATTGCTGCGGACTTCTTTGAATATATTTTTGTGGCGCTTTTACCCTTACAAGCTGAGTGCCATCTAGTTGCATTATACTGGAGACACGGCCGACATCTCTGCGGCTGATATCAGTAACTTACACTAAGACCATCTAGACTAAGAAAATAGCACTACAGATGAAAGAGGATTTGCGGTGAGATTCTTAGTTTCAGGCGATTATACACTAAAAGAAAATAAGGTTTATATTGTATTCCATTTCTGCCTATAGACCCCCCTGAATGCTACACACTGCTCCATACATGTTGAGGACAAAAGCCAAGACAAAAGACATTTTGATTTGCAGTTATTATCTACCAACAAGCCGGGGGAATACCTTCACAGAAGCATCTTTCTCATCCAGTGGTCTGAGGAAGACGGGAACAGGTAGATTCTTCAACTTACTCTCCGTCTGACCACCGTTGGACTGGAGGATTACAAACAAGAACAGACAGACTGTAGTAGTGATAACGAGAGACCATAAGGGCCACTGCCACAGTGTTTGTGCTCATCTCCTTACTTTGTATTTCTTCGGCAGACTCCAGCCATAAGCCTGCACTCTGCCGTCCTCCTTCTGAACGTGGGCTTTGACCTGCTGGTACTGGGCCCTCTTCTGCTCCCGCCTGGACACCACGTTATCGGTGGCCACTCTGTGGGACAGAACAAAGATGGACATTTTTTTCCCGGACGGACCCCTAGGGAGGCTTTCACACCCAACCCGTTTGGCTCGGTCAAAAAAAAACTCCGGTCCGACCGACCATGTTAGAACGGTTTCTTCGGGCTGGTGTGAAAGCCCTCAATGGAACCCGGGTGCGCATCAAACAACAGAACCGGGTCGGCTTCTGAGCGAACTCCGCTGCAGTTCATTTGGGGTTGAAAGCAAACGAAGCGACGGACCGGATTGTGATTTTAAAAGCTAAACTTCTAATGACTCCATCTGCTGGAGTCTGTTCAGGAAGCCTTCTTAGAATTGCTCTGAATAAGGTCATGTATGCATATTTATGCAAATATATATGAAAGCACGTCAGCATTGGTATTCTCCAGGTATTTCATTTAGCTGACACTTTTATCCAAAGCGACTTACAATAAGTGCAATTCAACCATGAGTACAAACTCAGAACAGGAATCACGAAAGTAAAATTTCTTCAATAAAGTTAAACTACAATGTGCTATCAGTAAGTGCCATTTAAGTGCTACTACGGTGCTACTTTCCTCATTCAAGGTGTAGTCGAAAAAGATGTGTTTTTAGTTTGCGACAGAAGATGGAGAGACTTTTTGCTGTCCTGATGTCTATGGGGAGCTCATTCCACCATTGAGGAGCCAGGACAGCAAATGTTGTGACTTTGTTGAGTGTTTAGCTCGCAGTGACGGAACTACAAGCCGATTGGCAGAAGCCGAGCGGAGTGAACGAGCTGAGGTATACGGTTTTAATAATTGAGTATTATTATCATCATGCTCAATTCAAGCGTTTGATTCGATCATCTTCTCACACCAGATAAATAGCAATGAAAAGGTTCCTAATCGACAACATCTAACATGTTGCTAACATGTCGCGTTCATCCTGCATCATCAGTGAAGTCACCGATTATGAGCATTAATAGTCAGCGCGTTGGCTTTGCACGGCACGAAAGAGTCCGCTCAGAAGCAGACGGAAACCCAGCTTCTCAAACAGTCTTGGTTTCATCCGCACCAGTCCAAATGCATCTGGTCCAGCTGAACTGCACCAGTTTGGGTCTGAAAGCATGTTTGGAAGATATTTGAATGGGTTTCGGCAGCGGCGCGTCAACATCCCTTTTAAGCGGTGCCAGGCCCGAGATCTAAAAGGGATCAACGGTGCTTCAGCATACACAGGTAACGGGATCAGACATTTTCATTTAAACAGGGATAGTTCAGCTGTTTCTATGGATAAGTACCTTATACACTTTCACGTCAAAACACCGAAACTATCCCTTCAATTCTTCCCCTGACTGACTTACTCCTCATTGAGGAAATCAAAGGCTTTGCTCTTGTCACTGGGCAGCTGCTGCAGGGTGGTGCTCCTCTTCTTGACGGACGGCTGAATCTGAGAGGTGGGCGCATTGTACTTGACGTTCACCGGCGCCTCCAACGCCGGCTTCTTGGTTGCCGCGCCCGACGAGCTGAACAAACGGCTGAAACTGGAAGTGTAAGGGTGGGGAAGTGGGAGGGGGTAAAAAGGAAAAAAAAGAAGCACACAGACAAACGTATAGAGGGATGGACACAAGCAGTAGCTCCAGCGGCAGAAGTGACGTTCAACATTTAAGGGGGAGAAAAAAAAAAAAAAAAGGTTCCCTTTTCCCACACCAAGCAGACATTGATATGCATGTCCCCATTGACCCGTCTCCTAAACAGCAAAGCACCAGAGAAGCTGCCCTCCAGGGTTAATGCACCAACGAGGACGTTAGTCAACAACACAGGGGCAAAACTGGACAATGACACCTTTCATCCCCCCCAACTCTACGGTGAGAGCACACAGCATTCGTCACATTCTATTTGACAGTTTATATTCAGCAACAGGTGTTACGCATGTTTCAAACTAATATGTTTTTAGCAGATACTTCAAGCCTGTAAATTAGATGTAAGAAAAAGGCTCTGGGAGGTTTATCTTTGTGAGTGTATTTGCTTTGACCAAAACACTGCACCTATATTCCTGCATTCCCTCCCATCTCAACCCCCCCCCAACACCCAAACACACCTCCTGCACACAGACATCACAACATCATGAAGGATATAGAGGGACACACAGAAACAGGGTGGGAGAGATGGTGGATTTATCAGATTTTGTCATATAAACACAACTGTCCCAAAACATGTTGCAAAAACACCTGCCCCGAATAATGTCCTTCTTCAGACCAAACTCGTTCCTCATTAACTCAACGAAGGACAGCCGAGGTCAGATCACAGAGATTCTCGCAAAGGCTTTCGTCGTGCTTCATCTTTCATTAAAAAACGGTTAATTCTGTATTTGTTTAACCCGGATCCCATTTCCCATGTTTTTGTGTAACTAATGGGGACAAAAAAAAAATGTAAGCTACATACCTGCAAACTCATAAGGGATGAAAAAGGTGACAGCAGTGGGGGCAGTTATAATCTCTCTGTGTGACAGTGATTATAACCGCATAACTATATAGATTATAATTAACTGGAGGATACACTTTTTTTCTACACGTAGAACTTAAACCCTTAAATATAAACAGGAGCCGGCCACCCTACGGAGGAAACTCATTTCTGCCACTTGTTTTTTAGTTAAAATACAAGTTGGATAAAATCTCCACTTGTCCTCTCCTTATATGTAGTCAGGTGTCGGTAGGTAGAACTGCAGTGCCGCTGACTCGCCGCTATCCTGCTCCTGTCTGACGCCACACGCTGCCACGGACTCGCCGCTGCCAGTAATCGCACTCGCTGTCTCTCCCAACAACGTTAGCTAACGTGATAGCAAGCAGACTAGCTTGCCATTAAAAAACTAGTGGGAGAGAAATGAAGCCGCTGTAGACATCTTAACACTGATTGGCCAAGATCGTCACATCAAAGATCTTCTATTTGCGGAGATCACAACCTCAGCTTTTTTCCGTGTCTCACTCCAATATCAGAAACGCTGGGCGGCCAGTGGACCCAGTTCAACTAAGTCTCACTCACGGAGAAGTCTTGTTCTGAAATCTCGCAATAGGTGACTTGTCCCTTGTGGGTGGAGAACAGAAAGCTTAGCTCAGTGTCATCAGAAATGTTTTCAATGTCTTTCTTTTTAAGAGCGAGACATGGTTGGACACAATACCAAACAGAAAGCTAAACCAAAGAAAAAGGGTTTATTTCTGGGTGGGGTTCTTCCCATAATGTTGTCAGCACTTCAATAACAATCGGAGACCGTCAGTGGCAAAAAAAAACAAGCCCTTTTAGTGGCTGCCATCGCAAGTGTTGTGGTGTCCTCATTAGTCACATAGACACGAAAACAACAAAAAGATAAATTACCCTTTAACTTCTATTAGAAGAATTGAAGACTAATAGAAGAATTAAAGACAATAATGACAGTAAAGCAGCTCAGATCTGAGATCAGAGCCACGCTGTCCCGGCTGGCTCTCCTTTGTTAAGAGTTTGTCAGTCAAGATAGACACCGCTACCATGTCAAAGATTTACCTACATCCTGAGGAGAACAACCACACAAACATGGAATACAAAAGAAAAAACAAAATGAAACGCATAAAAGTAACACAGCAGTCGCACTGCGGTTGGTATTTGGGAGATCAAGTGATGAGAAAAGAGGAGCTTACAACTGCCAGAGGCTGGATTTCTTCTTCTCTGGCAGAGCTGGGTTCTCCTTTGAAGCCCTGAGAGAGACACACAATTCACTTTGAATCAAACTGAACGTTTGGAAGGAGCTTCACGGTCCTTCAGTTCTACATGAAACTTCAAACCATATTCTGCCAATTTTTCTGCTGTAGTACAGCGTTGTACTTCCCTTCTGTGGGTGGTGCATTAAAAGATCAAGGCAAAAACATCACTAAGAATTATGTTTGAAAAAGATAAGTGGTGGGCTGTGTCTTTTTGCTGTCCATAAAAAGAGACAATGACACGTCATTTTTTTTTAAAAGTCATCAGAATCCACCAATTAAACTTACTACCTTAAAAACTCTGAAGCGTGAACTCAATATTAACTTAACTCATTTAGATGTTGTCATGGTGGAAAGTAACTAAGCAGATTTACTTTAAGTAGAATTTTTAAACTTACTCAAGTACATTTATCCGACAAAATGTATCTAATATAATCAAATATGGTACTAATCTACCCAGTAGTATATAAATCCAACATTGGCTCCAAAATCGGCTCCAAAATGCCAAATTACAACATTAAAATGCTCTTACATGTATTTTTCAATGATAAAAACAGAATATAATATTCTACAATAACATAAGACAAAAGGAGACATTCTGCATAGTTAGTACTTTGTTGATGCTAATACTTTAGCAACATTTTGAATTAAAGTATTACATTTGTAATGGAGTACTTTTAGACTACTGTATTTCTACCTCCACCACTGTATACTACTGAATACCATTGATTAATGTCCAGCATCCCACTAATGCAATTCATGTGAGCTAAATTCATAATTTTTTCTTTTGAGAACTACTTACATTTACTGTTGTCTCTGTTTCAACATTAACAGGTATATTCAAAAGGTATTATCCCTGGTGCAATCAAATCTTCTTTAATGCCACCAATCAGAAAAAAACTGCAACTAGAAATGTTCTTTCAGTTTTTATAGCTCTACAGTACTTCATATTGAACACCGTTTGTCTCCGTCCTGCCGTCTTACCGGATCATCTCTGTCCATCTGACCGCCTCCTGCAGCTCCATCAGCCTCTCCTTATACTGGTTCCTCTCCATCAGGACCCTGGCCATCTCCACCCTGGTGAAGCGCTTCCTCTGTGCCGTGGGCACGTCGCTCTGCAGGTACAACACCGGCATGAGAACACAAAGAACCACTATCCAGTACATAGCCTATGTAGTACACATTCTGATGATCAATATGATGGCTAAGGAGCTTCTTTTTTTTATTATAATAAAAAAAAAAAAAAAAAAAAAGACCACTAACTGCTTCTGGTACTGAAATATAAATATATCTATATTAGAGATGCTTAAAAACATCTACTGCTACTTATCAAAGTCAACGTCAGCTTTATTGTCAATTCTTCAACATGTGCAAACATACTGAAGAGTAATCCATACAGGTGTATCCACTCTCTCGGACCAAAACAAATATCAAGGACTCACATCATCCTCATTGTCGTTCTTGACCTTCTGTTTGGCGTCAGCAAGCTCCGCTCGAATCCTGCAAGCAAGAACACAGTCTTTTGCAAGCACGTTTGTACACTATACATGTCGAGATGCGTTCTGAGGCCAAACCAACTCACCTCTTGAGTTCGTCTTCCATTTCTTTGTTCTTGTCCTCCAGTCTGGACTTGGCCTGAGTGACAGCATCCAGCTCACCGCGCAGGACCTCCTTCTCACAAGACAGCTCGTCCATTTGTGCAATCAGGTCGTTTTTCACCACGTTCAAAGCATTTCTGGAAATGAACACACATGCATCTTAAACGTGTGCCTTCTAAATATGATACCGTCACCGAACACAGGGTGCCAGCACTGCCCTGTTCCTGAACATTGCATTGAGACCAACATCAATCTTAAGCATAAAGTGCAGAGACAATATCCTCTGGAAAAGGACTCTTAAGTGTAGAAACTTAATGACAGTTACACGCACTGACAGAGGTGGGCCGCATTATGGTCGATACAAACAAACAGCATTTGCTACCATTAAACATGTCAATTGGCAGTTTGACGGCGCATCAATTTTCAATCACGCTCCGGGTGCCAAGCCTCAGGAGGTAGAGCGGTCGTCTAGCAATAACAAGACTCCCGGTTTGATTCCCCGGCTCGTCCAGTGTTCTTGTTAACAAGACGCGAACCCACACTGACCTGAACTGCTCCCGATGAGCATGATGGCACTTTGCATGGCAACAGTCAGCGTATGAATGGGAAAGGAAAAGCAATGAAAACGCAGTCTGTTGTTGCCTCTTCTATCAGCTCTGATTAGTTTGGCCCTTCTCCTCAGACCTCTCGACAAGACATTCTGGCCCGGAGGACTGCCGCTCGCTGATTATTCTCTCTTTTCGGTCCATTCTCCGTGAACCCGAGAGTTGTGCTCTAAAATCTCAGTAGATCAGCGGTTTCTGAAATACTCAAACCAGCCAGTCTGGGACCAACAACCATGTTACTTTCAAAGTAATCCAAGTCTTCCTCATCCTGATGCTTGGTTTGAACTTGAAGCAGATAAATGCATTGAGTTGCTGCCGCCTGATTAGATATTTGACTTAAAGTGTTTGCAAATGTTTTATTATTATTCTAATGTATGTTTTTGCATGTTTTTTTTTTATGTTAAACGCTGTGTTACTGTTATTCTTGACCAGGTCTCCCATGTAAAAGGAGATCCTTGATCTCATTGGGACTAACCTGGTTAAATAGAGGCTAAATAAAAAGGCCGGTGAGCGCTTAGGCCAAACACAAAGTGAAAGAGCAAGAAACAATGAAAACAAGCACATGCAGAATAAATAGGGAAGGGAACATGACCCACTAATGTCTGCAAAGTGTTTGTTTTTCCTTTTTTAATGGGGCACATGAGTTAGAGGTGGCTTTAAAAAATAAAAAAGCACTAACTTGGTCTCCAGCAGCTGGGCGTTCTCATGGATGAGATGTTCGACCTCCCGACCCATACCTGAAAATTATGACCCGTAATGTAATTACAGACAGTTTCATCACACCATGTACTCCATCATGAAAGAGGAAAATAAAGTACATTATTGAGAAGTCACATCACTAAAGACATGTTTTTTATGTCCACTCACTGACATATTGTTCTTGAGTCTTACCTAGAAAGTTGTAGTCTGAGGGGCCATGCAACAAATCAGGAAGAGGCGTAAGAGACTGTATGTTAAATGGTCTCATCTGAACTGAATCTCTAATCTAGTCTATGGCACTCTATTGCCCTTCACAACACAGTAGCACTATGCACTATTCTGCACATCCATCAGAAAGGCAGAGGGAACTGAATCTGGACACAGAATCAAGGACACATCTGATGAGAATAAGGAGCTGGCAACAAGATTTTCAGGAGAACTCTATAGATACACACCAGAAAACTCATCTGTAAGGATGATAAAGCCGCAACAGCCAAAGGAAAAGATAATTCAGTGATTGTAGTGGTTTGCAAAAAGTGGACACGTTGACAGCATTCTGACACCGGAGTCTGGGAGGCTTCTTACCCAGCATGTCGGCTCCTTCGTCCATGTCTCCTATCAGGTCGTTGCCTGCAGAGGACAGCTCCGCGAACAGAGAGTCGGTGTTCCGGTCGAAGGCGAGATTCTCTATGCCACCCTTCGTTGGCGTGCTGGATGGGGAGAGGAAGTCGGGGGCGGGGGAACAAGAAGGATCAAAGGAGGAAAAATGAGGCTCGTCAGGACAAAGTGGGAATGCGATATTGCAATAGGACTGATTAGCTAGAAATATTGCCATCATAATAAACGTGAACACCACTTTAAAACAGTTTAACACTTTTGGGAAAGAGGTACTCCCTCTTATTAACACAATAATGATCCAGAGATAAGGGAGACATTGCATTGTTTAAATATGAGGATAACACAGAAACATAGAGCTATGCCAGCTTTATCCTTTATCCTACATATTCCACATCTTGAGATGTGAGGAGGAGACAAAGAGATTCCTTGATTTATAGGTCAGATGATGATAAAACAGCTCATCATGAGTCCTGTACCTTGCTCCTCTGAAACCGTCAAGGTCCATATCCAGCTCAGGAGTGGACTCTATGATGGCCTGCACCTCAGACTTCTCCCGGTTGTCTGCTTCATCTAATACAATCAGCACAGATTTTTTTTAAAGAACAATAATAAGCGAGCTAGTACACTGAAACAGAAGGGCAGTGGGTGTTAAAATGCGTGAACATGAAGACATGTGTTGTAAAGGTCCTGACCATCAGGTCCAAGCTGACTCTGCTGTCCCTCCTGCACAGCCACAATGTTTTTACTGCTCTCTGGCTTCCCCCTGTTCCGGTCCAGGTTCTTGTTGAGCCCGTCGGAAACTTCCTGTTCCGCAGACCCCGCGCCATTATCGACAGCAGCAGTGGACGGGGCTGTGACGGAGGCTGGCCCTCCACCCAGGTCGGACGCTGGACTCACTCCTACGGACACTCCGTCGCGGGGAGATAGCGGCACGGTGGACTGAGAGTTAGCGCTGTGTGCAGAGGTGTCGGTGTTCAATTGAGGAGTGCCCCCTTGAGAGGGCGTGGAGGTGTTGGATTTGGACCCTCCTCCTTGTGAGGACACAGGGGTCCCACTTTTGGAGACACTTCCCTGTTTGGTTGGAGTACTGGACTTGGAGCCTCCGCGGCTGAAACCGGACATTTCATCCTAAAAGGTAGAGGAAGAGAGTCAGGGGAAAAGAAAAGATAAAACTATGATCTTCATCAAGTCAACAATACATGCTTACTTATTAATATCAACCTGCTGCATTTTAAGCTGTAAATGAAGTTCCAAAATAAGCTAAGAAGTAAACATTGACTTCAAACTTTGAGGAATCTTTAGGAAAATGCAGCAACACACATCTACATCTCTTCTCTTTAAATATAATGAAGTCAAAAACAGTAGATGTTTAAAAACAGTGTGCACCTTCCCATGCAGCTCAAACCAACACAAACACGAACACGAACCAAACCACACCATGCGACCGGGACACAAATCAGATCCATTCTGCCGATGTACAACCACAATCAAAACTTGCGATGAAGTGCTCAAGTGAGTGGGATTTAGTGGCATCTAGTGGTGAGGTTGCAGATCGCAACCAACTGAACCGCCCTCAGCTAACTCCTCCCTTTCAAAGACTGCGGTAACGAAGGGGGCATGTTTTTCACGGTTTTGCAATTCTGCGGCTCGCGTCACCAGTTTCACGAGCGGGTCGGAGAACTACGGTGGCCTTCAGACAACATAAAACATGTTTTTAAAAGTGAAAGGCTCTTGTTAGCCAGTGTTTGGTTCGTCCGTTCTGGGCTACTATAGAAACACGGCGGTCTCTGAAGAAGACTCTCTTCCTGTGGTTCATTCCAAGATGACCAAAACCAAAAACGATCCTTAGTTTCAGATGATTATACAATGATGAAATGATAGTTATGAATATTGAAGAAGAAAAGAAGAAGTTATCCTATATTAATCCCCTTAGGGAAATTATTCTCTGCATTTAACCCAGACTAAGGAGCAGTGTGAACCATCTACCTTGTGGTTACAGGACGACCACTCTCCCCATGAGCTACAGCCGCACCAAAATATATTTCTTGCAATAGATCCTCCTAAATCCTACACACTTACCCTTCAAAGATATGCGTGTAAATCCTGATGGTTATAAGACGTTACGAGCCACGGCTCCGTCTCAATAAACTTTGAGAATCATCATAGCAGGGAGAGCACAGAGGGAACCACAGCTCAATTGCATCCTCTGTCCCTATAAAGCCACTAGCTCACCTAAATGAAAGGCAGTCTTATTTATGTTATTGATTACACATGTGCTTTTTCTGCAGACATGCCAAAAAAAACACAACATATATTTTGAAGCCAGCTGAAATACAAAATGGGAACAGGTCAGCATCATGCACGTTTCTATTAGCTGTGAGGTATATCCATTATGTTAGCGTCAGTGTAACATCAGCAAAACGGCTACTAAACTCAAAAGGTTTGTTAGAGTTTCTCCGTGAGTGACAGACGTGTCTACCTGGTCCTGATTAGCCTCCCGATTGGGAAAAAGCTCCTTCGAACATTCACAATCCACTCTGACTGGGGTGGATTGTTCCTCAAACTGAGGGTATATAATAAAAGACCTTGATCATTAATATTTCCTAACATTCATTCCTTCCCATTTCAAGCACCCCAAAACATAAATTGATATGCAATATAAAGACATAAGGATGTTGTACGACCTCACAAGAACAGGGAAACTATTTTGCTTAAATGACTTATCCGAATGTGTCCAAGAGCAAAGCCTGATCTCCGGGAGTGATCTGTGTTGTATGTATGTATCTATGTATGGCTTCTTCTCGTACACAAAGGTGGCCGGCTTAGTAAGGCTGTAAGAATGAAAAGGAATAGGATATCCAGCACTAATCAAACACTCCAAGGTGTCATTAGTTCTAAGCACGCAGAACTGTCTAATCCTGTATTGTTTTGATCCGTTAATGCCAGTGGCTTCAGTCCTATAAATAGTATGGGGCCTGGTGGAAAAGGATCAATCGGCACATCAACAAAGCATCCACACAGAAGGATCTCTCGGTCACCTTGAAAACAGACTTTCACAGACATCAAGCGAAATAATATTCGGGATAAAGCTTTCTCCACAGTTTTTTCTTAAATGTACATATATTCCCTTTTCTTCGGGCAGATTCATCTCTCTGAAAACAGATGGGACCAAAACACAAAGGTCGCCGCGTGACCCTGCGAACAAGTTGTACGAGAAAGAAATACTGCGACACATATATTGTACTCAAGGACTCAGGGTGAGAATCATCGCATCGGCTGCCAGCTATGAAGCGAATCCAAAACAGGTTCTGATAACGTCAGTCACAGTGAAGGTTATCAAAACTCAAACCCCTAAAATGTCCATCCGACCCTGTACAAGTGTAACAACGGCAAATGAATACTTATTAGGGTGCCATTAATATTCACGGCGGAGCCTTGCTTGCAGCATGGCTTCCAACCGCAACAATGTGAAGACACTGTCCTTCCCCCCCCTCCCATGAGGTTAAAGGCAGGCCCCCGAATGGTACCACTTCCACTGCTCGCTGGGCTCCATGCCACCTCTCTCACACACACACACACACACACACACACACACACACACACACACACACACACACACACACACACACACACACACACACACACACACACACACACACACACACACACACACACACACACACACACACCTCTGAAAAGAAATGCACCATTTCCTTTGGCGTTTTCCTGGCACTGAGTGTTTACATTTTGTTTTTCCCGCAACCTCTTTATAAAAGTGAACCGGGGATGATGTCATCAGTCCGATCCGTGGGAAGCACTACAAGCCAACTTCAGACGGTAACTTTACACTTTATAACTAGTGAAAAGAAAAGCGGCACATCGTACCTTGAGGCTGGCGTTGGACCGCGGGTGGCTAAGGTTGTTGAATCTCCATGACTCAGAAGGGGTTTCCACAGGCTCCCTCGGGAGGTCAGAGGTCACACCATCAGTCCCGGGAAGCTGGAAGATGCCCATTGAGATGGGACGCTCTTTTCTGGACACAGAGACAATAGGAAGGAGGGATGATTCAAAAAGGGGAAATGAGTAGGAAAAGACGGTGGGAAAAACACAGTCAGAGGGATACGTCGTCTGGGAACCAAATGTTGCGCTACGAGTGCTGGACTATCCGACAGCCCGAAGTCGGCCTCCTTAGAGCCGCACTGCTGGTGCGCCTGAAAACACAATTAATTTGGGAGTAAAAGAGACCTTAAGCAAGGAGAGTAGTCCCGAGAACAGCTGCTGTACTCCATAAATGCCTGAAGTCAGACAGATAACTACATTTCATTTGTTTGCGGTAAAATAAATGGGCAGGTCTATTTTAGGGTGTGGTGGAAGCAGATATGCAGAATAATGTAATCAGTAAGAACGCATTGCGTGACGGGTCGGAGTCGAGACTTTGCGGAAAAGACCTTGGGACAGCTCGGCCCTGAAGCGGAAAGAGAAATAAAGCTGTCTGCCTCATAAACTCTATCCCCTCCCACGTAATAGATCGGGCAATAACACAAATGCATTTGTATCCATCTCTGTGGCACAAGAGATCTATTGTGTGGCATCAGGTGGTCAGCAAACAACTGACAATGAACAAATATCTGTCACCATCTCCGGCTCTCATAAATAACACATGCTCACTTTTGCATGGAGGTGTGTGTTATTCATGCGACTCCAAAGCACTGAACGTCTAATAATACTCCGTAACGCCAAAAGAACGCATTGAACAAATACCCACCACCCTCTACTGCATCAGATCGGGTACACACCTGCAGTTATTCTCATTACAGTGGCTAGGTATGGCAAACAAATCTAAAACATTGCACAGTCCAGCAGAACAATGGCTGCCACTGAAAAGAGCAGCAGGCTGACAGCGATGAAAGGCAGCAGCCCAGAAACAATGGACACACCACCATATTGAGAGGAAGAGGTCACATGCAGGCCACTGAAAGTAGCCAATGCTGCCTTTTACTATTTGAACTGACGAGGTGAGGAAGAAGAGAAAAAAAAAAAAAAAAAAAAAAAAAAAAAAAACACAAAATAACACCACATGCTCATGCATCGGTCCTCCACTACCAATTTCATCTTTGAAAACACGGTAATTAAATCATGACAATAATCATAAACCTCTTTAAACTGTGGCGACATATTTAAAATGTGGCATAGTCTTCCAGATACGACTCTGCCACCCCCCTCTCTCTCTTGACCTACTTTTTAGAGTGCAGTCTCATACTGTCTGACTATATCACACCCACATGGCAGCAACACAACAACCACATGGCTACAAGCTGGCAGCGGCTACAGATCACAGCCGGGGGGGGTAAATTGATTCATCACACATTAAAGAGAACATACACACATACAAGTTGTACCTGCTGGCTCTGGGTAAGGAAGGCAGGGCAGGGAAGCCGCCTGTGGCGACAGAGTAGTGAACCAGCAGCAGCACTGACAGAGAGACCAGCACAGCAGAGTTGATGACCACCGCTCCCCCTACGAAGCCGAAAACAAACAGCAGCATACACCCGGGGCTCATGGCCCCCCCCAGATCATGGCCCAGTGCCTCAATGCAGGACCAGTGGGGTTGGAGGGGGGCGAGTGACTCACTGAAGCACAAAATTCACCTCGGCAGACCTCCGATTGGACATTAATAACCACTGGCAAAGTTTTATCTACAACGAGGGTCAAAGACCCGGTCTAGCAGGCGGCGTGTTCTGCAGCTCGACTGAGAGGCAGACAGAGGGTGGGAGCAGGTCAGAGGCAGGTCAGAGGCAGAACGCGGCGGTCCCAAAACGGTAATCCTGGTGGCTTCCGCAGCACTGATTGATTGAAAGCAGAGTGGCAGATCATCAACAGAGAGAAGGGAGGGGCTGCAGCTCCTCTCCTCCAGTGTCTTCATCTGGCAGCCGACACCGCTTCCCTTCCTCCTTCACACTTCTCTTCCTCCCTCACGCTTCCCTAGCCTCTGCCGAGATGCGACGCAGCTGCCGCTGGTCAGTCTAGAAAACTCTGGCGCTCTCCCTCCAATGGCAACCCTCCCTCTCCATCTCTCTTTGGGTGCTGAGGCAGCTTGTTTCATGTGCCTCTTCCCTGCAGCTTATTGGCTGCGAAACAGGGGGGCTGGTCAAAAAGTGTGTATGTGTGTGAGAAAGAGGGAGGGAGGTTGGCAGTGCTGTCTGCATCAACAGGGGGGATGTTCTTTTTTTAATTTGAAGCCCTTATTGAAAGTCAGCCTAAAGAAAGAATGTTTCACTATCTGGAGTTACTTTGCCAGTCTGGTCTACTCTTCATTTTCTGAACGCTTTTAAGATCAATTGATGGAAATGTAGGCTCTGCAAATGTTAGTCCGAATGCAATTTGAATTAAAATCACCCTCTGCTTAAAAAGCTATAGTGGTATCAACCCAAATGTCCCAGCTGGGGGACATAGACACAAAGGTCACAGTTAAAACGAAAGTTACAAAGGTAACTACGGTTCTATGACTCCTGGATGACCGCCAGAGGCAGTGTTTTCACAATGGCTATCTTCCGTCTCGCGCTTGCGCAGTTCGAGTACGTATACCAAAAACGTCACATGTGACCTCGGATGAGTTCCCAGCCGGGTATAACTTCCGGCCTCATCCTGAGATCAGGTCCTGCGGAATCTTCTTGCGAGTGACCAAGAACTCTGGCGGTCATGCAGGATTCATAGAACCGTAGTTACCTTCGTAACTTTCGTTCTACCAATCGTCCAGGTACGGCAATATCCTCATGCCCTGCGCTTGCAGGGGGAGAAGGGCAGGCGCGACACATCTCGTGAACACTCGTGGGGAGAGGGAGAGTCCGAATGGAAGCACCCTGAACTGAAAACAATGGCCTTGGAAGGCAAAATGAAGGAACTGTCTGTGATGAGGTACAATGGGCACATGAAAATAGGCGTCCTTTAAGTCGACCGACGTGCACCAGTCTCCAGGGCGCTGAGGCCGCTGGTGGCTACTGGGGTAAGCTGGGGGCCAAAAATGGCCTCGGGGGGCCGCCGTGGACCCTCTAGGTCTGCGGGGTGCGGGCATGTCTCGGCGGAGGCCGGAGAACTGCTGCCTGGTCTGAACGGCCTGCACAGTTCGCTGAAGCGCCTGCAGAGCAGCTGAGCCGAAAAGCTCCCCGGGTTCGACTGGGACAGTACGGAGGGTCCGCCTACACGTCTCTGACAGGGGTGACTGCGCCAACCAAACCTGGCGGCGGGTCTGAACCAGGGTCAACATCATGCGCCCGAGTTCCCTAGACATGAGTGCAAACGCCTGCAGTGAAGCGTCACTGAGGCTGGTGGCAGTAGTGTCGAAGGTAGCCTGCTGCAGAGAAACTAAGAGGGCAAGCATAAGATGAGAGAGGGAATTGCCAATACGGCCCATGCGTGCTGCCATGTTGTAAGATTGGCAAAGCAGGTCGTCCGTGATCCGACATTGGCGTCGAGGACACCTGGCGTCCGGCCTCAGAGTCTCCTCAGGGGAAATTATGAGAGACGCAATAGTAGGCTCGACGGGTGGTATGTGCTCTAGGCCACATCTTGCCGCCTCCTGCATGGACGCCAGGATTCGGGTATCTGCCGAGAGACGGGAGTGAGCCTTGGGGTTCCTCCAACATGCGTGCAACTCCCTCAGATATTCCTCTGAGGGAGGAACAGAAAAGGTGGCAGGGGTGGGAACGCGCCTGAAGAAAGCACTAGCCGGTGCGGGTTCCGGCTGCTTTAAGTTCAGTTGCAGGTGTGCCAGTGCCATGCGAATGACGGACCCCATGGAGTCGTCGACTGGCCCCTCTGAAGGAGTATGGGCTGAGGAATGGGAACTAGGCCCGGAAGAATGGGAGGCCTGCCCGTCACTGTAGTCAGTGAAGAAATTGCCTTACGCTGTCAACGAGACAATGTCCTCCTCTAGGACCGGCTCGGCCAGGGGTGGATCTGATGCCCCAGTCCCCCCCGCACTAGGGTGGAGGGTCAGGAGAAGAGACTTCATCTGAGCCGGCGTTTGACCCGAGTCTGTTGGGCTGGATCCGGCTGTCCTGATGGGAGGTCACCCCCACCCCTCAGGCGTTCCACCTCAGCCAATCTAGCGACCCTCACTGCGTAAGGCATAATGCCGCAGTTCATGCATGGGTCTGCCGAGAGACCCTCCCTTAGGTGCCCGAGGCCCAGACAGGAGGGGCAAAGGTCATGGCCGTCTTCAGGCTGGAGGGTAGCCAAACAGGTCCCACAGCCGGCAAGGTAAAACATGACCGTGACTCAATGTTCTAGCAGTAGCTCCAGCGCCTCTTCTAGAGCACCGAGCTAGTGGTAGGGAAAAGAAAAGAAGGAAGCACCGTCCTGTGGGAACAGGTCAGGCACAGTCTGTCTAGGAGAGGGGAGCGCAGCGCTCTCTTCACTAGTCCAGCAGCTGTGATTATTGGTGATCAGCCAGTAAGCTTCAGCGCTTTCTTCAGAGCACTGTGCTACTGTGGAGACAGGCCGGCACAGTCTGACGGGCGCGCCCAGCGGCGCGCCGAGTGGTGCGCCTGTTAGCGCTCCTCAGAGCGCCCTGCCAAATCGTGGGATCTGCTGCTGTCGGCAAATAATGTTAGTCGATCTCACCCGATACTTCACGGTGTAGAGGTGATGACCGGGGATAGGTATGCTGCCCGGCTCGACGGTCCGGATGCCGAGCGCATCGTTCCCTCCTACGAGGGTACAGCTTGTCGCAGCCTTTGGAGGGCGAGAGACCCGCGACTCCGACCGGAGGTCACAAGGCTACCGGCGACGAGCTCCGTTTACACAAGTTCAGCTTTAGCTGATGCTAACACAACATTCATTAGCCTGCGTAGCGAGAAGATGAAAAAGGACCTGATCTCAGGATGAGGCCGGAAGTTATACCCGGCGGAGGACTCATCCGAGGTCACACGTGACGTTTTTGGTATACGTACTCGAACTGCGCAAGCGCGAGACGGAAGATATCCAGTGTGAAAACACTGCCTCTGGCGGTCAGTAAGGATGAAATAGAACACGTCCTACAAATAAAACTTAAGAAGGGACATTCACCTCGTCGTTAAGAACACGCCCATTTCCTCAAAAGGTGCAGCCAACTGGTTCAATCAGTTGCATGATAAATTGAATGGAGCTCATCAAACAGCTGATGGATGTTCATTTATTTATTTTTTAAATCCCGCTCTGTGAGGCTGTGCTTGAGCTAAATGCTGATGTCTGATGTTTAGCAGGTTCACTGCCTTCGATTAGCATTTTAGCATGCTAGTACTTTTTGATTTAGTACAATATATCATTTAGTTTAATTAGCACTAAACAGTAGAGGGTGATGGGAAAATGTCTAGTTTTGCAGGGATTTGGTCATAAACCTAAAGTGTGAGACAATGTGACATTTTGATTAGAGGCTTTGAGGGCAAAGTGAATGTTAGCGGCATTTCATCTAGGGCTGCAACTAACGATTATTTGATTAATCGGTTGATTATTTTTTCGATTAATCGATGAATCGGATAAAAAAGCAAAAAAACATTGATTACCAACCCTTTGTTCAAAAACAGAAGTGACAGTGCAAAACATGTTCAGAAAGCACAAACAGGTTGCTCCTTGAACATCCCCGAGCTGTTAATTAAACAAATTAGATTAAAATGGACTAACACTAAAAACATACACATGTATGCTTTACATCTGCCTTTTTACTGTAATTGATCTCCTTGGAGCAGAGGCTGCTTTAGCATGCCCTGCTTTATCAATATGTATGAAACACTGGGACAGTGGGAAGCTGTACTGCTCTGCACTGCTCCTCTCACGTCTGTTTTGACCGAAACCTTCAGGCCCAGCTCCACCTCATCTCAGCTCTGCATCAAGCTGAGCTACATATCGAGTCCTCTTCCTTAAACTATTTCATTCTGGGCCTCTTACGACCACGAAATGACGTTGTTGGCTAAGCCCAACTACGTGATTTGATTCAGTCTACTCTGAGTAAAAAAACAACCTGCAGCCAGATCCGCCGGTGTGCCGGTTTAACGTTAACGAGTGACAGCGTGAACTGAACCAGACCGGGGGGTTACGGCATGTTTCACCACGTTACGGTTTTCTACAAGCAAGACTGAACTGTAACGGAACATAACGTAACTTTAACAACAATACACAACCCAAACACATTAGCTAACGTGATAGCAAGCTAGCAAGCTGACTAGCTTCCATTAACAACAAGTTTGAGGGAAATAAAGCCGCTGTAGACGCTTAACGCTGGTTGGCCAAGGCTCGACACGTCACATCCAAGATGTTCTATTTTTGCTAAGATCACGACTTCAACGTTTCTCAGTCTCTCACTCCAATCTCAGACACGCTGGCGGCTCTACGCCGCTCTTTTTTTTCTCTCCGCGACTTTATGACTGCCGTAATAGTCGCGCGACACAACGAATCGATAATAAAATTCGTTGCCAACACTTTTGCTAATCGATTTTTATCGATTCGTTGTTGCAGCCCTAATTTCATCCATCCATCAGTCCACAATACCAACCTTGTGATGAAATGACTGACCTCCTACGGTAGAAATAATCTGCAAGTGAGCAATCAACCACTAAGCTCATCATCCCGTGGAGGGAGATTACTCGGAGAGCAGCCAACCAACAGCCCTGTTCTAAACAGCGTCCCACTGAATTCCTTTTTGCAGTTTATAACGAAGGTCTCCCTTCCCACACATGGTCTTCTGACCACCATTTCAGGTCAGAATCCTCTCACGATATGAATTTTTACCTACAAACTCCCGATATCGTCCCTCAGCACAGTTTTACGGTCGCTTTCAAATTCTGCTTTTCCAGTTTGTTTGTTTTCTTCTTTGTTCGATTTCCCTGCCGAGATGCAGTCCGACCCATTTCAGCAACTTGCCTGAAGGCAAGCTGTGTGCGTGTAGAGCGCACAGTGGTTAAATCTACTACAATACAGGGTAATGAAACTAGGAGACTCACTCATACTTAGAACATGTCTTGAAATCCAATTCCTACTGAGTGTAATGACAGGGAGATAGTTTACATTTAGTAAGGTTTAAAGCGTTACTATCTTTTTTTTTAACTGGACTGCCATTACTTAAAATCAAGTTAATTCTAGACCGCCTTAAAACTATCCATTGATTTTCTTTGGTCAGAAAAAAAAAAGATTACATTTCCGATACGAAATTCACAACTATACATTTGTATACACTGATCTCACAATTCATACTTAAAATTGTGTTGACCAAAACAAAAGTCTTCAATTTAGGTTTCGATTTGAAGTCAAGGCACTTGTGCAACTGACAACACACGTTAAGAATGAACAAACACACCGCAGAGAGAGAGGAGTCTCACCGTGTTCTGGCCGGTGCACCTGCCTCCGAGGGCTCTGCTGCAGCGACGGCATGTTGGTGTTTCGATCGCTCCAGGTGCTCCATGTAGCTGTGGATCATCTGGAAGGTGTGGAGCACAAAATGAATCGGGGAATTAGCTAAAATAGACAACATTAATTGAATCTCTAAAGAGCCAGTGCTTCTAAAAAGGGATTTAGGAAAAAACTAAAATCTTGTCATGTGATATAATTGTTCGCTCCATCAGAACTCAAGATCTTAACTCGAGCCCATTCTCATATTTCTGTAGATAATGTACATTGAGTGGGGTGGCAGTGAATATTCAATTAATTCATGCATTCATTGTTTCCCCGTTATATGGCTACAATCATAGTTAACAGGTAATAAACCAAGATAAGTTCCTCACCCAGGTCCAAATTGAGTCAGTGACCACCTCTAATATGTTCCACGATTATTTCATATTTTTATTTCAGAATAGACTAATAAATGAACATAGACCTTATTGGTTATTGTGTTGTGAAAGGAGTATACTGTATGAGTGCACGAGTGTTTGAGCACACACACACCCCCCCAGATGGGCATACCTCAGTGTGTCTCTGATGAAGGCCGTTATACTCCTTCTTGAGCTCCGCTTCTCTCTCGTCCAATCTGCCAACTGGACGAAAAAATAAGAGACAATTATTTGTTTTTATTTTTAAAGTTAATGTGTTAAAACAAGTCGCAAGATCGAGAGCAAGATGTACTGACAGGTGTCGCAAAACTGCAGTTACAGGAAGAGGAGCAGCTGCAATACCATGTCAGAGCCAGAAGAGGGCCACCAAGCATCAGCAAACCCCTCCGAAGCAACAAAGCAGAGAGCCTTGATAGGTATCGGTTCACCTCTCCGAATCAGACATGGGCCCTGTTTCTCGTACCTGGCTAAACAAAGTCAAGCAAATGTCCTAATCTCCATCTTAACGTCAGTCATCTGGATAAATGCGCGCGCGCGCTCCTCTTCAGAAGGGATAATAATGGAGCACTGACACCACGATGGTCTAACAGTACAATGGCAAATAAACTCAGAGGAACCTCTTTATTTTTCTGATGAGAAGCAGGAGATGAACATGAAGGCATATAAGGAAGTCAATACCGTAGTCATTCACTGCAAACGCGTTGCGAATATTCCAAAGTTTTTGCAACGTTGTTGTCGTGAACGCAACTTTAACATCGCCCCCGCTGCGAGACATAAGTGTCGCAAATATATCAGACAAGTTAAATGCGTCAGTGTTGGGAAAATGTATCGGCAAATTTTAAGTGCTTCATCACCCAGATCAATCAGATTATATTTACGAATAAATATATACTTATGAGGATATATGTACTGTATGCACGTATGAATCATGTAATATAGATAGATAGATAGATAGATAGATAGATAGATAGATATATGTAGGTTACTATATAACTAGGAGTTTGAATATGTGTATGGGCGGATCAGTATGTATGTATTATTCATAATCAGAAATGCAATCAATTGAAGCAGTGAAAATAAATTGTGTGTGATTATCTGTATTCTCATCACGATCACCTTAATCATGTTTTACAATAATGATATGCATGGTGTACTAATAACACTGTCATATAATTATGAGTGCTTTCAACACATCCATAAGTTTCTTAAGAGCTAAATAAACTTAAGAACAGCGCAGCATGCAGCGGCTGATAGTCTGTGTCTGTCAGACGGACGATCGGCTGCGCCTGTGGTGATCAGTGTCCGCGGCTCGAGAAGCTCTCGTAAATAAATTATTCCTTGCCGGCAAAATCTATATCGCCGCGTACAGGAAGTCATGATAATGTAAAGGATGGACCCACCTTGGGCCCTATTTCTCGTACCTGGCTTACTGAGTTAGCGGGCTAATTGTCAGGATAAGATGACGTAGGTCAGGCTTTCTCGGTTTCTCGACGCAAGCTTAGATAAATCACCATAGCAACACATCCAAAAATGTAAACCTGCTCCCGGGCAGGCTTACTGAAATTCACTGGATAAACTGGCCACTCCCACCGGACAAAAAAGGCTGCTCCCTTCCTCATTGATGAAGGAGCGATATTAGTTTTATAGGGAGAGTCTTCTTTCAGATCGCCAAGATCCATCCTTTACGCGGCGATATAGATTTTTCCGCTTCTCGAGCCGCGGACATTGATCACCACACTGTCTCAGACACAGACTATCACCCACTGCATGCCGCGCTGTTCTTAAGTTTATTTAGTTCTTAAGAAACTTATGGATGTGTTGAAAGCACTCATAATTATATGACAGTGTTATTAGTACACCATACATATCATTATTGTAGAACATGATTAAGGTGGTCGTGATGAGAATACAGAGAATCACACACAATTTATTTTCACTGCTTCAATTGATTGAATTTCTGATTATGAATACATACATACTGATCCGCCCATACACATATTCAAACTCCTAGTTATATGGTAATCTACACATATATATATACATATAATACATGATTCATACGTGCATACAGTACATATATCCTCATAAGTATATATTTATTCGTAAATATAATCCAATTGATTTGGGTGATGAAGCACTTCAAATTTGCCGATACATTTTCCCAACACTAACGCATTTAACTTGTCTGATATATTTGCGACGCTTATGTCTCGCAGCGGGGGCTGTTAAAGTTGCGTTCCTGGCAACAATGTTGCAAACGCGTTTGCAAACGTCCCGTGCGGACTGACGATACAACGCGTTTGCTGTGAATGATTACGGTATTGACTTCCTCATATGCCTTCATGATCATTCTCATTAGAGAAATAAAGAGGTTCCAATTATTTTCAACAAAAAAAAGTTTCATTTGAATGTATATGCTTTGTGATGGTAAAAGTAATCTCGGGGTGAAGAATAGAAATGAATGTAGTTACTATCTCCTCCAAACGAAAAAAACAAAAACAACTATAGATTAGAAACAAACCACCTGTTGAACAGTCGACCTCAGTTGTCATCTGTTTGTGGCTCTCAGGTGACATCAGTTTGTAGCCAAAACAGCCCGACTCAGTCTCCGTCTGTTTTCAGATCCCAGCCAAACTAAACTAAACTAACCAAACTAAATGTATGCACCTTCCGCCTAGAAAAATTCCTCGTTTGTGTAAACATTCCTGGCAAATAAACAGTTTCGGATTCTGATGTTCTTTAGGTAGACAGCGGCACTTAAAACGTAAGAGTGACAACTCGTTCTCTGGGCCTTTCCTACTTCATGCTTTGCAGCTCAGTTTTTTAAGTCAGAAAAAAAAAAAAAACTCTATTTTTCCCCTCTCTTCTCTCGGTTAACAAGAACCAAGTACAGGTTTTAGAGGGAAACACCTGCTCAATGAGGAGCAACGGTACAAACAACAGCTGCAGAGATCGATGTAAACCGTGATTTTGTGTGCTTATGAGAGAGGAACTAGTGGTTGAAGAGCGGAGCAGAAATTACCCAGGCCAGATACAGAGGAGTGGAGAGTAAAAAGGAAGCGGTCCTACAGGGAACCCCCACATGAAAAGCCTGAATATGACCCGCTGAAAGTCGAAGTGAAAAAAAAGAAGAAATAATACTTTTTTTAAAAGGTTGAACAAGTGATTGTTTGTTTACTGTATAATCGTTGTGGCCACAACATGCTATTTTCTGGGGAATATTTCTGTTGTCCGCATTGGTTTTGGAATTATTGGATGTCAAAAACAATAAGACATCGAACTGAGATCTACCGACCTGTCGCCTGGACTAAGACTTGCGCAAACCACGTAGCTGTGAAGTCGCAACTAACGATTATTTTCACTATTGATTAAAACAGGGTTGGTAATCTTGAGCAAATAGCAAGAGTACGCCGTTTTAAAATGTTTCAATTGAAAATAACACAGGCCAGTGTTTGCCAACTCCTTTCCCCAAAAAAAGTAGCGAGCAGAATAAGCTCCAAAAGTCTCAAATCTAGCAAGAAGAAGCGTCAAGTCAGCAATACCGACAGCTTGTCCTGCCGGGCCTCCCTCTGAACCCCCCCAAATCATCGTAATGAACAAAAACAACGAACACGACTATTGTAATGGTACAATTAGGCCTAATGAAATGATTGTACTGGCTTAATACGGTGACAGCCACTGATAACGTTTTTTTTTTTAAATTTGAGATATTGATTGCTGCTGGAATGTAATGAAAATTTTAACAAATATTACAGACTGGGTGAAACTCAAACAGAAAGAAGGGAGTGTCTTAGCACGAATGAAGCGCATGTTACAGTGCTGCGGTGAAACAAACAAGCAGTCACACACACACACACATCACGAGTTTTTTTTTTTTTTTTTAATGACTGATAAAACTACCACCTCCCTTGAGACTTCAGAAAGACTAAATTATGTCCTGAACAATTAAAAGTATTTCTTAGCTCAGGAAAAGACTTAATGATCGGTCACTTTTTTTTCTGGTCTGTGTCTGTGTCTGTGTGTGTGTGTGTGTGTGTGTGCGTGCGTGCGTGCGTCTTTCCAGTTTAAAAGTAGTTAAGCATGGCAAAAACCAGTGTCTGTGGACTTACTCTGATCTGCATAGTTTTTCGCCTTCAGCTCCAGCTGACGCGTGTGCGACTCCAACACCACCAGTCGACTCTGGAGATCCTTCTTCTCGCCGTCCTGGGAGTCCTCCAAGACGATGTACCTCTGCAGATGAAGACAGGAAACAGAGGGGAAGGACCAGAGCGTATGTTAATCGAAGCTTTGGAATAGGCGCGAGCTCTGTAAAATGTGTGAAACTCCAAGTAAGAGGGACTGGTGGGAAGATGAGTCTACAGCAGCAGCAGGAGACAGAAATGTCAGTTCCTCTTAGTCTAGTCTGAAATCTGCTTCAAGCTCTGAATGACCACAGTTGTCCCCATCGATGACACCGAGCCCCTTCGAGTGTCGAGTTTGGGGCTGAAATGGAGCGGTTATTGATTAAATTCTGCATGTGTGTGTCTGTGAGCGAGTGAGAAATAAAGACCTGCTCATGCCAACAACAGCATCAACAGTGATTCCAGTGGAATAAAGTCTGTCCAAAGTAGAGCATCCGTCTATTGTGAAAGTCATTTAAGCGCTCTGCACAACAACAGGTGCACATCACCAGCCTTTTCACCAAAACAAAAAACGGTGCGTGTGTGTGTGTGTGTGTACAGACACAGTTTCATGGGCAGTTGGTATTAGTGTCACGTTGTTTTATCAAATCTTCACAGCAGCTGTTTTCACTACCCTCAGTCCTTCTCTCCGGGGGATTTCAGGACTAAGACCTCTATGACTATCAGGAGAAACTAAATCACCAATCACAAAGCACACTGGGCAACACTCACCGGTGATGAAAGAAATAAGCATGATCCGTTACCGTAGAGGAAAATGGGTGTCAGGGTCAAGCGCGAGAATGGACACTGAGGACTTTAACCCGGTTTTTCCAAACTGTTTCCAGCTACAAACCCACCGTTAAGTCAAAATGTAATCCATGTATTGGCGGGGTCACCGATTGCTCCCTGGTGGCAATTCACACTTTGCTTGTGAAGAGATGAGATCAGATGCAACTTTAACGAACTCCGACGGAGATTGGTCTCTGATCGGGACAAGTATCCAAGGAATGTGGAGGAAAACTAGAACCAGAGTAAATGCGGATATTTAAACTGACAGCAATGGCAAGGCACGCCAAAAAAGAAATGAGAAAAAAGGAACGTTCACCCCAAAATCAAAAGCACGTATTATTCCTCTAATCTGTAGTGCCATTTATCAATCTAAATAGCTTTGGTGCAAGTTGCGGAGTTTGAGAGATCAGCCGTATTTCTTACATTAAACAGCTCTCAACCAGGTCTGTACATTATGTTGAGTAACCCAATCGGTAAGAGGCCATCTTTGATTTTGGGGGCAAACTGTCCCTTTAACATTCAAACGGTTCTAAAAAGTAAATGCAAACGGCCTAAAAAAACTAAATTCTGGTTTCCTTATTGAGAGCATGTCTATTGATAGCTCAGCTGATTGCAGAGTCAGGTGTCTGATGACAGGCCTGTAAACATGCAGTCTTGTGATGCTCACTGTGGATAAAAGGCCCCGCAGACCGGCCTTGGGGGTGTGGGAGTCATCTGCAAGGAGATGAGGATCACCTGAGCGCCCTAGTTACAAAACAGCCCCTGTTCTTGAGGTACACATCACATGATGAGGACTGGCGGTGTCGAACAAAAAGGTGTTTCTTCAAACTGCTTTTGTGAATTCTTGACCACTGACTCGTTTTTTCTTCTTTTGAAGTCGAGGGGCTGACATGTTTTTCTCCACCTTTGGGCTCTCAAAGCTCACAAATGTAGCATACTAAGACAAAATATATGAATAGATTTGGCCTTATTGTGAAATGTAGTTAGTTAGGGGGTGAAGAGATTATTCAGACATTTCAGGTACTGAGGTATTGGTAATAATGCAGCATTTCCCATGTAAACCTACTAAGAGCATTAACATAGCATTGGGCTAGACTACAGACTTCACTACAGGGTTCATGGTAGGGGTGCCCCCTAATCTGCTACTGGACATAACAATAACGCAAACGGTTAATGGCCTTAGTTTCTGATAGTTTTAAACTGTGAACCGGAAAATGATTTGACGATAGATTTGAACCAGTTGAAGAGTAGGGCACTGTTTGGATGGCACATGTTGACGTGCCAATGGCAACACGTTCTTAGAGAATAACTCCCAACATTTTTCTCGCTCTCACTGTTGCTCATCATGTGAAGGAGGCTTGCGCATATGACAACGCTCCAGAGAATGAGTGTTCCAGCGCTTTAACATTCACTCTTCCCCCTACGCTGCATGTATAATGCTCCCTTTGTCTCCGAGCACCACACACACACACACACACACACACACACACACACACACACACACACACACTCACACACACACTCACACTCACACTCACACTCACACTCACACTCACACTCACACACACACACAGGGCTCCAGTGTATTTGGCACTCAATTAACAGAGAGGGAAATCAACTCCTTTTCGCGTTTTTGGGCTGTGGGTTGATGATAATGCGGCACCTCGGACAACACGGGTAAGTAAGGCCCCCCACACCAAAAAATATATAAATAATAATATAATATATGATTTGTGTTCTGGGACAAAAACAACAGTTTGAAAGATATATATTGACAAGTGAATTCATTGAGAAAAGAGAAAAAAGTCTGATTCATCAACTGTCTGTACAAAAATGGCATGGCGATCCAGTAGTTACCGAGATATTTCATTATGGAACAAAGTGACAGAGCGACCGGCCAACCCACTTTGCCACTGCTGGAGCGATGCTGCTCAAAATGTCAGTCACGGTTTGGCCTTTCTAATCCCCCACACACACAATTTAGCTCATGTCACATGGGCCTATGCTACGGTGTGTAACTCATGTGTGTTACTAGATGTCATGTCAGTGGTCCACGATGCTCAATCAGCTGGCTTTGTATGCGACTAAGCTGTGACCGTTTGCAGGTCAGCAGACAACCCCAAGAGGGCAAAATAACTGGAGGGAAGTGCCGTTTCCCCCCCAAGAATTTCCTGCCTTGCCTTTTCCTCTCCTCTGGCGAGACAAACTACTAAAGAGGAAGGTATTCCTCTGGGCTCGGAGCAGTGAAAAGCAGGATTTAGCTAGCACAATGTATTTGTTTGGTGAGATTAATGTGCTTCCTTGCTTCAAGAGTGATCTGTCACCCAAAGAGAGCTTAGCTTAGTAACCGAGTCCGTGCTGCTCGCTGGCCTCAGCAAGTGGCTGCTTGTGTGACGAGTTAGCCGTGTGAAATGTGACTAGTATCAACACAGCGGAGGGATTAGGAGATGTGGAAAGGCATGTTTGTATGTCTCGACGTGTCTGTATAAAGACTTGCACTGATCATCGCCTGATTAAGTTCCTACTATCGATGATATTCATACACAATTTTCCAATTCGCTGCTCTGTAACGAGCGATGCAACTATTTTTCCAGATAGCCTTTTCTGTAATTTTTTAGTAAAGTCCCAATATCTGGAAGTTTGTTCCCGGTAAATATCCTCTCATGCGCAGTCGCAGCTTTTCATAGACTATGACACAAGTGGAAGTAGTCACTGACGTTAATTATTGGTTTGTGTGCTATGTTTTCATTTCATTTTTTGCAACCAGAAGGGACACGAGAGGGTGGAGCAAGTCCAACCGGACACTGAATGAGATATTGTTCGGCGAACAAAAACGATGCAATTATCTTTTATTGAACTGAAAACCCAATTTGAAAAGGTTTAAGTTCTGAGACGAAAACACCAGCAACTCCCAGACCTGGCAACGCCGTGGTCGCGACCTGTCAATCACAAGGTAGCCACGCCCTAAAGCATACTCTGCTTTATGGTCTATTGAAGACTTGAAACCAGAGATTGAGACCATAAACTCATCATGAGTCATCTTCTCATAGACTTCTATACAACCAGAGGAGTCGCCCACTGAAGGCCATTAGAAAGGATTAAAGTTCAAGGCACTTCAGCATTGGCTTCACTTTTCAAAATAGAGGTTGTCGCCTGTACGTTTTTTTTTTACTTCTTGCAGATAAACAGAAGAACCGGGTAGTACGCACAAGAAAAAGCACCACCCTATAGATCAGAGGTGGGCAAACAACGGCCCGCGGGGCATTTTAATCCGGCCCGTCGAGTATTATAATTATCATAACATTAAAAAAGTAAGTAAAGACCGCTGTAGCGCTTCTCCGTTCCCAAGTTCAGTTTCCCGAAGCACGATGACCACAACAGACCAGCGTTGATGTTTCTTCATGCTTATTTATTGCACAGCGCTCTTTTAGGCTTTTCGTGTGTGTGTTCTGCTGCAGCAGAAAGACCGCTGTAATGCCTTCTGCTGCGCACACGGCTCTGCTCTGCTAACTATGCTAGCCAACAGTCAACAACAGAACGGGCGGCTACTGCTAAGAGGTTGGCAGCCAATTTAAAGAGTCAGCAAAAAAGAAATTCTCCGCCAAACTGCTATACAAGAATCAAGCACCAAGGCAAGTTTTTTGCTAGCATTCAAAATAGCAAAAGCCAGCAAGCCTTTCTCTGAAGGAGTTTTTGAAAGAATGTATGGTAGAAACAGCAGGTTTAAAACATTGCAAAACCTTTAAAACATTGCAAAAAAATGAAAACACGATAATAAAGCACGTTTCCATCAACTGGTTTAGAGCCGATAAACGTGGCAACAGCTGGTTTGGTCAGGGGTTGGCACTTAATGTTATGCAAGGCCACAATCTGCCAGTAAACGGAGGCGAGGCAGTAGAGGTTTGCGAATGAGAACAAGACACTTGGCTTACTTTGGAAAGATCTGCTGTGTGGAGTGGGACGGGCATTCTGGGTCTCCGTTTTACTTTAAGTTAAATTTGTATTTTCACCTACTCTATCCTAAATCAACTCTATCCTAAAAAAGCACATGCATTGCTGAATGTACCCATTAGAAGCCATTTAAAATACTTAAGATTTACAATGTTTTAATTTAGCTTTTTCTCTGCATACATGTATGCTTTATACTTATTAGATTTTATTCAATAAATATAACTTTTTTTAAAGTTTGACTTCTATGAATGACCCATTTAAAAGCATTATCAAAATAAACATCCCTTATCTTTAGCATCAAATGCGTGGTCAGATTTTCAAGCGCTTCATTGATTTATTCATTGATCAGATATTTCCCTCACCAAAGCATCATCAACGTCGTCCTGGCACAGCCATGACCTCTAAATGGCACATCCTGTATTGCGACTGTTCACTCAAGTTCCTGAACTGGAACAGAAGCTGACCCCCAGAGGATGTAGAGTCAAAAGGGCGGGACCCGGGGCATCGTCCCAGCGTAAGAAGATCCCCGCTCACAACAACATGACAGCTAACAGGTTGCCCCGCTGAGCGAGGAACTAGTTTGTGACAGGATCGGGTATTTGACACACAGTGGCGAGAGGGGAACAAGTCGAACGTAAACCTATAGCATAGCGATGGAAAACCCTGTGTGCACTGGTCTTTTAAAAGCCTTAGCAACGTGTTACGACATGAATTATTAAACACACTGCTTTGTGACCCGTGGGGCTCGTCATTCAACATTGATCAAGTCGAATGTCAACAACTCGGGAAAACACACCGAGCCGCAAAACTCACATCAATTAATGAAGAAATTAATTTAAGGGTTTTTGTTTTATTCACAATAATAATTTACTACCCATCATTAAATCCAATCTAAATCATGACGGCCACCACTTTAAAAAGGTTAACAGGGCAATTATAAGTTACAGATTTGTACTTCTGTTTAGTTTTAGTTTGTATTATCTGGAAACAATCAGTTCAGGTTTGTGCCAAACGTGTTATGCTTGAACTTCAAGTCGCAGACACAGCACTGATCTTTAGCTGAAAAGAACAAACCAAGCAGTGGCGGCCAGCCAATAGAGGGCCATGGGGCCTGGCCCCACCTTCAGGCACCAAAAAGAAAAAAAAGATTTATAAAAGTATTAATTATAAAAATATTAATAAATTATACAAATTGTCAATATTTGTGTTTTTGAGCTATGGAATATACCCAGTAATATTTGTAAATAGATATATGCGCAAAAATATATGCTTTTCCTGCTTGTCCTCTCTGCTAGTGCACCTCTCAGCTGCCCCTGTGTACGTCTCTGCTGCGCCGTGCACGTGCTGGGGCCAGGTCCATTTGGAAGGAACACTGGTCTAATAAGCAGTTTAGCCAATCACAAGACATAAATGAGTGACATACAATTTATTCAATCAGCGCCCTAAAAAAGACTCACTGTGGGACCATTCTCATTTGACCCTAGGGTGCGCGTTCCAGTCTCTCGTTCTCGTCAGGGCTAGTCTCTCGAGGCGCCATTATAACAACATGACAGCGACGAGTGCAAGCACGAGCACTGCTCTTCAAAGGAGACCAAACGCTAACTCTCGTAGCTGCCCATGCTGGATTGGTCCCCGTTGATTTAAATAGCAAGCATGGAAAGTAAAATACGGCGTTAGCTTGACTGCATCCAGCAGCTAGCTTAGCCAAACCGTCCTGGTGTTGCTTAGCCGTCTGCACAGAAGCTCAAACTGCTCCCTTTCACGCCAGTCTGTTGTCTTATGGTGATGTCCGGTTGATCTGGGACCAGGTGTTTTACCTGTAGTTTCTCCACCAAAGGTCTTCTCTCAAACGGGTGTTGGAGGAGAGATTATACAGAGTAAGGGACATGAAGCACTTAAAAAAAAAAATTAAGAAAACATGAGAACACCAGGACACACATGGATAACAACTGAGGCGACTGTGGCTCAGTGGTTAGCATGCCCATTTTTCAAATCAGAGGGTCTGTGGTTCGAACCCCGGCTCTGCTAGTCCATGTCGATGTGTCCTTGAGCACTCAACCCCTAATTGCTCTCCGTTGCTGTGTCTACGGTGTATAGATCAAACATGTAAGTCGCTTTGGATAAAAGCGTCAGCTAAATGAAATGTAATGTAATAACTCCGTCAAGCTAAGCATTTCAATGAAGCTAGCATATCAGGCCAAGTCAACATTGCAACCCTCGGACACAGGACTGCGGTGAAGAAACACAATGGAGGTGGATAAAAACGGGCACATTTTATCCAAAATAATTGATTGTGTGACGTTTTGTGGGGCTTTTGAGTTGGCCTTGCATGACGAGTGCTGCCGGAGCACCGGTAGACAGCCAGCGTTTTTAAAAGGCACGTCAAAGATGGCACAAAATTAGCTGTTTGGCGGCATGCTGTCGGTTATTATATATGTAAGTAACCCAATTTGTGTTCTGGCTTTAGAAATTGTTTGTCAATCAATGTTGTTGTTTTCGTTGCCTGCGTTAAGCTACATTTATCTGGTTTCCTGTAAAATTAGACGCTTTTATTTTGAAGGCAGCTCGAAAAGTTAAAAAGGAAGTTGCAATGTGCGAGGAGTGAATGTCAAAAGCTACAGAAAATATGGTCAGTTTTGTAACAGTATTAGCACTTAGGAAGAGGCACACGCTTAGTTAAAGTTGTAATAACTGTATGTTTTAAGGAAATTGGCGTGAGTGTTGGCTGTGTGTGTGAGAGATTAACGCAAACGAGGAGTAAGCTAACATAATTATCGTTATGTGCCTTTGTGCACAGCTCTTACGTTGGATTTGGGAATTTATCAATACATTTGAAATCATCAGTCAAGTGCAGGACTATCTTTCGGAGGGGTATGCAACATGATTTTATATATATATATATATATATATATATATATATATATATATATATATATATATATATATATATATATATATGAATATACTGACATACCATACTATACCAAACATTCAAACAGATTCACCGATTTTTTTTGTAACCTTGGCTACAGCTGTAACCACATTGTTTTTAGAGCTGTGTTGCGCGCGCGTGCGTGCGTATGTGTGTGTGTGTGTGTGTGTGTGTGTGTGTGTGTGTGTGAGACAAGCACACAACATTAAACATTGAACAACAAAAAGGGGGAAGAGCCACATCATTACAGCAATTCATATTTAGCTTAATTTACCAGAAAGCAAATTGTCACAGTTGTGTGTCATGGCAAAAGCACTGGGAACTACAGAGTCCATCACCACCTGACTGGCAGAGGAGCGGACCGGGGTCACTGTTGCAAAAGATGAACATAAAGAATTGGCAGTAAAGGGCTCACTGACATGTGTGTCACTGTGGACGAGTCTAGGCTGTAATTTAAAAATACATTTAAAAAGAAAAAAGCCACTTCTGGTTCGGTAGGCCTGGTTGAAAGGCCAACAACTCGACTATTTCTTGGTCACTTTATTTCAGAGACGTTCCGCACAGCATCCCCCGGGGCTTTTTCACCCAATGCACTGCGGGTGACCGCCACTGCGATTACGTTTGTGTGCGTGTGTCACTGTCCAAAACACAGGCTACACTTGTTAGTGGTGAAGTCACGGCAGCAATAGGTGCGTCTCAATCAGGGTGTAATATAATCACCGAGGTTCTAATTTGAATTGGAGGCGGCAGAAGTCACACAAAATCAGGGATTTGGTTTTGCATACACGTGGGGTTTTGACAGAAACGCTGAGGTTTTTTCAAGATGCTCTGCAGCTGCGCTTTAGAGACCTGACGTCCAACCCATCCAGCTGTGTCTTTAAAAACAAGGTTTAAAGTTGCTATTCCTTTCTAAATGTGCCGTGGGAAGGAAACAACCAATTTAAACTGTATTTTTATTTTTTCAAATGTACTTTTAGGGTGTCTTCTATCTAGGATTTCTGGCATACTGGTTGGTACGTTTCTTTTTTTAATAAAGTACTAATTCGTGCTTAATGACATAATAATAGGTGGCGTTAGTTGACAAGCACCGAAAATTGCCAGATATTGGAATTGGGTTCGACATTTAATCTCACCAAAGTACATAATACGCGCCTGTAATCCATAATCCGGGGTTATAAATTAGTTTGGGCGGCGGTGAAACCCACCTCCTCCGTGTGCTTCCTGAGCGCCTTCTCGCGCTCGTATTGGGTCACGAGCTGCTCGTTGTCCTCGCGCAGCAGCTCGAGCTCCACTTCGTGCTCCTGGTTGACGGCGAACACCGAGTCCAGGTTCTCCAGCACGGCGACCACCAGCGGCATCAGCTCCTTCACCACGTCCTCACCGTAGCGCTCGATGAGCCGCTCGAACTCGCGGTAGATGGAGCTGGCCAGACCGGAGACCCGCTCGGACATCATGGTGGCGCTGCCGGACTCGTCCTGATACAGGACCACGTCGTCCAGCTCCATTTTTCCTCGCGCTCCGCTCCCAGGCTAACGTTAATGAGCTAGCCCGCAAGCCTCGGCTGGCCAAAAGGCGGTCTGCTCGCTACTTTAAGCGCAACGACGCGGCGCTCCTAAAACATGGCTGAGTGGCGTGAAGTGTACAGAAGAGACGGTGTACTTAATAAAAACACTAAAGTGTGTATTCCTCAGGCGGCTGACTTTATATGCTCGCTACTCGCTAGCCTCGTAGCGAACTGGACTGAAAAGTCTTCACTTGGCTCCTGATTAGTTTCCCTGTGTCCAACAGATGAGCTCCTGCTGCTGCCTTCAAGTGCCGTCGGAGAGATCGCGATGAACGCAGTGAAACGATACCGTTGAATTAGACCGGCGGGATTGTAGTTTGTTTCAGTGGTTACCGGATATACAGGGGAAATAAAGTAATTCTGCGAAACGACAAAAAAGACAAGCGTGCACATAAAACAAACAAAAGCGCTACAAAACTGCTAGAAGGCCACAGCACCACGATTCAGCGAAAGAGTGTGAACACGGCCAGCCCGTTAGGGAGTCTTGTTTATTTCATGTGACCCCTCGCTCATAAAGCTATATAGTTGCTGTTATGTGACGTTTAAGGGGCGGAGAACAAACCACGGATTAAAATACATCCTGGTTGATTTTGTAGCTGGGGGAAGAGCAAGTCTAATAATTGTCTGTCCCACTCTTGTCCCACTTATTTACCTTGCAAATTAATTTCAGCCCCTGGTTTACTCCATTTATTCCCTGTCACTTTACAGCTGCAGCACAAACAATGTAGTTGTGCTGCCATACGTATACATACATACGTAGAGCGAAAAGTGGACGTACGTTGTTGAGCCAACTTTGCTCATGTGCAGACGATCTGCACTGTAATCCGACAGGTCCGAGTTTAGAAATAGGAGTGAACGAGGATCCCTTGAAGATGTCATGTGCTGGTGACGGGACGTCGCGGTTACGTCACATGCTAAACAGGGCCGATGAAGGATAGTGAGGAAAAAAACTGGAGCTAATCCTTAGTGATCTATTCATTGGAGACATTTCATAATTATTACAACCCCTCGCGTGGCTTTAGGCACGAGATTAAGCCCAGTTGTAAACCCATTTTCCTGAAAATTGAGTTTACTTGGGTTAAGTTCAACAGGTTGATGAGAAACTGCCTGCATTCCTATTAGTAAACAAATTAAATAAATCATAGCATAGAGAGTGCTTCACAAGAGCTTTTTATTTGCATCAAGGCGTCCAATGCATATTATTGAGAATGTTGAATAGTTATGCAGGTATCATTCGATTAAAACTTAAATATCACACATTACCTGAAATAAAAGCGATATCCATTGCAAGTAAACAGAATCCCACACAATTTACAATCGTTCTTAACGCTTTACCTCTCTCTTTTTTTTTTTTTGCAGAACACCATGCACTATTCAAACTGCATCGTAGGAAGTGCAGAACATTTACCGTAAACACACTGCACTCATCCCTTTACATTTTTCTGTAATGCATAGGCACTGTTCACCCTGATGTTTCAAGACAATAAGACGCAAGACAGACTAACCACGGTTACCATACGATGAAGACGCAACGCTTCAGTCCTCATCTTTGAGGTAAACGTTACCCCCGGTATCCTGGATCCGACTGCCCCTCAGTCGTCCCCACAGATAAGGAAGACAGCATTGGACACATTTAAGTGACGAGCCTCTACATAAAATGTATATATTATGCACAACGCACATTCAAAGATCATGGCATTAAGTTGCTCGTAGTAGAGTAACTCAAAATTAATGGTTTAAATAAAAAATAAAAAGTGCAATTTGATAAAAGTTCTTGAGCCCCAAAAATGTGAACTAATCATGTTCGGTCATGTATGCCATTATAATCTAGTTTCCACATGTCTTTACGAGAAAAGGGGGCTTCAGGATCAGGTCTGCACGCAGGATGCAAATGAAGAGCGTGAAGTGTTCGAAGTGAGAAACAGTAGCGGGCTCTAAGGACCGTCGAGCATCATCTCAGACAGCGCTGTGCTGGTTGCCGTTCACAGACGACGGGCAAAGGGAGAAGGGCCTGTCGCTGGTCAGACTCTTGAGCGCTTGCAGCACAGCATCGGGCATATGGTCCGCAAGCATCCTGGGACTGATCAAAACACTCCTGAACGCCATTTCGTTCGACCAGTCAGCACGGTAGCGGACCTGGGAAAAACAGGATCTAGGAGGGGGGAGAAGATAAAGACGAAGTTTGGTGGAAAACCCAACTCACGATTCTAGTCTGTCGCTGACAGATGTTTAGGTGACAAAAGGAGCCAAAAAAGTGTCAAGCCACTTTGGAGAAATGTCAGTTTTATGTGAGGAATTGAGCTGGAATTTGTAGAGTGAAATGGAAGTCCTGAAGATAACTTGTGACAGCTCAAGTGTGTAAACTTAGAACTTGAAGTATCGACTAAATATTTGTGCTGAAAGCAATTTCAGGCAAAGACGTCGCTTACAAAAGTGTTTGGCGCAGAGTATAAACAGATGGGTATGTTTTTTAAATGTATTAGAGAAGGGGAGACAAACCTCCGCGACGGCCCGTCCTCTGTGATGTGCAGAATGCGTCCTGGCAGGAAGAGCGGCAGGTGGGCCACCGTACGGGCCGGCGAGTCGTCCGACGCCAGGCTCTGATAGGACGAGGAGTGGCGAATCATCAGCGACTCCTCCCCCAGCAGTGGCTGGCTCAGCTCCTCCTCCCTCCTGTTGTCCATCTCAGTGGGGAAGTCCTCCGGGTCTCCGCCAAAGAGCTCGTACCAGCACCCCTGCAGCAGAATGCGGTACTGCAACACAGACGGGAGAAGATGTTTAGGAGACTCACACACAGCCGGCGGTCAGCGTCGTTGGCTGCGAACGGTTCTCACCTTGGGCTTATTGCAGTTTGAAACTATTTTGAGGATCTTTCTCTTCAGGTCCTCCATATTGGGAATGCTCAATCTGGACAAAAAAAAGAACGCAGATTAAAAAGGGGGGATAATGCAAATAAAAAAAACAGAGGGGGAAAAGGAGCGAGTGAGTTGCTCTCATTTTACTCCTTCTCTGTGCCTGTAATAACAGGGCAGAGCCAAATATAGAGTCTCCATCATGCAGTGGTCTATAAAAGTCTGAGCACCCTGGCACAGTGTTGGCCTTTTAAAAGACAAGAGTCTGCAGTGCTGCTCACACGAAAAAACATATTTAACCTCCAGGGATCTGCAGTAAACGACACCACAATAAACCAAACTGCTGCAAGGATCTAAAAAAGCATCAACACACATTATGTATATATTATGCATTGTCACTTCGATGAAACAATGTATTCAAAGGCTCAAAAGGATAAGGCATAATACAACAAAAAACGCCATTAGTGTTACCTGGGAACCAGATCCTTTCCCAGCACAACCGAGACCACAAAGTCCTTGGAGTAATCAGCTAACGCTTTACTGCATTCAGAGGAAATACAGAACAGAAAACCTAGTTAGATTAGTCTAATCATCAAAAAAGTATACGTTGTACTTAAGAGCTAACATTACAAATTTCACTTCACTGATAATTTAATAATACAAAAACACACACTACTAATAAGCATGTCACATTATACATCTTGATAATGCTATGAACGAATGAAAAGAGGTCTAGACAGTCAGCTGTTTTTCTATTTACTGCACAGCCTTCTCCTTACCTCAGGAGTCCCCCTGGTGGAGAGAATGAGTAACACTGCAGGGTGGGGAAGGAATTGCGCAAGAGGATAGCCAGCAGTGACGCTGTGCCGGCACCCAGACTGTGACCGGTGATGACCAGTTTATACTCCTGCAAACACGGGAAACACACAGCACACTTAGTGGATTTGCGATCCGTTACTTCTTGACAATAAACAGCAGATGCAGGATATGCATTACGGCAGACAGCAGTTGCTTTTAACCTCAGTTACACCTCTTACCGGTGCGATGGAGAAAGCCTGGTTCAGGATGCCGTCATTGACCAGCTTCTTGTAGATGTAACTCGCCGCCTGGCACATGCCCTGCAGAAAGGAGAGGGGGGGGAAAGGCAGCATTAATCTCTACTGAAAAAACGCATTACACAGGAAAAGCTTTTTTTCTCCACTTGTTTAGATGTGCAGTCACCTTGTGAGCATAGCAAGCTCCAGACACTCCCTCTACGGGCAGGTTCTCACATTCAGCAGACAGATCTGTGAGGACATCCTGCAGGACGGACGCAGAGGGTCATTGATATGGAACTGAGAAACTGATTGTGTCAGACCCTGTGTCAAAGGCACCATTTATTTGTGGTTATTGAATGAAATGCTCTGATCAGAATGTCGATGTTGGGACAAATGTGGACAAGTATGAGCAGAAAGATTTCAGTATTCTTCAACCGAATAACCCACAACAAATCTCTCAACGATAATGCGTGTCAAGACTCCTCCTTTAACTCTCTTCTATCGGTTATTCAAGCCATCTGTACAAAAAGGGAAGTGATTCTGAGCACTAGGAGGAACTGGGAGAGGATTATGGCAAGAATTACAAATGCATAGAAGAGACCTTTTTTCATGCGCACGCATGGACAGAATCTAGTTTACGTGTACTACCATAGTGGGAATGTGTGATGATGCAAGTTGATTTTCATGGTCACCAAGAAAGTAGCAAATATGATATAATATATAAGCAAACAATTGAAACAACGTGTTTTCTATTATCTACTAATTACAACAACCAAAAAAGCTATTAGTCTTACCCTCAGCGACAGTGTTCCTCTGACAGCCACGAGAATGGCCTCCCTCTTATGATCCAGAGCCACGTAGAACGGGATCTCGTAGATCTGCGGCAAAGAAGATACGAGAGTCGCGATCACCATTGGACAGGTACTGACCTCGAACAACATCTCACACCTTTGAACACAGAGGAGAGGGCAACTAGAGGAAAATCCTACCTGGTTGTGGAAGCTGACGTAGATGAAGTCTCTGTACTGCAAGCCGGTGCTGTGCAGGATGGATGAAAAGTGACAGCCAAGGTGGTCGCCCCCAACGATCTCGTACTCGGCTTCGCGACTTCTGCAACTGATGCACACAAGTGCACGTCTTGATTTGAATCCAGATGTGATCAAGTTTTCTTCTCAGACTCTGAAATTAACTTGTAGGCCCATGGAGCCCGGGAGAGGCCATAAAGAGACACACACACACACACACACACACACACACACACACACACACACACACATACATATATATATATATATATGTGTGTGTGTGTGTATATATATATATATACACACACACACACACACACACACACACACACTACCGGCCTTGGGAGTCTCTAAAGCACGTTTCCCCCCCGCCCCCCTATAAGCAGAGGAAAACGCAAATCCTTTTCCATGCCAAAAAAAAAAAAGGGGGAGCATGTAACAGCCGGTCTTGATCGATCCCATTGACTCAGATTGGTCCAGAACACATCTTACCAGTCTCCACTGAGTTTGCAGGGCCCACTGAGGATGTTGGAGTAAACGTACAATGGCCAGCCATAGGCTGCCGCAGCGAACCGCATGCAGTGCGCCGCCTTCTCTAACTCAGTCTCCAAATCCTCTCCCTGCGAACGGTGAAAGACGAACAAGTGAGACGCACATTTCTGCAGACCTGCGCGACTCCAAACTTAAAACGATTGCCGCCTGCGGTCCAGCTCTACTGCACCCACATGTCCGACAGAGTTCTGCACTTACGATGGGGGAGGAAGGGCTGTGATCCATCACGACGTCCGGGTCCCTACTTTGCTCCATCTTATCCTGCTCCTGGTGCAGCAGGGCCAAGCCCGCTGCTATGTCGCTGGGGACCAGGTCTGTGTCCTGCATTGCACACAAACACCAGACCGGAAAGCATCTCACAATTGGTTTCGCAAGCAGCATCGCACCACTAGACAGTTCTGGTATATTTCATGCTACACAATTTGCTTAAGTCTTTCTTCATGTATTCTACTATGTCAACGGACTTAGTGCAGTGCAGACGAGAGAGAGAGAGAGAGAGAGAGAGAGAGAGAGAGAGAGAGTGTGAGTGAGTGTCCCTTACGGAGAAGAACCCACTGACGAGCTGCGAGATGCTGGAGAACGCTGCTCGGTGGCTTTCGTCCTGCGGCAGACAGCAGCACAGAAGCCGCAGCCGGCTTTCCCACACCTTGACGGCGAGCGAGCGCGCCGTGGAGAGGAACTGGGTGCCCTCGTTGCTCTGCAGGTCTCGCACTCCCAGCGGCTCCATGGCGGCAGGCGGCGCACGGGGGTCACCCAACGGGTCAAACACAAACACTACGCCCAACGCAGTGAACAGCAGGATGATCCAACTGTTGTGAAACAGAAAAAAGATGCTGAATAAAAAAAAGAAGCCTACTTGACAAATTAAAACATGAGAAAAATGGTGAACTCAGAGCCCCCAAGCAAACCCACCTGGCAACCACCGCTGCGATGACGGCACCCACCATGGCAGGATCGCAGCCTTTGCTGTCATCAGACACCCAGACGGCTCCCAGGCAGGCCCACACCAGCTCCGGGATGTACAGGAGAGCTCGCAGGTACACCAGCGCAGGGACGGAGCGCCGCGGGCCAGGGTTTGTGATGGTACCTGAGAAACACATCGGTCTATCAAAAAAAGTACCCGCGCTTTGCGTCTGTTTCAGGCGGATGCTCAATGAGCTGCAACACAGAGGAAGATTGAAGTGTTGCAACAGGTGATTGAGTAAAGTAATGGTTGGAATTTTATTTTTTTAATCAATGTGTTTCATCAGAGTGCACGAGGCAGGAAGGTTTCTCCTTCCTTCTTTCCTTTGTACAGTTGGGCTTACGACAGTGAAGCCTTTCACAGGTTTATAGCTTTTTTTAGTGAAAGCATTGGGATCCTGTGGATTTCACCCCCTATAAAGGGTTGTTCAGCTCCCTTTATATTGTACTGCTGATTGATTTTGTTTAAATGTAGCAGACACCATGAACCACAGCCGCTTTTACCTTGGGCACTGACGTAGACAATCGCACACAGTGACAGGATGATGAGGGCCAGCACAACCAACAGTCCGACCAGATAGCTGTGGAGGAACCCTCTCCCATTGCAATCGAAATTGCCCTTGTGATAGGTGAACAGGATCATGGTGCCAATCCACCTGAGGAAGAGAAAGAAGAACAAAATGGATGTCATTATTCTGTCAGTTGGCAAAACCATCTTCAAGAGAACCACAGACATGGTAAGGGTAAACAACATACCAGAGTACACGGACGAACAGTTCAAAGAAGCCGGGGAAAACCAGGTCGTCGCTGGCGATCCCCCACCGCCGACCAAACACCACGATTCCGGGCATCTTGCAGGTGAACGATGTCCCCTCTGGTATTAGTGATTCACCGTTTCACCGGAGCGGAGCGGAGAGGATCCTCTTGCGCAATGGACACTTCCAAGTCACGCATGACTTCACTGAAAAAGCAGCCGCTAACCTTACACTGGTCGGCGACGAACTGTGTGCCCATCGTGGTCACATTCTAACGTCACCTTCCTTTTCCTGCGTTGCTTAACTAGCTCCCCAAAGTATGGTCTAATGGTGCGAGATAGCTACGCGCTAACGGGAAGAGTACGTTAAAAGTACGTTGATGGGTCGGCTAACGTTACCCAATGTTGACGTCACAAACAGTGTTGCGTTGTGCGACCTGTCAACGCACCGCTTTAACAACATTAGGTAATGTTGCTAATGCGGCTAACGGCAGCTAGCAGACTCGAGCTAACGCTCTACCATTGCGTGACTAGCAAGGCATTAGCCGTCAAGCTAAACATACTTTAAAGCTATTCAGAGAGAATGGTAGCTAATCCCGCACGAAAAAAAAACGCTACCCTTCTTTGGATAGCAATATATAAACGCTTTATAATGTATGTCACGAGTTACTCTCAGAAGTTTAGGAAACATGAAACGAAGCTGTAGAAAGCTGCTTTTGTTTTGAAAAGGAAAACAAGCAGGGTGCATCCGCTGGTGGTGCCCTATTGCAACATAGACAAACGTACAATAGTTCCGCTTTTTTTCTCCCCTTGTTTCCCCCAAAGCGCCTAATAACAAGATCCCCCTTGTGGCGAATGTTGATTCGTTGTTTCATGCAATTTAATATAATTTCTCTCATAGCTACTAACAAAATTAATTGAGGACTGGAAATATCAGAATATTGCTATATTGTGTCCATTTGTTCCCATATTTTCATCGGTTTAGAATCTCATTTCATGGTTCCATGGTGTAATGGTTAGCACTCTGGACTCTGAATCCAGCGATCCGAGTTCAAATCTCGGTGGAACCTGTCTTTTTATGTGTTTGTACCCGCCTTCACAAGTGTAAAGGCTGTATGCAAGCAGCATCAACTTCCTCGCCAAGCGTCGCTGAGCTTACAAGTAGCTCGTCATCCGACGTCAGTCCAACATGGCGCCTCATATAGCACGGCGGTGCTATTTACTATGTCGTCGTGCTGGAGAACATGTGATTGCACAGCATGAACAAATGAGGAATGTAGTAATGAAAGACGTTAACAACGCTTTGCAGCAGACTGTTGGTTACGCGACACGATGGACAGACACCGCACAGGTTAGTCAGCATGTTCATGGCTCAGAGCGGAGGAGCAAACGACAAGGAAGGTGTTTCATCGAAAATTGTATCCCAGTCAATATGTGTTCTTCTCTACCTGAACTTGAACCAACCCATGTCCCCAAACTATCTATTCTGTACGGAAGCGCATTGCATTCACTGGATAAAAAAAAAAATAGACCCCTTTTCTCGTAATTACGACATCCTGATCTCGTAATTACGACATCCTGACCTGATTACGAAAGGTGCCATACTGGCCACTGTATGGCATGTATGTGTACAGGCGTCTTCTTAGACGGTTCCGTTACCTTAGCTACTCCTTGGGGATCTAGGATTTTTAACAGGTGCCGCACAGTTCTTTGAGTCACTGTAGCATCCCCGGCAGAATTATAGTCTGGAGTCTTTAAGTGATGGTTCGTAAAGGTTTATTGAAGTCACCGTAAGAACTATGAAGAAAAACGGAAATAGCAGTTGGTTAGCTTAAGCTCTGACACAGACAAAAAACGTAACCATCTAAAACAATATTTTCTCAAAAAATGAACTTGATCAGGTGCAAACCTTGTGCCCATATCAGCCAGGTGCTAAACTAATACATCTGTAACCTTTTTATCACTGTTTTCCGTTGTTATGGCAACTTTTTCTTTCTGCCCGTTTCTTACTAACAACTTCCGTTTTTTGTACCCTTCAAAATAAGAGCGCAACCGGAAATGCACCGACTGCAGTAACAAAACGGACTAAAATAAAGAACAACAAAAAAGGAACAAACTATTACAATACTTTGAACTCTCAGAGGTCCGTTACAGTCACTACCAAACCAGATTGGATGCATTTTAAATGCATGAATTTGTATCCATGAAGCATCCCGTGTTGGTTCAACTGCTCCTGCAGAAACAGAGCGACATCCAGCACGTCAGACTGGGCTTTCCGCCTGAACAATCCTAACGCCTTGAGATGCCTGCGCAGTGTTGACATACTCAATTTAATACCATCCTCATTTTTCAGAAACATCAGTATTTCCCAGTGTCTCAAACCGAGAAGGTAATAATAGCAGATTCACTGCGATAGCGCCATCATTGCCACTGAGAGAGGATTTACAGACGTTTCCTTTTTCTTTATCTTTTCTCGTAATTACGAGATCAGGATGTCGTAATTACGAGAAAAGGGGTCTTTTTTTTTCATCCAGTGAATGCAATGCGCTTCCGTAATTCTGAGCTCATATTACAGTGTAAAAGTACTATGTCCGATGATGTATTTGACAGTACAATGGACTTAATTTCAAGGATGCACAGCAATAGATGTGCTTTATTTCCTATGTTTTCCAGGATGCACACGTGCACATTCCAGTGGGTAAATATGCAAATGTATTTTTTATTTTTTTTTAAAACATAAAAGAAAGTGTTTTTAATTCTATTTTTCAACAATAATACGTTTGTTCTCTCTCGGTTCTCAGATCGGCTGAAGGTGTCGTACAGCAGAAGCAGTGGTCCTGGTGGTCAGCATGTCAATAAAGGTTCTCAAAGTTAAACTTTCCTTCACGCACATATTTGGCCAAGTTGAATCCTGCTTCGTTTCAGTGCCTATTTATTTGTGTAATGACGTCTCAATCCGCAGTAAGCACAAAAGCAGAGGTTCGATTCCACGTGCTGACAGCCGACTGGATCCCAGAAGATATTCGACAGAATATCTTTGAAAAGGTTTTTTTTATTGTTTCCCAAATAAAATGTATGCACCTCACATTTACATCGACGTTCATCTTTTAATTTTCTCCTCAGGGATCATTACATTGCATTTGCAACAGAAAAACAGTGCAGTTAGTGTTTGAGGACCTCCCAAAACCAGCTTGATTTTGTTCTGAATCTGCAACCGTTAAGACCAACCGTGCACATTTTTCTGCCTCATAGAACAAAAACCGCATCACCAAGGCCGGGGAGCTGCTTGTGACCTCAGAGCTGAGCAGGAGTCAGCATAGAAACCTTTCCGATTGCGTACAGAAGATCGCTGCCATGCTGGCTGAGGCCAGCGAGAGGCCTCCCGAACCAACGGCAGAGGACGTGGCTCTCAGGGCAGCCAGGTATTCACCCAGCGGTGGAGCCACTGTCATAGCCACCTGGATCATAAGCTGTGTGTCTCTTGATGTGAAATGTGTTTTTTGTGCAGGTTAGAGAAGGGGAACACGGAGCGACTCAAACAGAAGAAGATCAATTCAGCTACCAAGAGGAGCAGAGTGGAGTTTGACTGATTTGACTGTTAACATGTCTACCTACCATGATTGTATTGTCATCATTTTGTACGTCCCGTGTTAATTATATTGTCTTTCATTTCCTGTACAATATAATAAGTAGAAACTTTTTTTTCTTACTAAATAACTGAAACAAAACAAGTAACAATTGTTTTTTAATAAACTACTGTGTTGACTGGTGTTAACTTGCGTTCTGCAAAGCAATGTCAGCTGTATTGCAACTGTTGACTTCCTTATCATACTCTAGAGCCGGCTTTTTTTTAATAGCTGTTAACTGAAGATTGTGATTGTATATATTTCTATATTGGAGGGGAAAAGATGGCTATGATAGCAGAAACTTATACTAGTGTATAGGTCTGTCTGTAGATAATACTTGGTCCAGTAGTCTTTGGAAATACAGGAATAAAGAAATAGTTGCTTAATGAATGTAAACATACAGAAATAAAGAATAAAAGAAAGAAAATTCTTTAATACATACATAAAATAAATGCTTAAATAAATTAATATGGAAATAAAAAAATGTAATGCATGTATATATATATTTATATATATATATATATATATATATATATATATATATATATATATATATATATATATATATATAATAAAGTAGGATTAAACAGGATTTAAAATAAAAATGTCAGAGAGGAGTTTCACTCAGAGTAAAAGACATAGCAGAGGATGGTTTCGATCCATCGACCTCTGGGTTATGGGCCCAGCACGCTTCCGCTGCGCCACTCTGCTCCCATGTGAATCTTGCAGCACAGAGAGGAATTGAAATCTCACATAATGCATATATAATGGCTGCTGTTTTGTTCGTTAGCTAGGTTAGTTACTAGGACTAAAGCGTTAGCTAACAAGGTTTGTCCACGCAATCTTAATGCACGTGACATTTGTGTTAATAACAATAGTTGTTATCTTGATGTACGTTATCAATGACTCATACGTAACTACATGAAAAAGGGAACGTTAGTTCAGTATACAATATACGAGTCTCAAAACGTCATTCAACGTCTGGGTTTGACGAGATACTGCCATAGACTACAACAGGATTGAACAGCTAGAGCACAAAGAGTAAAAGACGACCACGAAGGGACTCGAACCCTCAATCTTCTGATCCGAAGTCAGACGCCTTATCCATTAGGCCACGCGGTCGGAGTGACTGCAAATGATCAACGTTTGTTACAAAATCTAACAATCTGCCTACCTGTAACTTTGGAGGACGGAATATGACTTAAGTACCAATATATTTCATGCATTTATTAGTACGTCATCACCCTTCATAGTGATGGTAACAGTTCTCTTACATGTTGATTGTAGAAACAACCACTTGCTCTCAGGAACATCAAACATTTGATTGACCTGAAGCTGATCAGTGTGACAGCTACCTTTGTCATGTTTGGAAGTTTGCAGTATTGTAAGTAATTCTCAAGGACACATTTATTTATTTGTTGTGCTTTTAGCGATAGTATTCAAAATTCAAAATGATTGATAAAGTCATCAAATGTTGGGACTTTATTAATACATTGTCTGACGTGTAAATCAGTCTAAATATAGTTTCTTTTATCTGGAGTTACATGTGGTTCACCCAAAGAAAATAGTTAATATAAACACACCAGAACCTGTGTTTGAGCAACATCTTGCTGCTTTACTAGGAGTCTAAAGCGGCTCAAGAATTTAAGGCATGAAGGTTTGGTGTCACAGCACCTTTCAGACAAAGCTGCAATTCAAGGCTGTATGGCAAGGAAATGCATTACAGTTGTTGAGGGCTGTAAAGATCCATCTGATATCAGAAACGCATCCGATACTGACTAAAATAGCTGAATCAGGATTGGTGACGATATGGTATTGAATACCATTATTTAAAAAAAAGAACAATTCAGTAAATTTGTATCTATATTTATATTTTTTTGCCAATTCCAATCTCTTTATTCTCTCCAGATTAAAAGTAAAAGTCAGAATGGACAATGTCTGTGTAGGAGCATGATGGTCACTAGGTGGATATAAGTTGAGATGAATTTGCTTAAATTAACGACATATGTTGGAGGAAAAGCCAATGTTTTTTTAAGATGACCCCCACCCTTGTGTATTCCTTCCTTCCCCCCACTCAGGATCATTATATATATACACACACAGTACATACAACAACACAGGATGCACTTTATGCTTTATTAACAGGTTAAAGTAGGTTTTAGTTCAGTAATGACCAAAACTAATACCAGGGGAGGTTCAACTTTAATGGCAATATCTTAAATAATAATGCACACAATTTGAACTGGATAATAGAAGTAAAGCCAATAAATAGGTTTATTCTGACAATTTGTTAGTGACATTCAGGTATAGGCACTGAAAAAGTAAAAAAAAATCTGAAACATTCAAACGCAAATAAATACACAGAAACAATTTCATATTAGCTATTCTAAATATACAAAAGATGAGGCGTCAAACATGTCTAAGTGCAAAAGGTAAGACGTTACAGTAAAGACGCCTCACGAGCCTCTAGCAGACTCTGGTTTGGCCTTGTTTACGCTATGCTAACACACATTACTCCTTCCGTACGCTTGAATCCTTCTTAAAGACATGAGCGTTGCCCTCCAGGATTCGGATTTCAGTACCAGGTTGCGGGCAAACATCCATTTTTTTTTTAAACACATTAGCCAGAAACACAAGCGTCGCATCCCTTGGGTGTCGGCTTAGCCACATGTGAAAGGTATCAAGCTTGGCTGCGGCTTAAGCGAGCTGTAATAACATTCAATATAACAAAAAGGTTTCCACATGGAAAGTTACCCAGAAAAAAAGGCATAAGTACTGTATATTGTGAGAAAAGGTGCAACACGTTTGCAGGTTAGTATAATAGTTTGGTGTCAGACAAAACCCTGCTTTGAAGCCTTATACTGGTTGCAGTTCTGCTATACAGTGTGTCTGTCGAGCTATAATTAAAGGGAAAATATTCTCAACACTTATAGAAATACAAGAAAAGCTCCTTAGAATTATAATATCAGTTTCCAGCACAGAACCAGTTGAAAAGGGTCCCCCCCAAATAACAAAATAAACTGCATACGATGCAAAAAACATTATCTCGACTTCAGGATTTTTATATTCTGTATGACAAGTGTCCATAATGCCCAAGAAAAAGTGAAAATAACAATCTGCAGAGATTGTCTTTTGCAAGACAGCATCGTTTTAGTTTTTAGTGAGATCATCAATCTTAAAACAGAATTGTTCTAAAACTATAGTTTATACTGTAGCTATCACTCACTATTATTAATAAACAACGCTTCTTGTATCTCATTGAGCTATGATATTGTTGTCCCGGAGGGCTGGGTTGAAGACAATCTTCAGCACTCAAAGCGAGAGCTTGGATGGGAAAGGTATTTCCATTTTTTATACAAATGTGAGCACTTTGAATACAAGCACAAGTAGTAAAAGTAGTCATCACTCGTAGGCCTGTCAGGATAATTATATTATTGACTCGTACGATACACGGACATGACGTCAAGCATTTTTTTACGCAATCGACTCATTGTACGACATATGGACGAGGCCTTGAATATTTTTGGTGACCTCGATATTGACCGCTGTATTTGTAGACATAGGAATGTCACCAACACTTTTCGCCAGGCAATGCACACACATTGCATATTTTTTTGTAAATAGCGAGAGTCCATTTTATTGTTTTGGTCGTGTGGTTTTAGTATATTTTTAGTATTTAAATTTTTTTTCACATTCTAATTCCAGTGACCAAATGCTGTTTGAAAAGGTATACTTGCATTATTATGCTATCATTTTATATAACTTAAAATGGCGATAATATCGTTTATTGTAAAATTTCCTGGACAATATATCTTCCTACAAAAGAAATAATCGGGACAGGCCTAAACACGAGCTAAACACAGTTGAACACTTTGGGAAATACGCTTAAATGCTTTCTTAGCGTTCCATGAGAATATCGATGCCACACCAGTGGGTTTGCTCAATATGAAGCCACAGGTAGCAGCCAGTTAGCTTGCTCAGCGAAAGACAGAAAACGGGGGTAAACAGCTAGCCTGGCTATGTTCATAGCAAACAACATCTGCCTCTAAAGCGTCCTTATTATCACATTATATCTATATTTTTAAAAAGTAACTGCTGCTCCTTACCAGGTAATAGTCTGACCCGTACCCAAGCAAAACCACAACCGGTCATTGTCAAAAGAGGCAAGTAAGCTGCTTCCTGCTTTCAGTCTTTATGCTAAGCTAGGATAACCAGCCACTGGCTGTAGTTTTTAAATTGACTGTACGGACAGGAAGGTGGAATTAACATTTTGAACAAACTGACAGGAAGAAATCTAGTCCTCCAAATTTCCTCCAATCTCTAGATAAACGGGCGAGGCACACAGCGAATATCCGGTAGCAAGGTCTCACACAGGAAACGGTTTCAAGACAGCAATGTTCTCCGCACTGAAGGATCTGCTTAAAGCGCTGTCCGATAGTGTAGCGGTAAACGACGTGAGAGGAGCTTTATTGGCCACCTCAAGTTCATTCTTGAGACGGACAGCACTGTGGCCTGAGAGGATCCCCCATTCAGATCTTTGTCTTTCTAACTGTAGTTATGCAGATGTTAGTAGAGTCCATTATAATAAACGCAAAAGATACAGATTCATGTTAGTGTATTATTTTGATTTCCCATCTTGTTTTCATCGGAAATGATTTTCTAGCGTTATCTTGTGAAGCTTTGACGTCCAGTGCACATGTGAGGCTCAAGGGAGGAATACTGCTGTTATTGTGTTATTGTGGTTGATGCCGACAGAGGTCAGGCAGTGAAGCCAGTATATTTAGAATGAACACTGAGTAGGAGAATATGAGGGCTGAACTCAATCTAGTGCTTAACTAAATTTGTTCAAGTTTCATATATGACTGAATTCTGCGAAGCTTTTCCGAATTGATCACATGCAAATCAGATTCTTGTGGAAGGTTGGATGACAACGCGTGCTCCAATTTGACCTCAATTAATCGGAGCTGCACTTGAATGTAGCACCCTCTAAAAGACTGTTTACATCAAGCCCCCTGTTCACAAACTCCTGCACTGAGAAAGCGCATTGTCGTCCTTTCATTGAGCCAACCAGCGTACCGTTTACTGTTTACTGGACTTGCTGGATTTGCCGGATTTGCTGGCCTTGGCGGCTTTGGTAGCTTTGATGTCCAGCTTGGTCTTCTGGATACGGGAGAAGATCTCTTTAAAAAGCGCTTTGTACTCTGGAGTGTTCTGGCCCAGCCTCTTGTCCACCGCATCCACCTGCTTGCTGATGCTCTCGATGGCCTCGGGGGTGGAGGGCGACTGGGTCGGGGACGGCGGAGGCGCCGGGGTGGGGCCCATGGCGCAGTCTTTCATGGACGGGTCTCGGGAGACGGGTCTGGAAGTCTGGACACCTGCGTGACACAGGCTCTCCTCGTGGCGGCGACACTTCCCCAGCAGCTCCTCGTACTTCTCCAGCAGGGCGTGGTACTGCTCGTCAACCTCCCTGAGGATGGACATCCCCCTCTTACGCACGCTGTTGGCGTGAAGGGCGTAGCTGCCCCTCCGACGGCCGGAGGCGTCGCGGGCCACGATGGCGTTGAGCGCTGTGTCGCTGCAGCTCTTCCTCACCGGGCTGGACTCAGGGAGGGACTCCCCTCCGACGCCTCTCCCGCCCTCGGCCTCCTCCCTCACGCCCCCTCCCGTCTCGCCGACCTCGACTTCCAGGAACGAGTCGGTCTCTGGGGTGCTGTTGAGGACCGTCTGGGTGAGAGCCACGCCATCGTCCTCGCTGCTCAGAAGGTAGGTCCGAGCCCGACGCAGCTGCTGCAGCTCCTGGAGCTCCACCTCCAGCTCCCGTACCCTCGCCTGGCAGCTCTCAGCATCCTACAAGCAAAGACAATAGAAGAGAAAAAAAGATTGTAGCTTATAATAATTATCTGATAAAAATCTGAATATTCTTCTGGGGTGTAATTTTGTACATAAATTATACATTAATTAAGGGGTGACACCCCAGCTGAATAGGTTGAAACTATTTAACTAATTGATACCACCATGAAACTTCAACAGTTGATTATTCACATTAAGACAATTGTTTTATTGATGTTAGGTTTAATTATGCATATGAAGTCTAATGTTAACTTTTTTTTAATTTACTAGAAACCAACATAAATAGACAAAGTAGTAAAATAAACACCTAAATGTGTATTTTGGATGTTTTATTTCTACTAGTCTGAACATTTAAACCAACATCTCAAAATTGACCAGTGCATGAAAACAACTAACGGTGTCCCCACCTGCACCCGTGTCTGCAGGCGGGAGAAGTCTCCGAGGAGGAGGTTGCACTCCCTCTCCACCCCCTCCCTGCGACCCCTCTCGGTCCGGGCGGCCGCTCTCAGAGCCGACACCGCCTCCCTCAGGTGCTGGTTCTCCTCTTCAAACGGTGGACGCTTCACGTCCACCGTAAAGCTCTCGGCCCGGCCCACCACAAACTCGTCCTCATACCTGACACAAAAAAATATATCACAGGCAGTGTTTTTCATTGTTGCGAAGATGACTTGCTACTACGGGGGAAGGAGGGGTTGGCAAGTACCTGGGTGCCGTGCAAAGCTCCCTCAGGCAAGGGAAGGAGTGGATGGTCTTGCGTCGCTCCCTCTTCTCCCTCCTGACTCGGAGCTGCTCCATGGAGCGAAGCTGTTCCACCTGCCCTGAGAGAGACTCCACCTGGTTCTGCAGAGCCTCGATGGTCCCCGTTAACCTGTTTTCCATGGGGCAGGGGAAGGGGTGAGAAAAGGGTACGAAAAGGGAGGAGGGTGAAGCAGTGGAGGTGGTAGAAAAACCTCCAGGTCCCACTCACGTCTCTATCTTCTGCTGCGAGCCCCGGCTGTCCGTCACCAGCGTGTGGTTTGTGCGCTCCAGCTCTCGGGCCGTCCCGTCCAGCTGCTCGTACACTTTGGCGTGCTGCTCGTTCATGTCCCGGAGAACCTCCAGCTGCTTGGACAGGTACTGTGGGACGGACGAGTTGACACTTTATAATTCAATCTATTCATTGGTTAGTTATTTATAAAACTTACTCAATTCAACAGATGGATTTCCATTCGGCAGATTTTTTATTATCAAATCAAAACATAAATCTGCTAGTCTTGCACCGCCCCACAATACTCTACTACTACAAAAAAAGAATGTGACGATAGATACGAAATACGATAGATACGAAATAATTTCGAAAAATATCTTTTCTATTTACGGTTCTGCATACTTTACCGGGTTTTGAAACGTTAACGCCCCTTCAACCATTCGAAAATAGCCGTGACGTTATGTTACCAAAGCAGCCAAAATGTAAGGTTATGAATAATGTGAACCCAAGCACTAGCTGAGTCAGCATCAGTTTGAAAATACCTGAAAGGGTAAGTTTGAGATTTTACAAAATATAATAGTATAAGGAATCACTGGAAAGCTACAGAATGTTAAAATCAATTCAATAATAACAATGGACCCATCCTTTAACTGTAATTTACTTATTCATTAAATTCATGGCTCAGGCAGGTTCTTAACGAGTGAGAAATTATTTCCCGGCTGAATCTTTCATACCTCGATCTCTTGCACTTGCTCTTCATTCGTGATGTACATCTGCTGCAAGGAATCCTCCAGCTCTTTGTTCCTCTCCAGCAGAGTTTTTCCCAGCTCCGCTGCCAAGTGGAGGTCTAGAAATCAGAAGGAGATCGAGAGAGAGATGGACAAATAAGTAACGAGTGCAGACCGAGAGACGAGGATTTAGCAAGACGGATACAAAGCGAGAAAGTTGAGGATTGGGGAAAAGAAGGCCAGGAAAGGAAGGGTGGACAAAGACAATGGGATAAATTATGAGTGTGTGTGATAGGAAATGATACAAGGAAGAAAACAAATCTACTCTCACAGAAGAAGGTCGCCTGCAGCCGCACAATTTAGATTGAGATGGAGCGACGTTCTATTTTAGGCAAGGTTATAACCGGGTCAGGAAAAGAATGACTATAGGGTCCATCACATTGTCTCAGTCTGCACTGGACCAGTTCCAATATACAGAGAGCCTCCCTGCAGGTCCTCTGCTCTCCGCTGACTGAATATGAAGGTCGCAGCCAAGATTATTTGAAGAGACCCCTTTCCGCTGAGATTGGGACAGAAATAGCCTTAAAAAAGAGATTTTGCCGGTCCGTCCAATTTACATTTAGAGTAATAATAGTTAGTTGATCTAAAAAAGAACACCAGCCACTGTTCTTACCTTATTGCACCCCACTCCACGATTTGTATTTGTGCTTGCAGACCGTTATAGCGCCTCGAAAAGGCACTGCCGTCGTTCTCCATTCCAACTGTGCTCTGAATCAGCAGTATTGATGGCCCACATTGTCGGGTCTGAGTCAGCGAGACGTGGGGACGTTTGCGACCTCTCAGAAAGAGAGCCGGGAACTAAACTGATCAGTAGAGAGAAATTGCAGTACTGAAATGCCAAAGGTTTAAGGTAGTTTAGAAATATTTGTATGCGTTTATGTAAATAAATGTATTGATTAAATTATGGACTTATATATTGTATTATACCTCAAATATACTGGGTTTAGCCTTAAATATCTGTCAATCAGTCGCGACTATTTTTCAGTGGCACGTGGCAGTCCCGTCCTCGCCTCCTTCTATTAGACTAATGAGTAGCAAGCTAGCAGGCGGTTGCCAACGGCTCCATATGGACTAATTAACACATTTCCCTTTGTGCTGATACCGGAAATTAATTCCTGTGGGGCCCTAGTGTCAGCTGCTCTGGATTTATTCTTTGTATTTTCGCTTTTTTACCTAACTTCTTATCGAAGTCCTTGCGTCTTATCGGTTTGTATCTCCATCATTAGATGCACTACATGCACCAGGGAATACATACGGGATGTCTGATTGGCAGAAATTTCAACCTCATTTTACAACCTCATTTTACTTCACCTGAAAGAGTTTACTCAGTTGCCAGAGCTGCCTCAGTTGTCATCCTGTGCATGATATAGAGAAGACACTCCATAAAAAAACTGGTATGCTGAATCTTGAACTGGGATTGTAAGCATTTCTTTTTTTCAGTAAAAAATCCTGAGACCCACCGGAACAGGAAGTGATTTGTTTTGCAATACAATGGGGAAGAATTGTGTAGCGAGCATAAAACCTAGTTTATGGTTCTCCGTCACGCCGACGTGACGCCGTCGTTGAGCATTCGAAGTTCTGCGTCGAGGGACGGTGTTGCTCTGCAATTAACCGCCATGCCGCCAGGGAGGTGTGGCTGTGTGGTTTCAGGGGTTATAGCCGAATTCCGGTCACAATAAACAATGGCGACCAAGTTGGAGCGGCTGGAGCTCATCAATATTGAAGAGCAAATGCTTATATTGCAAATGTTGAAGCGCAGGCGACAGAGAAGACGTTTGCGGAGGTGGTCTGTACGACCACTAAACGGTCGAGGCTGGGAAAAAGCAACTGCCGGAAATTACGTTCTGAGCGGACCAATCACAGCGCTTGCAGTCCGCGTCAACGCGACGCGTAGTTAGGATTTTTTGGAGGTGCGCATCAGGCTACGGCGTAGGGGTCTGCGTCGACGGCGTACCTGACGGAGAACCATAAACTAGGCTTAAGCGTTGATGGCTTAACCGTCTTTTTTCTTCTCTTATTATGTTTGTTGTGACTGTCAAATTCCTTGTATGTAAAAAACCTACATGGCAAGAGACCCGTTTCATAACATAAAAAACACTGAATTCTGAAAATAGCCCAGTACACATCATGGACGGTATAACAGTCTGGCCAGCATTCCTCTTATGAATACACTAGAAAATATGCTACTAGTTATATAAGCAAAAGCTGAAGACCTCTGAAAAACTCTTCCAATCATATCCAGCCATGGGCCAATTCCGACAAATCTAAAAGCAAGCCCACCAAGAAAACCGAACAACCCAGACCCCGTGTCACTGTCCACATCCAGCGGGCAGAGAGGGAGCTCAGTGACAAGAGAATGGCCGGAGAACACAAAGGTGAAAGCGGGAGAGGGGAAGAGAGCCGATCGATACCACTCAGTGCACTAGCAAATGACTTAGCGAGTCAGGCGGCTGTCTGCTCGCTCCACACAGACCATGAGGCTGGGCCCTCACAAGCTCCGGCGTAATCGCATCATGTGTGACAAATACATTTCCCTAAAATGGTTTGTGTGTTCAAAAGAAAATCGGTTGCACTCCTGAACGCATTGGCCAACCAGCTCCCGAACAACCACTGAACATGTAGACATATCCGGTAACGTGCTGTGCGTGGGCGGTCTCTTCCACAGGCAGTGTTGTTTCGGGAGGTGCGTGTCTCCCATGAGATTTGTTGGAATGTAGGGAACAGGACCTCTCCTTTTTCTCTTGTCCTGTGTTGAAGACCCCGGCTTCTAAAAGAAAGTGGGTTCCAGAAACATCCATCAGCTTAGAAATTAATTATTTAGTGCAATGACGGACTGCTTTTCTGTCTAGGAACTGCACTAACGTGTTATTTGCCAAAGCAGCAGATTCTAGCAACATTCTTAAGGTCAAAACCGGCATCTTTGTTCTTTAATATTCTGTTCTTGGGTGGGCGTAAACAACACGTAACAAGAGCTTTAACTAGTGTCTCATCAGATGCAAGTCAAGCCAACAAGCCTCCTGTCTCAGCTGGTACAGGGCCACGCAGTTCCCTCTTGGACTTGGGCCAGTAGAGGCTCTGGCTAACACACAATAGGCCCAAGCAAAAATGACATGTTTTCCTGTTTTCCTGCTGAAATGTGAGCTACATCGTTACCTCGCTTAGACTAGACAAGGCTTGCTTTCCAAGCTTTCCAAGTGTGACATCTGCTAAATTTTCCACACGAACGAAGCGCTTTATTCTCAAATGACTTCAAGGAAGAGTTGAACATTTCTGGACATAAAGATGTGACGATACGTGTGAAGATGTAAGGCTTTGATAGGTGAGCTCTGGAGGTGCTGCGAGGCCGATTGCCTCAAAAATGTGTCAACCAGTTTTGGTAGATTGAGAATGAATGCCGAGCACGACATATAAGACGAGTCCAAGAAGATCTCTTCAAATGTCTTGTTTTTGTTCAACTAGAAGTCACAGACCTAGATATATTCAAATTATTAAAAATGTGAACATTAATATATAAATTGAGGTTGTTTTGGTCCTAATCGACTCAGATTTCATTAGTCGATTGGTGTTTTTCATGCTCTTTTTCAGACTTATATCTGATTTAGGATTCAAGCCTTAAAGTGGTGCTTTTGTGCGAGTCTTTGTGGAGAAGTTGTCGGTCAAATCAAGTAATCGATCAGTCGATAAAGCCGTGTGAGTGTAAGTCGACTACGAATTCCCTTTGGTCGAGGACGGCCCTCAAACAATGAGCAAAACAGCTGCCGATCATTTCATCGAATTTCTGCTCCACAGTATTTTAAATAAAAAGGTGCAACTCTCTTCATTCTTCCACGTTTCCTCATTAAGCCTCAAGCCTTTTTTCTCTCGCACAGCACTCAGGTCAGACTGCTTAGACTGCTCAGCCTGCCAGCGGCTCTGGCACGACGATATCTCTCTCGCCCTCGCTCTTTCTCTCTGAAGGATTCGTGGCATCCTGAAATGTCGCACAACAACAAAACATGAGCTCTGCTCCGAGAGGTCTGACATCCCCTCTGATCCCGCCGGACACAAAGCTCTCTGTGTGGACCTGAAGGCACACATGAAGGCCCCGCTCTCCTCTTTTTTTTACACCAGCCATTTTGACCTTTATGAAAGTGTTTCCCTGTCTGTTGCCGTCTCTCTTTTACTCGTTCCTCCTCGGTAAAATAAAGACGAGCGAAGATCCATGTTTTTTTTATCCTCGGGTCCAGTGATGTCAGACAAAGAAATTGACTAACAAATACATTATGTCATGATTGCAGGTGCTTATATTATGTATTCAAAATTAACTGCATCAGCATCCTATATAATAATATAAAAATAAAATAAATAAAAATAATAATTCCGTTATAATTACTTGCCAGGAGGACAAGAGATTGAGAGATGAAGGGAGACAGGAAATGGAATGAACGGGGAAGAAGACAGCGAGGAGTTTTTGTCTGTGATCGGACTTAAAAAAAAAAAATGCCATATCAGCATGAGAGGGATTCCAATCTTTTTTCTTTTTCTTTTTAAATCATATTTAATATGTTGCTAAATTGGCAGACGAATGTGTCAACAGATGTTCAGAGCATAGCGAGATATAAACTGTGTCCTCATCCAAAAAGTACTTTCCAGTGCGTGACTGGCTGTTATTAGTTCCCCTCATGTGGAACCTAAACAGTCCTTGTCTATATGTGGAAATTGGCTGACACCAAGTCCATCTGGAATAACATATACGTGATTAAATGTGTAGGTTTTTTTTTAATCAATACTGAAAACATACAACTTAAAGAGTTATAGCATGATCAGTTGACTGGTCCTCAGACTGTTTTCATATATTCAAATATGAATGACATGAATGACCAAGTTGTTTGTCGATGATGGATTCAGTCGTGTCACTGTGACCGCATACAGCACGTGGCCTTAATGACAAGATCAAGCCGGCTAATTAGATGGCTCTGAATTAGGTTAGTTAGACAAAAACTGAACAGCAAACCCTTAGTGGGTTCTTTTTTTCCTCTTCTTTTTGTCTTAACATTAGTAAATGTAACATTAAAACGAGACATTTCTAGAAAACTGTGATGAGCATTTTGCATGTTTAAAAATCCTTATCTCACACCGCTTTAATATTATTGCTCATTTTGAGCATCCTGGCTTTATGTCAGCCTAAAATGATGAATAATGAATACATGACAGAGAGTCTAAGCCATCTGGTTATAATTAGGCTGTGTATTATGGCATTGTGACATTTAATAATAAAATATCAGGTGGAAATGTCCATCAGAGCCCAAGCCAACATGTGCAATGATACAAAACAGATAAAAGGCAGCAATTTGAGAAGCTGGAAGCAGTTGCTTTATAAACAAACAATTGATGATTTAAAGAAAAATCCTCCTTTTGTGAAATTAAGTAATGTTTGAACCTCCATTAGCTACAGCCCTGATAACATTGTCATTGAGAGTCCAACACTGTCTGATGCTGACAGCAATAGCAGGCCCCCGTTTGGCATGCTGTCAATGCATTGTTGTCAAAGGAGCACAGCTCGCTCCTCACAAACTACTTGAAATGCAGGAAAGACTTGTACAAAATAAAAAGAAGAAGAAAAAAGAGAGCCTTTGTTAAATGGAGGCCAGCTAGCTAACCGGCCAGCAGCTGACGGAGATGATGCTGCGGCCAGGGAAGGATGGTGTCCCGTCTTACCCTGCTCCAGGTCCTGTTGGTCGTACCACGGCTCTTCCTCTTCAGTCACGAATTCCTCCATTCCCCCTGAGTTTAGCATGGGTGACCCCCACACCCGCCTTCTCCTCCTGAAGCCGGGGGAACCCGCAGAAACAAGCCGCTCCGTCTGGAACAAAAGAGCTTCTCCGGGGTCGCTCCTTCAAGCTGGAGAGCTGCGCACGAGCCTCTTCGCTCGGCAAGGGACGGGCAGTGTTGAGGCTCTACGTGCTCTCTCTCTCTCTCTCTCTCTCTCTCTCTCTCTCTCTCTCTCTCTCTCTCTCTCTCTCTCTCTCTCTCTCTCTCTCCTCTATGCTTCCTCGGTCACTCCCGCCTCTCTCCATCTCATCCCCCCACCTCCTACAGACGTGGCAGCGATGTTTCAACCGCACTTCCTTTTCTCCCCGTTATCAGCAAAGGCACACTCGCGATGCCTTCACGTGCCGCTCGCGAGCTGCGAATGTTTTGCTTTGTCGCCATTCTACTAGCTTTCTGTCAAGCGCGCCTGCTACATGACTCCACGTAAAGACGGCATGACGCCATTCATTTAGACACACTAATTATAAACACACACGATCAAGTCTAACCCAACATTATATTAACGAGTCTCAAATATCGTATTGCATCTAAATGTTACATTACCTCATATATTTGACTTGGAGCCAGCGGTGGAAGAAGACGTACTCCCTCTTACTTAAGTAAAAGTGCAAAAGTATTTTTCTAAATATACTGCTACTACCAAAAGTAAAAGTACGTATTATTTCAGAATAATGCATTTTACTGTATTATAATTATTGACGCATTAATGTGTTCATTACTTCCGTGTCTCAGCTAATACAGGTAGAGCTCATTTTAATTTACTTTATATACTGCTGGATGGCCTAATCCATAATAATATGTCACAATTGATTAGTTGATCAGAGTAATCAAAATCTGCAAAGTACCTGAAGCAGTCAAATAAATGTAGTGGAGTAGAAGGTACAATATTTGCTACTGAGATGTAGTGCAGAAGAAGTATAAAGTAGCATAAAAAGTTCATGTACACATTATATTTACCACCACTGCTTGGAGCCGGGAATGTGACGAATAAAATAAATGTACACAGGTTGTGGAAGAAATGCAACACCTAATAATGTACAGAAGCTAGGCCCATAGTGGTGGTGGTGTTGATGATGGTTTGTGAGGGTGGATGGGCGGATGTACTACAGCAGAGAGTATTCTTTAAACCACTACCACTCAGTTCGTGTTATTTTTGATAGTCTTGCTGTCTTTGGGTGCATCCGAAGGGAATTACGCATTTGTAACAGGAGGTCTACCTCCCATCTTGTGGTACGAGCTACTTCGTTCCTGCTTGGAGATCCTGTGTGGTCTGAAACGCAGCCGCTTCAGGCTGAATCTGAGGCAATCAGCTGTTGATGATTTTTTTTGTAATAAGAAAAAAATGAGCAATCCTTCAAATGTGTTCCCTATGGAGGTACACTGATGCGACTCGGTTTGATGTTCTGTTTTCCGACATATCCGTGTTTTCTCACCTCTTCTCTTGACAATGCTCTTTATTCTTGTTTAAGTAAAGTTCATGTCGGGCCGGGTTGTATGAAATGGTGAGTAGTGTACAGATGTTACCATGCCGTCCCCAGCTGTTAGCTGCTTATTGTATGTAATTTACTCCACTAGATGGCATGATCCAGTCTTAGTGCCACAAAACAAGAGAGGCTCTCTCTGAACGAATACGGTTATACTTTCATGCATTGCTCCGTTTACATGCCACAGGAGTTAATTCTGTCTAAATGAAATTGGAATAAATGTAAATGACACATATAGGCACATTGCATTGTCTGCTCAGCACGTCCTGTTGAAAAACACTGAGTTATATCCCCCAATGAAAGACATGTCTAAGCCTTTTAGTTCTATGAAAGGTGAGTAATGAAATCTTCTTTAGCAAATCAATTAATTTGAAAAACAGGATTGTGATGGAGAGGTATGTTATTAGGGAGGGTAATACAGGAAGATCAGATTGTTGTATATATGTTGCTGCCACACGTATGTGTGATTTCATCTTCTTTTGTGGTGTCGTCATGACTGAATAATTAGTTTAAAATCCACTGACATGACTGACTCATAATTGTTGATGGATATCTACAGCCTGGATGAGACGATGAAGCTCTCTCTACTCTTTTTTTTTCTCGACATCATGGCAGTCCGCTGCATCACAGGGATTGTTGTCTGTGAGCCAACCAGGCCCCTCTCAGGATTGTGGCTGAATAACTCGAAATGCTGAGATAGTTTCCTTATCAATACCAGCTGTTGTTGTGATGACTGGAATGGGACGTCTTCAGGCCTGCAGCCTGTTTTGTGTGATGACAGAAGTGTGTGTTATCTACCGTCATGCATGTATTGTCAGCCGGACTGCATGTGGGTTAATGGGTGAGCTGTTTGCAGCTAATGCATAAGTGTGTGGAGCAGTGCGAAAATGACTATGATATGAGGAATATGGGCTGTTAAAGACCACTATAACCTGGATTATTGTGGTCATTAGGTTGTTAACACCAAGTTCACACACACACAAAACCACAAACGATTGTCAGTACACGTATTAACTCTTACTCACACTCAGGCCTTTCCTCCTTCTACCACACATGCCAAATATTTGCAATGTGGGTCTTTTCTGTTTGACATTTTTGCAAGACAAACTCATGAAGTTCTTCTAATCCTGTACAGTTGTGTAAATCGGGATGAAATAAAGACAATGTTGCATGTTCAAGGCTCAATGAGGCTACAGATATTAGGTTGTGAAGGATACAGGGTGCGCTGTGTCTGACAGTGTCGGGGGGTCACAGGGTTAAAGTGCTATCATGATACACTCTGATTCGGCCTAAAACAAAGCCTCAATGGCGACTGACTCAACTGGCCTCCTCCATCCACAAGGCCTCCACACATGCTATCAAACGGGCGTCTCTGATGCAAATCAGCCTATTGTTACGCGCTGGGCTCCCTACTTACTCATAAACCATTGACCCTTTCCATTAATGGTAATGACATCCCCACAACAAGTCAGTTTTTTCTTCTACCATATTTAGAATGGAGATGAGATGTGAAGTTACACTGAGGACGAGCTAATGAGTAATACCTCATGGCTGTATAGCTCAAGCTTGTACATCCGAATGCGTCCCACTTGATGACTCTGCAAAGTGTGTTCAATAAAATGCACTGCTATTCATATTCGTAGATCAAACGCGCTAACAGTACGCACAGCTGCATGACACAACACTGTCAAGCGTAGACTACCATTCAAGAGGGAGCTGGCAGTGGAAAATGCCTTTGTCAAAAATGAGAAAAGTGGACACAGAGTGTCAGGTTGTCCGATGAAAGAAATTGACCAGTTCCATGATCTTCACAGATGTAAATGGGAACGTCAGTCTGACTTAAGTCGAAGAAGAGAAATCAGTGAGACGCCTCTGGCTGTTGGTCGTCTGCTTTGTGAATGGTTTGTGGACGTTAACAGAATGTAGACCAATTAAACACTAAATGTAAAAGGACATTTTGAGGTGTTTTTAAATGTTTTATTTTAGGTTCTTCACTTGAGATCCAGTACACTAAAAGACAAGAGATAGTCTAAACATCACCTTTCAACAGCTTCAACTTCAACTCACTTCCACAACAGGAACTCTGCATAGTGTTCTAGTGAATTTTCGGGGAAATGACTAAAAGCCATTTGTGTATGCATGGGATCAGCTTGGAAAGTCCAAATATTCTCTAGTGCTTGTGGACACCCGCACAATTGACTTTCATTAAAGCGCAAGCCAGAAAGGCCAGAAAACAAGCAGCTAAGAGAAAGAAACAGCTTCATTGTTCTTTCCCTCATTCTTTGTGAGACCCTTTCCGTAGCGAAGGAGACCTCATGTTGGGTTTCGATGCAGGACCTGCGAGGGGGAAATCATCCTCCTGACGTATTTAACAGTAGTCTCTCCATTCCTGAACGTGTCTGTTGTCCAACTTTCCATGTGTTGCACAACTGAGGGGAAATACAACAGGCAATCAGGAGCAAATGCAAACATGTGGGGCTCTTGAGAAATAGTCAGCTGGCGGGACACCAGATGGATGCACACCCACCCCCCTACTCCATTTAGAAGGAGCCTCGTCTCCACGGTGACTGAAGACAAAAAAGGGGCCCTGCTGGCACAGCTGGTCTTCAGCAAACCAACTAAGAGAGAGAGGGGGGAGGAGGAGGAGGAGGAGAAAACAGTGAATGAGTATTCAGATGTACAAACTGAACAGAGGTTGAGGGGGAGAGACGGCATAAGCTGCTGCCAGTGATCGGGTTTGGGAAGTTGTTTGGAGAGAGGCTGGGAGGAGAGAGAGGGAGGGCAAAAAGAGGAGGAGGAGGAAGAGGAGGAGGAGGAGGAGGAGGAAGAGAGGGTGGAGGAGGTACACAAACTCCCTGAGAATAGGAGTTAGTAAGTGGGAGAAAGTGAACACGCACCCACAGGAGGAGCAGTTCACAGTCGTATGAATGCCGATCTGCAGAGAGGGTCAGATTACCTCTGAACAGCCAGTGCTGGTCTTCTCAGTCTGAACTGGATCAGGGCTAATTAAATGAGAAGGAGGCTGAGACCAGCAGGCAAAAGAAACTTCAGAAGAGAGAAAAAACAAAACAAGTGAGAAGAGGAGGAGAGGGTGAAAAGAAGAAGAAGAAGAAGAAGAAGAAGAAGAAGAAGAAGAAGAAGAAGTCATCGTGGGGACGGTTTTATGTAGAGAGCTGAATTTGGGTTCTCCGTGCACGGAGGAGTTGGCATGTGGAAACAGTGACACTCTTAAAGTGAAGCACATTCACTTCAGAGGTAAGATACTGTTTTCTTTTTTACTTATGTTGCTTGCCAATAAATAGTCAGACTTCTTTTTTTTGCATACAAAGGCAATTATCATTTTCAGCAAGGAGAATAAAACTTCTAAGAAGGTATTCCAATCTAGAGGAGCTTGTCTCAGGAGCAAACGCTTATTTACACCACGTTCAAGTTAAAGACTCAACACAAAGAAGTTGTTGTCTTCGTCATCACAGTGACAGTTCTGCAGCCTGTTTTGGTCTCTATGTTCTCTACTTATTACGAAACTTGGTGTGAGTGCAATAAAAAGAAGGCAAGGCAAGGCAAGTTTATTTGTATAGCACATTTCAACAACAAGGCGGTTCAAAGTGCTTCACATAAAACCATTAAAAGCATCAAAACATAATGCAGATTTAAAAACAGTTAAGAAAACAACAAAGAAGGACAAAGACTGGGAGGAGATCACAGAGCAGTGAGGGTCAGCAGAAGAGGTCAGACGTTGTTGAAAAAAAAAATTGTGACAGCATGCCAACCAGAAGAAATAACAACGACAAAAACAACAACTCTGAAATCAACGTGAGGAAGTCAGTCTTGTGGTAACACACACAGCCGACGCTTCCTGAACAAATTGATAACATCGAGGTTCGATTAAATTAATTTAAATGAAGTATTCCTGTTTAATAACAGCATATTTAACCAAAAATGAAGTACAAAGCACATACAACATGAAGATTACATAAGTTGTATGTGTCTACATCTGGTCTATTGATTTATGTGAGGCTACTGTTAATCTTATTGCTCATCGAGTAAGAAAGTAATAATACAATTAACTTTTTTATTTATTTGTATAGCGCTTTAAAAAGTGCTCAAGGCACTTTACATGGTGAAAACAGAAACAATAGAAGCAATAACAATATACACAAGAGAGAATAGAAGTAGGATTGTGGTAGCCTATAGAATAGTATAGTATAGCATATAATTACTACAGGCTATATTAGCCGATGCTAAACTAGCTAAAGCCTTGTGGAAGTACTCCTTCCTAGTGAACTGTTGCCTAGCAACGGCAGGGATTCTGAGGTACAGTAAGACAGTAAGTAACATTAAATTATATTTCCTGATATTTAAAACATTAAATTAGCTATTTGGGATAATTAAACGAACAATTGACATATTTATATATATATATATTTTAGTGACATATTATGTGTCCAGCGGTATATCAATTAACGACCCGTCTGAATTCGGGGCAAGCAACACGTCAAGTGACGTTGACTTTAACGCGAGATCAGTGAAAAGGTGAGACAGGAGGTGAGCCTCCGCTCAAACTACTTTTACTCATTATGTAATTAAAAACGTGGTAAATTAGTGTAATTATTCCAACAACATAACGTCGGTGAAACGAGGCAGTGACGTCAGCTAGTTAGCATAAACCACGGGACAAAACTTCGGTTTACGAGCTGAGCGCAGCCGCAACGTTTAGGACGCCTTTGAGTCACACGTAAACACCGAGATAAAGTGTAATATGAACTATGACTAATCAAGATATAGTTTATATTCTCAAACAAACTGTTGGTTGCCACTCCCTGAAGATGTATTAACAGGCAGAGTGCACTGTGTTTGTTAGGTACGACAGATTCTATGGCAATGTCGTAAAACCATAAGCCTAAAAGGCCTAACATTGTGGCATTATATGGTCTTTGCGTGTTATGCAGTTTTTTCCGGCCAGCCTGTAAACTTAAAAACACTTTTACCAACGTCACTGCATCTGCAGTCGCTGCTCTCACCCTTTGTAGGCCAGCAGAGTACAATTTAGTATGGTAGAGTGCACAGTATTGGTCCGACCGTGACTGATCCGGAGTCTGTTTTAAACGCAGTCCCAGTGCATGAAACACTTGTCCCTTCAGCCCAGAGTTGTTCATCATGGTGGCTGCAATGTCCTCCTGTCCCTGTTGCCACTTCACTGCCCTTTCTGTGGGGATCTCACCCACACACAGCTGCTGCAGTGATGATGACAGGCCCGGGTCTTGAAATACCAGGCCTGAAATAGGCCGCCTTGTTTATAATTATGCTGAACATGCAGGATGGTGGCCCTGAGCGGGGAAATCACACGCAACGTAGGCACACGGTGTATCCAGAACACACGCCTCCGTCCCAACCTAGGTTAATCAGCAGGCTAATGAGGGGTGCTGCTATATAATGAGTGAGTACTCAAAAAGCACATGAAGTATTTGGGGATGAAGGGCATATGTGCTCGCCAACCTTGAGGGGTAATTGCTGGGTGGAAGGATAACATTGCAGGAGCAAAAGGGTGGAGCTGAAGAATGAAAATAACGTCTTCGCTTCCACATTCGGATGTCTTTTCTCAAGCAAGCAGGCCCGCTGTGTCTTTCAGGTGTTGCTGCGCGAGTTCTGTCAACGAAATGGACACGAGAATGAGATTTGACTTCTTGGTGCAGAATAGTTTTCAGAAGGTGTGGGCCAAACTGCAGACTCTCCCACAGGCCAGTTCCCTGGAGCTGGGGGCCTTCTTTGTGATCCTCCTGTTTATTGGTGAGTTTTTTGTCTAATCAGCAAAAAGTGTTTGACGAAGATGCATTTCGCAAATGTTTAATGAAAGAAGCTAAAATATTTGAAGGGGGTGGACTGCAGGGTCATTTGATATTTCTCTGTGGGTTCGTTTCACATCGGACATTTGCAGTTGACCCCCTCCTCTTGTCTCCCCTCTCAGCCACGTTCCTGTTCTTTATCATCATGTCCTGCGCCCACTGCTACTTCTATAGAAAGCCAAAATACCAGGCCTCCAGAGTACAGCCCGTCTGAGGATGAGACAGAGAGCAGACTCCCCAAGTAAATTCAACCTCGGTCCTTTTCCCCCCTTTCTTTCGTGTAACCATCCCACACGCACAGTTACAAAACTGGAAATGCTCTTTCACAGGTTGTTTCTTGGAGGAGAAGGTTGGGGACATGACGTTTCCAGCAACCTGGGATGAAGACTTGGATCCTCATCCGGAGAGCCATGCCACGAGGAATCCTTATAAATCAGCAGAGTGGCATTACTCATCAACATTCATCTCAGACCAGGACAATGAAATACTGTGTGGTGGCCTTTTCCCCAACAACAACAAAAATCTTCCAGTGGAGCGGTGGATCGAGAAGATGCGGCGAGAGAGCGGAGTTGGGTCTGAATGTCGCAGTAACTCAGTGAGCTATTACAAATGAACCGGTTTGCTATCCTGTTAATATTCGAAGGGAATGTGAAAGACAACATGTAAAATGTACAGACATTCCAACTTGTGTATATATAGAAACTTGCCAGTGTAAAAAAGACAGAGCGCCCTCTGCTGGCCAAAATAAGAGCTTATCTTTCTTTTTGGGGGGGTATATGAGCTGTTCATTGTTTGACATACAACTGTTACAGATGTTTTCTTGTTTTATTACATAGTTGTTGATTTTTCTTTGTCTGTTTTTTTTACTGAGGCATTGCAATATTGCATTTGTGGATATAGCTGAAATGTAAAAAAATTTCAATTTATATAAAAAACAAACAAATTTAATACGGACTTCTTTCTTATTACACCATCAACTGTAAAGATTGAACTGTCTGCCAAAGCATCTACTTTGCTCCAAGACGAGCGTTGATCTAAATCCCACCAGTAAAACACTGCACTATTGTATGTATATCTTATCACCAGTCAGTATATTTAGAGTAAACATTAACCCGGGGCAGCTGCTTTTACTTTGCCCTGCCCACACAAAGGCACCGAAGGTGTCAGAAGAGTTGGAGCCACTGGAGTTTTTTACGGAATGCCTCAGCGGTGCACAAACCGGTGGTAAACTGTAATGTTCGGGACGGTTCCAGTGGATCGGAAACCATAGCTAAAACCACCTGCTGTGACACATAGTGCACTCGAGCACTCTCAGGTGTCACCGAGCCTTAAGAGCACCACTCAGCGGGACATGGCCGTGGAGAGGTGAGTTCCCAAACAGGAACTGTGATTAACTTCCGCAGATTTCTGAGGAGCACGCCAATAAAAACATGTCAGCTTTTGAAAAGGAAAGTCAAAAGGAGCTCAGACATTTTATCAGCAGCATATGAAATGGGTTCTCTAACAGCATTGTTAGTGGGCAGTTGATGGCATCCAACAACATTACCTCATCGGTCTAATGTCCAGATTCTCGATTTGAGCTATTATTTTGGTTTCCCTGCGCAGCGTTTCAGAGCAGCGGATCCCCGCAGGGTCGCCCGAGGCCTGGGCGGAATGGTTCCTGCACCGAGTGCACCAGGAGCCGTGGGCGCTGGGCGGTGTGGTGGTAATCGGTGTGTTTGTGCTGGGGATTCTGTTACTGGTCGTCTTCGCTCTGCTATACGGATGCTGCTGCGGCCCAGAGGAGAGACAGAAGAAGAAGAAACAGAAGAAGCGGAAGAAGAAGGGTGGGGTGATCTAACGCTTTGAAGAGAACTGACTCACGCTGTTAAATGACCGTTTGCCAAAATGTATCTTGTCCACTTTTGTTGTTTTGTTTTTTGAGATGTATTGGAGATGGGATCGATTTCTCCGCTGTTTTCCATTTCTGTATTTGTGCCGGGTGACACTATAAAGAGAGTGGGAGCGCGTCAGTGTGATGAAGTCTTCTTATCGTTTAATTTCACATGAATTTACAGTATGTGTTGTCAGTTAGCTTCATCATGAGCTCTTCAGCCACCAGGCTTCAGTATTATGTGGTAGCTCCAAACAATGGCAAGAAGTGATATATCAAAAGGGTCTAGATTTGACTAAAGTATATGAAACAATATTACTTTCCTATAGGCCCATAGTAAAATAACTCTTTATGTCAAATCTATTTTTCAAATAGAATAGTTTGACTTGTTGCACTTGATATGAATTTACTCATTCTCAGTCAAACACTTAAAGTCACACACAATATCAATGATTGTTTATTGTTTCTTTTAATTTGCCTACATAATATATACTCCATGACCTTCAGACAACCTTCTGGAACTTTAGAAAAAGCATACAAATCACTGATTACATGCATTCCAGGGCCACTATATTGCCATGTAGTTACTGCGGCCTGCTTCACACTGAAATGCAGTCAAATGCTGCAGTTAAAACAAAGGTTATAACATACTCCAGCATACAGTCATCAAATCAGTGTCTGCTCAACAGGAAGATGATATGAAAGGCCAAAGTGAAGCAGAAGATGAGGCTGGGTTGGTGCATGGATGGATGTATGGATTTATTTATAAATATGTAACAACAGAAACTGGACAAACAAAGCTAAGCTCAACCAATGGTAACCAATTTGAGAAATTGGTACATATTATTGTCCTTTGGCAACCACTTTTAACATATATAAATAGGGACAGAAAACAGCTAAACATACACCTTACAATAATAAAAATATACAGATATTTGTTACATTAATGATATGGAAAAAATAACCCCAAAATGCTCCTTGTGAGTTGGTGCATTCACGTGAAGAGTTCAACAATCTGTCAACATCAAAATACAAATATGGGAATTAGATCGACAAACAGCCAGGTGATACTGAGAGAAGAACAACAAGGACATGTGTAAAGTCTTGGGAGGAGTATAAGTCCAGCATCTTTGAGCTGGGTGGAACAATATACTGCAAACAAAGCATTTAAAATCCATACACATGACACCTATATGTGTCACGTTTTCATTATTAAGCTGACGTATAACTGCATAGCATCTTAATTACTCAAAATACAAGTAGACTGAAAGTGGCAACTACTTTCAAAGGTAATGTTGACACCTGCAGAACAACTGCGTATTTTATAAAGATATGAGAGTTGTGAGCACGTGTTTTCCTATCAAGTTAATTCTGAGGAGCTTTGGAGCTTCTGAAAAGATGAGTTTTCTCCTCTTGTGTACTCTTTTGAGTGGTTCCTCCCCACACACACATAGAATTTTTTTATTTTGTTTGCGGAGGCTAATTGCGGTGCTTTGGTTGTTTCGGAGAAAATTTAATGCTTAAATGTTGCTCATTTATCAACAACATTAACATTAAAAGAACATTGATGTGTCAAGCTTAACACTTCCCCTTGGTTAGCCACACACGAGGTTTTCAGAGTCGTTTTCAGCGTCGCCAAATAAACTCGAGGACTACATCTCCCAGTGCCGCGCCGTCTCTTACGCGGTACGCTATCACTGACGTGTTTACTCTGCGACCGGGGGTTTATGCGACGCACAAGGCGACGCAGCAATGGCGAGCGGCAAAAAGAGTGCTCTGCTTTCCTCTTTGGCAGACTATGGAGACGATTCGGAGCCCGACTCGGGGTCCGACTCGGAAGAGACGGGTATGTTATATGAAGTGTAATAGTCTCGTTGGTCCTATGTGGCTACGAAACGCTGTGTTATGTTGCTATGCGAGGCTTACCCCGGATGTTCATGTGGGAGCTAACGTTAGCTTCGAGCTAACTTAGCTAGTTTAGAGACAAAGTGTCGAATATATTCAAGATTTCTTTGTAAAAAACAAACAAACATTAACATACGAAGTCCAACAATACAAAGTTATTTCAACGAGGCCTTGTTGGTTTTGTTTTGGTCTTGTTGATGTTACCTGTAACGTAATAATAAGCTTTGAACAACATAACTTAGGTCTTTTGTTTTCCCGTAAAGTTACTGGTTTCACTTCTGGACTCCAAGGCTCACAAAAAGCGTGTAATGTTAGGATTTATTTGTATTATGTGTATTATATATTACTGCCAGATTTATCAATGGAGTATGCTTCGTGGTGTCTTCCTGTGGCCCCGATGAACTGCGAGCTAATGCCTTTTGTAGTTCTCTGACATTTTCTGTCTCCCTCTCTCTCCCGCCCCTCTATATCTCTATCTCACCAGGGGCGCGTGGAAGTGGCCTGGTGTACAGCTACGGGGACGATGACCTGAACCGGACCGAGAATGCAGATACAGATATAAAGGTGTCAGATGAAGAAAGCAGAGAGAGCCACTCGGTCAGTACTTGAGTTCCCCATGTTTTGTGTTGACTATTCAGTTGTATTACACTGATGTTTTGGTTGAACGTTTTATTTAAGTTACAGAACAAGCAGAGCACTGGGTGTATGGTGAAAGAGAATATGATGCTTGTTGACATTGTTCATTATTAGCGGGATGTAATGCTACACATTTGAATCTTCACTGAACTCTGGGAGGAATGAAAAACTTGAGAGGATCGCACCAACCCTGTTTTGAGATCGGCGTGCTTTTGCAAAGAATGTGTAATCATCAACTTGTCTGTGCTCCTAGGGCTGGGCGGAATGGCCAAAAATTCATATCATGGTATTTTGTAAGATTCTGAAACCGGTCTACCGGTTGAACATAGGGCTGTGCGCTATACCGGTTGAACCGGTTTACCGCACAGCCCCTTGACGTTAAACACAGCTGGTACGAGTGCTGCAAAGTATTTAGAAAATCATACAGGTTGGATTTTTTTTCCCATGGTGGTCTTAATCGTAGCAGTCTGTTATTGCATATGACCAGGGCTGTACTTTGTTTTAAAATCAGGGCTATTTTGTTCCACATTGATATTTTTGATTTATTATTGCATTTATAATTGTTAGAGTTGGCTCTCTAGACACACATATCCGAGTTTAATTAAACTTGGACACCAATATCTTTTAACTGTGCCTACATTGAAGGGCAACCTCATTTTCCGATATTTAAGATATAATCAGTGATCCAACTGTAAACAAAGGGGTCCCCTCACTAGAAGTCTAATTCTAGGTTTTTTTATATTAACTCTATTAATCCCCAAAATTTGACAATAATTTAAGTCTAGCAGAAACACAATGCATTTTCTGTGTTTATATATTTGTAATGTGTATATCTTTTGGTTTTGGATTGTTGGTCAGAGAAAACAATACAGGTTTTTAAGGATATCCTCTTGGAAATTACACATGCAGTGACTATTATGACAGAGGACCTACATTTCATGTCATATTTACTTGTAGATCATAACTCTCATATCCTACTTGTACTTTTAAACGCATATAGGTTAACTATAACATGGTTGGTACGGCCTAAGTACCATGTGCCCTCTCTGCATGCCTGCTGAACTGTACACAGAGTGGCCAGACAAATGAAAACCTCACTGTGACGTAATGCCCTGCATTAGTCTTGCAGTAAATACTGCCTTTATGTTGAAGTTGTTTGTGTATTAACTCAATTTATTTATAGCTGAGTCTTTCATGTGTAATTTTTTGTATTGGACTATTATATAGACAGATGTTTTTATATTCAGTCCTTGTCATTTACATATATAAAGTGGCAAAAATATTAGAAACACCATGCAATATAATGTATCAATCCAAAACAACAACAACAACAGCATAACTTTCTCCTCAAGAAAGAAACATATAATTGCAACTCTGACACAGTTGTACAACGCTGGGTTTGAATCTTTCTGGTTGCTTAGTATTGACGGTCCACTTTTACCACGATGTGCAAAGCACCAGTCTTGTTACAGTGCCACTGTAATGCTGTTCAAAAGCTTTGTTTACAGGCGGTTTAGTATTGACCTTTTGTTCCAAGTATGGGGCATGCTCCAAAAGCACAGACTCCTGCCTTAACCTTAATGCAACTCAAGTCTCCTAAATACTAAACACTGTCAAACCCCTTGTGTCCGCGGTTGGTTACACAGGCCTGCTGCTAAAAAAAGTGAGGTCTCAAGTCAAGATGACAGTCAAGACATCTTCAGTGTTATTTTTCAGACTCCAGAAAGCTCCTCCCAGAGTCCTAAGATATTATACAATTGACTATCTGACTAAATTGGTGGACTGCCTTTTTTCACTTTACTTTTGAGCATTCCAAATAAGCATTTGTGGCTTTTTGTGAAAATACTTAAAAGCATCAAAACCCCAGGTGTTTGTAATGTTCCTTTAACTAATACTTTGTAGGATTGGAATCAGTATAAATCATCAAATGGGTTGGACAGTTTTGCAGCCTGTTGCTCGGTGTCATCTGGTCTGTACTGCTTGGCCCCCCCTGCTCTGATCTCATTTTGATCCTTTACTGCATTTTTAACCTTCTGCATTTTTTTTTTTTTTTTTCCAGGAACTGGAAGACTCCGACGAGGGGAGGGACGCAGATGATGTTGAGGTATTTGAACACCCACCTGTTGTGGGATGGATTGGATTTGGGCAAGGGTCCCATTTGTTTTGTGAAGGGGTGGCACATGTAACGCTGTCCTCTCGTGCTATGGGGCGACTGTGGCTAAGTGGTTAGCATGCCCTTCTTTCTTGTCAGAGGGTTGGAGGTTCAGGCCCTGGCTCTGCTAGTCCATGTCGTTGTGTCAAGACACTTAACCCCTAATTGCTCCCTGTTGCTGTGTCTGTGGTGTATAGAGCAACAATGTAAGTCGCTTTGGATAAAAGTGTCAGCTAAATGAAATGTAATGTTATGTAATGAAGGAGCATGGTCACCAGGTGGCGCTGTGGGTTTATGTAATTCAGATGAACGCTCTAATATCAAATAAGTGTAACCAGGTAGCATAATAAAACCAGGTCATGTGCTTAATCTGAGTGTTAAACCTCTTCTTCTGAAGTGAAGGGCTTGAACCTGCACACCATACTAACCACACCCTGTTTGTGCATGGAGCTTCCTGCAAGCACTGTTTGTTACACATCAGTGAGAGTGAGTCACAAACCGGACAAGGAGAAACAATACAAATCGGACAATGTCTACTTTGTCTGAGGCTTTGCTTTACAACCTGTCTTTGATTGATCATAATCTGATAGGCTGTGGTTTTGGGAGAGTTTTATCTTTTCAATATGCCGTGGTGTGAAGCAAAGATTACCGCGCTGGTACTGTATGGGTTTTGTGATATTAAAATTGTGATGCTGCGTGTCATAATGTGATTTCACAATAATACGTGATCGCATATGTGGAGCTTTATTCTCATGAAAGAGAAACAACATTTTAAGGAAAGAACAATGTGGTTTAATTTGAAGAAATCTTATTCAACAATTTATATATTTACGAGGTTGTCATTCAACTGACTGACATCTGTGATATGTATTGTAGCTAGGGCTTGGTGATATGGCAAAAATCTCCTATCTAGACATCGGTAATTTCCGTCACAAGACTCAGGCAATGCAGAGACATTAGGTAATGTTATTAACAAAGCCAAAGAGTACATTTCATTCCTTGTTTTGGTTACAAAGATTTATTCTGCTTTCCGTTTAACTTCTTTCGCTCTCTGGGTAAACTTGCATTATGCTATTTTATCACTAGTATCAGTGGCATAAATGGTCTTAAATTGACAGGCCAAAACCGCATTTGTTAAATGAGAATACATGCTATATCATGATATCATTATCAAAATAGGTAGAGGAAAACGCTGCTGTTTATTCTGGCATCATCTTGGCGAAAGTGTTAGTGACATTCTTATGTCAGCACAATGGGCAATATCAAGATCAGCAAAAATATTCAAGGTCCTATCCATATATCGTACAATAAGTAGATAACATAAACATGATTGAGGTCATCATGTCCATATATCGTACAATAAGTAGATAACATGATTGAGGTCATCATGTCCATATATCGTACAATAAGTAGATAACATGATTGAGGTCATCATGTCCATATATCGTACAATAAGTTGAAAATGGTCAGATTCTGATGTATTAGTTGACAAAATGAGAGTGTGTATATTAGCTCTCATCCTGTCCTCCCACTTTATCTCCCCTTGCCGTTATCTGCTGCTTGTGAATGGCAGTTGGTGTTTTAATACAGTTCTAGCTAACTGTAGATAAGAAGGTCACCACACAATACCTGGATCTTCTTCAACCGGAACGAATGGATTCTCGGCAAATCTCCAACATATTTCTATGGCCTTCTGCCCGGTTACTTTGGGAAAGAGCTTTGTTGCTCATATATTATTTACGGGGGTGTTTGGAAGCGTTTTAGTTTTCTTAGTTAAAATATTGATGCTGAGGGAGTTCTCTGCTGGATTGCGGATAGTGGTTTGTTCTCGGGGCCCTTTGTGAAGTATTTGTCTTGTTGATATAGTTGCCGTTGTATTGTAGTTGGGCATCATAGTGAGCACTAGGGACATCTCCCTTTTAAGCTGAGTCTCGGAGTTCCTGTGTCCAAATGGCCAAGCATCCGCCTCTATGGACGGCAGTATCAGTCCGTCGGTCCACAACTTTGATCCAGATTAGATTTCTGCCAGCAGGCTCTGCTGTCTTTCTGTCTACCCCTCCTCCTCCTCTTCCTCCTTGTGATTTGGCCAACTTCAGGACAATTCTTTGATGTGCCCGGCAGTTGCTAAGTGACGACAAGTGAATACCAGTGCTGTTCCTTTGTGCTGAACCTGTGTTTTGCCCACAGAGCTGGCACAACATGTAGCATATTTCAGAGGCTGTACAAGACTCCTTCTCCTCCTCCTCCTGCAGAGCTCAGGCATTCCCTGGAAGCTGCCTAGATTTACTATTCTGGTTTATATTACGTCTTCAAAACTATTTCAGCGTCCATTCGGTGCAGTCTATTGCATTTAGCATCTGTGATTTGTAGCTTTCAGGTACTTGTGGAATGGGCTTTTGTTTCCAGCTCCACATCTTTCACAAGAACGGGCAGTTCACCCCACCAACCCACTTGTGACCCACTATGTCCAAGCTGGGAACATGGTTTGATAAGATCTTCTACTGGTGCTGTTGATGGTCACATTCTCCTGTCCAAAGATTTTTCTAATATCCCACGTGTCTCACGTCTTCCCCTCTCTTCCCTCCTCTTTTTTTACAGATCCTAGAAGTAGAAAGAAAGGACCCCAATGAGTTAGTTGGTGAGTTAACACACACACACACACACACACACACACACACACACACACACACACACACACACACACACACACACACACACACACACACACACACACACACACACACACACACACATTTGACCAACTCCCCATGTGTTATTGTTTGTGTATCAAAGCACAAATTCCTCTGTGCCACAAAGCTCCATTGTTGTCTGAACATTATAATAATATATAATAATATTATAATATATATATATATATATATATATATATATATATATTACATTACACCATAACCAGCTAATCGTATAGTTAAGGCATATCTATAACCGTATGGAATGACACCCGCTTCTGGATCCGTACGTATGTATAATAAAAAAAAAAGTAGTGCGCGGCGTATTTTATTGTGTCGGTTGGGTGTTGGTGCACTGTGAACATATGACTCACTAACTAGACCAGGGTGAGTTATAAAAGCCTCTTTGTCCACTGGCTGACATGTGGGTTATGACCCAGGAAGCCGGCAGCGGTTAGTGAGTAACGCCTGACCTGCACAGGTGTGTAAGCGGGCGTCCGATCAGACAGGATGTGAGCAATGCAGGGAGCAGCACTTTTTTCCGCACACCGCTCCGAGAGACGCCGCAAACAGCTCCCACTGCCGTTTGTTTATTACAAATGCCCGTATATGCCAGCTGTGCAGATTACGTAACGTTGCACTCCACCTCATCCAAAAATACCACCAGGAAGCGATACAGTAATAGTAGTAAGAGTAGTAATGTGTTTCAGTGAGGAGGGAGCGCTGATGACAATAATCCAAATGAACCTCACAGAGAAATGGTTTTATTTTGAAAGGGAATGCCTCAATGATGTTGGAGATGATGTACTACTACACCCTGTGTAGTAAGTCCATCCATAAAGTGTACTTAAGTAAGAAGCCTTTCTTTTTGGAGGGACAGCACTTGGTGGCTTCGGCCCACGGATCATCACCACTTTTGCAGCCATAGAAAAGAGAGAAGTCTCATAGAAAATGCTCCAGAGCAATGTTTAGTTTTGAAAAAACAGTCCCCCGTTGGCTGTGACTCACAGCCCGGCTTGGCTCCTCTGTGCCGCCTGTCAGTAAATGTCACAGTGGCTCTGGCAAAATGCCGCCCGTCAGCAGGCTGAAGACGGCCCTTTGTCCGCTCACTGAAGACATTGTCCGTCTGTCTGAAAAGTGCCCTGCGGGGCACAGACTGTGACTTTCTGTCTGTTTTTCCTCGAGCACAGATGGTCATTCTACATAATCTTTTCTCTGTCTGTTTAATTGCTCCCCGTCACTGCACGCTTCCTGACGTTCCCCTCGCACTGATCTGAAATTAGAAACAGGGATATTTATCACACTTCGCTGTGATTTATTCCCACTTCTTTTGCTACTGCGGAGGCTGCAGACTTTATTTAGGTGTTTTTAAACGAGAGTTTGTCTTTATATTATCATCTAAATCTCCCGATGTCTGGAGTAGATTAGCGGGCTTCAACGTCGCTGAGCTCCCTGTTGCAGCCACAGCGCGTAATTGTCTGTTCCATGAGAGAGTTCAGTGAAATACCAACCTCACACCTAATGCCTCTGACTCAGCAGACTTGCAATGTCAAGCTTTTTATTGTTAGAGGCTGTGTTATATTCTGCGTTTTTAAAATATGGGTCGTTTAGACCACTTGAATGTATGGAACATTCATCTCCATGTAACTGTATAGCTGCTCATTTTTTCTATTGACTGTTACATGACTGAAAGGGCATGCTGGGTACAGCTCTTAGCTGTGTCACCACATAGGCGCTAAACTAGTTCTCATAAAAGGTCACATTTTACAGGCTTCTTGTTAAAAAAAAAAATCCAATTCTCAATTATTGATATCAATATCTGCCTAAAAATATGTAATTGTTCTACCTAAAAACAACCTACTGGCCACTTTCCACCACAGATTGCTGATCCTCCACAGCGTAAGAGGAGCTGACTCAAATTTTCCTCTTGTGTTTTCTAAGATGGAGTGTTCATCAAGGCTAAGCTAAAAGACAGAAAATGATCTTCTCGTGGCCCCGTCAAGTTTTGACTTGTCGACGATCTGCCAAAGAAAACCAGCAGAGCCAAGCTCCTACACACACACACACACAAACCTACACACAAACCTACACGCACACACAAACCTACACGCACACACAAACCTACACACACACACAAACCTACACACACACACAAACCTACACACACACACAAACCTACACGCACACACAAACCTACACACACAAACGGCACACAGCTTGCAGCACTTATTCAGAGCGTGATTGACGGCTGCTGAATGACTGTAAAGACTATGTGTCTGATTGGGATGTCGGGTGACACTGAAGAATGCCTGGCCCGCAGTCAGAGAAAGCAGAGTGAGGCAAGTCAAGCAGGGAGAGGAAAACAAGGGTTTAAAGGGAGGGATGGAGGAGAGCCTCCCTTCTCCTCACAAGCCCAAACAACTGCCACTCCCTGGCCTGTGAACGTGCACTCCTCATACTGCACTGTAGGGGTGGGAATCACCAGGGGCTGGTATTTCAAAACTTGTAATCCAGATCAGAATGATCCGGATAAACAAATCCCCCTGTCCTCAGCCACGGATCAACCTGATCTATCCCGGTATTTCAAAACTTTGCCGGATTGGATCAGAGTGATCCTGATACCGACAGATTGGGATGCCCAAATCCGTCCTGCCCCCTGGATCACAGACAGGAAACAGGAAATGGAGCGAACATTTTACTGAAAAAAAGGAGAAGCTAGCACAACTATTGTCTCTAAATGTTAGTATAATCTTGGTCAGTGTTGATGCGTCCTAAGACTAGATGAAAGGCAATAATTATATTGAGTTAACAAATTACGTAAATTAGCACAAAGTTGAAAAGAAAAATACGCGTTGATGAAACAGCAGTGAAGCGTAGCTATATCTGTATCAAACAAGGAACTTTGGGAGCAGTTACACTTAGGCTGTTCAAACCTTTACATGTAATCCTGATTTTTAGGATCAAACTGATCCAGATTTCCCACTAAAGTTTTGAAATACTCAACAGCAGTTTTTTTTATCTGGATCAAAGGCAGGATTGGATTCCCGAATCTGAATCTTCAGGATCAGATTTGATTTGAAATACCAGTTTTGGGGATCTGATCAGGATTTAATCCAATCCAGAAGGATTAATCCTGTGGGATCATTTTGAAATACCGGCTTCAGAGGTCCCACGATACGATATTATCACGATACTTAAGTCCCGATACGATATTATCACGATACTGCGATACATTGAGTATTGTGATATATTGCGATTTAATACCTTTTTTCAACCGCAAATTATACTTGGCTTCCGTGTACCGATACAATATCGCCACGCAAACTATCGCGATAATATGCTGTGTTGATATTTCCCCCCACCCTTACCGCACTGCCCTATCAAACCACTGGCATACACATAATGAACAACAAGGATGCTCAGGAATTCGTCAGCAATGTTTATGCCCCTCGTCTGATCAACTGAGTCTGCTCTCTCCAGTGCATAGCCACATCCCCCCTTCCGTTGATTCAGATGCTCAAAACAGGAGTACAGCGAAGTGAAAACACACAAGTCCTCACTTTTTTTTGTCTTTTCTGTCTCCCTGGCCAGCTCTTTTCTCGGAGAAGGTGAGGAACATGTCACCCGACGCCATCAGGATCCCCCCCGAGCCCCCTGGACGCTGCTCTAGCGCACTGCAGGTAGACACGCCTCCACCCACTGTTGTTACGGTTACTCAAACACTTTCACATTGCCACAACGGTCCTCTTGAAGGCTACACTGTTGTATTACACTGCTGGCTTTCACAACGCCACCAAAAGGCCACAGTTGTGTCTGCTCATCAGACCAGAGGGGAGAGTGAGGGTGTGTGAGCGTAGCTCAGGGTGTGTGGGTTTTTCTGCGAGCTTGCTGGAATGGTCCTGGTTGTGTTTTAACATGTCTGCAGGCTTGTTTTGTGTGCTCGAGAACCACTTTCCAGGTAGTACATTTATATTACCAAAGGGTGACGACTGGTTTCATAAGACACACAGTAAACACTCTCTCCTCCCTTTTTGGAGTCGGGAGTTCACCACCACGAGTTCAAGTTTAGAGCTTTTTTTCGGTATTGATGCACTCAAAATAACTCGTTCCTTCACGGCAAGTGAGCAATCTAGTCCCCCCCCACCCCCATTGCTCCTTCCAAGGGGTTTGAAACGCATTCTGGTGGCAACATAAATTCTGAGTCTCTCCCCTGTCATTAAAGCAGCACCCAGTGTCATGTTCTGTCGACTAAGCGTCACCCAGCGCTGCTCTCGGCCCGTCTCACTGCAACCGGGTTTGTCGTTCCTCCGAGGAGCGGAGGCAGGTCGAGACACACAGCTGACTTGGCAAGCGCACAGCTCGGATGAGCAGCTAATGATTCACCTTCACCTGAGCAGCCTGGATATCCCTGCCCCGAGGGACATGGGGGAAACGTGTGCTTCGAAATATGTTTCTCGCAGGTTTATTTTTCTACACTAACGTAAACCACCACTGTTTTTGCGACCGTGCCCCGACCTTGAGGTAGCATTTCCCTTAAAAAAAAAAGAAAACAAACCAAAGTTGCCGCATGAAGAAGTTGAAGTGACGTGGTGCCTCCTAGGACGGAAGTTCAGGGAGATGGTTGGGGTAACAAAGCGTGTTCACTTCCCACCAAAACCTTTTGTTGCTGGTTTTTGTTTCAATAAGCGGGTAAATCCTTGAAGTCCTTGTCTCTCATTGGACACTGATGGGATGGTAAAGTAAGATATAAGGAAACAATGGCCACGAGTCAAAGGAAGCACAACAACAGAAAAAAAAAAAAGATTCTCGACGTACACCTGACTTGAGATCTGTTTTCTTTTATTGACGCTCATAAAGAGAAAAGTGTAATATTTCTCACTGACTCTTCAAAGCCCCCAAACATGGTGACGGTGCCTAAACCTGAGCAGATCGCTATCGCAGTGGTGGCAGATTTAATAACAAGCATCAATCTTCTTTTTTTGTCTTAAACCTCATCATTTGGGTAACAGCAGTCATAGCCTCTACTACGAGCCACATTCCCGCCTTCCATCTAGTTCCATGTTGGCCCTCATTTATCAGCCCTGGCCGCACCTGCCAGCTCCTTGTGGCTCAGCGGAACCTGGTTGTCAAATATTTCCCGACGGTATCAGAAAACCCTTCGACACAATAGCTCCATTCACACTGACGATCATGTACAGCTCTGTTTATTCTGTGACACTGACGGCCAAGTGTTCGGGTGTGGAGGAAACGGCGATCTGCAGTCTGCTCACGTCCTTTGTTGATTCGTTTATTTATTTATTGCAACAGGACAAGATCCATAAGCTGTACGAGAGGAAGCTCCATGGAGATTTTGACACAAACAACCACATCCAGAAAAAGAAAGAATTTAGAAACCCGAGGTACGCACACACGGAGTGCTACATACACCTGATGTCAGAAACACTTTCTGGTGTAAACACTTAAACAGTATATCTACCTACAAACACAACAATGTACCACAAAGTGTCTTATCAGCTTTTTCTTTTTCCTTTTTTTTTAAAAAGCATTTACGAAAAGCTCATTCAGTTCTGCAGCATCGATGAACTGGGAACAAACTACCCGAAGGATATGTTCAATCCTCACGGCTGGTCAGAGGACTCTTACTATGAAGCTCTAGGTAAGCTGCTTTTACTTTGACTTCTCCCTTGCAGCTCAGTTGGAATAAAACTTGACGTGTGTGCGTGTGTGTTCCTTCCAGCCAAAGCCCAGAAAGTGGAGATGGACAAACTGGAGAAAGCCAAGAGGGAGAGGACCAAGGTGAGTCTGACAATCCCAAGAAAAAGCTGTCCGATCTCTTCTCAGTTGCGTCGAGGGCAAGTCTCCACCAGCTTCACTTAATTTCTACTGAACCTCCTACACCAGACACGCGCAGAAAACTGCATTGCCAAGTTCACTGCAGCTCAGGCCCAAACCCGGCAGAGCTTTACAGCTGAGCCGTGCCCATTCGTGTTTTTCACAGTTTTTCTGTCGGAGTGCACTTTAAAAAAAAACAACAACCAAAAAAATCACCTGAGTGTGTCTTTCTTTGCCAGCTATTTTTGCTTTTGGTAGTTATGCTGAATAATCACTCCGGGGTGATACATGCTGCTACGATCAGCAGCATCGTTCCAGCAGCTGCGCCCTAGTTCAGAAACCGGACTTGAACGAACACGTACCCCACAGGAGCTGCTTGATTATTCTCACGGAGACGGAGGGAACGAGTCACCCCACCCCCGCTCTCCCCTTCGTTTGCAAATACTGTCGCCGCCGATGTGCCCCCTTGAGTTGACGAGCAGCAACAGGCTGCGGTTGTTGGGTTTTAAAGGAACATCCAACAGCGCCGGTAAACCGTCTAACGTTCTGTGCGTTTTCACAGATTGAGTTTGTCACAGGGACTAAGAAGGGCGCCATCCCCTCAAGCACAGCCACCTCCACCACCAGCAGCACCGCCACCACCACGGCCACAGGTAAACGTCCGCCCCAGGCGGGGGGCAGGAACTTCTAGTGGGTCATAAGTGAGGATGATTTATACTCCGTTTTTACACCGTTTTTGGGGGGAAATTCTAAAATAATTCTATTCCCCCTTAATGCTAAGGCTATTTGATATTTTTTGTTATTCATATAAACACCACTTGATCATTGCAACTCCTATCCGTAATAATCCTGTCATGATTAAATAGTTCTTATGCTACATTTAAGGAACAGAGATCTATGTTTGACTGTTAAAAAGCAATTTCTCAAACAGACCTTAGGCCCTGTGGAGTTAACTTGATTTTATTAACAATGTAAATAATAATAATTGCATGTTTGCTAGCTAGCGGTCTTTATTTACACTGCCTTGTTGGGGCATAGCTACCTTTCCTACCCCAATTGACCCTTCGCTAAGCCGACCTCTCCAGGTCATGAGTACCGATATTACACAACGTTCCCCCGCGAGCAGCTCCAAATCCACAAAATCAGCCGGACGATGCAGACAATCTGAAACCGTTGCGTGAGAGCCTGTGGAGCGGAGCCGGATAGTTGTCGGACCCTGCTTTTGAGCTTGCTTCCAGGTACGCTATGATTGGCCAACCTGGGTTTGAGGGGCGGGGACTTAGAGAAGGGTCAATCCCGGCGGAATAGTGTGGAAGCCTGACATCGGGATTGGCTCGCCACGTGTCCACGATAATGTGCGTGCACGGCAGAAACTAAACTAAAACGCACAAATGCTCCACAGCGCTCCTAGTGGTCCAAACTCCACTGGGGGCCTTTAACTCGGCATTTTCTCACCGTCGCCCTGTTTACCCTCCTCAGCAGAGGCCCAGAAGCGGAAAAGCAAGTGGGACTCGGCAATCCCCGTGACCCTGGCCCAGCCTGCCCTCATCACCACCACGGCCACCCTGCCGGCCGTAGTCTCCGTGACGACCACCGCCAGCGGCACCAAGACCACCGTCATCTCCGCCGTGGGCACCATCCTGAAGAAGGCGAAGCAGTGATCCGTCTGCCTTTACGTCCGTCAATGAGAGCAAGTGAAGCGATGACCGCGCACGCAGCTGGAAGACCTGTGCTGACCTGTGCTCATTATATATATATATATATATATATATATATATATATATATATATATATATATATATATATATATATATATATATATATATATATATATATATATATATATATATATATATATATATATATGTACCCCCCTCTGCTACACATGGACTGACCTAAAGACTTCACTGCCGTCTTATCTCGGGATTACATCTGCACTGTTGCCTCATGACGCCAAATTTGCAGTTGAGCAAAAAAGATCCTCTATAAAAAAAAAAAAAAACTGAAAGTGTGGCACACGCAGATCTCATGCTTATAAAACATTCATTACTTTTTTCTTTTTTTGTATATATTTGTTGGAAACAGTTGTTCGTTTGTTGAAGAGAACAATGTTTGCATAAAGAAAAAGGGTCCCAAACAGACCTGGTAGATAATATCTGAAAACGTGTATATATTTTCCCATCCATAGTTTTGGTTCTGTATTTCATGCATCCTGCAGCAGTTGTATGTTCTCGGTCGACATTTTAACTTTTTTTCCCATCATTGGCAAATTTACCGACTATAAGGCAAGATATGTTTTACACTTGTAAATATGTATTGATGATAAGGGGAATAAATGGATCAGATGTCTTTTCAGTTGGCCAGATTTTTCATGCCAGATGAGGACCCTAAAAAATCTCCTGTTTCACCGTTTTTATTAAAGGTTTACGTGAAATGAAGACTGCAGGCGGACTGAAGAATCTCTCTCGCTCTCTCTCTCACACTCTCGCTCTCTCACTCACTCACTCACACACACACACACACACGTTGGTCTTTCCTCTACAGGGAATGCATGTGTGCACCAGGTGGAGTTTTGACTTGTGCGCTTCCTCACCTCTCCAGTCTCCACATCTGACTTCTATTGGGTGGAGAGGGGGGGGGGGGGCGGTAAGAAGTCGGCGTACTTCTGAAGCAGCACTCACTCTACAGGGTTAAAGTCCACAGTGCGAGTCGGCCAAAGTTCCCCACCGAGTTATCTAAAACTAAGAGCTTGACCCACTTGTTTACTGTAGCCGTGAATATTTCTTTCGTGACCCTTTCACACCGTCAGATAGGGAATGTGGGTGCAGCCTTTTGATTAAACGCAGAAATAAAATCGCAAAGATGACTTATGAGATGAAGAAGGTTGCAACAAAGAAAAAGGGATCCAAATTCTCTAGTGAGATTTGGGGTGTGGCACTGCACCCTCCAGGGTTAAGGAGGGTTTAGAGAACAGATTGTGGCATCGCCCTGAGTAATTGATGACTGAGCTGAATCATACCGCCGCTGAGCCACGAGGTAGTCGTGCGTTTGGTGCAGGAGACGAACAAAATACCTGTGTTGTTGTTCCTTGACATGTTTCTGCAGAGCCCCGGAATTCAAGAAGAGAAACGCAGCGCCGCTTCAAGACCCCGTCTGATGCGTTGGGCCTCAGGTGCCGTCCACATCGGCAGGTTTAGGATTTCCCTCCCAGCTGGATTGATTTGAGGATGGAAAAAATACAACGCGGATCAGAGTGTGCTTGATCATTGAAGGTCAATCACAACGCACACATGTAGAATTCTTACAAACCACAAAAATAAACAATAAAAAAGTGACATGTATAATATACTGGTGTCTGGAAAACAGATGTTTATTCTCCATATATTATTAACGCCTGTCTGGTTGCATTGATGTGAAGCTATGAAACGATTAATACATTCACGAAGATGTAGAAACTACTGCATATCATTCTGTATACTATTCAGGTTTGTTTGGTATTTTTTTTTATACATTTTTAAATAAGTCCACAAATTGAAGTGTATAAGTTCCAGTAGAATATGATATTATGAGCCTATACGGTGTGACAAGATGATTCACCGTTATGACATCTGCAACACTGCAAGGTTGTTTGTGTGTTTAATTCAATTCCTGTGAGCGTGCGCACCTTTGCAGGTGAGCCCACGAGACACGCCCAAATGTACAACTTGTACTGAACAGGTCGCAACTTTCCCCTCAACGAGCTGCCCATCTATCCGCTGACGTCACGCAGAGTTGACTCAGGTGTTTATGCAAGACTTATCCAAAATATATTTTAAAGTATTGTTAACCTTTACGGTAACTAGGTAGGCCAACTTAATAAATAAGCCATCTTGCAGGCCTAGTTAGCCCTGCATTATGCTACTCTGGTCTTTTCATACGCAGCCCACTAACTACACAAACACTTTGCTTTGTCCATTTGTGACACTTTTTTCTTCTTCATATTAGGCTTTAGTTGGCACGTTATTCTTTTCCAGACATTTCTTTACGATTTGCAATACTGTATCTTTTTTCTTTTTTTTCACCCTGAAATGGCGCTGGTGTTCCTCCGTACTGTGTCTCTACACTGGGACAGATTTATTGGAGGGGGGGAAGAAGAAAAAAAAGGGGGAGACTCCATTATATGCAGTGAATGAACTCACTGATCCAAAAAAATGTGCACTTTTTGTCATGTAGATGGGCGAGGAGTTGGGCACAGACTGGACTGTGGAAGAGAGAAGGGAAGACTTTCTTTCAGGGATTTTACTCTGCATCCCAAAACATACAATATATACAATTCTTCTTTATTTACTTTTTTTTTTTATTCTTATGGTTTGCCAACAGCTTGTGTGTCGACCGTCATTTGTGCTGACGAGGTCCGGTTCCCCGCTGCAGAACCTTGTTCACAGTAAGTGAAGTAATCCCACAGCTGTGGCTACTGTCTGTGTGTCAGGTGGTAAATAACCAATCTAATTTCACAAAAATGTCTATGGCCTGAACTGAATCTTTTATTTTGGGTAATTACACAGTGAGGAGTTCCCTGTGGTCGGGTGTTGGCTCTATGGGGATTCTTAACACTGCACTGATGTTCCAGATTGTAAAAATCATTCATTCAACGTCGACGTTGCTCTATGTTTGAGGTTGGAAATAAAATGTGGATATTTACAGCAGCGATGGCTTTTATGTTGAAACAAAAAGCCATTGAATTTGCATTGTTTAAGGGTCACGTTTCACTATTGAAACATGTCATCAACATTGTCTCAATGGGCCCATTTCCCACCAAATATTTTAGATCAATTGAGGACTGGGTAACGTGCTTGCGTGCGTGCATGCACAACGCAGGAGAGAGAGAGAGAATCAGTATTGATTCATTGTCAGTGCATGATTAAACATAACGAGCACTTTCAATCTGGTTTCAACGTGGCCTCATCATCATACAATGGTTTAAAATCTATTTTACGAAAAGTTATTTTTCATGTTTCGTCCGTCCATCAGAACACCCCTGCAGTGCAGAACTTGTTGTTTAGGCAACAAAACTTATTGGTGAGGTTCAGGGAAAGATGTGGTTTGGCTTCGGATGGAGTATGTTTATTACGCTACCAAAGAGTGTGAAAATAAGTTTACACCAACCTTTGCTTTTACGGGGGACACAACCGTCTCCTGGGTGGAAGTCCTGTGTTTGTTCGACCCGTTCACCCATCGTCCCTGTGCCGCCCTTTATACTACGTCACCTCAGTTACGCGGGTTGGATAGAAATGTCAGTGCGGTTTAAGTGTAAAATAGTGAGTCTGTAATATTTCGGCCTGACAATAATTTACTGTTCATTCAATCATATTTTGCTTTCTGGAGGTAGAAACCTGTGTGGTATGATGCATTTTATATTATTATAAAGTACAGGTACAGATTTAATTATTTTTTCCTACATTTACAGATAAGACATTTAGAATATGTTTCCCATATTGCTCGTACTAACTGCTGGGAGTCATTATGTTTACTGAACGCTCAAGTCCAGCCTGAAAAGTGCAGGATCTCTTCCTCGGACTAGAAAAATAATAAAGTAGGTGGGCCGCTCCCTTCGGCTCCTCCTTCAACAAGTGAAAGGGCTGTTTAGACTGGCATCACTGCCAAAGTGTCAGCCAAGAAAGCAAGAGAGAGGGGGAGGGGGGGAGTTGTCTGCAGAGGTTTTGTGTCCCCCCACCCCCTCCTCGAGAGAAGTTAGCCATTGTGTCAAACCAGATCTGGTTGCTAGGAGCTTGACTGTGTACGTCTCCCGTTGGTATGTACAGTGAAGAGGGAAAAGGGTTGTTTTCCACTCTGAGTCACGTTAACTCCTTAAGTCCCACATTAGTGTCACTTGTTCACCACAGGGTCTGTGTGTGTGTGTGTGAGTCCAGTTATGAGGTGTGCGATGGGGTGTTGCGCGACCTTTTAACACCCGATGTGTGGTCTGCTGGAGACGGGAGGAAAGGCCTTTCCAGAGAAATAACTGGAACCGCTCACACTTGCCCTCCATCTGGAACTCCTACTGCTTCCCTCCGAGGTTGCAACACAAAGAAATGATCCAACAACCAAAATAGATTAAGGTTTTACTTCCAGGAAAAGGCTGGATTAAAAGAAGGCGATTACCGAGAGCAAACAACGGGAATTTCGTTTTTAGATCGGTCGGGTCATTTATGTGAATCCTTACCGAAACCCCCAAAAAGACCAAAAATAAAACACGTTACCCCTTGTGCTCAGCGGGTAAAGGAATCTGTGCTAAGTTGATTAAATGATAATTAATTAAGGGATAATGTGAGCAGGAAAATGATGTTGTATCATCCACACGTGTTGTATAATCAACGCACTGAACCAATTCACTAATGGGTCTGAGTTCACCAGTGGGTGGTGAAGACATGCACATCTGGGTGTCATCTGCATAGAGATGAGTATCAGCTGGGTAGACCAAACCGCCCTCCCATGGATGGATCCACGAGGAGGTTTCACAATAGCAGTTATCAATGCCTGAGGGAAATCACAAATGATTCACCAAAGCTCTGTTTCGACACATAATGAAGAGGAATGTGGCTCGTCAAATAATTACTTTGAGTTTTGGGGCAATAAAAAAGGCTATGTTCATGGTTTGGAGTTGAAATTTGGGAAATATCTGTTTATGATTGGTATCATTTGAACAATAAGTGTGTGTAAGTATCTAACTTTGATGGAGGGCACTGTGGTTCACATCGCATCTCCAATCAACAGTTACATTCTAACCGTGACCTCAATCTAGAATGGTCTTGCATGGTTAAAACTGCATGGTTATAACCATGCAGTTTTAGTTATTTTCTAACTTTAGTTACTCTCCAGATTCAGATCGAGAATACAAAATATTATAAAAATACTAATCAACAAATACATTATTTGGATCAATAATAGGTTATTGATTCCTGAGTGGATATCTAATTTAAATTAGCCAGCTGCAATATTGAATATTAAAGTGTAAAGTAGTACATCAGACATATTAGCTATTTATAATCCAATGATACAAAATGTGTACTTTTACTTTGGATACTTAAAGTATATTTAGATTTTATAGTAATTTTACATTGCGACATTACTACTTTTACTTCAGTAGAATATCGGAGTCCCTCTACCGAAGCTTCCTAAACCCAACCTGTGGTCCTTTTAGTTGTGGGCTGGTCTCCGCAAGCTTGCAAGTGTCTTTACTTCCATAATGCGGGAGAAAAGATATGTGGCAATCATGATGTTCAAACTGAAATATTTGACGAGCAGAAAACGTGCCCGCCACTGAGAGCATGCGATTGTGTGAACGCAAGAGTCACAAAGCCGTTTCCCATAGCCTGCAGGCAGTGTTCTGCTCTGCGTGCCACTCCCAAGGGGAGGAGGCCACGGGGAGGCGGGGTATGCCAACCCGGCCTCAAGCCCACACAGGTGAACTCCTGTTGGGGTGGAATGCAGCAGGGAGGGAGGGGGGGCTGACACACAGAGGTGTGGAGCTTTTTTAAATTTCTAACAGGGTGGGGAAGAGATAGCGGTACAGGAAGGGAGTTAACCCTCTCCGTCACAGCCGCTCACCTGGAAAAGTAGGGAGAGAGAGAGTGTGTGTGTGTGTGTGTGTGTGTGTGTGTGTGTGTGTGTGTGTGTGTGTGTGTGTAGAAGCTAAAGGAGGGATTAAGTCACAGCACACACAGTCATTTTCACTCGCTTGCTCCGGGTCTCACTGTCTCTCATATCTCTCTCCCGTACACATAACAACTCTTGCAGAGAGACACACACACACACACACACACACTTGACTCAGCTCGGCTTAAGGAAAAGTAAGTCAATATTTTTACTAGACTTCAACGGACTGTACAGGAACAAAACCATCTCCTCTTTTTGGAACTTTGAACCTGAGCACGAGGACTTGGAGAAAACGTTTTTTTCTTTTTTTCTACAGGTGGATACAAATTTTACAGGAAACTCTTGGGTCAAACAAAGCAACAAGGAATTAGTTATTCTTTTCTTATTTATTGTTGGACTCTTGGACTTGGACTGGACGAGAGAGAGAGAGAGGGAGGGAGCGCAGTAACAGGTTTGTTTGCTCAGTAATCTCTTTGTGTCCAGTTGTACATTTCCTAATGGCGCCATTGTTTTCAATTCCCTTTACCTTAAATGTCTTCTTCTCATTCTCGTGAACCTGTTCTGATTATTCTGCCGGCTCACATTTGTTCAACTTTCGAGCAAGGTGGTTGGCTGTAAAGAGCGCCTTGTGCCACTTTATGTCTCACCATGTGGTTTTAGAATTGCATGACCGAAGGCTCTGGACAGATTTATTTACATTTTTGATTCACATCAAAGTGCAGTCTTCAATGCAACACAGGTGAAAGAAAACTGGACCTGAACAAACAAGGAGAGAAAACGGTGTTCGCGTGAGCCAGTTTGCTGACGTCTACAGATTTATAGTTTGCTTTGTGTTATTTGTGTCTGTTGAGGTGGGAAGAAGCAACCGCTTCAAAGGCTAGGATGTGTCTGCAGAGACAACATCTACGACTTTGAACTCAGGAAGAATGTCCTCTGTCTGTCTGTCTGTCTGTCTGTCTGTCTGTCTGTCTGTCTGTCTATCAGTCTGACAGACCAAAAAGACAAAAAAACTGCATGAATGACTCAGTTCTATTTTCTGTCTCTTGGTTGCTGTAATTTGTGTCTCCCACGTTATTGTCGGAGTCATAAACGCCTGCGTGCCTATGATGATTTTTGTCTGGAGAAGTGAGGGCAAAATTACAAAGTGCTTTTTTCTTTCTTTCTCCACTCAGCTCATTTATTTCGTGACTGGCGGTCAAGTTGTAGTGGATAGGAGCTGCTCTGTTCTAGTCCACACACACACACACACACACACACACACACACACACGCACACACACACACACACACACACACACACACACACACACACACACACACACACACACACACACACACACCTGTAGTCAGCTCACAGCGAGGTGCTATGGTGCCTTTCCCATGTGTTGACAGACTGTGTTTTTAAACCATTCTCTCGCCTCGAGTTGAAATTCCTCCACCGCTGTTGTAAACACAGCACAAATCATCCTTATTCTGTTATCTGCCCACTGAGACAATTACTGAGACATTTCCATGCCACATAGTGCCCTCTGTTCACTTACACCTTCAGTCTATAGTGGAGATCTTTTTTTTGTAGCTCCCTTATTTTCAGATTGCTTTCTCACCGAGATTCTAACACAACAATCTAACGTGGTTTTATTGTGGAGAGTCAACACAGCGTGCTGCCCAGAATATCTCCAGGTCCCACCCTGCATTGGTCTCTTCATGTCTTTATACATTTTTTCATTATGTCTCAACAGGCTCTTTATAGTTGGGCTCTATCTGAAATGAGCTCTAGCAGATGCACCACCAAATACAAAACTATATTTAAATTAAAAAGCGCTACTTATAGCACTTATATCCAGACATAGAGAGCACGGTCATATATATTTTTTTAAAGGTCTGGCGCGACCCTGTTACTGTGTTATTGACAGACGGTGATGTTGAACAGTTTTCAAACAAGTTTACTTTCATTGTACTGTAGGCAGAAATCTCAACAGATGTATATATCTCAAAATTTGAGAACCAAACCTGTCCATACGGCTGGATAGACCCTTTAAAATGGTATGTAGGTCACTATTCATGCCTCTACATAGTATATATATATATATATGTATGGTATGCAAATAATATTTATGTATTTGAGAATAGAATTGGCATATTATCGACGAGGGAAAGTGTTTGAAAAGGTTTCCCGGAGTGTTATTTTTTCTGAGAGTGTCTGAGTGTCTTTCTGGACTTCACCACTCTGTGTGGAAGGTAGAGGGGGAGTGTTTGGGCCTGTTCACTTTCTCCAGGGCTTGACTGAGGGAAAGTACAGGTGGTTCAAGTTACACCTTTAGTCTGCAGAGATATGTCATGGGGAGAAAGGTCCTCTCTCTCTCTCTCTCTCTCTCTCTCTCTCTCTCTCTCTCTCTCTCTCTCTCTCTCTCTCTCTCTCTCTCTCTCTCTCTGCACCAGTGGGTTTTATCTGTACACATGTGCGAATGAGAATGTGTGTGTTTGTGTTTGCGTCAGCAGGATGGAGATGGGGAGATGGACGCTACATCTCTCAGTGGGGCTCGGGCTTCTCGCCGTCTTGTTGACCTGCTGTGATGCTGAAGGTGAGTAATTTGATGTCACTACAAGCTATTTATCCACACGATATTTTGCATCCAAGCAGGTGCCTGAACCCACCATATTTTTTTGCTTTAGGTTTAGAGAGTGAAAGTTAAGACGGTGGTTTGTAGGAAGCGGGTCATGAATGATTACTTTAAGTAATTTATCAGAGAAGGTTCCTGAAGTCTGTGAAATGGTCACTGTTTATACAATTTGAAGACTTCACCTTGACCTCGGGGGAGATAATGTTAATGGGTTTTGTCACTAGCTTCTGGAATTATGTAGACTAAATTATTGATTGACCCCCCAAATATAATAAACTTAAACTTTATTATGTTCGTCATATTACATATTTTTACATACATACATGAAATTTGGTCTCTGCTTTTAACCCATCCATATCATATCTCTTTTGTATCAGTGAAAGATCCTCTCGATTGTAGTTGTGTGTCTTATGTACGGTCTTGTTTATACTGTATCACTGTTGATTTAGTCTGTAACACTATTGAGAAACAACCAGTCTGTTTAGTGTTACTGCAGGTGTTCTAGCTATGCTGCGTGAGATTGATTCTCACTTTGAACCCCCCCCAGTGAACCACTGCTTCGCTGCCAGGGCCAAGACCTGCTCAGAATGCCTGCAGTCGGGTGTAGGCTGTGCCTACTGCATCAATGAGGTGAGAACACAAAACAGCTGGAGTTTCGCTGCCATTTTCAAGTCCCAAAATTCATTTTAATTTTGCATAAAACGAGCAGGATTGTCATATGAAAACTCTTCACGTTAGTGTCATGAAAGCAGAATTCTGATCAAACTTTCCGTTTGCTCAGAACTTTAATGGCCCTCGCTGTGACCTGTTCGAGAACATAATAGCCCACGGCTGCAGGAAAGCAGACATTCTCCGAGCTTGGAGCGCAGCGACGAAAGAAATTGTAAGTCTTCGGCACTTTCATTTCTCTCCCAATCGTTCCCTCATTCTCAAATCCCAACATATAAAGTCGTGAGTCGTGACCCCTTTCCCCTCTCCCCTCTTTGTGCTTCCTCTCCCTTCTCGCTACTCAGAAGAGAACCATCAACACGAATATTCAGCAGTCTCAGGTGTCTCCAGAGCAGATCAGCATGAGCTTTCTCCCAGGAGAGCAGAAGGAGGCGAATGTGGAGGTGTTCGCTCCAACCAAAGGCCCCCTGGACCTTTATATTCTGATGGACTTCTCCAACTCCATGGCGGACGATTTGGACAACTTGAAGAAGATGGGCTCGCAGCTGGGTGAGCCTCTTTGTATTGGCGACTTGTTGTGCCGACCGCCGAGTGACTTGTCGCGGCAAAGCTGATGGTGAATGTATTTCCAGCTACGTTGGTTAACGACCTGTCAGATGACCCCACCATCGGGTTTGGAAAGTTTGTGGACAAAGTGACCGACCCCCAGACGGACATGAGACGTTCCAAGTAAGCGTCAAATAAACACGTTGAATACAGTTGAGCACATCCATACCATAGATGAACCTAAATGCCATTTCCTCTTTTCTTTCTACTTTTTTGTCCATCCTCCTTCCACCTTCTCAGACTTGAAACGCCGTGGCCCAACAGCGACCCGCCGTTCTCTTTCCAAAACGTCATCCCGTTGACCAGCGACACCAATTCCTTCACCAAAGAGCTCCAGAAGGAGAAAATATCTGGCAACCTGGATGCTCCTGAAGGAGGTTTTGATGCCATACTGCAGGCTGCAGTTTGTGGGGTTAGTAAGAATGTTGCTCTGGGGGCAAACACATTTTCTTAATAGTGTTACTTTTGGCCACAATGGCTTCTGCTCAGCGAAGGTTGCATCTCTTTTTTAATCACCCATCTCTCCGCTCTCGTTTTATTGGTATTCTTACTGTAGGATAAGATCGGCTGGCGTAACTATAGCACACATCTCCTGGTTTTCTCCACGGAGTCAGCCTTCCACTACGAGTCCGACGGCGCCAACGTGCTTGCGGGCATCATGGCCCGCAACGACGAGGGCTGCCACCTCGATGGAGCAGGCAAATATACAAAGGATGTAGAGCAGGATTACCCTTCAATACCCACACTGGTCCGCCTGCTGGCCAAACACAACATCATCCCCATCTTCGCGGTCACCAACCACTCCTACTCGTATTACGAGGTCGGTGGGCTTTCATTGAAACAAGGAGTCAGGTTTGAGGTCAGAGTTGAGGTCCATGGATTCATTTTTGTGTTGTGCGTGATTATCTGTATAGAAACTCCAAACGTACTTCCCCATTGCGGAAATCGGTCGGCTGGAAGAAGACTCAAAGAACATGCTGACCCTCATGAGGACTGCCTTCGAGGTAAAACGTCACCTCATCTGACAATTATCCGTCGGAAGAGGAAGTTTTTTCGTGTTTTTTTTGGCGTAGACAATTGAGTCAAATGGCTGTGCAAACTTCTGCTTGCTGATGTTTTAATTTGTCCTCACAGAGTATCCAAAGTAAGATGAGCATCCGTGCAGAGGACAAACCCAAGGCTTTCGAGGCAGAGTTCTTTCACACCAATGGAAGCCTTGCGCAATACGGGGCCTTTGATTTCAAGCCTGGCGCAATAGTAAGAATTAATAACTGAAAAACACAAACATACATGGAGTTAGAAAACCAATTGTTGTTGTTTTAAACCGATGGTCCTTACTTAGATTGATATTTTGTGCTGACATCCAATATATTAATTATTTTCTGACGGCAAATAAATTTTACATACGTTTTTCATGCACTGGTCAATTTTGATCTTTGGGCCTCAAAAAAAAGAAAGAAAGAAAACATCCAAATATACATATTTAGGAGTTTTCTTTCTACTTTGTCTAGTTGTGTCTCCAAAGTACAACTGTACTCAAATAGTGTTGGATTTGGAGAAATTTTGAAATATAAATCATATGTTCCATCAAATTTAGTAATTATTGTCTGTCTATACAAAACAGCCATCAAATGAATAATTAGTTCACACAAAATGTTGCCCAATTAAACTAATGATTGAAATTAGTTGTTATGTCAGCTTTTACAGGCTCTTTGATTTTATTCACAATAGTCCAATTTTGTCCTAACAATTGTTGTGTTTGCTCGCTCGCTCGCCAGGGCAAGTTCAAGATGCAACTCAAAGCCCAGCGAACGATCGATGGGCAACCCGTCTGTGAGACGGCTTCGAACAACAAAGAGGGGACAATCAGAGTCAAATCTACAACCTTCAGCACTGCCGTCAAAGTCAAGGCCTCGGTTTTGTGTAAAACCTGCGAGTGTGAGAAGGTAAACACACACATTGACACCGATGCGAACAAAAAGTTGACGCACCTGTTTGTACAGCGGACTTATCCCAGTGTCTTTTACCTTTCCCTCCAGTCGGCCCTACCTAATGCAGACAGGTGCTTTAACAAGGGAGACCTTGTGTGTGGGAAGTGTCACTGCTATGATGGCTGGTGAGACTTTAACTATCATTTCTTCCAAATAATATTTCTCCTGAGGGACTGTGCCAGGCCTCTGGGGTTCAATGAGGTCTTTGTTTGTCTCTGCGTCCCCTTTAGGGTGGGCACCTTCTGTAACTGCTCAGCAAGTTCTTCAGCTCTGTACAAGAGTCAGTGTATGGGCCCAGGAGTAAAGGAAGCATGTTCAGGCAATGGGGAGTGCTTGGAGTGTGGAACCTGTCTGTGCTACAACCCGGATCAGTTTGAGGGGCAATACTGTCAGTACGACAAGACCCAATGTCAAAGATACGGTGGCTTCCTCTGCAACGGTACGTCAGTGTGTGTTTGTTTACCTGGTGATGTCTGTGTATGGTGTCACTTTCACCGCCCCATGTGTGTTCTGTTTCTTTGCATAACCTCAAGGGCATGGGGTTGGTTTCAGAAGTGAATGTATGACTTGTTTCTGCTGCCCACAAGTGGCAAAAAATGACTTTAAACATGATAAGATCCTTTTTGTGTTTTGAATTCTCTTGTGACGGTTCGTTCTCTTTTTTCCCCCCCAAAATAGTTTTAAACGAATCATATAACACACATTATAATAACTTGATAAGCGGTGTCAATTTATAACAAGTTCCATAACTGTTAAAATAAAGTTTTCTTTCAAAAGCTTTTATTGTAAAGCATTATTTTAACAATAACAATGCATGGTATTCCTTGCTCCTTTCCCCCCCAAAAAAGTTAAAAGACCCAAGAAGAAAAAAAAAGAAAAAGAAAAAGAAAAAAAAGATAAAGAAAATTGGAAAACATGAATGACTTAAAAATAATAATAATTACAATAATTAATTAATTAAAAACATGCAAACAACATTACTAATAATACAGTTTTCATCATGCTGCTTTTGTTTTATTTTAATTTTCTGGATACTATTAGTAATTTATGGTTGGACAACTTACCAACCCCCATTTGTCCACACGTCACTTACCGCTGGGAAAATACAGTTCAATATGATTCTTCCTTCTCCTCAGACCGCGGCTCTTGCATCATGGGTCGGTGTGCGTGCACTCAGGGCTGGACGGGGAATGCCTGCGAGTGTCCCAAGAGCAACCAGACCTGTCTGGACAGCAAGGGCGTGAGTAGAGTCAACCGTTTGTGTGAGCGGATGATGTTATCATGTCACCTTCAGGAGCCTGACCGTGTCTTTGTCTGCGCCAGGGGGTCTGCAATGGGCGAGGTAAATGTGTCTGCGGCCGCTGTGAGTGTCCCAGCACTGATATCACAATGACTGCAACCTGTCAGCCCAATTTCCAGGTGAGTGGATGTAATGCAAAACGTCGGCTCCAACGCTATTTCTCATCGTGTCTTTGCTTTTTCAACTTCACCCAGTGCCTCATTCATTGAGTCTTCTTTTGGTGTGTATGTGTGTGTCTAGGCCCAGTTGGGCGCCTGCGAGGGGACGAGGTCTTGCGTCCAGTGTCAGGCCTGGAAGACAGGAGAAAAGAAAGACAAGGAGGAATGTGCCAAGTGCTCCTTTAAAATTGTCTTGGTGGATGAGCTCAAAGAAGGTGCGCACATCTCAGTGTTTTTATTGAATGTTAAGTTATCCACCATACTGTGCACATCATCGTCTTCAAGGTTGGGTGTTGTGTGTTTTCAGCGAAGAAGGTGCTTGATTCGTGCAGTTTCCGCGACGAGGATGACGACTGTACGTACTACTACACTGTCGAAAACCCCAAGGATCCCAGCGTTAACAACCTAGAGGTCCAGGTGCTCAAAAAGAAAGGTGAGCTGCATGTATATGTCTCACATATGCTCCGTGCTCCCATTTCAGCAGCTGATGTGTCGTTAATTGAAACACTTGACACAGTATCATTTTGTGCTCTGGAAGGAGTTTTCTCTGAATCAAGCTTTATTGCTCAAAGTGGATCTCAATACTTCCACTCCCCCGTCTTACCACAAGCAATAGAGTCTTACATGGACACACAATGCTGGGTTTATTTCTGTGTTCAAAAGGTGATTTCAAAGGGACATTTGAATCAAAATTGTGGGGTTGTTTACTTACATTTTGAGTGTTAAACTCTCAATAGACATGTAGCTTGGTTTTCTTTCTCAATTTGATTGAGGCTCATTAAGGTGTGTATATTAACGATACAGAGAAAAATCCAACACGTGAAATCATGTGTTTGGGAGCTTTAAAATAATGTCCCTGCAGTACATTGGTGTGAGCAATGGGACGTGTACGGCCTTGTGCACCTCCATTGTATTGGTGGTGAAGGATAGATATCTTAAAACCTGAACAATTAACACTCAAACTATACACATAGTGAGACACAACCGGGAGTGAATAGCGGCGGCAACAACTCGCTGCCTGAAAGCAGCCGAGCTGGAAGCTGCACAATTGAGAACAGGAGCGATGTAAGCCGTACTCTTTGTGCCCCACCTTCAGATTGCCCCGCCGCCAGCCTTCTGTGGCTGCTCCCACTCCTCTTGTTCCTCTTGTTGCTACTGGCTCTTCTGCTGCTCTGCTGCTGGAAATACTGCGCCTGCTGCAAAACCTGCTGCCAGGTATAAACACTCACATTTACACCCATCGATGATGAGTTCTCATGAAGTCTCAGTGGAAGTAACACCTTCCGTCTTCTCTTGCCACAGAGCTGTCTTGCCCTGCTGCCTTGCTGCCGGAGAGGTAGGACTCACACGTGATGCTTCATCCTCCCATCTGGGCCCGCGTTGAATTCTAGTCACCCTTTTCTTGTGTTCTCTCCAGGTCGCATGGTTGGCTTCAAGGAAGATGAGTATTTGCTCCGCCAGTCTCTGCTCACCTCAGACCATCTGGATACGCCAATGGTGAGGACCGGCCCACCCAAAGGAACCGATGTGGTTCGCTGGAAGGTCACAGATAACGTACATCGATCGCCCAATCACCCCCAGGCTCTGATAAAGCCCAACCCGAAAGAGACCAGTGAGTGCTCAGCAACTATAAATGTACCTGCTGCATGTGAAACAAAAAGAAGTTAGGGGCAAGGATGATGCTGGATTTAAAAATTATTGTTTTCATGGTTCCTCTCTCGCCTTGTAGTCCAGTTCCCGATGTCTCTCCGGCTGAACAGGCTGTTCTCTGAGAACCTATCTCGTCCCGAATCCAGAGATGCCGAACAGCTCCGCAAGGAAGTTGCCGATAACGTGAGTGTGTTTTCATTTATCTGTGGCCACATGATAGTGTATGAATGATGACTGCATCACTGAGTACTTCATTTGTTCTTCTGTCCAGCTAAATGAGGTGTACAAGCAGATTCCCGGCGCCCAGAAGGTGCAAAAAACCTCTTTCAGGTAAGATGTGTGAAACTACGTGTCTTGTTACGAACAGTATGTTCCATAAAAATAAACCTTTTGATGTGGATGATAAATATTGTGAGATATTGCGAGACAGCTGAAACTAAAATGGAACTTAAACGTCTGTTCTGCACTCATCAACACCTGTCTTTGATTCTTGCAGAATGCAGAGAAATGCCGGGAAAAGGTAACATTCTGATTGATACAATACAGGGCATCACCAGAGTTCAGTGTCTTCTGAAGGACGCAGAGGTCATGCATGTATAACCTCTCTGCCCCCTCCTCAGGCAGGACTACGCCATCATGGACACCATTCTATCTGCTCCTCGCAGCAGCTACCCTGATATCGTCAAACTTACAGAGAAAAATGTCCAGTCTGGAAACGTACATAATCTCAAAGTGGTGCCCGGCTACTACACTGTGGCCACAGACAGAGGTGATTGTTAACTATTTCCGTGTGGGGATGAAATAAAAAATTCAAATGTTCAGTTTGTGGCGAAGTTAAGTGAAACGATTCCCGATCTCTTGTGATAAATCTCGTCGTCCCATCTGCTCTTCGCTCTGCAGAGGCTGCAGGAGCCATAGAGTTCAATGAAGGTGTGGAGTCGGTAGACGTCCACGTGCCGCTCTTTGTCAAGGAAGAAGACGATGACAAGAAACAGCTGCTGGTGGAGGCCATTGATGTGCCACTGGGCATTGCTAAGATTGGAAAACGTCTGGTCAACATCACCATCATCAAAGAGCATGGTGAGAGCACTCAGACTTCGTACATTTGCACTTGAATATCCAACTTTGTGTGTCAGAAGAAGTGCATAGTCTTCACTGTTGATTGCTCTAATGGCGTCTCCTCGTCCTCTTTCCCAGCCACCAGTGTCTTCTCGTTCCTCCAGCCGGCCTACACCTACAGCAGGCAGGACGGAGTAGCCAACATCCCGATCAGCAGAGAGATCATAGAAGATGGACGCACACAGGTCACCTACCGCACACGGGACCTCACAGCCAAGGATAAGAAGGTGAACCGATATCCTGCCCTACATCTAGCGTTGAATCCTCATACCTACAAGAACATTTGGGCTTGCGATCTATAGTTGGCATTTGTGAAGTGAAAGGGATGAAGCCAGTTTGTGATGACTTGGATTGCATTCCTCATCTGTTCTTTTTGTGTATTTCAGGACTACGTTGCTATGGAAGGAGACCTGACCTATGGTCCTGATGAGACCCAGAAAATGGTGCCTGTTCGTCTGCTGGAGATGAGTGAGAAAGATGGCCTCCTGGAAGACAAACCGGTCAAGCAGTTTGTCATGGATCTCAGCAACCCGCGGCAGGGCGCCAAGCTGGGACGCTACCCGAGAACTACTGTCACCATCACAGACCAGCCAGGTGAAAAAAAAACGCAAGAGGCTTTACATCAGCGCTGCATACCCTTGTTCCAACCCAAAGCACTGATTGCTAAGGTTTCTTATCTTCCTTTACATGATCTTGTTTCACCCAGAGCCCAGTGTGATGATGTTCAAAAAGGGTGCCCAGAACTTCAGCACATCTGACCCAACCTACACCATCCCGGTGGTCCGCACTCGCAACCAGGACAGCCCCGCCACAGTAAAATGGCGCACCAAGAAGGCCCAGCGCTTTGAATTGTCCGGCCCTCTGAAGTTTAGTCCTGGAGAGACGGAGAAGAACATAGTGATCGACCCGAGGGCCCACCCTAGCCCAGTCCAGCCAGAGACCATCCAACTGGAGCTGTTTGACCCAAGTAGCAACGCTACTATTGGAGACAGGAAGACCACCCTTGTCAATGTCACTGACAGAGGAGGTAAGCATTCGTTGCAAAAACATGGCAATTTGTGGAGTTTCTGGCGTTGTGGTGTTTCATATTTCATATAACGAGAGAACATTCTAAAGAAGAGTATCTGGTAAATGTTTGATTCATCCTGTCACTTCTTCTACTTCTTTCCTATCCCAAATCTCCAGAGATAGCCCAGATGCAGAAGATGGGCTTCGTAAACCCGAAAGCCATGTCCCCTGGCGGTCGCCTTCCTGCCCCAGCAAACCTTAAGGCCAAAGCAACTGGACCCAAAAACATCCGCCTCAACTGGGACCCAGCATCTGGTAACCCCATGGGGTACAAGGTACAAATCCAATCCAATCTACATGTTGAGAAGCTTCAACTCAGGCTCACAACCATCATTCACAATTGGCACTGTATTCTTCAAACGCTGAATCTTATCTTTCCTTGTTTGTTTTAGGTAAAGTATTGGATCTATGGCGACCCAGAGAAAGATGCCCAGATATTAGATGCGAAGACTCCTCAAGCTGAGTTGATCAACCTGTACCCCTATTGTGACTACGAGATGAAAGTGTGCAGCTACAACACAATGGGAGATGGCCACGATTCAGACATTGTTACCTGTCAAACTCTTGAGGATGGTAATTACTGACAATTCAGTGAACTGCTATAGTTTAATGTTGCTATCTTTTAGTTAAATATGTTTACCCTATTCACCTGTAGTGTCTTAAAAATGTATCCTTAGTATCCTAGGCTCTCTAAATCTATTTTTATTCTCAGACTCTGAGCCAGACATTTCGACATCAGTAGCACCTACAAACACCAAACTTTTAAGTTGCATTCCTATCTATATTCTGAAGGTTTTTATTGAGGGATTTGGTCATATATCATTCATAGCCTGATATATAAAGCCTTTTATGACTAAAAGTATGGCAAAAAATTTTTTTAGGACTGTTGACAGTATTTTTTATTAAGGAGTGATACAAAGACATATCCAAAATTCCCTCAGTATAAAACTAAATGAAACAAGAAATTTGAACCCGGCTTTATCCAATGTTCAGATTTGTGTTCTGAAAAGTTAGCAAATTAGCACATAACTAATAACACAATGCTTCTCATGCATATTTAAACACCTGTAGTGTCTCGTTTTAAAAGCTACTGTTGGAAAGACGTTGGTCTAAATCTGTTGCTTGGAAACTTGTGTGAGTGTAGTGCTTACTATGTAGACATGAAGTCAATGCATCACAATCAGTAGTAGCATTACTAGCATAACTTCCACAAATTGCAACTTTTGGGAAACAAATATTATATTAAAGTGAACTGCCAATCCTTTGGAATACTGTTACATCCATACATCCAAAAGTTACACCTGGCAGTTACCCCATGGTAATGTTTAGTAGCTCGTATCTACATGATAACTAGTTTGTGTGCTGCCACCTGTTAGAATTCAGTGACGAGTGAAACTCCTCTTCGTAAACACTTCCGTTATACCGAGGCTAAAAATCGCTCCCTGTTCCGTTTTTCCTCCAGTGCCTGGTGAACCTGGACGTCTGGCCTTTAATGTCATCAGTCCGACTGTCACTCAGGTCAGCTGGGGAGAGCCTGCAGAGACCAATGGCAACATTACGGCTTACGAGGTCATCTACACACCCATCGATGACGAACTGAGTAAGTCCGCCTGAAAAAAAAAGGAACCGCTGCACAGATGTTTGCTTGATGTCATTTTCACCCTCTCGTAACGCTCTCCTCACAGAGCCGGAGGGCGCTGCGAAGAAAGTAAAGATCGACAACCCCAAGAAGCGGATGCTGTTGATCGAGAACCTACAGCGCGCTCAGACCTACCAGTATAAGGTCCGTGCCATGAACAGCATAGGCTGGGGCCCCTTCAGAGATGCCACCATCAACCTGGCATCACAGCCTACGAGACCTCTGTCCAGTAAGTCAGGGAGGAGCAAACACTCCTCTGGAACACTTCCAGTCAATATGTAGTTCCCTGCAAAGTTAGTAATTGTCCTATCTTTCTGCCTCTGCAGTTCCCATCATTCCAGATATCCCTATTGTGGATGCCGAGGCAGGAGACGAGTATGACAGCTACCTGATGTACAGCAGTGAGGTGATGAAGTCCCCCGCAGGCTCCAAGACACCCAGCGTCTCTGGTGATGGTGGGTACCCAGAGCCAAAACCACAAGCTACTTATAACAGCTGACGGTGTGAACTCATTGTTCTAGTGCTCGATATTTAGTCGCTCTGGAAAGATGGATGTCAGACTGAGTGTGGGCTATCACGACAATACGGATCCAATTGTTTCAATCCACATTCTAAGTGCTCTCGGGCATCTTGGTTAGTTCTTGTGGCCAAGTGCCCACATGTTTATGCAGTTTGCGCTGTGGTGCTGTTGCTTTGGCAGAAGGAGAGGGAAGGAAATGTTGGCCACAGCTCGTGAGACTAATTTTTGAAAACCTCAGGACTTCTGGCTCTTTCTCATTTCTCAGTGTTTTCTCTGTGACATTAATATTCTACTCAGGGCCAGTCTCATTCTCGCGTCATCTGGCGGGCATTTTTGCCCCCAAGCAACGCTCCCGCCAGACAGCAACAAAATGTGCTTCCAATATATCCCCCCAATATATTCCCTCGTCAAATCTGCTGTCACCCTCCGCTTTCTCCAGCCGTTTTGTTGTGCTCTTTTCTCTGGAAGTTAATGCAAAGACAGGTTGGACTTCTGTGACATAAACCAACCTATATACTACCATAGTGTATCATGCAATCCCATTCATGTGTTTGATAGCTTTTTCTTTAAAGTAATGTACAGTAAAGCCAACCCTTGACACTTCTCCGCTGCAAATCTATCCTCCGCCTGCTTGCTTCTCCCCTATGACCCCGAACACAAGGCTGGAAATATGTCAAGTTGGTGGGGTCCAACCTGGATCTCCGTCAGGTGTCGTGGAAAAAGCGGGTGGACGTCATCTCCAGTCGACTCAGCACAGACACAGAGACGAGCTCTGAAGAGGCCCCCCACCCCAGCTACGCCCAAACGCCCCTGCCAGGTGAAGACCATTCCATCAGAGCCAGAGATAGACAGACAGGCAGCTAGCATGCCAGCTAGCATGCCAGCTATGGTGCACGGCCAGTCAGGTGCCCGGCAAGCCAACCCGGCGTTTCTCTCTGCCTTTTCGTGATTTGATCCTGTCAGAAATATCAACATTTGTCTAATCATGTCAATTTCGGGCTTCAGTCCTTGTCCCCCTTGCCCCCTGCTGGCACCTATCCCCGTCTATATTCCCACCACCTGCCCAGAGAGGAGCACTGGCATCAACTGCCTCACCTCCAGTTGATGATCGGGGAAGGCGGGGCAGGCTTTTCCAGGTCTCGCTGTCTGTCCTGTCTCCATCCCACTGGGGAGGTAGTGATCTGGAGGCATTTTGTCGGGTGTGTGTGAAGGCTTAGTTGCTGTGCGGCTGTATGGAGCTAACGGCTTCTTACTCAAATACAGTCTCATCACTGCAGCGCAGTTTCAATGATGGCGCCTTTCCTCGCAGCTGTTAATTGTTTTTCCTTGCAGCTATATTCATATTCATTTTGTCATGCACAGCACCATATGAAACTGGTTTGTAAAAACATCCTGATCCTCATGCCAAAGTAATAGCAGCAACTGCTTAGATCTGTGGATTAAGACACGTCGATGTCGCCACCTACATGCTATGAAGGTTTAAACTTTTTTCAAATGTTATCACTTGGGCCACCCACAGAGTAGCAGCTGCTTTTTAGCGACACTGGAGGCGTGGTTTAAGGGATGGCAATGCCAGTTGGTAAACCACTTTAGTGCAAACTGAAAAATCTGTATGGACAGAAAATCTTGGTCTCAAGTGGATGAATCCTAATGACTTTGGTTATTTTTTCCTCTCGTGTCATCATGAGGTTTACATTTGTGAGGTATCAACATCTGTTAGGTGGATTATTGTTCAATTCCAGACAGATATCCATGGCATTCATGGTGATCTCCTAACTTTTCAATTAGCGCCATCACCAGGTCAAACTCATCCAGTCAAACATTAAATGCGGTACAGCTTTTGCTCAGACATTACCATCAGTGTTAATGGTGGGACAACTGACACAATTCCAGAAGCTAACTACTTTCCTTGCCTGTAGTCTAAAATGTTGCTGCTGTTTCCGTGAGTGGCAGTAGGACCGGAGCTGCAGGTCTCAAACTGCTGGTGCTTCCTCTATAGATTGGCCGAGCCTGGTTTTGGGTGCTTGGCATCAATGTCTCTGTTTTGTTCCAATTAGTGTCAGAATGCTCGAATGCTAACTGCTAAATTGCCTGTATTCCATCTGTTGAATCTTCTGGCTCTTACTGTGGTGTTTCACAGATTACACCATTAATGGGAAATGGGACCAGAACTTCCTCTTTCCGGGGGGATCAGGGACGCGCAACTTGTCTTCATCGTCCTCTCCGATGTCCACCCTGAGCTCAAACTACAGAGGTGGGGCAGGCAGCTCCTTCCTCACTGACACATCCACCACCTACATGTCGGGATCAGGTAGGAAGGATGGCAGCGATGGCGTCGAGGGGGGAAAAAATGTGGACAAAAGGTCAAGATTTTATTCGTCTTTACCTTTGATCCGTCTCTGTTTCTAGTAGGAGGCTCTCGCAGAACCGACATGATCGGAGGAGGGGTACAAACATCGGAGGTCATCATGAGGAAGCGCTCAGAGGTTCAGGGTTACGGGGACGAAAACATCCGAGATTCTATCGTCATGGGAGACATTTCAAGCACGTTCCCAGATCTAGGTAAGCATCGGACCTTAGCGAGGGGTTTGAATGTATTCCAAAGTAAACATTAGATGACCCATGTCTCTCTGGCCGAAGAGAGATGCTACTCCACAGTGCAATATTTGAGATGCCTCGGCAGGTAAACTGCTAGCGCATGGAGGCCGACGGCTTGGACATCTGTTAGCGGGGTCGGGGCTGTTGGCTGCACAGCAGGCTTATCCACACAGACTTTGCAGGAGCTATGCTGACTATCGCTGTTTTTCCCTCCCTCCCTCCCCCTGTCTCAACTCTGCTCTATTTGTTTTATTTTACCTCTTTCTCCACTTCACTCCCGAACCTGCCCACCTCTCCCTCCTACTGGGCCCCTCCTGTTCGTCTCCTGTGCCTCTTCTCCTCTCCACCCCTTGGCCCTCCACCCTTTGCCCTCTCCCCTGCTCAATGCGCTATCAGGTGGGTTCGGCTACACTGGGACGCAGAGCAGCTCTCAGAGCCAGTTCAGCTACAACCTGTCTACGGGCCCGAGGGCCAGGACCGAGTCTTCAGACGTCAATGACGCCCTATACAATCTGGACAGGGTGCTCCAGGGTGAGTCCGTGGCATACAAGCATGGAAGCAGTGGATGTGTTTGTTGGGTGTGACGCCTAATGCAACCCCCCTCCTCGTTCATCTTTGTTCCCGCCTCTGTGTTGGTCTCATACTTTGTCTTCCTCTCTGATCTCCTCCGTAAAGATCTCACCTGCTGTTTTATGTGTCTTTGACACCACAAATCACTCATATTTACAATACCGGCAACCATTTTATAGACCAAACCATATGTTGTTAGTTGATTTTATGCTTTTTAGATAGTCTTTTGTTTTCTTTCAGTCCTGTACCCGATGAAAATTAAAGTTTTTTTAATCCATGTTGGGTTACATTACATGGTAATGCAGTGGGGTAGAAAACATCTATGATGTGACATCAGAGATTTGAGAGTTGATTATGAAAGCAATGTGTTCACAAGATATGCCGTTGACAAACTAAACCCAAAACAGTAGGCGAACATGGTTGTTGTCCAAAAGCATTATGTTAATATTAAAGCTGAGAGCACAGTTTAGCCTCTTTCAGCTCCTTGTTACGGAAGCCCTGAGGAGATGGGGAAAAATAATCCTGGTGATCCCTTTTCTAAATCCAATCTAAATTGTTTTCCCACCTGTGTTTATGAATTAAAACAGGCGATTTGGTATTGTAATATTCATTTTGGCCACACAAGGCTGAGGTGCACCGCTACTGGAGAACTAAAAGCATTCATGTTTTCTTCCAGGTGAATTTGTATTCCTACCTGCACACACAAAATCACTCAGATCAGATTTTGAAAATGGATCAACAGCATTATTATTCATTGTTTTCTTTCCTGCCCCCCAGGGCTTCCACACATTGTTCAAAGAATCAAAGAATATGTTCTGCATTGGAAGATGGTTCAGAAGTATTGCAAAGTGCAATTTGTATGAATAGGCTCAATATAAACTTATCTGTCTTCTCACCCTTTGTATTCAGAGTCTAAACAGAGATAGACCATAGTTCATAGTGATCATGTCCAACAATATTATTACTCTGCTCTGTCCGTGTCACCCATTAGATGCTCGGCTGTCTCCGGGTGTACCAGACACCCCTAGCAGACTGGTGTTTTCTGCTCTCGGCCCCACTGCCCTGAAAGTCAGCTGGCAGGAGCCCCGCTGTGACAAAGACATCCTGGGCTACTGTGTTCTCTACCAGCTGCTCAATGGAGGTAAATGCAAGGACCTTTTGTTTTTAATCGTTTCTGTAACATATTTTTGGGATTGTTTAATGCCGATGCTAAACAGCCTGTGTCCTCTCCTGTAGGTGAGGGGAAACGTATTAATGTGACAAACCCAGCGGAGAACTCTGTGATCATCCAGGACCTGCTGCCCAACCACTCCTACCTGTTTAAGGTGAAGGCTCAGAGCCAGGAGGGCTGGGGCCCAGAGAGAGAGGGGGTCATCACCATCGAGTCCGCTGTCGACCCCAAGAGTCCCCTCAGCCCGATGCCAGGTACTGATTCTGTGGGTTTTTTGTCTCACAAACGTCTCGACACAATGTTTTTTATGTCTTTTCTGATCTACAGTGTCTCTCTTTTTATTCTGTTCTCTTGTTTTGTCTTTCACCGTAAGGCTCGCCGTTTACTCTGAGCACTCCCAGTGCCCCGGGTCCCCTGGTCTTCACTGCACTGAGCCCCGAATCCCTGCAGCTCAGCTGGGAGAAGCCCCGAAAACCCAACGGAGACATCCTGGGATATGTAGTCACCTGCGAACAGCTGCACGGTGGAGGTGAGGCCTCTTTTAGAAAGAAACAATCTATGTTTGCATAGTTGGTTTGTGCATTTTCCGAGCTGTGTTTCTGTTTTCCCCCAGGAGACGTACGTTCCTTCGAGGTGAACGGGGACAGTGCCGAGACCAGTCTGACCGTCCCAAATCTGACTGAGAACGTTCCCTACAAGTTCAAAGTTCAGGCTCGAACCACACAGGGCTTCGGTCCTGAGAGGGAGGGCATCATCACCATCGAGTCTCAGGACGGAAGTAAGAAGAATCCTACCGACAAAGCATTTGATACCAATGAACCTAAAAGCCTCACGATGGCACTAGAAGAAAGACCACATGGTCCTAAAACAGGACTGTTTATCACATAGGAGCATGAATGTATTTAAACTATGGGAAAGGGACGCTAAAGCAGAGCTTGTAAAGTGTTGAAAATGGAAAGTGTTCATCCTCTCAAAGGCCTAAATGCGTTCTGTAAATTTCAAAGTAGTTGGAATTGTTAGCCTGACGTTGGCACCAGAAAAAACACCTTGGGGATTGTCAATATTTGCAGCAAGTTTTATGAAAATCTGTCCTATAGATTTTTTATATCCTGTGCAAAATAACTGGCAAAGTGACCTGAGCACGCTACTTAAAGGGACAGTGTGTAGGATTTAGTGGCATCTAGTGGCGTTACCGCAGTTTCACAAGTGTGTCTTAGAACTACCGCGGCCCCTCACTAATGTTATAACACGAAAGGTTCTCTCTGGAGTCGGTGGTTGGTTTGTCCGTTCTGGGCTACCGTAGAAACATTGCGGTGCGACACAGTAGACTCCGTGAAGAGGACCTGTTCCCTTTCTGGTCATGACGGGCTCATTCTAAGATCAAAAACACAACTTAGTTTCAGGTGTTCATACACTGATGAAAAGATAGTTATGGCTATTGTATTCCATTTTTGCAACAAACAAAAAAAGATCCCTCTAAATGCTGCAGCAAAACTCCAAGGTTCATCCTCTGGGAACCATGAATTTCAACAGTAAGTTGTTGTGGAAATATTTTTGTGATCATTTAGCTGACAATATTCAAGTATTCATCTCGTTTCTCTCTCCGCGTAGGCGCTTTGTCTCAGTACAACAGCCAAGCCATGTCGAGGAGGGAAGTTTTCCAAATGCCAGCAGAGGTTAGCACGCGGACCAACGTCTCCACCACCATGATCCAGGACCCCTTCTTCTCAGGTACAGATTAGGCTTCAGTTTCACTTCAATCATAAATACTATACATTCACACATTAATACCGATGGATTCTTCTAACAGATGGCACAATGATGACCACACAGCACACCGAGACCAGCGGCATGGTGACCCGTCAGATCACAAAGGAAGTGGTTCAGAGGAGCGTCATGGGAGGAACCACGGTCACAAAGAAGATGTTTTACGAATCGTAAAGGTCTCAATTTAACGACGTGCAAAAATGAACCGGCCACAGGTCCACCGCGACGACGAACCGTGCCCGAGATTCTCTTTTAAAAAGAGCCAGCTTTAGATTACTGTGTGTGTGTGTTTTGATATGCGCATGGGGATTCTGCAACCCACAAAAGATTTCACTTCATAAGTAGACGGAGAGGAGTGCGTTCGCTAATGTCTGTTACAAACCATGGCCACTTTCCCTCCATAGATAAGAGTCATTTTAACATTTACATTCATTTTTACGGTCGCTTTTGATGTATTTCATTACTTCACCCGGGGGCCACTTTTGCAAAAAGACAATATGTCAGGGGCCAGTTAAAAACTTTTTTTTGTCTATTTTTATGTTTTTTTTAATCCTCTCTGGCAACTTATTTCCATTTAAAGCACAACAAAACATCCCGTTGTTATTAATAATTAGAAAAATGGTCGTCTCTGTACTCGCGAGTCGTAAGCTGAGTATCACTGACTAAGCAAATACTTTGGTCTCAGACTCCGCCCCCCTGTCGGTGGAGGTCTGGTAACACTGCAACTTTAAATCACGGGCCAGTAATCTGACTGGTTCAGTAATCCAGCGTGACCTTGCCCCCTCGTCTCCTGTCCTCCACCTGGCTGACATGTTTGGTCTGTGTGCAAGGCGTTTCGACTGCTTCAGGCTGAACCCACCAAGTTTCAACTTCACCGTCTTCTTTAGACGTTGGAGAAATTGTCTTGAAATCGCTCCGGATGTTTCATAAGGTCCATCATATTATTTTTTACCCCAGTGATCAAGAGAAAATGTAAAAGTGGTGGATTTGGGACTTTTGTTCATAGATTTGTATTATATCAAAGAGTGATTTATGAAAAGAAAAGAAGAAAAAAAAAGTTCAAAGCATATTTAATACTTTTTAAGATTTTTACTTCAGAGAAACATACTGACGTTACATGTAATGCCAAATATAGAGGGATTGTCTCAAACACAGGATGGCGCTTGTGTTGCTCATTTATATGCATGTTTCCTTACTGACAAGCAGGATTTTACAACAGACACACTTACAAAAAAAACACTATTAGATGTAACATGTTTCTCATGTTTGTTTGTTTTTGCATTTTGTATTTTATACTCAACAATGTGGTACACGCAGCTTCAAGTTGATACTTTTCATTATGCTTCTTTACTCTGCAAGGCCAGAGATCAACATTAGAACAAAGAGATCTTAATATTTTAGAGAAATAAGACGGAAAGATTGTATTTGCTTCCATGCAAGTCCTATTGTATTTTGGCTCCACGTTTTATATAGTTAATGCTTATGTAAAACGTATTTGGAGAGGATATATGTTTGTCAGAAAAATCCTGATGTGGATAAGTGGATGAACCTCTCACCAAAAAACACTTGCAGTTAAGTATTCATGTGCTTTTTGCTCAGCATGTATCATATCAGTTGTATTGCAGAATAAAGATTTGGAATAAATACATTTGTACAACATTTGAATATTTCTCTAGATCTGCATCTGTGACCACTGACGACAAGTTGGAGCATTTGCAGATCATTTATTTATATGGTTTTTTTTGGGGGGGGGGGGCATCTTAATAATGCAGGAGACAACGAAGCAAACAGAGCGAGTCTTAACTCATCACATGCATCAACCCAGACTTTAATTACGTTACCAAGCCCACAGGTTCACTGCACTGGCGCTCTAAGTAGCTGGCTGCACATCCTTTCACTGTGCCTTGTTTTGTGAAGCTAGTTTGCAAGTTTCAACTCTAAGTAATTTAAAAAAGTTTTTTTTTAAAGACATCCATTTCTGCATTGTAGGTATGAGAACCTTTGCAAATACAGTTTTGATGTTGTGTTTTCGCTTAAAATTAAAAAACTGGTCTTTGGGCTGATGACTTCTAAATCCTCTTAAAGCTCATTGGACGGTGTGGAGAAGATATTCACTCTCACAATACAAATAGTCAAAAGTGTGTCTCCGTGAAGGCATAGAAACAGAAAGAGTACGGTAATGCAGAATGATGAAGGTTCTTGCCCCCCGTGGGACCTCACATGGCAACCCCTTGAGGGGGAGTCCGACTTTTGAGTCCAGAACCAGCACACAAGGTTAAAAAATCACTATGACAAACTTGAATGAAAAGCACAGACTCTCTGGGCGACTGAGGATCAGGTCTGAGGAGTGACTTGAGCAGTTCAGTTCCAGAGGCAGGGCCCGGGGCAGAGGCACGGCTGTCTGACATCTGCAGGTCTTATCACCAGGTCTTTGACCACCTCCACAGTCCCGAACACGGGGTACAGTTCCTCTGTGAACTTCTCGTTGTAGGTGTACAGGTGGGAGCGCTTCTCCACGTCGTAGAACGACAGCTGGCCCAGCTCGTAGTCCAGATACACGCCTACTTTCCTGGGCGCCAGGCTCTGCGGCAGCGGGGCGGCGGGCACCGTCAGGGCCTTCAGATCCACGCCCCTCTCCAGCCGTAGGGTCAGATAGCCCGTGTCGGTGGTGAGCGAGCGGAAGCCCTGCCTCACCGCAGATGCCTTGGCCACGCCAAGCCGCCAGTCCCGCTCGCCCACCTCCACCTCCCAGTAGTGGCGCCCGGAGGCGTAGCCCTCTCGGCCCGCCGCGCACCACCAGCCGTCGAAGCGCCGGCGGCACCGTGGGACCTCTCGCCGCTCCAGGCCGCAGCGCATGCGCTTTTCGTCGTCGGAGATGAGCAGGTCCGCGTTGGCCGAGTCCGAGTCCAGGTTGACCTCCTCTGCGGGGAGGGGAGTATATAACAAATCTGATAACGGATTGAAGCGCGGATAAGAGAGGGGTTTGATTGGGAACGGTTTGTCATACCTGCAGCTTCGCAAATCCAATTCCACACTGTAAAGAAGAAGAAAGAAAAGAAGTGAGCCAACACAAGTAAGGACATCCAATGCATTGGAGTATTTTATTAAAAAAAGGTTATAATCATGTTTATCATCAAGGTCAAATACAATATAGTGTCATGCATGGTCGTTTTTAGATCCTGTCACCAAAGATTGCTCACTAATCAAACTAATTGTTAGTTGCCACTGAATTGGTGATCTAAGTTCTACTCACCACTGTGGGGGATGTAGCGGACGGCGTCTAAAAGCAGAAAAAGGATTACTGTGATTACAAGGAGACAGACAACCAAGAGCTCCATTCATCGGCCGGATCCTCCCTCATGCTGCCCTCCCAGCTTGCTCAGTCACTATCCTTTAATCACGTATCGATCCTGATTAGTTCTAATGAAAGTGACTCATCAAGTTTCACTGCTGCTAAAGAGGCTGATTGAAGTTCACGCACGCACGCACACAGACACAGAAAGCAGTTCACACATAGTGGTCGGCTTTTCAGCATCGTCAGTGCTGACGGACTTCTTTAGAGCTTGGTTTTGTTTAATGCATCTTTTATCTTTTAACAGTTTCCCTGAGTTAACAAGAAGTTATTTGTAACAAACTCACCGATCTTCTGGCTCCTCTGCTTTCTCACCAGCCATTGCTTAGTCACGTCCTCCTGGAAGCGCACACGCATGAAGGCAGACAGACGACAAAGACAATGCAGGCCAAGGTGGGCACATAAACATTATACTGTTCACACCTCTTCTTTTTTTTAAAGTGAATTTGCACACCGCTCATCAATGGTACTAGATTCACGTGGAGGAAAGAATGTTCAACACCAATACACAACAATGGGTATGTTGAGACAGACATCCAGACCTTAACGGGGCTGTCGGCATTCATCACGGCCAGCATGACGAGCTCCACGGCCGGGAGCAGGTTGGGGAGATGGCCCCTCTTCCACTGGAACTCCAGGTCGTCCAGCATCATGAGCACGGGCTCGCCTGGCCAGACGGTGGGCTGGAGAGGGAGCAAGTTGGAGACAATGATCAGTGTTTACTCTCAGCTCCAGCACGCTCTTGAGTATGATGGGCAGATTGTCAAGGGCAAGGTTTAGCGTAATCATCTTTATCAGAACTGGGTCACACTTTAATCACCGACCAGCCTCGTAGTCGCAGCAGGGGGAAAGAGCTGTCGCACGTCACCCTCCACCCTCCACAGTCACCTGAGGTCTGCTCTTGATGCCCCGCGTCCAGTCCATGATGACTCTTTTGTGGGGCCCCATGTCGCATTCCCCCCCGGACTCCAGCATGCAGAGGAGGCGTCCCTTCCAGTCTTTCTTCCCTGCTTTCTCGTACTGGTATTCGGACAGGATGATCCTCGGCTGGACAAAGACATCGAAGCAGAGCCGCAGCGATTAGTGGATCGATTAGTGGCAATGAGTTTTGATCATCAATTAGAAGCATTTTGGGGCAAAAACGGCCCCACAAAAAAAGGCTGTTCAGCCTCACATTAAACTGAAAACATCCAGGAAGCATGTAGTTGGTCAACTTATTGATGACATAAACTGTGGACCACGCGTACCTGTACTCTCTTCTCCAACACAGCAGCCCACTGCACGATGAAATCCCGACACACACTGGCCGGCCAGATGTCCTCGCTGGTCCAGATGTGACCGAGGATGTTTGACCTCTTGGGGCACAGACACACAGCACACAATCAAGATGAGATTACCTGCAGATGCATGCTTGTCTGTGACCCGCAGAAAGGTTACGGGGGGTGGGGCTCATTAACGGCTCAACTGGGACGATATATATATCGTATATCGTCTGTATATATACAGAAAGATCTAACTGCTCTACTCCGTCATCTGTGACATAGATGTGTCTCTGTGGTGGAAGGGACTTGAAAAGAGGACCTGAAAAATACAGCACACGGAGCCTCCTCACACACTTTGAACCCACATGTATGGGTGCACTGTTTCCTGCTCTCAGATACACTTGCAACATGTCTTACCGCAACAAACTTAGCTCATTTTACAGGTCTTGCTTTATTTTACATCTTTCTGGCTGCTCTGTTAGCACACCATGGATTGTAGTTCTTATTTAAAAGATTGACAGAGCAATCATGCATTTATTTAATTATACAGCAAATCATTTTATTTTATTAAGTAGCTGTTTCTTATTTTACAAACGCTTAAAGGCCTTCTTCAGGATGGTATTTGTCTTTTTTTAGGGAATAGTTGCCAGTTGAGCAGGTGAAGACTTATGCATTGTACACATAAGGGGGAGGGGGGGATCACCTGGCAAATTTTGTTGAGTTCTCGGGCCAATTCCATGATGAATAACTGACTCTCCACCAGCGGCTCCTTCCGCTCAAGTTTCACTCGCTTACGAGACTCCTGGAGCAAAAAAACACGATATTCAGAAACGTAGCACTTGCAACAACAAATGTGCCATCAGAGGAGAACCCTACCTTGAGTCGGATCTTGAGTTTTTTGGCCGGCTCTATGAGGAACTGCAGGCAGTCCTTCATCATACTGGTTTAGCCAGAGAGGGAGACGGATGCTCTGTGGTACAAGAATAATAATAAAAGAATAATACAAAAAAAGAAAGCTTGAGTACGCTGGCACACACTCTGTCGAGACCCAGAGCTGAAGTGCAGCTGACTGGGCTTGCGTCGCCCAAACAAATCGATGAGGGAGCAGAAATCGGTAATTTATGAGAGGTGGCAAAAGGTAGAGAGAGAGAGAGAGAGAGAGAGAGAGAGAGAGAGAGAGAGAGAGAGAGAGAGAGAATCACTGCAGAACTGTCATCACAGCTCTGCACTGGCAGTCCTCAGAGAGCTCATTATTAGGCACTCTGAGCTATTGTTAGGTGAAGAGGATGGGAAGAGGACCAACACATTGGTAGGAGAGTGAAAAGAACAACCCACCCACTCAACCAGGGGGAGAAAACCAAAAAAAAATGTATTGCACAGTAACAGGATTCCCTGTTTGAATCCTGGTCAATGCATCTTGATCATGGCCTTGAATTTGGAAATGTATTCCCAAGGAGAGGCGAGACAGCAACGCAGAGCACTTTTTTATTTTTTTAATCACTGCGGAGGTTGCAGGAAGGGGGGGGGGGGGGGGGCGTTGGACCAGTTTGCTGTTGATTCAGCAGTCCACCCCTGAACGCCAGTTTGATGGCGCTGAGGGGATTTGCTGTTCCTTCTTGTGATGTAGGGGCGGCAGCTGAGCCAGAGGAGGGCCGGTGTCGACTTCTCAAGGACTGTAGAGAGAGTATGTGGGATGGAGAGTTTTGAGGACTTTGGCAGAGACAACATCACCAACCGGAGGACGGTCATGCAGGACTGAGTTTTTTTTTACCTTTTAGTGAGCAATACTACACCATGCTAGGTCCATATGAACTAAGGGCACGTGATGAGCCAACAAGATGTGCCACTGAGCCTGTTAACTGATTAAGTAGATACTGTAGGCCTATTGCTGGATTTGAAATCTCAGTCAATAAGAGGGGAATATACAAGGCTACCTTGATATTTGGCAATACATGCCCATCAAAAGTCTCCATAGTAACTCCTAGTTAGATTGAGGGTGTTTTGTTTCTTTTTTGGCAGTGAAGGGAGAGCGTGTAGAGAAGTTGGAAGATTTAGAGGAAATCCAGGATTACCTCCGGTGCTATTGCTGTGTAAAGCCAGGTACACACGTTCTATATTGGGACTGAAGGACCAGCATGCGGGTCGGCATCAAAACAAGACTGCATTACACCGCGCGCGACAAACAATAGGGAATATATTGTTCTATAATATCTGACAATGTTCAATGTTCCGTCGTCAAAATATGACATTTTCAAATGCTTGTGCTAAGAATAAAAGAAGCCCTCGTGCGCATGAGACATGTTTTCCAAAGATGTAACACATGCAGACAATTATTATTATATTTAATTACGCCTGCAGGCGGTAACGTTAAGCCGCGTTTTCTATGCTGAAATTAACGTTTTGTGAAGAAAGAATAAATACATAAAATAAAGGTTAAAGTCTGACCTTGTTATGGGGAGAATTCTTCTTTCCGCGGGCAACTTTTGCGCAGCTTCTCTGTGATGATTTTTTATCTCGCGAAACTCGGACTCCTCCGGCGCTCCTTCCCTTTCGGAGATGCACCGCTCGCGACCGCACTCGCCCACTGAGGCGCGAAAGACGGAGCGCGCGCGCTCTTATCTGCCGCCGAGCTTGCAGCTTGGTAGAAGAGCCGCGAGAGGCCGCCGTAGCTTCTCCCAACACGGATGTCTCTTACCCGGTGGTCCCACGATCTCTCCGTTGTATTCATTTTTTGGGGAGGTTATATTTGACTAAACTTAACACCATGGCCAGCTCTCAGTAAACAGTTTGCAGCGTCGTTAGCCAGTATTCATTGTCTATTTCGTGCTAACAATGTCTCGTGACTTGGCGGCTAGATAAAAGTTGATTAAGTAAGTGGGTTAGATCAAAGGCTCTTTTTTTAATTAGCTGTGAATGTGTAGTTAGTGGTGGTGGATAGTTTCTTCTTTTTTTTAACGGTCCTATATTTTTGTAAAAAGAACAAAAAACCCAAATCCTATACAATACTCTTACAACATGTAATAAGCCTATACGCGCTAATGTACGGCATTACAGACCCGAGTCTCTATATATTATACAGAGTCTCTATGGAAGCAGAACAGCAGTCACTATTCAGCTAGTAAACACTTCACATCTACTCAAAGTAAAGTGGTTTATCCAGCTTTCTGTGGCAGGTAGGCCTCCTGAGGAATGGGAGCGTGTCTCGGTATGTTCGGTGAACACGGAAGTGTGATCACAGCGCGCGTCGCCGCGCTTCAATGACAAGAGGCTTCGCGTGCATGTGGACAACGACAGGCAGCCTCTGCTCAACAGCTGGTCCCCATCAAACATGGCACCGAAAGACCCTCTACTCGGCACTCTCAAAGGTAAGGATCCGTCACAATAAAAACAATACTGGATGCACGTTTCAGAGGCAGGCGATTGCTTCATTTTCTCGCGTATTATCGCCAAAATACATGACATCTTCCAGGCCGTTTAATCTTTCGTCTTGCTGATGTGGGCAATGGCGATGGGTGCGCAGGTTGCATGCGGGCCGACAACAGATTGATAGTCAAATCGTATGTTTACCCCCCCACACACACAGTTTGCGTCCTGAACCTGCAGTCGCACGGAGGGGTCGTGTCGGACACCAACCCTCACCTCGCCTCCTGCTGTGAGCTTCTGGAGCTGGTCCTCAGAAAGGGGCTGCAACGTTAGTATTACTCATAATATGTGTACTTCTCAACGGAAAAAAAGAAGCCACATTTGTACATATTTATCTCAACACGATACATATCGCTGGGAACAAATTGCTGTTTTGCAAGCTTGTATATCTGCCGTGCATATTTTGGGATGTTAATAGTTTATGCGTTGGGTGGTTGTAATTGTTGCATACAAATACAATACTACGGGCAGCGTTTGATGTATATATATATATATATATATATATATATATATATATATATATATATATATATATATATATATATATATATATATATATATATATAATAAATCATCTGTGAAGTGCATGTTTGCTATCCTTCCAGAACCAGTTCTCAGTCTGGTACACAGAGACTACTGGCAGTGTTTTGAGCAGCTTACTCACCTAGATGCCTGTGGCAGGTAACAACATTCTGCTCAGATTAACTGGCTTTTAACTTTATACTTACACTGTAACATACATCCCTAATAAAACAAAAATAGCACTATTTCAACCTTGCTATTATCCGTTGTCTCTGCTGATCTGTGTGTGTGTGTGTGTGTGTGTGTGTGTGTGTGTGTGTGTGCGTGTGCGTGTGTGTGTGCGTGTGTAGGCTGTCTGCCCTGTCCTTGGCGGTGGAGCAGACCAGAGTTTGCAAGAAGCTGCTCTCAGCTCAGGGACGGGGCCGCTACCTGCTCAGGCTGGCCCTCAGCCGCAAGGCTCTGCCTCAGTTCATCACACACCTGCTGCACACACCCAGAGTCCTGGAGGTATGGATGCCGCCTTTTTATTTTTCCTGGCACTGTCAGAAGCCCATTGCTGCTGAGTCTCACTAATAAACTGTCTCACTAATAGAGTGACACCGCTTCAGTTCACACTGTCTCTCTCCTGCAGTGGTACAGCCCGGAAATGTCAATCCTCAGGAATGAAGAGTTTGTGGGTGAGGCTTTTTACTTGATTGCTTTCACGTAACGCTGAGCAAAGCTGAGGAAATTATTGTCAACAAAAAGATCAACGCCGCTGTTCTCTTCCTTCCAGAGCCTTTCATGTCGCTGCTGCTGGTCCTCTCTCACATGGAGTTCAAACTGCACATGGAGGTCAGTTCAGCTCCTTTTTGTTTATGCCATTAAAAATGTTCCTCCAAAATATAACATTAAATTGTCTTTCGACTCACTTTGATTTCAAATGGCTCTAAACTAATTACCAACTCTGGTCTCTACACAGAATTGCAGTTTTCTGGACGAGAGCTGGCTTCTACCGGTAAGAATAATAAAAAAAAAACAATGATTGTTTCGGAACACACAGTGTCACAACAATATTAAGAAGGTTTTTAGTCGCAATGAGAACTTTAAGAGATGATGTGATCAGCAGAATGCAAGAGACTGTCGGTCAATCATTTCTATACGTTTCCAGGTGTGTGAGACATATGAAGTGGTGCCCTGTCGGGAGGTGGGGATGGTGTTGAGGTGTGTATCGTCCACCCCACAAAGTACTTCCTATCCATCAAGTAAGTCTACTCAGTCATCTGCTCAACCCGCTGCATCACCCTCCCTCCGCCCCTAAGGTATCTCAGTGGGCGCGTCTTCGTCCTCGAGCTGATGCCCGGCAGTCAGGCTCACGTCGACAAGTTTATCTGTCCCGGTGACATCATTGATGAGATCAATGGAACCTCGCTGAGGAATTCCAAGAATAAACAGGTACCTTCACACTCTCTGCATTATATATTAAAGTCATAACCAGGGAGGTTCATAGACAGCAGCTTCACTATGGTGACACAGGGACGCGATATCAACAGAAGCCGCTACGTCCAATTTAGTTTTTTGAGAGAAATACAGAATACACAAGAAAATGCACACAGCGCCCACAAACGTGCTTTTCACTGCATGCTTGCTCAGAACTGTGTTGGTGTGTACTTATTGCTTGATAGTAGGGATGGACATTTTTAGTAATTCCCATTTTCAAGCAAAACCTAGCACAGTGAGGAAGTACACCAAAGGAACACTGGTAGAAGTAACTCACATGTATTGTCCTATTGATTGAACCCATGAGACACAGGCCAGGCACACCCTTTGACAAACCCTACAAGCATTTGCATAAATTAGGAATTAAAAATACCCGCTGCTCTCAAAATGTGTACATTTGCTGCTGGACAAGCCTTCAAAAGGTTGTTTGCCGAAAGAGATTGTCTGTTCCTCCCAGGCAGGCGTGGTTCTTTCCCGGCTGAAGGGCTGCCCTCTCGCCATCGGCATTCTGCGGTGGCGGGCTCAGGACGGGACGGTGTACCGGCCCCTCATCAAGCTCCTGCGGGCACTGAGGATGGAGAACCCCGCCCTGAAGCTCGGCCCTGCTCCCTCCCAGCAGCCAGACAGCAAGGACCAGATAACCTCTCCGTCAGAGTGTTTTAAAGAGGGAAGGCAAGTTGGTTATCAAATGTAGGGAACACTTGCTGGGTGCACTCTTGACAGACACTGACCTAGCTCTCCTCAAACAGGATTGTGTACATTGTGCAGTTATTGGGAAAAGCAAATATTGGAATGGTAAATAATCGCATTACAATTCAACCAATACTCAGTCTTCGTAGCTATGCCGGTGCTTTCTATAACTGCTGTGATATCTGCCATTATCCTTTCTTAGTTTGGAGGCAAAGAGGTGCTGCAGCACTCCATCACACAAGTGTTGCAGAAAAACATACCCAGCAAGGTAATGTGTTCTACTCGCCGCCTCGGGGCACATTGGGTTGCAACACATGTCAATAAACAGGCTCTGAACATTCTATCCCGCAGGACGTTCTCCTAGATTTGAAGGAAACACATTTGACATGCACAGACAGAAACAGTAAATTGGTAAGCATGCAATGCCTGTCAGTCACTTGTTCACCATGTTGCTTGACAGTGGTCATTATAAACAAACGTCCCCCCACCAGGAGCTGTTTGAGCACCACTACCCAGAGATTTCATGTGTAGGGAGATTTGGTCAACCAGATTACACAACATTTGCATTCTGCACAGCGTAAGTAGTATTTATGCCACTATTGTTTAATTTGCAGTCTCTCTTCCACATAGCCCTATTAGTCATAGGTCTCTTTAGAATGAGTGCTACAACACAAGTCAGTGGTCATTGTTTAGTGATCTCATTCGCACATGTGATTGCGCACACAGAGACTCTCCAGAAAATCCTCAGTCCACAGGCTTCTGCTGCATTGCACTCAAAGCAAGCACCACAAGAGAGTGTGAAGAGATTGTCTATCGTATTGGTAAGGAATAGCAGTTGTGCATCAGAAAGGCAATTTGTTATCCTTTTTTTTTAGACAATAAATGTATTTTTCTTCTTACAGCTACTGGCTTCAAGCATACAGAGTGGTTTGTATGACAACTCTGAAAGAAAACTCTTGTTTTATGTGTAGTTGTGAATAAATGTAATGTGTAAAAAATCCACACTACATTACTGACTTATTATCCAAACATGTCAATCAACTACAGAACACATGGCTTTCTACTCAAAGACCTTTAATAGAAAGACACGCAACAACATGTTCATAAATAGTATTAAATGTAGCTGCCAAGGTTTATGTTGAAAAACATGTAAAAAGCAGTCCAGAAAAATACAGGAGGGGGTGCCATGCTCCCAGTCAGAGAGTGTAGAGTATCAACTGTCACAGCAAATACCAACACTGCAGTGAGACCGGCTGAGCAGGACATGCTGGCATTTTTTGATGAGTGGTAGGTGGGCAAAGAGACCCTGGACCCCCTCCCCAAAGAAGATGTGAAGAATTTATCCCTTAGACAACTCCCATCCCAGGTGGAGCCTGATGTCCACAATGAGCGTGAAGGGTGATACGATGGCCGTAGTAATGACCCCATGATGAACACTAGGCAAGATACTCTTACTGCACAACATTTCCAACTACCTTAAGTGTACTCAGACTTGCGGAATGATTGATCTCGATCTAAAATCCAAAAGAACTTGTAAAAAAAAAAAAAAAAAAAAACCCAAGAAATAACATGTCCACAAAAATGGTTAAGTACGATAAATAGGATAATTTGCCACAATGTCGCTGCTTAGGCCCTCTCTCCCCTTATCCTACGAGCCAGCTGGATGTCTTTGGGCATGATGGTGACACGTTTGGCGTGGATGGCGCACAGGTTGGTGTCCTCAAACAGACCCACCAGGTAAGCCTCACTGGCTTCCTGTTAAAAGGAGAAGAAAGTTTTAGGTTCAGCATAACTACTCCCGTCCCACACTAGTAAATGCACAGAGACACGGTATTTACCTGAAGAGCTCCAATAGCTGCACTCTGGAAGCGCAGATCTGTCTTGAAATCCTGTGCGATTTCCCTCACCAGACGCTGGAAGGGAAGCTTGCGGATGAGCAACTCTGTTGACTTCTGGTAACGACGGATCTCCCTCAGAGCCACAGTTCCAGGTCTACAGAAAGGATGTTAGCGCAATATTAACAATATGCACCAAGGCCAAAAACAAATGGGCAAACATGGGACAGAAGGAAACTATCAAATTAGAGTTTCCAACTTAATGTTACGACAACATACCGGTAACGATGGGGCTTCTTCACTCCTCCCGTGGACGGTGCGCTCTTCCTGGCTGCCTTGGTAGCGAGCTGCTTCCTTGGCGCCTTTCCTCCAGTGGATTTACGAGCAGTCTGCTTGGTACGTGCCATCTCGTCGTACTTGCTAAAAATGTCACATAAACAGTCGAATTAAAAATTGAGACGCAAATACGTTCGTCAACTACGTAGCAGTACCAAACCGTAAGGGCTCGGCATTAATCAACAAGCTAAGCTGCTAGCCCCGCCTAGCACACAGGCTAACACGGTTCCCCTCCCCCTCCCCCAGGTTGCGCCACTGGGAGGCGTTGTGTTCGGTAACGTTACGCGCTACCGCCATAATCAGTGCCACAGCAAGTAAGGCCGTAATGACAAAAACACAATAAACATGGTCGGCGTTAGTTACATATCAGTTAAGAAGAACGTTTTTTTTTTTTTTTTTTTTACACGCAACTGGCGCCATGGTTAATTAACGTTACAACGACCTCCACCACCGCCAACAGCAGCGTCCAAAAAACAACCTCGGTCTCTGAAACGTTAAAGGTTCAGCCAGCGAGCCTTCTCGACCTCGCCATTTTATCATTTTCTCATTTCACCCTCAGTCGACATTGCCTCGCGCCAGCTCGGGGAACATTAGCTCGCACATAATTAGCATATCAGCACGCTTTTGTATGAGATTTCTATTTGACGGTTTAGTCTAGACATACACGTTGTTCACCGGGTCTAGTTTCATTTCATGAGCTAAATATGACGTTTAGTTCAAAACGTCTACTGAAAGATAACCCATTGTTCCGTTTCTAGCTAAAGCTAACGTTAGCATGCTGCCATGTTAGCCAAACAATAACTGTGAACACAAACTCAATCTGCAAAAACACATCACATTATCGACACCGACTTCGCGCAACGTTACAATAACGACACAGCAAACCACTACGATAATTACCTTTAGGCCGTCGGGTCACTGTGAGACAATCGCCGTAGCGTATAATCGGTAGCTGAAAACGATATGTGACGGAAGCGACTCGAGGCCGAGTATAAATACTTTGTCGTGACGTCATGTTGTAAAACACCGCACGTTCATTGGTTCACATTCCACAACAATTACCATAAAGGAAACGATAAACCACAGTTTTGTCCAATAGATTAAAAATAAATCCAGTTTTCTGCATTATAGACACAATACTATTATTGAGATGATGTGAGTTTTTTCTCTCTAACATATTGTAAATACTAGACCCCGTACCAGTTAGTGGCGCTAACGTTTGCCCTCCGCCAAAAAAAAACTGAAAGAAGAAGAACCCACACAAGTGAACATTGCTATTTTCCCATGATTCTGTTTTCTACAACCCATGTGTATGTTATTAATTGTCACGGTGAATGATCTCATATTGTGCGTGTCTTCAAGATCTCCACAAACATTAGTTAAGTTGCGATTTAACTCCTGTGTGTACACCCATGACTCCATGCCCCACAGTTCCGTGTTGTCTCCTTCTCTACTACTTCCGGTTGCCTTGCGCAAGCTCACATCGTTGCAGAATGCGGATTTAGAAGCTAGCAAGAATAGCTAGCCACTAAGCTAAAAACAAGGTTCTCGTTGTGAGGCTTCAAACGTGTAAAAATGTCCAAAACACACGCACAGCCACCGTCATTTTCGGCGGCGACGACGACCGGGGGCCCCTCCTCGTCCTCTTCGTCTTCGCCCGCTGGGGGCTCGACATCTCCCGCAACCGTGTTGAACGTGCAGCCCGAGAAACCTCAACATTACACGTACGTAGCTAGTTTAGCTGGATTAGCTTGCCAAATGTACACAACCTCACGTGTAGCTGCAGCCGCCAAAAGCCCACAGCTAAATTGTGTTTGTGTGTGAGTGACTTATGGACTTCATATTATTTGACGTGGCTGAACCAAGCCTATCGAGCGATAGTGTGCTTATTAACTGCAGTAGGTCTCGAGAAAAGAGGCCTAACGTGTACGTACTCACTGAGAGTAGCGGTTTCTTACGAAGCTGTGTGCCAACAGCACCCTTTTAAGTTCTGAATTTGTGAACGTGCATAAACTTGCGCGTTTAGTGTCATTGCATGTGAGCTTTCCGAAGGAAAACACGTTTGTCACAGTAGCAGAGACATAAGATGAAGAAGAACCAGGGTAAGACAGATAGGATCACTGGATAGATCCCCACTCAGAATGTCAACACTCTATAGAATAGAGTGCTGTAAATACATATTAAGACACTATTACTTGCTAAAGAAACTTTAAAAGGTGGTTACACTTTCTAGAAATATTTTTTTGTAACTCTTCTTCCTCTCCTCTTCCCCTAGATATCTGAAGGAGTTCCGAACTGAACAGTGCCCCCTGTTCGTACAGCACAAATGTACACAACATAGGCCTTTTTCCTGTTTCCACTGGCACTTCCTGAACCAGCGGCGGCGCAGACCCATCCGCAGGCGGGACGGCACCTTCAACTACAGCCCAGATGTGTACTGTACTAAATATGATGAGGGGACGGGCACCTGCCTGGATGGAGATGAGTGAGTGCAATGTACTCGGGCTGCTTGATGTCAACACCGGTTTTGCTTATCAAGATAGGCCTCTCAACAGAGCCTAGCATTCAGTATAAACAAGCTGTGTTTGTGTGTGTGTGTGTGTGTGTGTGTGTGTGTGTGTGTGTGTGTGTGTGTGTGTGTGTGTGTGTACTTTTTTTCACCAGACTGGGTGTAAAATTGCATGTCAAAGGACCGTTTGGGGGGAGGGAGAGACTGTGAAGTGGTGACTGAGGATACACCCTGTCCTCGATTATACTTCATGTTGGAGGACAATCTTCACCTTGAGCATTTAGCATCTGAACAAAGCCATTATCCCACTCTGGGTGATTTTTTTTTTTTTTAGACTGAAACGTGCGGGGCCGTTCTGATCTGTTCGACACCTTGTTGGTGACGAACGCAGACAAGAGGAATGTAAATACAGCGTGAAGGGAACTGGGATGTCTTAGATACGTGCTAACGAACCACTTGGTGGAGCGCTAAGTGAACATTTGAAACAATTCCTCTTTACCATCTGACAGAGTTGAGAATTGTACCCATAGACTCTAATGAAGGAACAGTTAAGCTACTAAAATAGTACTCTGTTTAAAAAAAAAAAATCTGATTCTGGCAAGAACCATACTTTATTTTGTGTTTGTGTACTGTAAATAATTTGCCTCAAAACATCTGTGTGTCTTTATGTTTGTGTCCCAGATGCCCATTTCTACATCGGACAGCCGGTGACACAGAGCGACGATACCACCTCCGCTACTACAAGACGGGATCGTGTATTCACGAAACAGATGCAAAAGGCCACTGTAGCAAAAATGGCTCCCACTGTGCCTTTGCCCACGGATCACACGACCTGCGCAGCCCTGTTTATGACATCAGGTGCCAAAATAACTAAATTTTTCCGCGTAAACAATGAACCTTTGACCTATCAGTTTCTGTTTGCTTGTGTTTGGTGGCGTAGTGGTTTACGGAGTCTCTTCACGCTGCACATTTTCACAGAGAAGTGCAGGTGATGGAGTCTCAGGGAGGCTCGGGGCCCACGGAGGGAGGTGGAGGAGACGGACAGTCGGGACAGGCAGCAAGCACAGCCCTCATCGAGAAGATACTGAGTGAGGAACCACGCTGGCAAGGTAAATCTGTGAGGCAGCACTTTAACGCTCAAATGGGAGAGAAAAAGCCCTGTGTTTAATCAATGCAAAGGGGACATGTTGCTTACGGGTACCGGCGACACATGAAATATGATTCAGGGAGTCGAGTTTGAGTAACTGATCCATGAGTTTGAAGGCTTATCTGATGCTTAAGAACGACACAGATATCTAATACTCTTGAGAACAGTAAAACTATGGCGTTCATGCTACAAATTAATTTACCAGGAATGCGAAAGGTTGAGTCAGCTTTTTTGGGGTTTGTTGTTTTTACTGGAGCCCTCTGTGTTGGCATTTGTTTACCACCGTGGTCTGAGACAGTCCACAATTATTAGTAGACATGAACAACTCTCTACTAAAGTGTGTTGTCATGAATGTGAAGTGTGGGACTGCTCCATGGACGAGGATTTTAAAGATGACACTGAGAGCGTCCGGGCGGAATGTTCTCAGTATATGGTACATTTTCTGTTTCTCACTTTAATAGAATAAAGCTCATATATATATATATATATATATATATATATATATATATATATATATATATATATATATATATATATATATATATAAAAATAGAAGGAAAAAAAATCAAACATTCTGGTTGTCCCATTCATCGTCCATGGAGCAGCTCCACACTTGTACTTGGTGGTCTCACACAAGTTTGAAACTTGAGAGAGAGTAGCTCACAACTGTTGATGGAACCTTTGTAGGCCATGAAATTACACTGTAATCATTAATTGAGGTGATCTTCCCTAGTAACCCTTTAAATGCTGTAACTCCCCCGTCCCCCTTTTTACTGTCACTTATCTTGACCTGGTGGCTCTTGACAAACTGCTCGCCTCATTGTCTCCTTCTGCGTCTCTTGTGTTTCAACTCTTTAGATAACAACTACGTGCTGTCCCACTACAAGACGGAACTCTGTAAGAAACCACCTCGCCTGTGCCGCCAGGGCTACGCCTGTCCGTACTACCACAACAGCAAAGACAGGAGGCGCAGCCCGCACAAGCACAAATACAGGTGCTCCCTTAGAACATCGTGGTGGTTGTGGTGTTATTTTTGCCCAATTGTGGATGGGTTTAACCAAAAAAACAATGTGTTGTTTGCCCTTCCCCGACGCAGAGCGTTGCCATGTCCAGCCGTGAAACAGAGTGAGGAGTGGGGCGATCCCAGTAAATGTGAGGGAGCAGAGGGATGTCAGTATTGCCACACAAGAACAGAACAGCAGTTCCACCCAGAGGTTTGTCTTGTTTTTTTTTAGCCCCAGAAGTCGCGGTGGATGTGTCTCGACGTGTGTTGATTTTGACGTGTGTTGACTTGCCACTGTTTGTCCCAGATCTATAAATCCACCAAGTGTAATGACATGCAGCAGTGCGGCAGCTGTCCCAGAGGGCCCTTCTGTGCCTTTGCTCACATTGAAAGTAAGTCCTCATAATGCGTCTGATTCATTTTGTTCAATTCCCCGTTCTATTTTGATTGATATCGTTGCTTTTAAACCCCCTCTCCCTCCCCTCCAGGGCCCTTCGTTCCAGAGGAGCCACCGTTCCCCACACCAAGCTCCCCTCCACCCCCCAGACCTCCAGACCCTCTTCCTGCCCAGGAAGCGTGTTCAAGCCCCATCAGACACAACATGGGGCACGGTCCGGGTTCCGTCTCGGACCCCTTCTCCCCGCCTGCGGGGTTGTGCGTGGCGGAGCGCGGCCTGCTGGGTAGTGTTCTGTCTCTGTGCGAGGAAATGAGTGAAAGAGCGGAGCCTCTGTCTCCTTGGGCCGGGGAGGGAGGCTACGGCAGGGCACCGGGGTTCGAGAGGGAGGATCAGGTGAGAAAGACAGACGGAAAAATGAGGTCATGTAAAATGACACGGAAAGAAAAATTCAGCCTTTGAATGATGTCAAAGTTCCTATAAAATGGCAATTCATTCCCTCTATTGCTTGTGGTTTTAGGCGAAGCAAAGAAGTTTTGCTCTCGAGCAGCGCAACCGGGAATTTGCAACAGTACAAAGCAAACAGGTAAAATGACAATCTCAAACTTAAAAAAAGAAGTATGCTGTCTAAAAGGTCTGCATACTTTCTGCTTGTTAATAACAATCTTGCAGAAAGGACGTATGAATAGAATTTAGCACTCATTACTCCGAAAAACCACATTGAATATTTAATCCCCCCTCAGGACTTGTTAGTGTTTCTGCCCGTGGGGAGCCCCTTGAGTCTGTCCTCCAGCATCCCTTCCAGTCTGGCCGCCACCCCACCCAGCCCCGCCCCTCTCGGACCCCCAGGATCCGGCATCTCCTCGGGCATGAACGCCAACGCCTTGCCCTTTTACCCCACCAGTGAGACCGTGGAGTCAGTTGTTGGTAGGTGAAGATGGACAGAAACAGTTGTGACAATGCAGATCTAAAATAACTGAATTTGTGTGTGTGTGTGTGTGTGTGTGTGTGTGTGTGTGTGTGTGTGTGTGTGTGTGTGTGTGTGTGTGTGTGTGTGTGTGTAGAGTCAGCCCTGGACGATCTGGACCTGAACGATTTTGGCGTGTCAGTGTTGGAGAGGAGCTTGGAGAGCAGCGCTGCTCTGCCTGGTGAGTTATGCTGGGTATTTAAAGGACACGAGAATGAAAATATGAACGCAACATTTCACAGTGTCCTCCTGTACATCAACATAACGTAATTATTTGTCTCCATTTACAGGAGGAAGCCAGTTTCAGAGTTCTGCCCCAGTCAACATCCCCGGCTCCTTCAGCAGCTCTGCTCCTTTTAGCTCCCCGTCTCCGTCTCCCCCAATCAGGCCGCACACGTCACCGTTCTTTTCTAGTCACCTGTCGCAACCTGGCCAATCAGAAAGCACCTTCCTGGGACCATCTCACAGCTCTTTAGGTTGGTGGAATTTGATTTATCACAAGAGTGGTGTAGTGAGGGATAGTATGATTGTACTTATTGTTCTTTTCTTTGCAGGTCTGAATGGTATGAGCACTAATATCTGGGAGCACTTTCCATCGGGCCAGGGTTCCCCTGGTACACCCCCCACCCTCCTGCCTTCTGGCCCCGGCGCAGAGACCTCCAGGCTCAAGCAGGAGCTGGAGGAAGCTCACAGGGCACTGAAGCAGTGGGGCCACAGCTGGAGACACACAGCTCAGGTAGGTAGGTAGCGGGGTTATGTGTGCACCCGTGTCTGTGACAGTGCAGTTAAGCGTTAGACCCCCGCATGTTCGCACGCGTTGCAATGACTGGGGTAGAACAGATTTATAGTTTTGAATATTCCGATTAACGCTCCGTCTCTTGCAGTCGTGGGCCGCGCTGAAAGCCGACGCAGAGGAGTCGCGAGCCCACGCGGCGCGGTTAACCGCGGAGGCGGAGAGAGCCCGGCAGGCCGAGGAGGAGGCACAGAGACAGGCGTCTCTCCTGCAGGAGGCGCTGGAGAGCCTACGGAGCGGAGACAACCCCCATCTAGCGCTGCATCAACTCCAGCTGCTCCACCGGCTGCCCTTGGAGTCAGTCCTCAGTTTGCAGGCTCAGCTCTGCAGCTGCTTACACGCTGTGGAACAGGTAATATTACAGACGCACATGGACTCCAGACCCCAAGCATTTCTGGCCTCAACATGTCGCATTCCGAAATCCGTTGTTTCCTCGTCCGTCCATAGCATGTGTCCACGGTGGTTATGTAGCTAATCGGTGCTTGCTAGCTTGTTTAAATGATACACAGCAACTCCTAAATCTCCCGTGATCCCCCTCAATATGTTTTCTGGTATATTTGGTATATTTATATTATCTATCTAGCATACTTTTTCTTTTCTTTTTTTTACAGTGAAGTGTCAAAGCTAATTCCAGAACGCCCACGTGTTGCATTCAAGTCGTTGACTTGATTTTTGCTGTGAAAAGGAAAACTTTGTAGCCTCTTAGCGCAGCCTCGCTGGCAGAACTTCTTATTGTCACACTAGCACACAAATTCCTTATTCTATTTTTTCCCCGTAGCTATATTCATTGGTCATTAGTGACTTGGATTGTTAGATTTCCTTTACTTTGTGCGTGACCCCCTAAATCGTCCAACGTTCTTCAAGTCAAGAGGTCTAAATGTTTTGCTCTGCGCTTTTCCAAGGTGGTGTTCAGGAAACAGAGACAGTGCTGTGTAACGTGTGGCGAGCCGGGCTCAGTGTCCCTGCCCTGTGGCCACGGACTGCAGTGTGAGAGCTGCTCCGCCTCGACAGAGTGCCCGCTCTGCCCCGAACAGACTCTGGAGCAGCAGCTCTCCTGACCCCCGACCCACTCGGACCCCCACAGATTCCAAACCAGTCGATCCTGATTCCACAGACACCAGCTTTGGATCTCAACCGCCATTCAAAATCATTTCGAGGTCATTTTATATTGTGGTGACGACACAGGCGCTGATTTGGTATTTGGTATTTTTAAGATGACGTTTACTGATGAATGACCGGCGCACGGCACAGGTCGCTAAGTGAAAGCTCTTAATGTGGAATTTAGAATTAATAATTTTTCTATTGGTTACCCGTGGAACACTAGTACTTTTTTTACTAATGCTCTTGACCAGCAACACTGTTCTTTACCCCTGTTCTGGATTTGCGAAAATAACTTCAAAGATCTGCTGTTATTTCTCCTCCAACCCTATCTATAAATAATTTACAGACATTGTTCTGAATCATATTTTGATACGTATGAAAGTATAAGCTCACCCTAATGGATATTTCCAGAGTGTTATCGAGCTTCTGGATAGCTTCAGTGTGATTTTCTGAGGATTAAAGATGTTTGCTGTCACCTTGTTACAACAATACGCATTTGGTTTTTGGCACTCAAAACTATTTTATATAGCATTTTTCTTTTTGCTGAAATCATGACAGCTACTCGTGATAATTCACAGTCCTTATTAACCGCAGTCCTCATAAACCACAATAATCATAATCCAGAGTTTGGAGCAATCCAAATCACACAAGCTATTTTCTACTGGAGTAAGCCCACTAACTGCATGCCATATAGAATGATGTAAACCAGTACCCATGGATGAGATGATTATCCTTGTGAAAACACACATGAATGTAGAACTCGGTGGCCAGGCTGTATCACTGTGGCACTCTGCTGTGTGTTTACATCCTATTTAGGGCACCATGAGCAACTGTGTTATGATTTCTGAAAAGAGGCAAATTTAGTTGTGTGACAGCAAAGATCTCAAAATGTTCTAGATGGATGGATGACATGGCGGATTAGCAGTCAGCAGGGTTATGAGCGGTTTTCACAAAAATCAAGAAGTCAGACTGAAAACACTGAAAGTGCATATTCAGCAACATCCAGACAATGATCTTATATTGCTACAGCCAAAAGAGGGGCCGCCATACCAGTCTGCTGGAAACGCTCGTCGAGGTTGTAATCATCATTTCTTGTTTAATTTCATTCTTTTCCAACGTTTTTTTTCTATAAAAATAAATCAAACATGGTCAATTACTTTTGAAATACAGAAAATATTTAAAAACGTAGTAATGTTTGTTTAAATATACAACAGATGGCCTCTTTTAAAACTCTCAGGTTTTCTCTGATATTCCTCGACAAACTGGGAGAGGAAAGCATGTTAACACAATCAAAGCAAATGTATTCAGTCAACTTGTGTAGTCTTTGAAATTATTTTTAACATTTTTACTTAAAAGCTTTTCATTTCAACTCAGACATTAAAATTTTTGTTAAAACCCATTTTCTGTTTAAAATCAATGTCACGTTTTTTTTTTTTTACATTTGTAGCAATCTTTGACATTTCTCACTGTCAAATGTGTCATATATATATATATATATATATATATATGTGTATATATATATATATATATATATATATATATGTGTATATATATATATGTGTATATATATATATGTATATGTATTACACACACACACAGACAGTTAAGTGATGCCATACTTATCTCTTGCACTGATTCGACCAAGCATCAGGAAACTAAAGATGTGTGAGGCGCATGAGGTTTATATGCAGGTGTGAAAGTGTTCATGGTCCACACACACAACTCATAACTCATCCGACACCAGTGTTTCTTTCTGAGTGGATATTTCTTTGTTTTTGGTACAGATCATTAAAAAATAAATTGTATATTTTTGGAAGGAAGGAGTTGTCCATGTGTTCGTTAGGGTTGAATCCCGTCCAGGGACTGTTTCTCCCTCTGTCTTCGCTTCTTCACGTAGGCCTGAGCCTCTCGCTCTCCTCTCCTGGACTCCAGTAACGTCAGAATGCTGTCCTCTGGGAAATGAGAAACCGGTTCAAGATTAGGTTGTGTCTTTATCTTTAAAAATGTTTTTTTTTTTTACCACAGCAATTATCTCACATCTAAAGGTCAGATGGAGTTAAATAAGGTCCCGGCATGACGTTTTTTTGGTTAATAGGTTGATCAATTGAAAACCTGCTTCAGTGGTCTAAACTCACTGATGGATCATACCATTAGGTTTAGGATGCATGAGAGGCAGGCGGATCTGAGCAGGGACGGCATCTGGCTGTGAGCTGAGTCCATCTCCTTTGCGTTCACCGGCGACTCCCGGTATGGCCTTGAGGGCCAGGAAGGCCTCGCCTTCAAAGTCATCTGTCATCAAGGTGTCGTGGTCCAGAACTGTCACCACCAGGCAAGCCCCCGTAGCCTGGCACTGACCCAGGGACACCAAACTGATATGGGGGAAGCAGAGATCAGAGGATCGGGGGATGAGGGAGGTAAAACACAACAACATCCGTATGGCGTACGCGCTCACAGAGACCGACAGCTTACAATTCGAAGGCCTCCTCAAAAAGCGGATTGAGATCGCAGCTCTTGATGCGCGTACATCGAGGCTCCACCTCGGGAAAAGTGTGGCTCGGCTCCAGACACAGCTGCACAAACGGATCGCTGAGACCTGTCAAAAGCACTGAGAGCGTTAGGCCTCCACGGGAGAGGTTGCACAGCAATGAACGTTAACCTGTAATGGATCTGCGTGGCCTCACCGTTGGAGTCCATTGGTAGGAGGTTGACCGCGTTCAACACCTCAACTCTGAGCCTTTGGTCTGATCTGCTGTAGGACACCAGGAGGGTGACTGCACCGTACTTCTCCGAGCTGTTCACGTTCTGTCTCGCACACGGGGAGAAACGGAGAAAGCGGGTGAACAACCATCATGGGGTTTTACCGCAGCCGGAGAAGAGGCTAGGATCTCACCTGCTCCCATATTTTCCTCTCGAGGAACTTCTCCACAAGCTGCCAGCTGCTCAGAGAGTTGTGAGTCAGGTGGGCTTTGAGAGCCTAGACACATGAAGAAATGGGAAGGGGGGAAAAAAAGTATAATATCACACAGTTTTCAATTAACACAAAAAACACATACGGCTGATTGAAATGTGGCCAATAGTTCCTCACCTTGTACTCATCAGAGTGGAGCGTGTTCGACGGGAGCCCGTTTCCCTCAGCGAGGAAGCACTGCTCCAGACACTGAAATACACACCAAAAATAAAATGTACCATGAGGCTATTGCAACATGTTGTCTTTGCACAGATTCGATAAATAAGATATATACAATGTTAATCTCTGAGTTTCAGACAACCACATTGCCGAGGACCGACCTGCAGCGTATAGAGCAGTCTCTGGCAGAACACCATGAGCCCTCCTTGCTGTGGATGATGAGTAGCCACCTGGTAGAGGATCTTCACAGAGTTATTCCACAGAGGAGTCAGGAGACTAGACACGAGAAGTAGGAAATAAATAAAAATTAACACAATTTCATGAGGCGGTGCAGAGGGAGAAACTGGATTGCATCAACAAGGCTGAAGACAAAATTGTGACACGTGTAGCCTGAGCACCTGTTAAAGTTCTCCTGAACCAGGTTCTCGTTCATATAGTGCAGCTCCTGCTCCAGGTAGCGCATCAGAGGGTCTGCGGCCTAAGAAAAGAGAAGAGGCTGGACATCAGGCATCCATCAAAGGGCCTCTGTATTTGTGTTGCACTGGCAGTAATGGCTGCCTACATCCTCTGTGGACTTGGAGGGAATTCTCCGCCTGGTGGACATGTTCCGGACATGAGTCTCGATGTCTATGTTTAACTGGAAAGAGGAAGAGAGGAAGGCAGATCACATAGGTCATGTTGAAGGGGTTTCTTTCTACTCTATATCACCATTTCGTTACCACGTGGTCAATGTTGTACCTTTTTCCCGAGCGTGTCTAAAGCGGAGCGAATCTCTCGGCCGAGGACGCCCTGGGCCTGCTGCAGCTGTGAGGGCAGAGTGTTGTGGAACTGGCTCTCCCCGATCACAGTCTGGGTCCGATCCCGAAGCCCTGCCCAGTTCAGCTGTGTAGGAAGCCGGCTCAGCACCGACCGCAAGTGCTCAAGGTCATTCACCACCACGCACAACTACGGAGAGAAGGGAATGATTATAGATGCGTATCATTCATACCATGCTAAATGTTTCTTTTTCTTTTCTTCTTATCCTGGCCTGCCCCTTTTTTACCATGTTGATGGCCCTGCCGTGGTCGGAGTTCTCGGACAGCACCCTGACCCTCTCCTTCAGGGTGTGACAGTAGTTCACCACAATCTTGCACACATCCTGGAAACACAGAAAACAAAGATTCCCACGCTCGGATAATCTGACAGGACTAGCACGTGATTAGGACCCCGGAGGGGGCTGCGTGCTGTACCTCGGTGAGTTTGACCATGAGCATGAAGGCCTCCTCGGGGTCAGGCCAGGACAGCTGCTCCCACAGCTGGCAGACTGGTTGGATGCATGCCACCAGGTCCACTGCCGAGGAGCTGTGTTTTATGGGCACCGCGCCAGACTGCAGGGGCTGGAGCTGAGAGGAGAGTTTGAAACACATCATGAGGATATTGCCTGTGGATGAAATAAACTATGGGGGTCATTTAGTTATTTTAGGCCTCTTTTTTTTGCTGTTTTGTGTTTCTTTTAGGTCATTTGTTGTCTCCCTGTAGTAATTTTGAGTCTCCTTGTTTTTTCTCTCCCTGTGGCTATTTTGTGTGACAAATAAACTATATGTTCATCATAACAGGAAAGCATCAACATCCCGAGTGTTACCTGATCCACCTGCACAGCCCTCTCCACCCGGTCCTGAGTTGTGCTGAACGCCTGGTTTAGCCAGTAGGGCAGAGCCTCCCTGAAGCCCTCTTGGAAGTTTGTCAACTCAAGCAATCCCCTGAAACAACAGTGAGAACGCCAGACATTTTGATGTTTGTCCGGTTTGAAACTCTGGCAGCTTTGTCTGGCCAAAGGGAGACGGGCCTACAGGAGTGGAGACAGCATCCCGTACAACCAGCCCCAAAAAAGAAAGTTCAGAACACGACAGGTAGTGCCAATGCAAGGGGTGCTGATCACATCTGTCACAGATGTCAGGAAAGAAAAAGGTAGGGAATAAGTGCTCTAGATTAGGGTGTGCGTATGATGGCTGACCTCTTCTGTAAGAAGGCCTTGTCTTTGTGGATGGCCTGCAGGCTCAGGTACACAGGGAACAGGCTGTTGGCGAGAGCCTGCTCCATCTGACCCTCGATCAGGGATAAGGTTTCCCTCACTTCTTTTGCGAGCTGTGGAGGAGAGAAAAGGAGCCGAGCGGATATGAGACAAGACCAACTGACTGAAAGGGAGTTTGTCAAGAAGAGCAGCAGTTGAGGGGACTCAGGCGGCTCTGTCCGCCACGTACCAGGGAGTCAAACCGCTTGTAGGCGACCGTGAACACGTCCACTTGCACGGCACTACAGCGATGAGAGAAAAACACATTAATGACATTTCAAACATATACTTAAAAAACATACCTTGGTTTGCTTGTTTGTTTGTTTTGGAAGAAGATTTAAAAAATACCATTAAACTAAACGGGATTTAACAGGATTTTGTTTAGGTTAACTAATAAAATTAAAGATGGCCTCATTCCATTTCAGTGCTCCAGTGAGTCACTCCGGGCCGGCATACACAAAACGGGGACCCTGGAACTGGCCGACCTGAATGGAACGCAGCCATGACTGATTAGTCACACTGAGTCTAAAAATGTCCATCTAATGATGGAGAAAAGTCAACGCCGGTACTTCCAGTAGTTCAATTGCCCCCCTCACCTGACAAACACCCGATTCCAGGCGACCTTGTTGTGTTTTACGTCTTCCTGCACCTCCCCAATCAACCTGGAGAGGGCACTTACGATCTCTGACAGGTCCTGTGTGTCCCCATGGTGCAAAAACAACTTTTAGTGCCGTGAAATACAAGAGAGACCACATCGCCCTCCATGATGTGTCCTCACCTTAGTCATTGGCTGATGCAAACCCTTTTTGATGGTGAACCACTCCTTTGTACCTGTCTGATATAGAAGCCATATTATTACAAGTAATGAAAGACTTCTGATACCCACACGGATATAATGGTCTCATTAGTGTTGTTACTGACCTCTATGGCATCACTGACCTCGTCGTGTAACTCAAACTGAGCCGGGTTCAGTTTCTGAAACGCCTGAGTCTTGCAGATCTGGACCAAGATTCTGAGACCAAAAGCACATCCCTCACGTTGCTGAATCTGCATTTAATCACGACCGCCATGTCGGCTATGACAACTTGAACGTAAACCACGTGTACCTGAGCAGTGTGTGGAGTTTTGAAGTGGCGCTGGGAGTCGGGGGGAAGATGTCTCTGTATTTGGCCACTAGACACAGTCCGTACTGCAGGAAGCCATGAAGAGAGTCCCTGAGTTCCTGTTTCTGGTAACAGAGTGGAACACCTTCATCAAACCCTCACGTGTGCTTCGATATCAACTCCTGGTTTCTGTTGTGTTTTTTTTTACGTTTTAGTAAAAGGAACTAGGAAAGTGTGATTTGAAAGAGCTGTCAAAAAGTTACAAAAATGTAAAATATATGTCATATACAAGTATTAGCAGCATAACATGTTCAGGAATTCAAAATAAAAGTACTCTTCATGGCCACCACATATCTATTGAGTATTAGTGAAACAGTATATGTACGCTTCATTGTAATGTTACTGAGGGTCAAGGTCATATTTGAGCTAATCTGAGTCATGTAAAATGTATCAAGGATCCTATTTTAATCTGCTAAGTGACCAGTAATTATAGATGTCAAATGAATGTAGGAGAGTACAACATTTGCACCTCTGTCGGGGAAGTGAGCGCTCATACCTGCTGGTACGGCAGCTCCTGCTGATGCCAGTGGTACTCTACACTGGTCAGCTGCTGGAACAGCACAGACGAGTCCACCTCCAGGCTCTGGTACAGCTTGCTGTAAGCCACCCACTTCCTGTCGAGGTGCACACATCCACACACGTACTAAGAAGTGCCACAGAAAGACAACACGGCATGCACAAGACTAGAAAGATATATTCATATATATATATATATATATATATATATATATATATATATATATATATATATATATATATATATATATATACTTATATACTGCGTTCGCCTGTTGTGCTTTACATCAAGCATAACTCCTCAAATGTGTAAAAACAACAACTCAAGCTTAAAGCTTTAGTGACAATAAAGTTTTGTCATATTTGCTCAAACTGTCTTTATATCCTCCCAGCAGAACTCGAGACAGAGAATTGGTGAAAAAAATCACGTTTCTCTGTTTCCTTTCGGTGCTCTCAATGATACTTTGCAAGATTCCACAGCACCCAGAGAAAAACAGCCAATCAGAGCTGAGGGTGTCTCTAACGCAGCTGTCAATCACCGCTAGTGAATGCTGGTCAAACGCTCAAACAAGGCGACCATCAGCTCTGATTGGCTGTTTTTTTCGGGAGAGGTGGATTCTTGCAAAATTAGTAGCTTTAATTCATTGAATTTGTTCGTTTTTGTCTATGATGTGTGTGTTGAAATTCACTTAGGACTTATGGACTTATGTTATATCACCTCATACAAAACCACTGAAAGCTGATCAATTATAATACTGTACAGTGAAAAGCAATATAAAGCCTGTTTACATTGCATTTGAGATGTTTTCAATCTGGCTCACAGACTGGTCTTAGGTTCCAGTCTAAACACTGGTATAGTCTCCCGTAGTCTGTTATAAATCTGCGAGATGTAAACGTGGAGCTTACGCCAGGTCCTGGAGAAAAGGTGAGAGGTCATTCTGCGTGGCATAGAGCTCCAGCAGAGTTTGAGCCTCGCCACACAGGGCCCCTTTCCACGGAGCGGAGCTCTGGAAGAGTTGGTTGAGGAGAGAGAACGAAAAGTGAGCGGTTCGAATGGGATTCTTTGGAAAAAGAAAGAGTGTGCTCGTCCTTTACCTGTTGCTTGGCGATGTATGCCTGAACAAACTGCTGCAGAATCCCACAGTAGTTGATGTAAGCACTACGACCGGCGCTCAGCGTCCCGTCTCTCTGTCAATCACGAAACACACAAATCCACTTTCAGTATCGCGCCAGACTGGATTTGTCCCTTAAACACTGGTGTCGTTAACTTCACTAGAGGTCATACGTTTCAGTTCCTCCTCCAGCTGCCCACAGTTCACCAGCATGACATTTCATTGGTGCGCTTTTCCTTGTTTATTCTACCAAATGTTTTCATGCCTAAGTGTTCTACATGTATACATAAAACCAACAAAGCATTACAGGACGGTAATGCACTTTATTAATTGCTAAAAAATGCAAATTTTACCGCTTTCTGGATGAACTTGAGGTTCAGGTGGCACTGGCCGCGGTCGGGATACGTCTCTGTTCTGGGCTCCAGATTGTACCAGTTGTCTTCGGTACAGTGGAGATCCTAAAGTGAGACGGTTGCAAGTAAGCATTGGACTGGGAAGAACGTGAAAAATAAAAAAGCAGATGTAGAAATGTGAATGTTTACTACCTGTAGTTTTATGACCACCTTTCCCAAAAAGTCATCTGTGCCTTTTTCCTTTTTGGCCTCCTTGATCATCCTAAACAGACACAAGTGGAAAAGTTCACCTGCTTCGCTTGCTCATCTGTGTGTGTGTGTGTGTGTGTGTGTGTGTGTGTGTGTGTGTGCATGCGTGCGTGTGTGTGTGTATGTGTGTGTGTGTGTCACAGAGATAGTGTAGCTCATACCTTTTCAAACTACTAAAGTTGGTTTTGATCTCCTCCAGTTTCTGAGTGAGGGAAACCTCTTCATCCTTGTCCCTGAAATGGAAAGAGCACTGTGAGGGTCATAGGCGGATTATGAGACAATGGAGCCTTGGGCACAGACATGCAAAAGGCCCCCCACCTCCATGTTATTGTTGTTCAGCCTGTTTGTGTTGCTGTTTTCTGTCTCTTTGTATTCTTTAAGTCCATTTGTGGTCTTCTTTTTTTCTGTCGTAGTTGTTATTTTGTGCCACTTTCTAATTGTTTTGGCAATGTTTTTTGCCGTGAGAGGTTTTGCCCAATTTGAGTCTCTTTGTCTTTCTTTTGTATATCTTTTATGTCTCTTTGTAGCTGTTTTGTGTTTCCTTGTGGTCATTGTGTGTTTCTCTGTAGTCAAACAGAGAAACACACAATGACCACAAGGCATTTTGAGTCTATTTGTAGTTGCATTGTGATCATTTTGTGTGTTTTTGTAGTTTTGTTAGACTTCATAATTGTTTTGGTCTTTTGTAGTTTTATTTGCCTGTAGTTGTTTTTGTCCCTTTCTGTAGTTGTTGTGTCTCTTTATTGATGTTCTGTGCTTCTTTGTGGTTGTTTTTCATCTTTTTGTTGTTGATTCTTTGTGCTCATTTTGAGTCTCTTCCCGGTTGGTGAGTGTCTCTTTGATTGACATTTTGAAGGTGACGGTCAGGGTGGCCCCGATGAAGGCGAATGCAATGAAGAGGAAGCTTTCAAAGCAGAATAATTACAGCTCTGGTTGTTTTCCTCACCACATCTCAAGATGGAAACTAGCACCGGCAATGTCTTCGAACTCTCTAAAACCAAAAAGAAAAACACGATGAGAAAATCCAACTTCAACCCGGTTCACCGGGCAAACAGCAAATACACACATTTAGACTCACAGTATGAAGGTTTGGTTCCAGATGGGGTTCAGAGTCTGCTTCTTTATGTCTGACTGGTAGATTTTGTCATTGGATACTGCATCCTTTACAATAGATTTAGAGGGTTTGGCTCTGGACCGGCGGGTTCGACTCTCCTCCTCGTCCTCCATTATGGTCAGCAGGCAGTATGGGTCACTGAAACCTGTTCAATACACCAAAGAATCAGCAGTAGACTGAAGTCAGAGTGTGGTGGCTTGCACCATGACAGTATTTTATAATTCCGAGATAGCAAGAGACTGCTCCCCATGGACCACACAGAAGATACACATCTAGATAGAGTCATTCTATTAAGGTACGGGAATATTTTAAGCACTTACATTTCAACGCCAGAGTCACTTTCAAAATGGGATCTTGAGAGACAATCTACGTGCTATACGTTAATTTCATTATTCTAAATGCTTGCAAGGACAATGCTAACATGATTATGCTCAGCAGGTGCAATCTTTACTCACATTTTAGTTTTACGTGGTAGCATGCTAACATTTGCTAGTTAGCACTGAACACAAGGTTTCAGCTGAATGTGGATGGGATTGTCATTAGTTCTGCAGGTATAGGACAGATAGGACAATTTTGGTCTCGCGATGGCGTGAGAGGAAACATCAGTACTCATCAATTGTGACAGTTCATCCTAAGGGGAACATGAATGTCTGCTACAAAGCTTGTTGGCAGTCCATCTGAAGGTTATCGCAACATCTCACAGTGGAGCAAAACATTTAAATCGGGTGGCGCTAGATGCCAAATTAGCGGGTCACTAAAGTCATCGGGGTACATCATCAGGGAACCATGAACGTCTGCACCCCGATGTTGTGCCGATCCACTGAGTAGATGTTGACGTAATTGTGACTGAGTGACAACTTTGGTACTTTGGTGACAACTTTGGTACTCAGTGTATCACCAAGGTCATTAGGAGTCATCCTCACCACTGATGTCTTTTCCCAGGATTTCCTTGGCTTCCTTTACAGTGGCCATGAGGCAGTGTACTGGAGGCTGTAAGGGTCAGATAGTTATTTAGACACGTTGGCACTCAGGCAGCCACTTATTGAGGCCTCAAACATGCAGATGACAAGATGGTGGAAAGTGAAGATGCACGGTATGAATGCAGATAGATATTAGGGGTCGTTGGAGGCGCAGCAATTGGAACAAACACGCTGACATGCTTTTCTCACCTCCGTGCTCTGCACTCTCTCTGTCAGGCTGCTGTGTTCTGACTCCGTCATAGTGAAAGCCTGGTAGATAGGACAGATGGAGCGAGAGAATTTGTGCAAACAATCATACAAACAGCACAGCAGCGGTGTTGTGTGCTATGTGTGAAGCCAAAGTGTTAACCTCCTGGATGTACTGGTGGAGCTGGCTATCTATGAAGACCTCAGTTGATGACGGTTTACCCATCTTATGAGCGATGGTGTACAGCAGCTCTCGGTACATCGGCTTCAGCTTGAAACAGAAATAAACAGATTGAGAACTCGGTTCGGGGAAAAAAACAAAACAAGTACAACACACGGATGGTGATACCTTCAGCTCCTTGTGTCTCCGTGCCTTCTCTTCTGGGTTTTCATCTGCCTTGAAATCCTAACGGAGAAGAACAGAACCTTTTCTACACCATCTGTCAGATGCAACAGACACTTTCGAGATATTCTGAGGAATGTGAAGGTCACGTTGTGTCACCTACCCTCCTTTCTTTCGTTTTCCTCGTCAACCCCAGTTTACGTACATGGCCAGGCGACAACTGACAAGAGAAATATGAAGAAAAATCAAAGTCAGCCGGGACAAACCACTTACTTAAAAGGACCATACCATTCACTATGAATGATTACTGTGGACTATTTTCCAAACCACACTAGTTTGAATGCATTTCCCCTTTTTTTTGTTTTTTTACAAACAGCCAGTGGTTTACATTTATTTCCATACAGAATTCAATTTTGTTCATAGACTATATTTGTTAGTTGGGTAACCTATTATATGATCACACACTCTACCAATTAGTGTTGCAATTCGGTACATTTTGGGGATTTATTCATAAAAAGTATTAATTAAAATCAAAACACTAGAGGCTGAGGTATCCTGACTTTTGACCCCCAGTCCCAAAAAAAAACGTTGGATTTTACATTTCCCATAATGCAACTCATTAGTGTCTTTTGGTCGACCCTTCCCTGCAACAATGGTACATCTTCTGTAAGACACACAGACAAAAATCACTGCATGAAAAGCAATGCTGATGTGTTTTACCTGTCGGAGTCTTGACAAGCCATGTTCCTGGAAGACAGACGATAACAGATGCTTATGTTTAAAACACAGGGAGTCGAATCATGATGTCAAAGTGCATTGTTGAGTGAAACAGGTATTTAAAGGGCACCTCATTCTCATCCTCAGCTATTTATAATGCAAGAAACCTTAAAATACCTCCACTTGCAACAAACAAATAGAAAAAGCACCACTAGGTTTTGATTGCAGATAAGGCCTCTCTCTGTAAGGCACTTCCTCTCTTGCTGATAATAAAAGTGACTTAGAAGCAACAACCTACCTAATATCAAACCAGAGAAATTCACCTTAAAGAAAATTACAGTCACCCATCCTACACATAGAAATACACCTGTACCCAACCACATCGCACACATGACAAGTTCCATAATGTTTGTATATAGCGGCAAAACTACTGTGTGCTCACGGACTACGTACGCTATCTTCCATGATGAAATCCTTGTGATCTAAGGCGGTTATGAATCATAGTCACAGTATCTTGAAATAGCCATTTGGAAAACATGACTCAGTGTCTCTGTGTGATTTTAACTTTGCTGCAGCTCATCCGACAAGTTTAGGTTTTTAGGATCTCACAACGAAGACAAGAAAATGATCGTCTGAAAGCGTGAAATACACAAAACCCATCGAGAAACACACAAAACACCTTGAGGACAAAAGAAGTTCACAATCGAATATATATTTGACAGCATCGTCAGTTGGCCCGCATAAACGAATTAGCAACTGGCAGTCAGGGAGCCAAAAATGAAACAAAAATGTTCTATAATTCATACAAATCAATACAAGTGCACTGTAGTCCATACCTGTTCTGGTGTTTGCAGTAGATTGTCTCCTGTGCTGTTGGGCTCGCTTTGACTCGACATGATGATGCTAATATCTAACAGCCAGACTCCTGCCTGCCGTGCTCTGTGTGTGCGAGTGTGTGTGTGATATGGGGAAGCTGCGTGCTCAATGTGTTTCGATGAACTATCACACAGCAGCCGGAAGCCATCGCTTCCTGTAAAGGTGGTAACGTCAATAACTGTGACTTTTGTGGCTTTTTCTTCATCTAGGTGCCCGAAAAAGTGTGTGTATGGATGCAAGATAACAGACGTCAAAAGCTGATGCACAAACCTTTTTATTGTCATGGATCCCATGGTAAATCTAAGTCCACGGTGGACGTATCACATGACACATGATCAACTGCAGCTGAGTGAGGTTATGAAACAGCATGTAACATGAGACAGTCCGCAGCAATCCATCTGCGGGTTGTGCATTGTTTGCCGTGTTCCAAAGTTTGTTTACACCATTGAACTGTTATGGTCACTGCACCGAGAGTTAATGTCTGTCAATACTCCAATATGTATTTACAGACACATATATCTACACACACATCTTTATCTGAAGGCTTTCATTCGTTTTTCTTCATTTATTTACTGACCAACCACATATATTATACTCATTTCAATACACTCTTACACTAACCCTTCACCATTTTAACAAACACAATGCAGTGTGAGTCTATTGATGTAAATTAGAAGTAGAAGATATATGATGCTCTGTTTTACTGTTGTTTATATCGTTTATGCTTATCTTTTACCCTATATTATTTTATTGTAATTGTAAGGTGACCTTGGGTGCTTTGAAAGGCGCCTCCAAATGTAATGTATTATTATTATTATTATTAATATTATTATATACTGCAAATGTAAAGTGGGAATTATTAGCTGTATAGAGCAGGACAATAAATAAATTGTTCAGGGATCTTTACTTGAAAATGACAATAAAAAGATTTTTATTTATTTTTATGTTTGGCGCCAATTAGCGATTTTCATCATTCATTAATCTGTTGATTATTTTCTTGATTCATTGTTTGATCTATACATTTTTGTTTGTTTGTTTGTTTGTGTGTTCTATTCAGTCAATCATTACAACACAAAACAATATTCTATATAATATACAAAACAGAAAGACTGAAAAGGTATAGGTATAAGCAAAAAATGCTTATATATTAATATCCTAAATTATTATTATCAATTAAATCAGCTATGTATTGAAAATGCATGAGTGTAAATATATGTAAATAAATAGACACAACACCAAAGACAAAACAAGCCGTTTATAATATTCAAATGGCTTGTTTTGTCTGGCCATCAGTCCAAAACCCACTGAAAGTCAAATAAAACAAAACCAGCAAATATTTGCATTCACAACCAATTAGTACATTTTTTAAATAATTCCTTGTGTATTTCCAACCAAACTAACATTTTCAGCTCTAATTTTGAGCACCACTCAACCTATCTATAGTGCAATGATACTAAAGGGTATGATGTCATCATTGAGACGTCCTCCTCTACTTTGGCCTTATCCACAGTTGCATCACTTCCTGTGTATGATCACATCGAAGTGAAGAGGTTCCACATTTGATCCAGCGATTTGAGCAAAATTTGACAATTTTGACATTTTTTCACATAATTTTACACTAAAAAGAGGACAGTTCCATTCAGTCCCACTTTGTGGTTGGGACCGTGTGTGTGTGTGTGTGTGTGTGTGTGTGTGTGTGTGTGTGTGTGTGTGTGTGTGTGTGTGCGTGTGTGTGTGTGTGTGTGTGTGTGTGTGTGTGTGTGACCTCCACTATTGCCAACCCATACCACGAAGTTTCATCTTCTTGCATCTTTCACAAGCATGCGGGTACTTTTGCAACCTGACCGCTCTTCTTTCCTCGACTCATTCCGAGAAGAGTTGTTTCTTACTGTAAGAAGGTACAGGCGTTAGACTGGATATGCACAAAACATCATATCTACAGTAAATAACTGTTCTGCACCGATTTTATTCCAACTACAAACAGATGCGTTTACACACACATACAGCATAGAAACGTTTGGTAGATACAAATCTATGTATTCAGCAATAGAAGAAACCATTTTGTGAAATAATTGAATGTGTTTACATGAAATGTAAGTGAACACAGTATCATACAATTGGCCTCTCTTTTTTCCTGTTTGATTAACAGAATGTAGAGCACATGTGTACAGTCAACATACTGTGAGTACAAATTACAAAGTACTTTTCATGCTTAAAAAAAACATCTGACTGCGGTGTCACAGACAATCAATTCTTCTTAGTAGTGTGGATTTAAAAAATCGTATTCTTATTTCCATTATCCTTACTAATAATAATATTTGTTTTAATAATATTTATCCAGGATAGTCCCATCCTAAACTAGTAGCAGTAGTAGTAGTCTTAGCAACAGCACAAAAATAGATACATAAAATTGTCCATATCTGTCTGTAAAATGTTCAAAATATCCCTGTAAGTGTATCTGTAAAGATTACTGGTATATTCGGTGTAGAACGCTCAGAAACTTCTCTGACTATAACTCACCTTATTGTTGCATTATTTCTCACCATTCATTCAATAAATGTTGTACTGACTCAGTATTTATCCTATAAACCTGATATGCACTTTTTCAGAAACATAAATAAAAATAAATCCTCCCATTAAACAACATAGACTGTAACCCCAACCCAAAAAAAGGTTTTTAAAGGACGCGTGACGTCACATTGTGGGCGTTTCAACTCGAATGGCGGAAGAGCAGGTGCAACATCCAAACCGAGCAGCAATTTCCCCAAACAACCGTTATCAACGCGCACAGGGAGAGGACAGACAAGGCCCGGAGATACGTTTGCCCGGCAGAGGGACACGAGCGTTCGTCTTTTAGCTGTCGGAGAGTCCGGAGGCCGGTCGACATGACTCTGAACCAGAACCAATCGGAGTCCGGCGGAGTCATCATCAACAACAGTGAAAGGTAGCGGCGGCGGCGGCGGCGGCGGGCGCAGCGGGCTAGCTAGCGGTTACCTACCGTTAACTAGACGGACAAGTTTCACGCGCTCTCCAGAGGGAGAAACGTCACACTCATTTAGAAATAAAGACCAAAACGTGCCTCTGCTAACTTCAATGGAGCGAGATGCTTTAACGTTATAACGTGACATGCCAGCCAGCAGCTTGCGAATTGGACATTTAACACCCAGTGACGTTGAAACAACAGACATGGCAACTTTTAGCTTCGGCTAGCTTGTGTTTCACACACAAGCTCGTATAATTCTGTCAAACACCGGTTGTTTTCCGACAGTGAAGCGAGTCACTGGACTTCATCTTAACAAAGTGCTTTACGATGACACAAACCGAATTAAAGAGTGCGAAAACCCCACACCAAATACACACGATATGTGTGACCTTATATGTTACGTTAATTGTTACAGCGCCTTGTTTGTTAATAGATTATTTGGGTTGCGGCTGACGGAACCGGGTCTCGGACTCGGAGTCCGAACCATGGCCTTCAACCTGCTCTCTCCTCGCCGCAGTGAACCGGTGAAGGCTCCGCGTGATTGCGTGCATGTTTGCTTGTATTCAAAACGTTATATTTAGACACTCATCGAGGGCTTTTCATCGCTCTATAACTGTAAGGCAGCGTTGCTGACCGTGGTCGCCATCTGGCTGCGCTACTATAAAACGTTTGTTTTTGTTTTGCACCATCCGGGATCCAGTCACAGCGATGTGCATGAATTAACAACATCAGTGACAGGTTCTTCTCGAACATACTGGAGCGCAACGATAAACTCATTACAGCTAAACCCAGAACCAGTAAGCCTAATCCTTTTACTGTAGTTCTGTTTACTGAATCCAACCGGTGGGCCATGTTTAGTAACTGGACAGTTGCACAATAACCCAATGATCTCATTTTTTATTTTATTTTAAAAGCTGTTTAAAGTGAACGATGATGGTAGTGTGGTTTGAGTCGTACTGTTTTAAAAAAAAATCATAAAATCATTCTGTCATGTGATCGGCTGATTGTGTCTATTTCTGTCATCAGTGTGTTGATGAACTATGATAACGTGGAGCTTGTCTTCTGCGACGCGGACAGTCTGCCCGAAGCCTTCAGAAAGAGCAAGAAGGGCAGCATCTACCTAACTCCGTACAGGGTGAGAGACATGACCGAGATGGCTTACTTGTTATTCAGCCACAGCCTCATGCTAACATAATACTGTCGGCACTGACGGCGAGTACACAACAACCTGTAGAACTCTGATGTTGCTAATAAGAGGTATTTGATTGAGCTTTCCCAAGGCTCATACGGGAGTAGGGCTCATGATTTCATGCGAGTGCCCAGGTGATGTTAGCTGCTTTGGTTTTCTCCCAGGTGATCTTTCTGGCCAAAGGGCGGGACGCACTGCAGTCCTTCATGATGCCCTTCTACCTAATAAAGGGCTGTGAGATCAAGCAACCTGTATTGGGAGCCAATTACATCAAGGGTACCGTCAACTCGGAGCCCGGAGGTGCGTGCGTGTGTGTGTGTGTGTGTGTGTGCGTGCGTGCGTACGTACGTACGTTTCACTTTGCTTACACATGGTTGCAGGGTATTCTGTGGCTGTTAATTTGTTGGGCACACAGTAACTCCAGGGATCCCTCCTTGTGTTATTGCTTCCAGGCGGCTGGGAGGGCAGTGCTATGTTCAAGCTCGTCTTTGCTGCTGGAGGAGCTATAGAGTTCGGCCAGTACATGCTGCAGGTCGCGGCTCAGGGTATGGTTACAAAGCCACATGACTAGCATTGTAAAATTTTCGTTATAGCGCCGGTGGCCGATTGCCCCCCCCATTGTTTCTTCATTGCTTGCGCTCTCTTCCTGCTTTGTGTCCTGCAGCGTCAAGAGGTCAACCAGTGACTGCTGGGTTTGGTGGATGCCCCTACATGGCCAACGGGGCCTATGCTTACCCTCCTCCACCTGCTAACGGGATATACCCTGCTGGACCTCCACCCGGCTACTCCTACCCCAACCCTCCTCCACCAGGTAGGGCGGTTGTAATAATCGCACCCCGATTATCACCTGGATTTTTTCAATTTGAAAAATATTCCTCAACTCTTGCTAGAGTTGTCCACCGTACAGCTGGTCTGACCTGCAGCTCTGTGCGTCTGCTATCCAGGTGGATTCTACCCCAACCCTCCAGCGTTTGATGCGTCTGCGGCCTACATACCTCCGCCTCCTTATTCTGCTCCTCTGGGCCAGCAACCCCCACATGACCCTGACCTCCCCTCCTCAGAAGCAGGTAAGGCTCTCTGGCAAATGGTCTCTGACTGAGTTGTTGCTCGGTGGTGACCGCTCCAATTCCCTCCAGGTGTTAATGCATTATTCAGCCAATGATCAATGAAAATAAAGTGATGGCTCCGAGTTGCTGTAGAAGACTTACATTGGGAATGGATTACCTTTGACTTGTCATTGTAAGTGACTTTTATGTTAAGTATATCGGTGGAATACAGTTAAGTGAGACTTTATTCTTGAACTTGAAAACAGTCAAATAAAATAACTGTCAACCACATATCTTGTGGTCTTCATCCATGGATAAAGTATCAGTTGTCATGGAGTTGACAAATTCCCTCAATAAAGGTGTGAGAGAGTGGAAACCACCTTTTTTAAAAGTGTGGACCTTTTAGTATTGGCTTGTTTGCATATTTAAAGAACTTCCGAAGGAAATGTCTTCCCCTCACATTGGAACAGGTTTATTAGCTAAATGTTTACATCCTGCCCCTGACATTATATCACCCTTTGCACCTCAGGCTTGATCAGCTTCACTCAGCTCACATATCCCAGCTATTAATCACAAACCCTTTATCTCGCTCTCTCAATATCCGTCTCTGTCCCAGCGGAGGCCAAAGCAGCCGAGGCAGCAGCGAGCGCGAGCGGTGCCGCACTGCCTCCCACACATGTGTACCTGCCACAGGTAGGTCCTCCATCACTCTGATACACGTCTGATGTTGCATTGATTGGGAGCTAGTGAGCGTCACTCACCTTTTGTACAGGATCTGTTGAATTGCCACTTGTGAGTAACCAGTATTTATATTTCTTCGTTTAGTTATTTAGGTTTTCCTTTAACTTGTTAATTGGCTGCATGTAGCGATTGTTCATATTTTCGTCCAGTGTTTTGGTCATTATTACAGATATCGGAGTAGAACAGGGATTTTTATTTGCTTTTTGTATCTAACTATTTAAGCGTTCTACTTTTAAGAGCTACGTTTTTTTAGCTGAAACAGTTCGTCAAATAATTGAACAACTACTTGGGTAAACAATTAATCCTATTTTGTTTCACGCAAACAATGTTTTGTTTACAGCTTCAAATATGTGAGGATTTTAGGCTTTTCTTTTATATGCAACAGTAAACTGAATAACTTTTGGTGTTTTGTACTTTTGCTCAGCTAAAACAAAACATTTTAAGATGTCAACTTGTTCTCTGGGAAATTATAGTTTTTCACTACACCCTGAAGCATATCATCTATTTTATTCTGAATGGGACCATAACTTACTAAATTAACATCATGCTCATAGATTTCTATACAGTTGAACTTCTTTTTGCAACTAAAGCCGTCGCCCTCTACTGGCTTATTGGAAACAATGCAAATTTTAAGAACTTCCGCATTGGCTTCACTTTTAACCCGGAGGTTGCCGCCTGATTGAGAAGAAAGCGCCATACTAATATGGATGAGTTATCTATTGTAATGGAGTGATGCGAGGATATTATTGAGCTTTTTTCCCCTGTCGTTATTCAAGAGGGTGCTCTTTCAATTTAAGAGTAGGACTCATTCATTTCAAGATTTTGTAACGCTTTCCTTCAAAACCCTGTCCTCACATTAAATAGCCCCTATTGTGCTTAAACTTTCTCAAACTGAATGCTTGCACTCAAATATATCATTGCTTGCATCGATCTCCTGCGCTCCGGGCATCAGCCCTTCTCCTCGCACTCGGATAGATATTACATTATGCAATGCCTGTTAAGAATTTTGGTCTAAAATAATTATTTTAATAGGGCTGAATGTAGTTTTTTACATTCAAAGCTTTGGTGGATTAGTTGTTGCAATGAAGCTTTGAATGTCCTCATATTTAGTGAAGTTATCACCCAAAAATGGGGAAAATATGATTGTTTGTTACTTTGGTTGGGTAAATGTAATTTAATTAAAGACAGGTGTGTTACACTTTTGACTGCAATGGAAAAAAATGCCAATGAATATAGATTGAAGCAGAATATTTAGTTGGATAAAAACATGTTGTTCATTTTGGAAATGATTACACCTATCCAGTGTTTCCCCTACAATTCTATTCGGGGGGGGTCCCTCCGCCCCCTAATAGAATGGTAGGGCATAGCACCAGATCACAACAGAAGTAATTTAAGGTTCTCTTTTCTATAGAACCTCGTTCTTTTATTAAACAAACTAAAAGACCGTATGTTTTTGGTCTTATCTACACGACGGCATGCCATTTCTGTCTACATGGTCGCACGTTTACATCTCTTTACAACTGCTCTCTGTATAGCGCATAGCGGACTTCCACCCCGATGTGCACAGACACGTGTGTGCGCGCACACACAGGTGGGCACTGAGCACTCTCCCACCAGCGGACAGAGAGAGTCGAAAAATATGTCACGTGAAAAGCAGAGCGTTTTTTAAACGCTCCTAGGGTGAAGACTGCAACACTTGCTCTCCTGCGAGTAGCACCCGGAGTAGCTCTCCTGCTCCGGTGCTACTGCAGAAACGAGCCAAAGTGCTTGTGTCTTGTACCATACAAGGAGCATAATGGCTACGTGTGCGCATGAGCGAAAGTGATTTATAATATGTGCAATTACAAGTTGGGAATTGGAAACACCAAAAGTCTCGACCATCTTAAAACTCACTACACGCACTCAAAAATAAATATGTGTGTGTGTGAGATATATGACACACTGATGGGGGAAATTTGAGAGCAGATGTTTTCACTAGCACACAGAGGCAGCCTTAGTGTGAGAAGGGCTGAATCTGTACAATAAATAATATATCTGACTGCAAGCATACAGTTTGACTAGAAGAGGAGCAAATCTAAGTGCCAGCATGGGCTCTTTGAGTGCGAGGACAGGGTTTTTGAGAGAAACCACGGCGAAGTGTTAACGTAAAATCAACGAGTAATGCTCTCGTGAAAGACCGACCCCCTTTTAATCGAATTCAATTCAAAAGGGATTTGTCAAATTAATCTATTCTCAAGTCGTTGAGCTTCGCAGTCACTGTTTACCACAAGGCTTGTTGAATGACGGCTGGGGAATGTTCTCAAGCTGCACAGGATAAGTGAAGCTGTAATGTTAAAGCGTTACTGCAGATGGCGCCAGAAATAAAAGGATGGTGTCCGCTCAGGTGCTCTTTGTGAAGGATCCTTGTGCCCTAAAATGTTGTTGCAAAAATTTAGTGAACTAACGTTGGGGTCTTAAATTTGAACTGCAGTTGATGTAAATACTTTTGATGGATTACTGGACAGCACATTGTCTCAAACCATACCGCTCCTCTCTCCACAGGACAAGCCTCCTCCCTACTCCCCTCCAGAAGACAAGAAGAACCAGTAGACCTGCTCGATCTCGGTCTCTATCCTACTGGATCACCGTGTTTTTCATTCCATTAACCGGACATCAGGAAGGCCGACGTTTTCCTTTTTAACATGGATCCCTCTCTCGTCTTCCTAATCCCCTTCTAACTCATTCCTCGTGGTTTCACCTCATCATTCCGTTGCCTTCCCACCTCAGCCTAAACCTTTCACATTCTTTTGAATTACTCCTATATTGTAATTGGTTTCATTCTCTTCAGAAGCCCCTTTGCTTGATGGAAATAAGAAGTATTGGTCACAATCTTCAAAGGGAAACAAGAAGATTGTTAAGTTGTGACCCTCACTTATAATTTTTCTATGACCGTCTATCAAACTGGTATGAATCTGATGACGTTAATCATTTTGCTACTCTACTCAGAGGCAAGTTGAATGCAGTTTTATTTTTCTATTATTTGTGTGTACAGGCTTTTAATATGTAGACTTTTAAAAATTAGATATTTTCTCAAGAACACTAACCTAGAGAAAAATGAACTTTTTGTAAAGGGAGCGGACTGCAGTGAGGCCTGGTCGGCTTGGCTTGTTTTAGAGGACCACACAGATTAGAGCAGCGTCGAGCCCCCGCAGTGGATCCTGATCCTGGATTAGAGCAGAGAGAGTGAGGGCGAACCAGGGCCTGTAGGGACGTACTGCCAGAAGGGATTATCTCTACAATGGGCAAGAGCAGAGCAGTTATGTCATTTCCTGTTTTGTCATGCCCCTGAACATTCGAGAAAACAAATGGTCGGACGTCCGGCCTGCTTCACCTTTCATTCCCTTTCCCTTTGTGCGCCGCCCCCCCCCCCCGACCCGACCCTCAGTTTCTACTTTCTGTGGTCATGACCTTGACTCCCCAGTTTAGGGTCGGCCTTTAAATCTGATCTGAGCACCTCGGTATCCGAGTCTCTACTCGGCCTTCCTCTGTAGTCACTTATCTATATTCTGTATCTGTGGCACATCCGTGGCTGATTCTTTGCACTCTCAGAATGCTATGCATCGGGCTCCTATTCGCTCTGTCATGGTTGTGTGTATTATAATAATAATAATAATAATAAAAAAGCTCTGTATTTATTTCAAACTAATTTATTGAATAATTCATGTACAAGTAAGGAAAACAAAGCATGATCTCAACTGATGCATGTATGCATTGGATTGGATTTTATTAAATGGATCTTAATTCATGTGGAAAAACTACTTTCTTTGCCTTTTATTCCTACACCGAGTATCGCTCACAAATTGATGGGTATTCCACTTAAAACGCAGCATAGTGCATGAGCGTACTTGACATACACTTATTCTAGAGTCTGCGCAAAGGATCATGTTGTTTCATGTCATGAGGCTAGAACAGCCCTGGAAAAGTGCTTTTCCCTTTCTCAGAGTCGGTCTGTGTTCTTGGACAACTTGTGCAAATCCAATGCAGCTTCCCAAATACTGATGCATGATATCCTGAGCCTCAAGGTCATAGCGATTCACTCTTAAGTGCTCATGATTCTTTTTTTTTTAAGGCCAAAAGCCCATTTAAAAAAAAAACATTTGTACAGTACAGCAGATTCCGTCACAACAGTCAGCATCAAAGGTTTAAATCTGTACGGCCGATTGTGTGTGCATTCATGCTAAAATCCCAAGAGGAGATAAACAGTTATTCCCTTTTTCAGTTCTGTAGTCTCAGTAGTAATGTACAGCCCATGGTTTGGTGGCACCTACGGTGCTCATGGTACCACAGAGGGACAGTGCCTAAAAAATAAAATAATAATTACATTCCCTACACCCGGCAGTGGCTTATTGTCTCGTACGCACAACACGATGAACTGGCTCATATCCTACCGTGGGTGAATTCTGCCCAGAAACCAAAGTTGTTAGAGAAAAGAAAAAAGACGGTTTGTGCACCTATGAGCATCTTTTTCTTCCACTTGAAGCCTAGTTCTTGAACATAACATTTTCAAAATTCAAGTATAACCAGAATTTCCAGACGGCAAGCGCGATGTATTAAATTATTATTTGTTATCAACAAATGGCTTCTAACGGCAATGCAAAGAAAGGTTTCTGGCTTTTTCTTATACTGCTATGACGGTTTGTCCACCCAGCATAAATGAACAGCAATCAGACGTCAGCTTATTTTATCTTGAAGACTGGAAACAGCCTCGCTGTCCAAACAGGCCCTCTAAAGCTCAAAAATTTAATCCATGGGGATTTTTTTTTTTAAACTACAGGTTGTAGTTTCATGGAAGGTTGTGGACTATTTATTATACTTCCTGTAGTCCCCACTGGTTGCCAGGTAACATGTTAATTAGTGGGCTTTATAGGCGCTGGTATGCAGATTTCATTCCCTTTGAGCAGAGTCAGCGTGGCCGTTTCCAGTCTTTATGCTAAACTAGGCTAAACGGCTACTGGCTGTAGCTTCTTGTCCATCTAGTCTTGATCTTCTCTTCCAACTCCCAGCAAGAAAGCGGATCTCCCAAAACGTAAGTACTTCTTCCGAGGTGACCAGAGTCAGGCACAGTAGAATCGGACGTAAGTGCAACACAAGTCACCCGGTCACGGTTATGTATTTGAAAGACGAGCCAAATATCACTTGGTCAACAGTTCAGGGTTTAAGGAGACTAACGCGTAGTTGGTTTAGTTGAAGTCCAGCACTCTAAAAAGCAACACAAAGGATAAACTGATCCCACTGTACTCATCGGCTCCTCAGAGACTCTTTGTATGGAATATACTCGCACAAAAAATGTGCTTTGTGTTTGGTGTGAACGCAGCATTAGGCTCTTTCGAACCCTTGCTATTATTGGTGTGTGGTAAGTAATTGTGGAATAAATCAAAGCCAGGTGGACAGTTTTTAAGAAGACGGACGATTAGAGTCAGTTCTTCTGCTCAAAGCATTGGAGGAAGGCGGTCATTGTAAAGAGAGGAAAAAAGGAAAATAAAAACAATTAAAAACCTAAATGTTTAAGGGGGATCCTCTGTCGAGTCAGCTAGTGCCTTTGTTTGATAGTGCGTTGTATTACCAAGCTCCCTTTTTCACGTTCCCTTTTGTGAGTCCGCTCATGTGGAGCAGAGGGTGACGCTGACCCCCTCACCTATCCAGCAGGCGGGGAACAGCTCCCGGCTGAAGGCACAGTGGAACGCGTGGAGCCGGGTCTGCCCGTCGCCGTAGTAGGTGAGCGTGCCCGCCTCGTAGTCCAGCAGCATGCCGATGCGGCTGTGCTGCGAGGATCCGGCCAGAGTCTCCCGCCGGCCGTTGTGCCAAGCGCTGAGCTGATGCTCGTCCAGCTGCAGGCTCCAGGATAGTTCGTTCATACCCACCATGCACCTCTTGCCCTTCTCCTTCCTGGGGATGGTCTCGTAGGTCACCTGATGAGAAGCACAGGGGAAGGGAGGCGAGAGGAGAGTGAATTGTGTGCCGTGCGAAGGAAGTCAGAGGATCACCAAAGTTATTTATCTGTATTTAACAGTACATTTTAACTGGAATAATGTTGTTTTGTCAGACTTTCCCCTGTTCATCCGCCATGACCATTAGCCAGTCAAATCAAAACGGGTGGCTCTAGAAAAAGTAAGAGCGACGTCCGCAAACTCAAACGTGTTTCTATGTGGACTGTATGCACGTAGGGATTTTTGCAAGTTCATACTCGTTGCTCGTCCTGTGAACATTAACGGCAGTCCACCTAACGCGTGGATGCACGCTTCCTTCAGCACAGCGATACGGTGGGCAGGTTTGGTTCGGTAGAAAGAAAATAGTTCTGCATGAAACTGCTCACAACGAGGTCTCTGGATTATCTTGATTAATCCGGCTATGATTTCTGGAAAGAGACATTGCTTTCGAGTTTTTAAAATGTATTTTGTGCCGTATAGTCCCATTATGTTTCATAGAGACGGTGGACATTTTTACGGACACACTTGGCAACTCACGCCGAGACAATCTAGATTGATACATGGCACTACAGGTAAGAGACATTAGATTTTGGGGTGAACTGTCCTTTTAAGATCACATCGTGATTCCTATTCTCCTTTGCTGGTTTTCCTGAATATCGGAACTTTAATGACCCCTCTCAAAAGAACAGCGTACAGCTGCGACATGCAGCGGTTCTTTACCCCGAGGTAGGCCCAGGGCTTGGACACCTCCAGCTCCCAGTAGTGCTGTCCACGAGTGAAGCCCTGAAAGCAGAGCACCTGCCACGTGTGATCGAAGCGCGCTTCATGGGCTGGGACGGGGCGTGGCCCGGAGGTCAGGTGCTCCGCCCTCTGGTTTTCCTGGGACAGAAACAGGTGCCCGTTGGCCGTGCGGGGGTCAAAAGTCAGAGAGCACCGGTCTGTTATGCGGAAGAAAGAAGTACAGAGATCCACAGTTTTAGCATCCGCTTCTGTGCCCTTTGCTCTTACAAATTACATTCAGAAGAACCAGAGAATCACGTTAAATACTTTGAACAAAGGACTTACAAGCACTGAGGCCCTCCTTCCCACCCGGATGGCACGGAGCTGCTGGACTGGGAACCACAGCTAGGATCGGCCTCTTATCCTGAGGAGAACCTGGAGACCAATGACAAGCTTGAGAACACAGAGCAAAGAAAAGGGGGGGAACAAACTGCTGGCAATTCAAGCTAAACTGCCACCGAGGGAGACGCCACTCTCAAAAGGCATATTACCTTCTTCGTCCGGACCCACAGCGGCGCTCACAGCTTTCTCCAGGTCCTCAAACACCACCTTAGAGACTCGGGAGAGGATGTCGGTGACACCGTTCAGTCGATCTTGAAGGTTCGGCGTGACGTCTGTTGGAATATCTTTGAAACGTGGCACTTTTAGGACCATTGCTTCCTGTGTGAATAGATGATATTCTTCTATTTTTGGAGATAGGGGGCATCTCACTGTTTCTTTCTGAGTGCAATATAGTTGTTACATCACAGTATTTCCGTTCGAGCCAAACAATCGTGTAAAATGTACAAACCTTGATGAGATCTGTATCAGAAAGGTCAAGCACAGCTGCTATCTGTCCCTGGCTCTCTCGGAGAATCTGGGAGCGCTCCTCGAGTTCAGCAAGCCGCGCCTCCGCCTCGGCAACGGTAGCTTCTCTCTGCTCCTCAATAAAGAGCTCTGTAGCCTCCTGCTTCTCAGCCAGTATTTTAATCAGGGAGGAGAACTTGACACTGACCCAGGTGGAAGTCTGCTGAAGAGTCACCTGTTGATGGAAAGTGTAAAATCATTCCTCAAGCCTGCTTTTTTCTTCTTCATCTACAATATTAAGCTGCACCTGCAGCTGTGTCACTTAAGACCTAAACATTTCATATTTTACTTCCAAGTCTTGTGGGCGCGCAAGGAGAATAAGCGGTTTCCCTATTCTCGTTTAAATGTGTGTGAGAGACAGCGGCAGAAGGTGCTGAGCGACACACGCCAGCGCGTGATTAGCTAACGAGAGTTGACAGCGCTTTAAAAACATATGATTAAATGTGACGGTAGGATCACTAAAACACAGCAAGAGTCGGATTAAGTCATCTTTCTGACAGGTTGGGGGGGGGGGCGTGTTTGTCTGAAGCACAGTACCGACTTTCACAGAGGGAAGTTTGTGGTTTTACCTTAGCTTGGTCGATATTCTCAGCCAAGTCCACAATACTTTTTTGCGTCTCCTCGGTGAGTTTCCCCACCTCCTTACTCTTCCTTTCCAGCAGCAGCTGCAAAGAACACACATCAACATGAGACCGAACACTTCACAGTCACAATCACAGTCCGCCCCCCACCAGTTTGATCCATGTCACAACACCAGTGGTGTCATCGCATCAATTTACCTCTTGGTTTTCCCTTTCTGCCTCGAGCAGGACCTTCTCGTGGTTCACACATTCAGATATGCCACACTCGCAGCACACAGACATCTTGTCCTTCCTGCAGTAATAAACCAGAGGCTTTTTATGGCGGTCGCACAGCAGCATGGGTCGCGCCCCTTCGCCCCCCCTCATGAGCGACTCTCGACAGAAGGGGCCCGTGCTGTTCGTAGCCTCGGTCAGGACAGACATGGACACGTTGCGCTTGAGAACGGGTCGGATGGCAAACTTCTCATTGCAGATCGGGCACTGGGGTCCGATGTCGGACTTGCTCTTGGTGTCCCAGTGGGTAGTGATGCACCCTTGACAGAAGGTGTGGCCGCAGGGGATGGTCACCGGGATCCGGAAACGCTCCAGGCATATGATGCAGCTCAGAGTCAAATTCTGGGACTCCATCTCTGAAGACAGAGCAGACATCTCTGGCGGACAAGAGGGAGGGCAGAAGCAGGAGGTTGGTCAGGATGTGACAGAACTGTATCATATTCACCATGACGATAATGTCACATGACTATTTATTAGATCTGTATTAAGAGGTTAGCATCACATTTAAGCCCTTTATATAGAAACAGTTTCCCAAAAGGGCGAAAAACAAACAAACAAAAAAACAAATTATACAACCTCAATTTTTGCTAGTGCCAGTTATCAGACCGAGCCGCGGTCCAGCAGCGGCACCAGGCTCAGTCCAAACGGTGACGTTAACTACCACACATGAACTTAGCCAAGTGGAAGAGGAAAAATAAGCTAACGTCTGCTAACATTAGCCTGGATTCAAGTCAGTTGACGTTAGCTGCTGTAGGACGTCGGGACAAATAATAGCAGTCAACATATCACAACAGTCTGGTGACTTGACTCTAAAGAAGCGCTCACTTTTAAGCCCGACCCGATATAAAACATAAAATGACACAATGTGATGTCTTACCCACTCAGCGGATAAATACATTCGTGCACGGCATCTGTGTGAGTGCTGGATATCGTCAGACGAAGCTTCCCCGATGACGACAGACGCAAACAACAATGATGCCTTCATGTACAGTTGGGACAAATGTAGGAATTGCTTATAATTAAAGTCTAACGCCAACTAAATCGTTACTACCATGTAATACACGGAGATACATGTTTTAACACTTCTACTGCCATTCATTTGCTGCATTGCAACATCGCAGAAGAATCCTGTTTGGTGTCACAGCAACTGATGCTACTCACAAACCAAAAAATGTAACGCTCAGTTTTTCATTCCGGACGCTAAAATATAATAATATTAATCATTATTTATTTATATATATATATACATATATATATATCATTATAATACATTCTATGTTTGAATATGGTATATTAATGTCTATCAGTAGACGGTTAGTCAATACTACAGAAAACCACTAAAGCTAAATATGCACGAACTCGTTTTTTGCTCCTCTCGGCCACCGTATCTTTAAGAAAAAAATCACTCCAAGATGGCGCTGCGCGCTGTTTGCAGCGCTGCTTTGCGAACTGTGACAGATTTAGGGGTCAATAATGCCAGGACGTTTGTCTCGACAGGTATTGTAACGACATTGCAAACTTCTATTGTGTTCACATTCAGATATTCGTGCCCAGGCATCATTCAGTATTACGTGTATATGACGCTCTCTTAGACGTTTCGCTAAATTAGAAGAATGTGACAACGTAATGTGGTCTAATGTTCGGAAAGAGAAACGTAAGGAGAATATACGAGAATAATACGTGTCAGTAAGGATAGGGTTACAAATCTCACCAACAAGAAGCATCCTATTGTAGTACAGTGATAACTGTGTGCGTGTGTGTGTGTGTGTGTTCGCGTCGTGCGTGTGTGTGCGTGTGTATGTGTGTGTGTGTGTGTGCGTGCGTGCGCGCGCGTCCACACGACAGCGTTCCTCTGCAGACGGACAGCACCTATGGGTGCGATGCCGAACGACGAGATTGACGTCCAAAGCCTGGAGTCAGTCGAGACGTATCGCAGCTACACTCGTTACGTGAGACAAGCGGAGGAGGCAAAGAACCAACCCGCCTGGTGGAAGACCTACAGGGGCTACGTGGAAAGTAGTGACCCCGAGCACGGTGAGACACGTGAAGGAGGATTCTCTAGTGGTGTGCACTGTCCTGGCAAAAAAAAACAAAAAAAACATCGGTTTTAAGAATTGTATTTGGTCCCAGATGAAACCTTTTTGTTGTGTTGTTGCAGATGCAGAGAAAGTGGACATTGGACTTCCGTACTGTCGACCCGGCAGGACCAAAGAGGCGAGGGAGAGGAGGCAGGTGACGAAGGAGAACAAAAAGAACGTCGAGCTGGAGAGAGCTTGTCGCCTGCGCACTTGTGAGCGGACACACTTTCACTGTTAACTGTCAAGTGAATATATTATATATTAACTATGTTCCCTCCGTTTTCAGTTAAGATCTCCCTGGATCAAGTGCGGGAAACCTGGGAGAAGAGCAGCGGCCCGTTTCATATAAGGAGACTGGCCGACCACTACGGGGTCTTCAGGGACCTCTTCCCCATGGCATATTTCCTACCTCAGGTCTCCCTCCGGATTGGCTATAGCCAAGACAGTGGTCAAGTGCATTATGGGAATCAGCTGACGCCAACGGAAGTACGTAAAAGGACTGGAGGTTTTCCAGTGCCCTAATTTAGCCTTTTGATTGATAAAGGTTAAGGTCATCCGAAGTTAAACCTTTAACTTTTTTCTTTTCCCCCTCCCCGCATTCTGTATATGTATCTCATTCTATTCACTTTTCTGCTCTGCATCCACCTTTTGCATATGTCTTCTCTGACTGTGTCCTTTGCCTTGCATGTGCTGTACCTTTCTGTTTAGGCAGCTTCTGTCCCTCAGATCGGCTTTGACGCGGAGGAGGGCTCCCTGTGGACCCTTCTGCTCACCTGTCCAGGTCAGCATCCGCTCCCACAGGAGGCCTTTTTGGAATGAGTGAACACAGTTAATTAATGGATTCTCAGCATTTGCGGACCACCCTCAAAAAAATGAAATGTATCGTCTTTTTTCAGATGAGCATCTTCTGGACAATGAGGCAGAATACGTCCACTGGCTAGTGTGAGTACTTAAAGTCAACTGTGCTTTAATTTGTGCGGCACAAGTTTCAGGCAGATTTACAGATAAACTTAAATAATTGAGGACAAACAGAAATGACAGTTGCCATTAATTTAACTTTTTTTCAATTCATGTCTAATTGTGGATTTCAGTTCAAATAAAAGTCCCCCTCCACTTAAACATGTTTTGAGTTTATTCTTACTTCACTATTTGAGCTTCACTGTGAAGAATGATTTAAGTGCCGAAGGTTCAAGGTTCTTATTTGGCCATTTGTGCCTAGACCAACAGTCCAGACTCATTGGATTTTTTTCCCGCAGAGCTCTCAGAGTCAACAGTTTTGGGAGAAAGAAAATTAAGAAAAAAACACACTATACAGGAAAGAGAAAAAATATAAAATATGAAAATACTGTACATGTGCAAATGTGGTCGTATTTACAAGGAGGTTATTAGATACAGTTTTTTTTATTTTTATTACAGGGATAAATAAATAAATAGGCTGGTCATGAGTGCTGTTCCGATTCACAGTTTTGTTTTGCCATCAGTCTGACTGTGGCAGGGAAGAAGCTGTTGTAGAAACGTGTTCTGTGGGTGATGATGCTGTCCGCTCTGCTGTGTCTCAGGTTGTACGTGCATTGTTTGTGTCTGAGCAGAGAGTGAGCTGGGTGGAGTGAGTCTCTGGTGATTCCCTCTGCTCTTTTCCGACAGCGCTGCACATATATGGAGTCCATGGAGGGAAGTTTTGTCCCTGTAATCCTCTCTGCAGTCTTTATGACTCTTTGCAGAGCCTTCCTCTGTGCCTGTGTGGTGTTCCCATACCAGACAGTGATGCCTGCAGTGAGGAGGCTCTCTATCAGTCCTCTGTAGCCTTTTTTCACAGTGGCTGAGGTGTTACGGGTCCAGCTCAGGTCAGATGTAACCTGCAGTCCCAGGAATCTGTAGTTGTCGGCCCTCTCAACCTCAGTCCCTTTGATGACGAGGCTGTAGAGAATAATACTGAAGTCCAGTATTATTTCTTTGGTCTTGTCAGTGTTGAGGATGAGGTCGTTCTCCTCTCCATAGACCAGAGTGTTGTTTATCTGGGTCCTGTGCCCTGACTCGTTGTCCCCCTTGATGAGCCCCAGGATGGTGGTGTCATCTGCGTATTTGATGAGGATGGTGTTGTCTTGGGTGGAGACACAGTCATGGGTGTACAGGGTGAAGTGTTTTGAGCTAAGGCAGCAGCATACGTTCTGCTGCTTTCCAGGTGTTGCAGAGTGTGATGTAGAGCTATTGCTACCGCGTCGTCCACTGATCGGTTGGAGCAGTAGGCAAACTAGAGGGGGTCGACGTTGTCCGTGATCGTGTGGTTGATGTGTGTGAGGACTAGTTTTTCCAGGCACTTCATGGCGACTGGTGTGAGTGCCACTGGCAGGGTGTGTCTGGTCTTTTGGGGACTGGTATGATGCTGGTGGATTTGAAGATACTGTGTGTGTGTGTGTGTGTGTGCGCGTGTGCGTGTGTGTGCGTGCGTGCGTGCGTGTGCGTGCCGACCCTGATGTTGCTGTAGCAGTGATCCAATGTATTATTTCCCCCTAGTGGGGAAGGTCACAAACTGATGCAGTTTAGGCATGTTTGAAACTAGAAGGCTGTTTTTCACAGTCCTCTGTGGAAGGTGTGAACTTCACCGTGCTCACCTTCCATCTCCGCTTAACATGCAGGCGTGAAAGCGGGATTCTGTGACATCACAGCTAGTTTGGAGCCAATCGTGGTCCGGAGTGACGTGGAGACTTGAAACCTCCGGTGCACAGGCACCAAGAGTCAACTTTTCAGTGAAGCAGGAGACAACTTTTGTCCAGCAGTGAAACTGTTTCATTGATTTAAAAACTTTTTTCTTTAAGGAGTAAATGCAATTTAAAGAATTTTCAACAGCCTTACACGACCTGTGTTTCTGTAGAGGGAACATACCGGGCGGAGCAGTGCAGGCCGGGGAAGAGCTGTGCCACTACCTGCCCCCCTTCCCTGCCAGAGGAACGGGCTTCCACCGCTACATTTATGTCCTTTTCAAGCAAGAGAGGCCCATCAACTTCCAGGAGGATGTCAGGCCGTCGCCATGGTGAGCAACACGAAAACATATGAAATATAGCCACATCACTCGCATAGGCTTGTGCACTCATTTGCTGCATAGGATTAGAAATTGAGATTTTCCTTTTCTAGTCGTACAAATATCTACCTTTTTTATTTTTAAGGAATAGGTCCCCCACAAAATATCTGTCAATCACTCAGCCCGTGTTTTCCTTAAACTTTCCCCCGCATGCCTCCACGGGGGAATCAAAGATCAAAGATCGGCCGCGTTTAACAACAGCAAAACTATATCAAGACGTCCGCACAACTCGTGTTGTATAATTTCAAGTCTCATTTCTCCGTGCTTTCATATAAGTGCATACATATACATATAGTTTTGCTGTTGTTAAACGTGGCACTCATGTACTTCAATTGGAGGCATGGATGAACAACACAAATTTCCTTGGGGTTATGTATTTGATACACAAATGGTTACTTTGTGGGTAAAGTATTGCTTTAATACACTTTGCTGTCGCCCCGTAGCCATTCTCTGGTGGATCGCTCATTTAAGACGACGGATTTCTACAGGAAGCACCAGGACAACATGACACCTGCAGGTTTGGCCTTCTTCCAGTGCCAGTGGGACGAGTCTGTCACCGACACCTTTCACACCACACTCGGTGAGTCACGTCAACACTCACAGATGCAAGCGCAACTTTTGGGCTTGTGACGTTTTCCTTTTCTTTCCTGAGGTTTTGGGGCAACAAAGATTGTGTGTGTGTGTGCTCATCGAGTAACCATTAAGCCCGTCTGCTGTTTGTTCTCCCCGTAGACATGAGGGAGCCAGTGTTTGAGTTTATCCGGCCTCCAGTGTACCACCCTCCACAGGTCAAATACCCTCATCGACAGCCCCTACGCTACCTGGACAGATACAGGGATGGAAAGAAGCACAGCTATGGGATATATTGACAAGTTGAGGAAACACATTTCCTTTGGCATATTTATGTGAAAAATAAATAAAGGTTTTTTCATTTTCCAATTGTGCCGAGATTGAATTCTGTTAAAAGCTGCCATGGAGGTTATATTTTTTTGTCCTTTTGGATCTTCTGTCTGTTTTTTAGTTGGAAACTGACAACAGATATTTTGGGTTTCACAAGAATGTCCAGTTGTTCCCCTGATGTTCATGAGCTCATCTCTGGTGAAAGAGCTCTGGGAATCGCAGCAGAAAGCAGCATTTAACACAAACAACAAGAAACAATGAGCACCAACACACCACTTGTGTGGCCCACTTGTACTTGGGCAATGCAACCCTTCTTGATACTTCAAAGTTAGGCCAACATGCCTGCTCCTGTACACCTTTGAAACCCAAAACATGGCAAGTTTTCTTTTGTGAATTTTAATTAATTATCTTTTCATGAGGATTCTACAGTATTATCACAGTCAACATTTTCATGTAAATTGCCTGGCTCATTGATGAGTGTGTACCATTGTTGTATGGACTGACTGAGTATAACTTGTGGTTTTTGGTGTCTGATTCATGCTAGTTTTTCATCATACAGTCCTTGAATGTATAACATAAGACACAATCATGCAGTATGGTAAGCTGTCAGGACAATCACAATCTAAGATTGAGTCTCTGGTGCAGTCTGCATTGACAATTATAGAGGTCAAAAGTTAACCACCTTGTCAACATTTAAGTGTTGTAGTTTGGCTCCAGTCCTGGGCCCTATTTCTCGTACCTGGCTTACTGAGTTAGCGGGCTAATTGTCAGGATAAGATGACGTAGGTCAGGCTTTCTCGGTTTCTCGAAGCAAGCTGAGATAAATCACCATAGCAACACATCCAAAAATTTAAACCTGCTCCTGGGCAAGTTTACTGAAATTCACTGGATAAGCTGGACACTCCCACGGACAAAAAAGGCAGCTCCCTTCCTCATTGATGAAGGAGCAATATTAGTTATATTAGTTTTATAGGGAGAGAGTTCTTTCAGATCGCCAGGATCCATCCTTTACATCATCATGACTTCCTGTACGCGGCGATATAGATTTTGCCGGCAAGAAATAATTTATTTACGAGAGCTTCTCGAGCCGCGGACATTGATCACCACAGGTGCAGCTGATCGCCCGTCTCAGACACAGACTATCATCCGCTGCATGCCGCTGTTCTTAAGTTTATTTAGCTCTTAAGAAACTTATGGATGTGTTGAAAGCACTCATAATTATATGACAGTATTATTAGTACACCATACATATCATTATTGTAGAACATGATTAAAGTGATCGTGATGAGAATACAGAGAATCACACACAATTTATTTTCACTGCTTCAATTGATTGAATTTCTGATTATGAATAATACATACATACTGATCCGCCCATACACATATTCAAACTCATATACACATATATGATACACGATTCATACGTGTATACAGTACATATATCCTTATAAGTATATATGTATTCGTAAATATAATCTGATTGATTTGGGTGATGAAACACTTCAAATTAGCCGTTACATTTTCCCAACACTGACGCATTTAACTTGTCTGATATATTTGCGACGCTTATGTCTCGCAGCCGGGGCGATGTTAAAGTTGCGTTCACGGCAACAATGTAGCAAAAACGTTGGAATATTCGCAACGCGTTTGCTGTAAATGACTACGGTATTGACTTAAAGAACTGCCGCTTCAATTCTTCATTTCAGCACAAACAGAAAGAAAGCCTCAAAGCTTCGTCCAACCATGACTGCACATTAGTAAATGGAGGTTGGTGACCTCACATGAATCACAGAATAGCTTTGTGCTAACTATTTCAGCTGAATACATGTTGTAGAGTAAAAGTGCAAGATTGGAAGTTCTTTAAATCAGATTATAATACGGGTAGATCAAATCAAGCATTCTGATTGGTTGAGAGTGAGTCACGGGGTATACTTTATTCAGCCATAAAGTACTGTACAGCCTATTTACATTTAGAGCGTTCCATATCAGTGCGCACTTAAAAAAACAGGTAGATTTAAATTGCGCGACCGTTAGTTGTCATTTCAAGCTGCGCGTCGGGCCTAACAACACCCTTGAACAGTACATTATTGACGATACAGCACTGCCTCGAGTACCTTATTGCTTAAATAAATTGTTTTGTACAAAATCGTCAGTGTGTGTTGGGTTGGAAGTTGTTTATCTTTTGTAGTTATCCTCCCAAATACAACCTTTATTGCTCCTAGCTTTCTGAAGAGGAGATTATCGTTAAATTCTTCTTCTATTTTCCCCATTTATGGAGCTTTAAGTGATACAACTCAAAAACACAACATTCTCAGAGTTTTATGATTGGGTAGATTGTACAACATTTGTCACAGGAAGGAATGAATCTCAACGAGCACAACTCTCTGAAGAGAGAGCCAATTAGAGCTGATGAGCAACAGCTGTGACACCTGCTCAATGGGGTTATTAACCTGCAATGTGGCTCATGCAACATTTTCTGTTGGTGACTGAAGCCATGGCAGCATTTTGGGCCTTGCTTGTTTGTGCGCTGACTGTCTTGCTTACCAAAGGTATTTATCTTCATTATGTTTGAAGCTTGTAGTGGAGTACAGGGAATGTTAGGGAGGTTAATTACTTAATTTCTGTATTGCTTATTTAGCTGCAACAAGTTTGTCTCATGTGCCATCAAACAGAAGAACAAATTGATTGAATGCAACCGCTCTGTCCATAGGCTCTTGTTTGCCTGCTGGTGGCACAAATGAAAGAAGCAATGTGCTGCTGAGGAGAATCAGAGGTAAGAATATTAGTGTTAATGTTTCCTGAGCTTGTTCCCAGCACTACATTTCTTTTCTACTATAGAGCTGTCTCCCAATGAGATCTCCATAAAGAAGGCCCTTACACTTCTCCAATCACATGAGTCTATGTTGCTGCAAGCTTATAGAGAAGGTGAGCTGTTTCTTTTGAACCCTACTGAAAAAATGCAAGTTTGTGGACGGCTCAGGTTCTTAACGTCATAATGTGGTTAATTAAATGTTCAATAATTCCTTGTCTGGCTTTTGGTACTTGGATTTCAAAAGACTGTCTGAGTGACTTAATCATATGTTGTGTTGTCGTCAAACTACTTTTATTTGAATTTTTAGTGCATCCAAAACGGGACAATAAGTCTTTGAGGCTAAATTAAGTCAAAGCAATTTATGCAGTTTTTGCTTTTAAGCCTTTTAAAACAATTCTCACCGCCTTGTCAGAGTCTATAGATGAAAATCGCTCACTTTCTCCGATTTTTAATTGATCAGTAATGTCGTCATTTCAGTGCAACTGGAAACCAATGAAGTGGAAGTTGATGCATCAAGTGTAAACCTGAAAGTTGGAGAAAAGCCCGAGAAGGATGACTATGATCTACATGTGGGCATGAGCAACCAGACATCCGCCACGCTCTCCGACAGCCTCCCCGGTGCCGGCGTCAACGCCACGCTCTCCGACAGCCTCCCCGGTGCCGGCGTCAACGCCACGCTCTCCGACAGCCTCCCCGGTGCCGGCGTCAACGCCACGCTCTCCGACAGCCTCCCCGGTGCCGGCGTCAACGCCACGCTCTCCGACAGCCTCCCCGGTGCCGGCGTCAACGCCACGCTCTCCGACAGCCTCCCCGGTGCCGGCGGCAACGCCACGGCCTCCGACAGCGTCAACGCCACGCTCTCCGACGGCCTCCCCAGTGCCGGCGGCAACGCCACGGCCTCCGACAGCGTCAACGCCACGCTCTCCGACGGCCTCCCCAGTGCCGGCGGCAACGCCACGGCCTCCGACAGCGTCAACGCCACGCTCTCCGACGGCCTCCCCAGTGCCGGCGTCAACGCCACGGCCTCCGACAGCGTCAACGCCACGCTCTCCGACGGCCTCCCCAGTGCCGGCGCCACGGCCTCCGACAGCGTCAACGCCACGGCCTCCGACAGCGTCAACGCCACGCTCTCCGACGGCCTCCCCAGTGCCGGCGCCACGGCCTCCGACAGCGTCAACGCCACGGCCTCCGACGGCCTCCCCAGTGCCGGCGGCAACGCCACGGCCTCCGACAGCGTCAACGCCACGCTCTCCGACGGCCTCCCCAGTGCCGGCGGCAACGCCACGGCCTCCGACAGCGTCAACGCCACGCTCTCCGACGGCCTCCCCAGTGCCGGCGGCAACGCCACGCTCTCCGACAGCCTCCCCAGTGTCGACGCCACGGCCTCCGACAGCGTCAACGTCACGCTCTCCGACGGCCTCCCCAGTGCCGGCGTCAACGCCACACTCTCCGCCGGCGGCAACGTCACGGCCTCCGACGCGCTCCAGGTCCAATAATTAATAGGAATAGGTGTGAGGGACCGTGCAGGCGTTGCATTTTACTTTCTGTGTCAACCGACTTCTGTTTTAAATAAAACCGTTAACTGATATTTTGGCTTCCTTATTTTCTGTTTTGGGAGGGAGAAGAGTGGGTATGAAGTCTGTCGGAAGATGTGCAGGGTTTCTGGCCGGTTCGTGTCGCCTGCAGCATTAATACTGTGTATTGACTTGATTAGAGTATCAACTTCTACTTAACTGAAACTGCGTTCCAGCTATAAGTTGAAATATCGTAATTATTGACTTAAATGCAGCATAATTGAAGTAAAGTACAGGCACAAATCGACAAATTCTTGCGTTTTAAGATGCCCGAGGTAGTGAAAAACACAACCTTTTCATGTTTGTCCGGCTAACTTTATACTGCATGATAGTTCTGAAATGGATTTGTTAAAGGTGTACCAGGTTGGACCCTCTTTTTCCTTCAGAACTGCCTTCATTCTTCGTAGCATAGATTCAACAAGGTTGAACATTGCCCAGATATTTTCATCCACATTAACATGATGGCATCACGCAGTTGCAGCACATCCATGATGCAAATCTCCTGTTCCGCCACATCCCAAAAGTGCTCTATTGGGATCTGGAGGCTGTTGACTCAAGTAAACGTATTGTAATTTCCAAGAAACCAGTTTGAGATTTTAGTTTTGTAACATGGTGCATTATCCTACTGGAAGTAGCCATCAGAAGATGGGTACACTGTTCATAAAGGGATGGACATGGTCAACAACAATACTCAGGAAGGCCATGGCGTTTAAACAATGCACAATTGGTCCTAAGGGGCCCAAAGTGTGCCAAGAAAATAACCATTACACCACCCTGAACCATTGATACAAGACGGGATGGATCCATACGTTAATTATGCCAAATTCTGACCCTACCATCTGGATGTTGCAGCTGAAATGGACTCATCTGACCAGGCAAAGCTGATGGGAGTGGCACCCGGTGTGGTCTTCTGCTGCTGTAGCCGGTCTTTAAGGTTCCATGTTTTGTATGTTCAGAGATGGTATTCTGCATACCTTGGTTGTAATGAGTGGTTATTTGATCATCACCAACCACTCTGCCCCCACTCCTCTGACATTAAGGCATTTTCGTCCACACAACTGCCGCTCACTGGATATTTTTATTTATAAGTTTAAAGGGCATCCCTGTAGCAAACATTCTGATTGCCCAGTTTGTCCTGAAAAAGTACATGGAAGTAACAAGTAAAAGAAAAAATTGATTTTCCTCCTCACACAATTTTGCTTCCCTTCTACTACGGACTCTGTCGCCGGCGACAAGAAGCAACATGCAAATATGATGCAAAACTAAAATTACCGTAACTCCTCGAATATTTACCCCATCGACGTAATTCCAACGGATTCTGAACTCTAAGAAGCGTAGCCATGCAGCACTTTGCGGTCCATTACGGTAATGGTAAATTTTAAAAAACGGCAGCAGAGAGCAGGGAAGAGACTTTGACTGTCTTTTTCACTGCCTTTCACTGGCTTTTTGAGTGGTGTTTTCTTTGTAAATAATAATAATCTGCCACTTGCTGGCCCACCCAAACCCCGCCACTTTCCTGTCCCCACAAACACAAAGGACAGTGGGAAAAGGACAGACAGAAGGCCATTCTGGGGAGGAAAACAGTGTAAAAGCTGCCTGTAAAAGGCTGCCTGGATGTGTGAGTAGTGCAATAATGGGTTCTGTATTCGGCTGGACAGCAACTGCTTCAGGGAAATAAACAAATCTCTAAAACGCCTGGACATGGTCACATATAAAAGCCTATAACATGGACACTAAATGCTTTATGCAAACAAAACAGTTTGAGAAGATGTAAAATAGGTTAAATTTCATTTCCGTAATCTCAAAAGCTTTGGTCATGTTCATTTTCAATCGTTTAGAATAGATATGATGAAAATTCAAATACGTTTCTTTACTTTTTAGTTTGGCCACAGTGTTTTAACACTTTTTATAACATGACAAATACTTGCCAGATTTTGAAAGTTACATTTCTCCTGAAAAAGAGCAAAATAATTTTGCCAAAAGGACATTTTACATATTTATTGATAAAGACAAAAAAGACCAGGCGGACGGTTCATCATTACAGGTCTAAAAGGGTAAAATCACCTTTTATTTTTATGTATCTTTATCAATGTGATGGCCTTGACTGTGCAAACATACCATCATATATTATGTTAAGCAAAAGTAACTTTGTATGTATATGCTCTAGTTTTAAAATGAATACCTTTTTGTACACCATCTTCAAAGTGGGTATATTCTGCAACATTTTGCCTATGTGGTGAATCAATATATTGATAAATTTGTTCATTTCAGGATCAATGAGCTGATTGAAAAAAAAAAGAAAACCCTCGTGACACTTTCATGGCTTAACCATATAAAAAGGTGCTCTGTGTTTAAATATCCCCATCACAAAAAGTTGAATAATTGTGATCCACAATAATTCATGTCTTAAAACCCACCTACTCCAAGACAGGAATAAAAGGATGAACAAATAAAAGTCACATTTTATTTAGTAAAAAAGATATTCAAATATACTTATATTAAATGCGAGTGAAAAACCCATTTCAGCCACCACATCGTTTTTAATTTTTAACACATACAGTATAATACAGGCATGAAAACGGGTCAGGGGTAAAAAAGGTGAGAAGGATATTACTCATATTACTTCAGCCATGAGTCAAAAATGATTATGGCCTCCTTACTAAGTATTATGCAAGCCATTTGATGCCAGCCTGTCACTGGGTCTAACATTTACAGGCAGACCTGCAAACTCATGAGGGGTGAAAAAGGTGACACCAGCGGGGCGGGGGGGCAGTGACGGGTGAGTCAGTGCCGAACAGTGTCACACGTCGAGAAGCTGACAAACTATGATCATTATGGGTTTGAATTCTTCTTTTGTCAATACCCAAGTACGTACACACACACACACACACCAAAAGTTTGGGGTCACCCAGACAAATGTTGAGTTTCTTCGCAATTTCGGAATAGCCTTCATTTCTAAGAACAAGAACAGACTGGCGAGTTTCACATGAAAGTTCTCTTTTTCTGGCCATTTTGAGAGTATAATGAACCCACAATGTGATGCTATGCATAGGAAGGCCAGTTGTAAAGCTTCTCTCACCGGCATAACTGTTTTAAGTTGTGCTAACATAATTGCACAAGGGTTTTCTAATCATCTATTAGTCTTCTATGCGATGAGCAAACACAATGTACCATTAGAACACTGAGTGATAGTTGCTGGAAATGGGCCTCTATACACCTATGTAGATATTTCATTAAAAACCAGACGTTTCCACCTAAAATAGTCATTTACCACATTAACAATGTATAGTGTATTGATTAATTTAATGTAATCTTCATTGAAAAAAACAGTGCTTTTCTTTGAAAAATAAGGACATTTCTAAGTGACCCCAAACGTTTGAACGGTAGTGTGTGTGTGTGTGTGTATATATATTTTGTAGACTTAATACGTACAATATGCAACTGCTATACTATACTGAATATTGTTTTGCTACTACTACATTTCGCTTCATAATATAACACTTATATGCCATTATATGTATAATGTACCAGCCTTTTTATTTGACCATATTATGTCATACTGTTATACCACTTTACTTTGAGGAGACGTCACTGTTAGTCTAGAACACTGAATAATGTTTCCACCAGTAAACCTGAACATGCACACCTCTCTCTGTGTGACAGCGATTATAACCGCATAACTATATAGATTATAATTAACTAGAGGATACACTTTTTCCTACACGTAGATCTTAAACCCCTCTCCGCTGTTAGTAATCTCACTCGCTGTCTCTTCAACAACGTTAGCTAACGTGTTAGCTAGCGGACTAGCTTTCCATTAAAAACTGGTGGGAGGGAAATGAAGCCGCTGTAGACATCTTAACGCTGATTGGCCAAGACTCCACACGTCAAAGATCTTCTATTGCTAAAATGATCAAAACCCAAGTTTTTTTCCATGTCCCACTCCAATCTCAGAAACGGCGGACAGTGACCCCCCTCCCTTCCAAAAAAATCTATCGGATCTACACGCTTCACGTAGGTTACCTATTTTGGTTTCAAAACGGCGAATTTCGCCGAAAGGTGAGGGATTTTCATGTCTGATAATACAATGCACAAGAGCTCATTATCAATAGCATACATTAGAGAATGCTGTTTGTTTTAAAATGTTGCCACAATAAAACACAGCTCAGTCTGTCAGTGCCTTAGATCGACACACTTGGGGTAAACCACAGCACCTGTCCGCTTTTAAAGTGTACAAAATCCATTAAGTCCATGTTGAGTGCTTATGCCATTTATTGTATGTCCCCATTGTGGTCCGTCACTGATGATGGTCACTGTTGTGTTATACTGCAACAGTCAGTCAAGAGTAGTGTTCACCTGTGAACAGTGTACTGTGTTAACAGTGTTAACTTCGAGCCAACTGCAGCATTTCCTCCACAGTCAGCAGTTTTTCTCTGGGTTTCCCAATGGCTTCCCCCCGCCTCATCTCCACACCGTCAATCTTCTCCCACTCTGAGAAAGTCACTGGTTTCACTCCTGCAGGCGAGAAAATACAAAATCGGAACACGGGGTCCATTATGAAGACAGACATATTGTGTGGTTTCATGCAGGCACGCTGCAAATTCATTTTGACCTATTTTAGACCCGTGATGATGTAAACCTCCAGGTCAGACAACAGAAAGTAGTGAAAGTGAAACGTGGAGTACCTCTCTTTGCCAGCAAAGCGCCGACGCTTTGCGAGCCGGGCTTTGCAGCGGACACGTCCAACGTTCCCGACTCCATGTCCTCCACCAAGGATCGAGCGGTGTCAAAACTATTGTTCATAGTGGTGGCGATCACCCCAGTGGGGCCCGTTTTCAGCCAGCCACTACAATACAGACCTAGACGGAGAGAGGAATTCACTACAGAGGCCGTTGCCTCCTAAGTAGTCTTGCTCTTCGTGGTATTTGATACTGAGTACCTTTGGCTCGTTGAACGCGACCCATGTTGTTCGGGATGATGGCTTTGCGGGAGTCAAACGGCAGCGATGGATGGATGGGGAGGCTCTTGTAGCCTATACTGCTAATGACCAGGCCACAGGTCACATCCTCCACCTCTCCAGTGAGCACGGCCCGGGCTCCCTCGCCTGAGCCCTGGTCGTACAGAGGAAGCCACCTTTAACCCAGGCAACAAACTACACGGCCACAGGAGGGACTTCTTGATTTAAAAAAACAAAAATGACAATCCCGTTTTACCTCCAGCCTGTTAACCGCCAGTCGGATGCCAGCTGTCCTGCTGCGTTCAGAGTCGGCCAGGATTTCGACGGGGCTCCGGAAGAATCGGAAGCCCCAGGCGTGAGAGGCCCCGTTCCGCCTCTGCTGCTCCTTCTCTCCCGGGACCTCCAGGGCCGTCTTCAACATCAGCTCCGTCAGTCGCTTCCTGGGCCTCGGCAAATCTGACACAGCACAAGAGAGCTTAAAATGGACGTATGTCATTTGGGTTCTTCCTTACGTGTAAGTAAATAAATTACTGTCTGTACTCACCAGTCTGTTCTTGTTCTTAGAAATGAAGGCTATTCCATGCGAGAAATTGCGAAGAAACTGAACATTTGTCTGGGTGACCCCAAACTTTTGAACGGTACTGTGTGTGTGTGTGTGTGTGTGTGTCGACCAGTATTGACAGGAAGAACAATCAGTCCTATGAGTACCGTTTTAAGACAAACTTGAGGGAGAGACAAAATTGTTAGTTTGACCCTTTTTGGGGGCTTTCATTAGACTAAAATGAGAGTACAATGTATTAGTGACTAAGATATGTAAAGACCGCAGACTGAAATCAATCAAAAGATCAGACTAATATTTACACAGACTTCTGATCTCGGGGCTAAGACTAAATCTAGAGAGTCGTTGGTAAAAATGAACACTAGCATACATATGTATGTGGGCGTGCATATGTGCGTTTTCATCTGCGTACGTTTGCACGATTTACTGTAAATACGTGCACAGTCGTGTGGCCCTTTCTGAAAACATGGAAAGTGTGCAGGTGTGTCTGAGAAAAGGTGTTGTCAACACATTCACATGCGAGACGCCTGCAGAAACTAATTGAGCTTCATACATTTCTTGTCAGGGTTGTGGTAACCACGAACCAGCCGCCCACCGCAGCGCTGCTAATATTACTGCTGGCGTGTGCAGCAAGACGGAAGGACACAGACCACCAGTTCTCACAGCGTCCTTCACTTGCTGCTTATCACGGTCGACACACATGGGATCAAGGTTGTCACAATAACAGGAAGCCGTTGCTCGATGCAACCTCACTACCCTGGCGAGGACGAAGACCGGCTGAAGGGCCAAGGACGGCGTGTGGCGTTGGACAATTTCTGCAGCTTCTTACTTAAGCAAAAAATAATAACAGAGGAACCACAGAGCACCGACCACCAGCTCTCTTTACTGGTTACCAGGTTCTATTCACCTCTATGGGCTGCAGGCCTCCGCAAGGTGTGTTGTGGCTACAAACCACAGCACACGTTCCTCCTTTGTGACATGTTCAGCAGCCCCTGCATTAGTCAAGTCACATTTCTCTTGAACACATACTTTCAGCACAAACACTACCATACCTGATCTGTACTGCTAATTTGGTAAAAAAAAAAAAGAAGAAGCATACTTTGACTTCCTCTTCTTCTTGTATTCTGTTGTATTGCATAAGATAAATATGTTACAGCGTGTGTCAGTGGTAGTGTTGTGAGAATATGCTCATTCTTCAGAATAGAGCAGACTGATGGCAAGGCAGTCAAAAGGAAGTGCTGTTCTCAAAAAAGAAAAGGGGATTGGGGGCAGGGGGGTGGATATATTAAGGTACAGTTTATTTTTTTACCTTTGAGAGCCTCTGCGACGCCCTCAAAATCTGCCGCCATCATCTCAGGTCTGGTGTTTGGCAGCTTCACCATTTCTCTAACCTCCTGTACACAAGGAGAACATCTCAGGGTTGGCTGGGCTGCACGAGGAAATCACTTAAAGCTGAATTTCTTCACCCGGGAACCTATGTTCATGTTTTCGTGTCTAAATGACTAATGGGTACAAGATCTTTTTAAAATCGGTCATGTACTGAGTGAGCACTCTGCAAATCAACATCATCAATGTTTATTAATAAATGTCTGACAACATTATGGAAAGACCCCACGGAGAAAATACCCTGCTCTCTAACAAACTGCCTTCTGAAGCACACCTTGATTGTGCAAGCGACCTGCATGGGTCCTCTCCTGCCAACAATCAACACCCTGCGGACCTGGCTCTCTGCCAGGGCCTCCAGGGCAGGCTGGGTGATGTCAGTCTTCTGCGTAAAAAACATGACAAAGAACAGTGATTCCTCTATGAGACAATTTTTTTCGCTTCTTCTATATGTTCCATCTGATGCCGTGTATCCACAGTTATGTTAAGTTTAGTTCTGTAAGTTCTGGGGATGGGGGGGAATATTAAGTAGAGCTTAGATGAACTTTATACATAATAAATCATGCTGAGAGGTTGATTTTCTTTTGTATTTATTTCACTATACTCTTTATTTAATGTTCAGCCAATAGAAGGCGGTGTACTTTCTCACCTTTAGAAAGTCAAGCGGGGACAACAGGACTCTCGCTACATCCAAGGCCACGTTGCCTTGTCCCAGAATGACTGCCGTTTCACAGCTCAGGTCTGGTCGCAGCTTTCATGGGAAAGATGACAGAGAAACTGAAACGTCGATGACAAAAAGGAGTGACTTTTCTCGTGATCACACTTCCCAGCAGCATTCACTGGACCGATTAGGAACGCTCACTCTGGATCGACGCAGTGTGCGAGGCGTACCTGTCGACATTTGGGCAGCCCGTTGTACCAGCCCACAAAGTCTTTGGCGGCGTGTACCCCGGCCAAGTCTTCTCCCGGCACTCCCATAGTCCTGTTTCCCTCGGCCCCGTAACTCTACCATAAAATACATAATGCACCCACATCACAAGAAGAACTTTTATTTAAAAGGTGATTTTTTTTGTGTGTGCCTTTTTTCCCGCTCTTACCAGTACGACTGCGTGATAGGCTTGCCGCAGCTCTTCAACGCTCACGTCCGTCCCCACGTCCACGTTACCGTAGAAACTACAGCGCGACTGTCTGGCTGTCTGTGTGAACGTGTTGATGACGTTCTGAGGAGAGGAAATGGTCCAGAATTATTCAAACAGAAAAGACTAAGAAGGGTTATTGCACCAATAAGAACAGACCACATAAGCTTTTAGCAATACTTACAATGTGGCCATCAAAATTACTTTGATGTTGAAGAAAACGCAGAAGCATGGTGCTTCTTCGGCAAGTTCTGAAGTTAGAATGATTTGTGTGTGAGTCAAAGTATTTGGACTGCTGGCTCAGTGAGAGCACAGTTTGTCCTCATTCCCTTCACAAGCGGTTGAAACCAACTTATTTAGACTTCTACCATAATGTCCGTCTCAGTTTGAGTCAGACTTTGTATTAAATTACATCGTTATATAAGGGTGTAATGATCCTTCCTTTCCTCTGCTGACATTACTGGTACCGTACTTTTCCTGTCTGAAGACTTCCTGCTATTGTGTGTGGTGGTGTCTGTATCAGCAGAGACCCCCCCAGTCCTCTGCCCGGACTTCCTTATTTTTGGTGTATTCAGGATATTTTGGGGCCAACACCAAAAACAAGCCGAACGCAGCAAAATCAGACGAAAGCAAGAAACTACAGGCGGCCGGCAGGGTGCCTGACACCCAGAGGTGTCAAAAGTATTCACATTCATTACTCAAGTAGAAGTATAGATACTAGGGTTTAAAAATACTTCTGTAAAAGTTGAAGTATCAACTCAAGCTTTTTACTTAAGTAAAAGTGTAAAAGTACTGGTTTAAAAACTACTTAAAAGTATAAAAGTAAAAGTAATGTAAGGGGAATGTTTTTATTTCCATTAAGGACAAACTCTTAAGCCGCGTCTCAGGGGCCTATAGTGCACTACCCCACCTCCCCCAAAACAATCATTTTTATAAAGCCCATAATGACTATAATGTTTTAAAATGTTATGTTGAAAAATGTGGGATGCACTAGGCTACCCGTTTCAGCTGCATATATGCCCATTTAAAATGATCCCATTTTATTACAATGCAAATACATTAAAGTACCATATGTGTACTACTGAGCATTAACATGCGTTTCATGGAGCGGAATACATGATAACTAGTTGCCTATAAGTATTGTAGTAGTTCAAAATAGGCGGCGGCGACTCCGACACAAACACTTAAAGCTGTGGTTCTCAAACTTTTTCTGTAAATAACATAATTGTGTGACTCATCTGTTCTTTTATAAATAACAGAATAAAGAAAATTGCAATTACTTTCAAGTAAATCAGATTGCCCCATCAGACAATGTTTTGTGCAAGTTCTATCTGTGCAAAAGATTACTCATAACCTGTTAACGGCGTACCGTAACCATTTACCCGAAAGTACAGGCATTTGTCCATGTATTTATTAATGACTTAGTTTTATATCCGTGTACTTTGTACTTTTGTAATATGTGAAGCCAGCAGCTCATTGTTGGTAGAAGACACGAGCACTTTGGCTCGTTTCACCTGGAGCAGGAGAGATGCTCCGGGTTCAGAGAGCTGCTCCGGTGCTCCTCACAGGAGAGCTGCTGTTGCATCTTCACCCTGGGAGCGTTTAAAACGCAGATATAGCTTTATATACTTTTCACGCGACATATTTTTCGACGCTTTCTGTCCGCTGGTGTGTGCTCAGCGCTCACCTGTGTGCGCGCGCACGTATCTGTGGGCAACGGGGCGGAGAGGTTTTTTGTGTGTGTTTTTGAACGATGACAAGCCGGAGTGAAAACAAACCAAAATGAAATAGTAACAAGGCTATTTTTAAAATGTAGGGAGTAGAAAGTACAGATATTTGCGTGTAAATGTAAGGAGTAGAAGTAAAAAGTCGTCTGAAAAATAAATACTCCAGTAAAGTATAGATACCCAAAATTTCTACTTAAGTAAGGTAACGAAGTATTTGTACTTCGTTACTTGACACCTCTGCTGACACCGCCACGTTCTTCTAGTTGGTCATAAGTGATAATTGAGATTGAATTACTCCTTGCGTCACCGGGCTTAGATTGTTTTGTTGCTCAATTTCATGCCATCGCCTGCGGGATACAATTACTGCAGGTGTTTTCCGAGCTGAACGAACCGCCACCGTACTTGCATCTAACTTTCCAGAGGATGTGCCAGGCGAAATGATTGGGGCGAAGCTGCCTTTGAAAGAGTGAAACTGAGCTTTCATCGTTTCACGGCTACGAGGACTGAAGCAAACTGGTTCGTCTGGGGCACTCGCAGAGTTACGCTCTGTCCAATTATTGTCACAGACGAGTCTGGAACCGGAAGCACAGTCAGTTTCTTTATTTTGTAGTAGTTCCCCCCGTCATAACCTGCCTAGAGCCCTGTTCTTATGCCGAAACAGTGTAGGACAACTATCTGTTCTTTCACACGTCCATTTAGGATCACGTACCTTGACTTCAGGGTGATCAGGGGCCACCCCGAACCGGACCAGGCCGAAGGGGACGGGCAGCCGCTCATAGATGTCCACCTCAACATCTTGACGTGCCTGGGAGGACGGAAAGGGAAAAGAGACACAACGAGAAGGGAAATTACACTTACACAGAAATATGCTGTGCTTTTAAAGAGAAGTCTCCTTATAAAGACTGGGGCCCTTTAGGAGTAGTAGCAGGATTTCACTGTATTTGAGGCCAATGCTGGAAGTGTGGCTCGATCAATGGACATCAGGGAAAGTATGGTGGTGAAGTCCAGGTGCTCAGTTTAATGCAGCAGGCACATTTACAAAGTAAACAATAATATACAGGTATTATTCGGCATCACTTACACTGTAAACAAGTAATGTTGGAGGAGTAAAACAAATAAAGTAGATTCTTTCCTTTATTTGTCTTGAATATCATATTTGAATGAGCTAATCCATGAGCCCGGATTCGCTCTGTTCTTTACCGATTCAAATGTTTTGTTTTGTGTTACATTTAGTCCTTTACGCACTGGGAAAGTTAAACAAAAGAAAAAGTCAAAGAACTACCCAGCTGCAACAAACATGGCTGGAAACAACAGCAGCTAGCGCTTTAGAATAAATAGCTCTACAGAACTGAGTGCAGCGTGTACTAGCCTGGTGACATCAGCTTTGGTCTTAACACAAAGCGGTCTGCAACTTGTTTCCTGGCCTACTTATAACCCGGCCGTGAGCACCTAGTTTTTTAAAAGCACCCGCTGAAGTAAACAGTTCAATTAGTTGAGTATGAAGGGGGTGAGCTGGGAGGTGCACACCCCTTTCCCTTTCAGTTATTTGTTCACCAATGTAGAAACTACATTCAGATCATGTTTTGTGCCCCACCTTTTACAAATAAACCCTTTGTGCCTGGAATATCAAAACGCCAGAATGCACGATCATGCTTCACTGGCTAAATAAATAGCATTTGAAGCATAGAAATAAAGAAGAAGTGCACTGCCACAGACTAAAGAGGGTTTTTGATCTTCATCCACAAAAAAATAACAATGACAATTTTAGTAGATAACACTGTGCAATACTTATTTTTTACCAATAAACTCTACAATTATGAATGTTAAGGTATCAAATATATATTTAAACAAACACACACACACACACGATATATTTGTAGCAATGCATAGTGCACTTTATACACTCAGTGAAACTGATTGTGCAATACTGTAGTCATATTTTTGTGCCTCATTTTATATACACTACCGTTCACAATTTTCAGTTTCTTCGCAATTTCCTGCATGGAATAGTCTTCATTTCTAAGAACAAAAACAGACTGGCGAGTTTCACATGAAAGTTCTCTTTTTCTGGCCATTTTGAGAGTATAATCAAACCCACAAATGTGATGCTCAAGATACTCAACTAGCTCAAAGGAAGGCCAGTTTTATAGCTTCTCTCACCAGCATAACTGTTTTAAGCTAACATAATTGAACAAGGGTTTTCTAATCATCCATCAGTTTTCTATGCGATGAGGAAACACAATGCACCATTAGAACACTGAGTGATAGTTGCTGGAAACGGGCCTCTATACACCTATGTAGATAGTTCATTAAAAAACAGATATTTCCACCTAGAATAGTAATTTGCCACATTAACAATGTATAGTGTATTTCTGCTAGAAGAAAAACGTATTTACTCTTAAATCAACTACTGTTTCACAGTTATAATATTAATCATATACTGTGTAAAGGCTTGTGGCTTCGCATTGGACCTACTCTCCTGTTAAAACATACATATGCTTTAACAGTGACCTTCTGATAGTCTTGAGACTGTGGATGCCTACATGTCTCTGTTTGAAGAACGTGGTGTTCCTTGTTATCATATGACCATGCCGATGCAAGCGAATCTAAAGACGTCATGAGAGCTTCTGTGATTGTGTCATTAATGTATTTAAGAGGTAACTCTCTGCTCATACGCAATTGACATATCATGTTGTGATTCTGACCCTGTTCCTTCTTCGAAGAATAAATGTTCCTGATCAATGATTTTATCTCCAGGTGTCGAGTACATTTTTCTATCATAATTGGTCCTTCGAGCCGGACTCAACATCTCCCCTCCCCTCCAAAGTGTCTTTCCTGAAACCGTACACGGGGGAGTCCAGGACTCTCACAGAAAGCCCTCCGCCCTACAACTCGCAAGAGTGTAGTTTGGTGTTTTTGTGAGGCCAGGTTTGACTGGAGGAGAGAGGAGTGACGAGAGATCCGTTTTGTTTCTTTTTGACCGACCCGGTGAGGAAATCATTTCAGGTGTGTATGTCTTAATTGTTTGTTTGTCTGAAAAGAAGGATTATCTCCCAGAACTGTGAAGTAGATTTTAAAGAATTTACATTCCTCATCAATTAAAAGGCTTACATTTAATTACTACGTCAGAAAGAGAAGGGGGTGATGTGGTCCGTTAAATCATGCGATAAGTATCATTGAGTAGGACTGCTACCACCCTGAGACGGGAAGTAAGAATTATGTTACAGTAAATGTTAGGTCACCCAAGAGTAAAGAGAAATCGAGGTGGGGTTAGTACAGGCCCAAAGGCGGGGAGTGATTTAAATGATAAGCAAGCAATTGATGAGATTAGGCCAATCCAGAAGAGAATGATAAGGAATCTAGAGCCAGTCATAAGGGAATAAAATAAAACAAGATATATCCAGAAGACAAAGAAATAAAAAGAATATAAATAAGTATTAAAATAAAATAAAAGCGCTGAGTAAAGAAATAAAATTAAAATAAAGACATGGGGGCTAATGCTAGCAAAGGGTGTAAAGAAGAGACTTTAGAAAGGGAGATAGCATATATGAAAATAAAGCATGAGAGAAGCATTAAAATCCTAAAAAGATGGGGAGAGCCGAAAGAACAATAAAATGCCAAGAAGTGTGAACAAAACATGACTAATTTTTCTAATCTGTATCCAAGAGATAATGAATGGGTGTGCGGGAGGGGAGGCAAACTCTTCCGCGTTCTTGCCCAATGCGCCTCTATACTGGAAACGGGCCTCTATACACCTATGTAGATATTTCATTAAAAAACAGATATTTCCACCTAGAATAGTAATTTGCCACATTAACAATGTATAGTGTATTTCTGTTAGAAGAAAAACTTATCTACTCTTAAATCAACTACTGTTTCACAGTTATATTATTAATCATATACTGTGTAAAGGCTTGTAGCTTCGCATTGGACCTACTCTCCTGTTACAACATACATATGCGTTAACAGTGACCTTCTGATAGTTTTGAGACTGTGGATGCCTACATGTCTCTGTTTGAAGAGCGTGGTGTTCCTTGTTATCATATGACCATGCCGATGCAAGCGAATCTAAAGATGTCATGAGAGCTTCTGTGATTGTGCCATTAATGTATTTAAGAGGTAACTCTCTGCTCATACGCAATTAACATATCATGCTGTGATTCTGACCCTGTTCCTTCTTCGAAGAATAAATGTTCCTGATCAATGATTTTATCTCCAGGTGTCGAGTACATTTTTCTATCAATTTCTGATTCATTTAATGTTATCTTCATTGAAAATTTTCTTTGAAAAATAAGGAAATGTCTAAGTGACCCCAAACGGTAGTGTATTTTCTTAAAATGTAGTATTACATTTTTTTTTACCAGAAGTTTATTGTAACTGTGTGTAAGGAGGCCAGAGCAAAATAAGCTTTTCATTCTATGGAGTAACTGTCTGTTATCTGTGCATATGACAAAACAAATATCTTGAAAATAAATTAAACGTAGGGCAAAATGCAGGTATGCGACCATGATGCCGGTGTTAGACCCCAACTGGTTTTCAAACCTACTGGTTTCCCTACGCGTGCGTGCGTTGTCTTCACTTCACAGCTACAGCGTTTTTCTGTCTGGTCACCAGATTTGTCACACATTCACTAACATATTGCTGGAGATCTTCAAGCCACATTTCATATCCATTGCAGCGATCGTGATTGTGTAAGTGAGCACTGCATCACAACCACATATGAAGAAACACGTTGAAGAAAGACAAATGTAAAGATCGCAACGACCTGGATTCGATCTCTGTAGAGCAAAAATGACAACGTGTTGTCATGCGGTGGCGATACGCGGTGCGCCACTAATCATTAAGCAAACTTAAGTCATTCGGGAATTTACTGATTACGTCATATCTGCCTCCAGGGAACCTTTTGGTCTGGTGATCTGAAACAACTTGTTTCGGGCGGATATTAAAACACTGCCGTGAAACTCCACAAATATGTTGTTGCCTCTTCTGCAGTCAGCACTCCTTTTGCAAGATGATGCTGCTGCACATCTTGCTTCCTTCGGCACTCGTAATAAAGCTCCCCATCAAGGGATTACATTGACAGCTTTTTAGATGACATTTAAAAACTTGGTTAGGAAAAGATTATGTGCACAGTGTTGTGCAGCTTGTTGATTAGCTACTAACTCTCTGCCATCGTAAGCCTGCTCGTAGTCAAGTAGTGCTGACTGCAGAAGAGGCAACAACATATTTGTGGAGTTCCACGACAATGTGTTAATATCCACCCAAGGTAACCAGTTGTTTCAGCTCACCTAGACCAAGAGGTTCCCTGGACACAGAGGAGATGTGGCATCATGAGTAATACCTTAAATGACTTAAGTTTTTTAAACAATTGGTGGCTCTATAGGTTGAGCCACCGTCTTTCAGTATGTTTTCATTTTGCTCAACAGGGATCGAATCCAGGTCGTTGCGATCTTTTTATAAATATATTTTCTTTAATGTGTTTCTTCATACGTGGTTATGATGCAGTGCTCACTTATACAATCACGATCGCTGCAATGGATATGAAATGTGGCTTGACGATCTCCAGCAATATGTTTGTGAATGTGTGACGAATCTGGTGACCAGAAAGAAAACAGCTGCAGCTGTGAAGTGAAGACAACGCACACAAGGGAAACCAGTAGGTTTGAAAAACAAGTTGGGGGGTGTAACACCGGTGGGCAGTATGCCAAAATATACCATGAAATACTGTCAAATTGACAACTCCCAGAGATTTCACAACGTGTGTGTCTTATTCATATATTTGGCTGTATTAGGCAATTGTAGGAAATGTTTAAATATACTCCAACATTACTAAAACAGGAAATACCTTGATCAACTGCTGTGCCGTGTAGAAACCTGCTGGACCGCTTCCGACTATGCACACCTTCGGGCTGCAACCTGCGGAATCAGTGAAGTAAAAAACACACACATCCACGTTATAACTGAAACAAACGAGAAAGCAGCGACGAGGGCACTGTGATAAAAGTTGAACATTATTTTGTACTGATAGACGACGAGCTGCTGGGTACAGTCGCTTTATGCCGAATTGCTAAGTTCAGACACATAGACAGAGGTGTCGCATGTTTTCAAGTGAGCACGTTGCTTAATCGAAATGCAACCTCAATAAAAAAAAAACAGTTGACTCGATTTTGCATTGGGGTTTGGTGCCTCACCGTCATGAAGTCGGCGCATCCATCGACTGCTTCCCGCAGTCCACAGCTTCAGCCCGGAAAACAGCATTTTATGGCCGTTCATTCTCTCCCTTCTGGCTTTCGAAACCGAGAAATAGTGAAGCTCACTGTTTTTGCGTTTTCCTGGTATTGTGTTAATCGGCTTCACGTGACTGCTTCTGCTCCGAGCTTTGGACAGTCAGCGGGACTGAGAGCAAAAGCCAAGGTGAACAACGTTTATCTTTCCTGGGCTGCGTGTTCCCAGTGAGCTAACTGGTACTAGTATGGTTAACTACATGTAGCTAACTGGCACTAATGGTTAACTACATGTAACTAACTAGTACTAATAGTTAACTACATGCACCAGTTTCTTTATTTCACAAATATGCACGTTATCAGATAGTTGCGACGTTAAAGTAAGAACAGACTGTATTCAAGGCTGCACCTTGTGTGTCACACTCACAGCGGTCCGTAGAACAACGACTACTCAGCGCGGAACGTTTGTACACCGGATACTTTATACATTTTTATACATTAATCGTCTCTTTTCCTCCCCGGGAACTATCATTGGCTGACAGTTTGCATTGCCGAAAAACATTTTTTTTTTCTAGATTTGTGTGTGAATTAATTTGTCATGTGATAATCCAGCCTATTTGACAAAACCTGGTGTTTCAGCCTACTCTTGAAAAGTTGTCACCTATCAGAGCATCAAGACAAGAAATCAGAATGGTGCAATAATAATAAATATATCGTGAATGCCATTTTGAGAAGGATTTTCTTCCACAATACAGAAGCAGTGGTGTTACACAAAAAGTATTAGTACTTAAACACTCTTCAAAACAAACAAAAGAAAATAAAAAAGTTTAGATTTAATGTACATATCGATTAAGACACATTCATTTGAAAGTTCAAAGGAAATCAATAGGAACCACATACAACAAGCATACTGCAAAAGTCAACAGAACAAGGCCACATTTTAAATTCAACACATGGTACAACAAAAATGCTTGCTCTGCAAATTTTGTATCCACGAAAACCCCGTTCACACGTGTCGGCACCTGTACACCCCACGCCGGCCAGGATGTGGGTAGCTCAATCGCTTTTCTGCAAACAAAATACAAATTTGGGCTTGAAAAGGAAACGGCAAGCAGCAGAGCAGCAGGACGTGAGACACCTTCCCTCGAGCTGAGCACGTCAGGCGAGCTGCTGACGCAAATGAGATCTCAATCATCTGTTACACAACATCTTTGCTCAATGCATCTACCACACAGTCGCAAATGAGTCGTCATCTCTTATCATCATCATGATCATGACCACCATCATCGATTCTCAGCATTACAGGATGCCTCTGAAGTTGACAGATGTGATTAAATACGGATCATGTTGGACTACCCGCTGAGGACAGACGTGCGGAGGCCTGTTGGGTCTGGGTGGTTTTGCAGCTCTGGCTGGTCTGAAGGTCCTCTTGAACTGTAGAAGCACAAGAAACCACATTCATTGGAGTATTGTCTTTGCACAAATGAGATGGATTGAGCGCGAGGGAAAGGTCCATCCGCTTCCGGTAGTGTACCCACTCGTTTGCACTTTACAATCAGCACTGCGATGCAGAGGCCCACTACGACGGAGAAGGCCGCCACGCTCAAGGCGATTAGGATGCAGTCCAAGACGTGGTGCCTGCATTGCTCATGGGGGTCTCTCTCTGCAAGGGTGGAAGGGGCAGGAGAAGAAGGTTCAGGCACAAAAGGCCGTTTTATTTGAACGTATGTTTTAACTCAATAGACTGGGACTTCTCACCTCTGACAATTATGACGGTGCCGGGGCTGGACGGGGTCTCGCGTGAAGACGCCTCCACGTTGAAGAACTCCCATCTGCAGAAATACAGGTTTGTGTCCCCCAATCCGAGCAGAGACAGCTGCAAGGTGAACGCGTGGGCCTGCCCGATCCGCTGGTGCGGGGCGACGTGGATCCGGCCTGCAAACTCGGAGGCTGACGAATTCTTGGTCACCAATCCGCCACCCAAGGCCAGGAACAAGATCTTACTTTCAGTGGGAAAGTGCCTGTGCAGGGACAAGCCCATCGGGTCAGGCCGCGACGTGGAGCAGGTGATCTCGGCGGAGGAGTTGACTCTCGTCAGAGAGATGGACGTGGGATCCTGGGAAACTGTCAGGCAGAGATTGGATTGTTACTGACCGCCTCACCTGAAGTCCCCATTTATGAAGAAAAAAAAACGCAAGCAGGTCATGGTATCAGGGAAAACATGAAAGAAGTCACTTGAGATGATCAATTTGTGAAGCAAAGCTATATTATAGATGGTTTCAGACAGTGGAAAGGTACTAAGTCCATGTACAGCTTTGAGGTTGAACTTTGTTCCATGTCATGCCACTCTACCTCATTTGAGAGGGAAAAGCCCGTACTATTTAGCTGCTGGTTACTCTTCAGGTTGATATTTCACAAACAAAATACCCCAGAATGAGCTGACAACATGCAATGCTTTGTTAAAGATACGTTGAGGTTGGGTACCCGTCGTGCCCAACCTTTTTTGGCTCGCAAAACAGTGTCTAGTTTCTTCTTTTTTTCTACATTTCAGATGGATATGCAATACCTCATACATGGTTTCCGTTTAATGAATTGTTCCAGGCCCAAGTAGACTTAATTATTCGATGTTTCACAAAAACCTAATATTAAAGAAAAGTTACAAATTTGCTTGCAGCAGAAACATATATCCTGTCACTGCCCCTCAGATTCATGTTGTGGCCCACTGGAGGCGCCCAACACCAAGGTGGGAACCTCGAGACGAAGCTACTTACAGTAAGAGTATATATAAAGTAGCAAAAAACAACTTCCCTGTGACCTGGTACAAAATACAAAATACTTTTATATATATAATATTGCAGAAATAGTACTCTTGATACCTGAAGTACATTTTGCTGAAAAATACTTTTAATTAAGTAGAATGATGAACGAAGGACTTTTACTTGTAATTTATTTGGTACCAAGTGCTGAAGCCGCTGCTTTCAGACATTGTAGAAACAGGATGAGGCTGCAAACAAACAGGAAAAGATGACTCCTTTCAAGACATCTTCATCGCTTTAAAACCAGAAAAACGCACATCCATCCTTTCTTCTTTCACACACACACTCACCTGTCGAGGTGCTGAGCATGACCCCAGCAGGCACGCAGAGTAATCCTAACACGCAGCACCACCAGTGGGCCTTCATCTCGCCAGCTGGGCTGCAGGCCGTCTACCGATGACTCGACCCGAGACGCAGCCGCCTGACTGACAAAGGAAATATGACACCGACTCGTCACTTGGTGCTCATCAAAGAGAGAGAGAGTGTGTGTGTGTGTGTGTGTGTGTGTGTGTGTGTGTGTGTGTGTGTGTGTGTGTGTGTGTGTGTGTGTGTGTGTGTGTGAGAGAGCCACATCAACTCAAAGCCGTGGAAGCACATGCAGACACATCTTTTTTTCATTATTTATTTATTTCATCACCCACAGCTGAGGCTGAGTTAAACTACATAATCTACACACACAGTATGTCCAGCATGTCAGTCACTATAATTACAAGTTTACACGTTTGATTCCCACTCTACTTGTTTTTAATGGACAATGAATCAAGCCTTTGTTTTATGAATTTCTATAAAATTGTACACAGATTTGTGTCTTTATTCCGCAAACAAAGAAATATGTTTTGAGAGCAAATTTCTGGTTTGTAACAACATTTCTGCCTACAATTAAAAAACCTTTGCTCTCAAAAAAAAATCTTTGCTCTCAAAATGAAAATCTTTGCTCTCAAAAAAAAAACCTTTGCTCTCAAAAAAAAACCTGCACGCTCAAAAAAAAACTTGCCAGCTTAATCCCAAAAATTACGAGTTGAGTTTTGGACGTAGGGGGCGGGGCATAAACTGCTGAATGAGGCAGGAGTTCCTATTGGTGGGCTCGACTGGGCTCTTGGTACACACACACACAAAGCCTAGTTTATGGTTCTCCGTCACGTCGACGGCGTTCCTACGCCGTCGACGTGACGCCGTCGTTGAGCATTCGAAGTTCTGCGTCGAGGGACGGTGTTGCTCTGCAATTAACCGCCATGCCGCCAGGGGTGTGTGCCTGTGTGGCTGTGTGGCTTCAGGGGTTATAGCCGAATTCCGGTCACAGTAAACAATGGCAACCAAGTTGGAGCGGCTGCATTAAAGTTGGAGCTCATCAATATTGAAGAGCAAATGCTTATATTGCAAATGTTGAAGCGCAGGCGACAGAGAAGACGTTTGCGGAGGTGGTCTGTACGACCACTAAACCGGTCGAGGCTGGGAAAAAGCAACTGCTGCGTGGGGTCTGCGTCGACGGCGTAGGTACGGCGTAGGTACGCCGTCGACCTGACGGAGAACCATAAACTAGGCTTTAATGGGACTGGAGGTTACGTGAGGAGGACACGGAGGTAAGTTGACATTATATAGCTCTGTTCGTCAACATTATTTTAAATGTAGCAGCACTTATCTTTGTTTTCATGTTGTTAATGTCGTGGAGTCTCTTTCTAGTTAATTGCTTAATTTGTTTCTATACTGTCTTAAAAACCTGAGAGCCCTGTTACATGCAGGCAGAACGTGGGGCTTCATGTCAACACAGCAGCTCCATGTCGCTCTTTAAAGAAAGAGACTCCACGACATTAACAACATGAAAACAAAGAGAAGTGCTGCTACATTTAAAATAATATTGACAAACAGAGCAAGTGTCCTCCTCACGTAACCTCCAGTCCCATTAGTGTGTGTGTACCAAGAGCCCAGTCGAACCCACCAATAGGAACTCCTGCCTCATTCAGCAGCGTATGCCCCGCCCCCTACGTCCAAAACTCAACTCATAACTTTTAGGATTGAGCTGGCAAGTTTTTTTTTTTGAGCGAGCAGGGGGAGTTTTTTGAGAGCAAAGGTTTTTATTTTGAGAGCAAAGGTTTTTATTTTGAGAGCAAAGATTTTTTAATTGTAGGCAGAAATTCTAGTTACAAACCAGAAATTTGCTCTCAAAACCAGAAATTTGCTCTCAAAACATGTTTCTTTGTTTATGGAATAAAGACACAAATCTAACTTCATACACTTGCGAGTGGCACCTGAAAAGAGCGGTTTGGTTCTCCTGATTTTTAATCCCTAGTTTTTAGTCAAGCTCCCTAAACACAATGGGGACTTGCATTCCCACAATGCAAGTCGCCAGCATCTTTTATTAGACTGATGAATGCCCAATGTTTGACAAAGCTTTGTCATGTTTGACCATGACAAAGCTTGTAACGCACGCTTTCCATAATAAATTTTTTTGTAGTCCCAAGCTGATGACATCATTGAGCGTTAATTCCCTCAAATTAAAATTACAAACACAGTACAAATACACACGGGACTCTTTTAATCAGATCTTTATATTTACATCTGTACCAAGGATTCAGGAAAAAAAAACATGACACACACATCAGACTGAGGCAGTCAGCGAGTCTTCGCTTCCCTGAGCAGCGTTCATGTCACTGCGGTCTCCATGAGTGTTTTCCTTCTTGATAGCGTTCATTATTGTTCTGCCTCTGTCAGTTCTGAACAGGAAGTACAAGATGCCCAACGCAATGACGGGGATGAAAATACACAATAAGAAGATGGCCGACTCAAGCTTGGTTGATGGCTTCGCTCCAACTGGTTCTGTATGAAATAGAGAATAAGAATGATAAGGCACACAAACATTAATTCCCATAATGCATTCAAGACTTCAAGACTCTGGAAGCTACTCACCATCACGCCGGATAACTTGTACTTTGATAGATGAGCTAGCACGACCACTGAATCCCATTATGCTAACGATGTAACGCTTCTCTTCCACAACATTTGAGATGGTCAACGACACATATGTCAGATTATCCCATTCGCAGTCAAATTTCGTCGATTTGCGACAGGTTATGTTCTTGAGTCGGCCTTCACGCCACACGTACTTTGACCCAATAAAGTTCCCATCTGTAGAACGTATAGAGCAGTTTAGTGCCACTGTTTCTCCAGCTGTAACTGCCACTGTTGTGTTGCACTCCATTGACACTGCTGGGTGACAAAAAAAACCCCAATACATTTACATTTTTGTTATTGTTTGCAATATACAGTACACCTTTTTGGTACAAGCAATGTCAATACTTGTACCTGCTGAGGCCCTGCTTTGTAGAAAAGTAGCAGCAAAGAGCAGACTCAACCACAGGCTGGACATACTGCAAGCGTCACTGTTTTCATAAAGAGAGAGAGTAAAAAATAAAGATATTAAAAACGGAGGGCCTCTGTTCTGTTCTGCCTCACTTGGTAGGCCTGAACAAGGCTCACCATCAACACACTGTTGAGGATTGGGAACACGGACCGGTAAAACAACCTGGACGGGTTGGTGCATGTTAATCTGTTTAATCTTGATTAACCTAAACTCAAATGAGTTAACCTTGTACCTTTCTGATCAAAGGGATTAAGGGAATACTTCCACATTTTTGGGACGTCAGGTAAGACAATTTTACCCAACAGGGCGATTGACTGCAGAGCAGTTTGGAAGAGGTCCGACTGAACTACCTTTTAGTTTCTGCATTTCCTTGTCACTGTTGGGTAACTCTTTCAATGAGGTCCAAATTTGTACTGAAATAAGAATATCCACTGACCGATGCTGCTTTAATGGGAGACGCCATAGGTGACATGGGAAAAAATTTTGACGAGCATTAAACCTCCCCAGTTTATTTATTTAACAGGGACGGTGCACATTAATACAAATGTTCAGTTTCCACTTCAGTGTAAATGTACCAGTTAGAGATTTCTTTTTCATCTGCAGGTTTTTACAAATGAAGTGGCTTAACATCTTTATAATGTTGACAATATGGTACAACACTGTACAGCACAACGCCACACCAAACAATAAAATGCTGGAAGTTTAATATCTGGCAGGAGTGGGAGCTTTTGGCTCACGCTTGTAGTGTCCATTTGATTAAGTAAATTATGTTTTGTATGACACGTTTTCTGAAATGTAATATTTCATTTTGAGGTTTTACCTTATCAAATATGTGCTAATGTGCACGTTTCCAGAATAGAAATCTGAATGTTGGATGAAGCCAGGTTCTAATTTTGTTGACATATTAGATTCAAAGGGTTTTACAGAGGGACTTATGTACATCTCTTTTTTATCACTACAACCAGAAAATACTGTCAACAGCCATAAAACAAAAATAATACATTTTTGACATTTTCTATGAAAACAATTTTCTATAAATTAGGCTATGAATGATGTATACACTGGAACACTTGTTTGGAAGTGCTACTAACTAATTAGTAAATACAGTAAAACAAGTATTGTGTTGTATTAGAAATGTTCTTTTAATAAGAAAATAAGCAAGTATTACTATTGCGCAACAATTAGCAGGTGAACTGTGTGTGTCGACCCTGAAACTAGAGATTCGCACACCGCAGACTCGACAAGGAGTCTGTTTCTAGGAATAACAGCCCGCTCTAATCCCAGCCGTCACGTCTTCTATTTGAACTTTTACGCATTGTTGTGTTGCTGTACTTTTACTCTTGTAAAAACACCTTCTGCAAACTGCATATTAACCAATTTGGATCGATAACTTGTTTACTCTCATAAAACCAAGCGAGAAACTTACCTCAAAGAGTGCTTCTTTCTGACGTGAGCGTCAGGAAAAGATTCTGGAAAAGAAAAAAGAATAAAAAAAAACAAACTGGCATACACACCCGTTTTCTCGCTTAAAAAAAAGTGACAAACCAAAACTGGTCTGTCTCCACACCTCATCTTTGTTGGCCGCCCGCCAATCCACACAGCAACAACAAGACTATGAGTCTGCAACTATTCCACAACACGACAAACCGAATGGCAAATTTGTTCGTGAGCTCTGAAAGTTTTGGTGAAACTTTGAACAACATGTAGTTGGCGCAGACGCCTGGAAGGCCAAATACCCCAAAAATACTCAGAAAAGAGGAAAGCAGCGAAGTGCTTGCAGGCCGCATGAGAAACTGGAGCCGGCATGTTTGGCAATTTTTAATCATTAAGAATTGGATTATAAAAAGTGTTAATTCAATTAGATTTTTTGATCAATGAATCAAGTGATTGTTTCAGCACCTTTGGTTACATCTGCTAAAGTTTTGAGGTATACAAATACAATGAAAATTAACAACATTCAGCATGAAAAACTGTGTGCGTTTTCTTTTTGTGAATTACCAGCAGCACAAATGTCAAAAACACGGAAAGGTTTTCACTCTGCGGGAGGCAGAGGCTGTTCAGTGAACAATGACGTCATCCACACTTCGTTTGTCAGAATATTTTAGTGCTTAACATGTCACACGTGAGCTTGAAGAACAAAAAACAAAACTAGACTGCAGAATGGGAATAAAGAGACAATACAAATTAATCGATCTTGTACCCGTTTTTAAAAAAAAAAAAAAAAAAAAAAAGGAACAAAGAATGATGCTTCACTGGGCTGGTGGCGACACGTACACAAACACTCGCTGTCAGGCTGTTGAGTGTCAACTTTAACACAAAGTAACACAACACGTTTCATATTGGGCGGATTACATCTGGAACTCGCATTAATGAGCACTCAGCATCAGCAGGTTCAGTTCATCAAGTGTACGTCTCCCCCGTGGCTTATTGCTCTGTGGATTGAAACGTAGTTTTCCTCGTTTCCCAGAGCAGCCGGCAGATTAGGTGACTTTTTTTGTAAGCCTACATCCTGCTCTAGTCTGCTGAAAAATGTGTGTGTTTTTTTTTCTGGACTTGGGTGGGCTCAGGTTTGGCAAAGGAGATCCACCAATGTCAAATGCCCCCTTGTGGCATCACGGAAGACATGCGCCCATTGAGACTCACTGGTCCGAAGTGTAGCCCTTCGGCTCGTCCGTCATGGTGCCGGCACGACCGCTGCAATGGTCCAAGCAGAATCGGACTCAACCAGAGGCGACGCTCGTTCAACTGCCGTTCGGTCTCGCCGTCAAAAACTCCCCTCGCCCCGTCCTCCTCACCACTGCATGTGTGGGGGCTGTGTGTGGCTCTGACTTCTGTACTGTGTGTGCAGGAGCGCGCCGGCCTGCGGGGAGTCCTGGCCCTGCAGCCAGTCTTGATAGAGGGTGTGCAGGGCTGGGTTGACCTCCGGCAGACGGACTGGCAGGCTGCTGTAGGCCTCCTCCATCTGCTGGACGAGGTCTTTATCCGCCCGGCCGCCCGCGTCGATCTCTGCCTGGCCGCGGCCGCTTAAGCACCCTGCAGCGTGGGAGACACAAGACGGGCTTAGAACAGCAGATCAGAGGTGAAAGGTAGGATTTCAAATCACGGTTCTCTCACTTTAAAGCTATTTTTTAAAATCATGACAATAGTTGTGCGTATTACCTCCTGGGCAGGACAGCACCTCCACCAGCTGGTAGGGCACGCGTCCCTTTCTCATTCGGTGGACCAGGGTCTGAATGTTCCTGAAGCCGTAGACGGCGGCAAACTGCAGCAGAGTTTCCCCATCCCGCTCTAGGGTCACTTCCTGGAAGTCCCGATTCCTGCAAAAACCGACGCGGAGGAGAGTTTTGAGACGGAAAAAAAATCACAGTCGGTGTCCCAGCTCAAAACGATGATACAAGTTCTCAGAACAGGCGCCTCTCTCACTTGAGGGTCTTGTACGTGACCTCGTGGACGTCCAGACCGAAGAGCTCCTTGGCGGCGCGTTTGAAGACGTGTTCCAGGAAGCCCTCGGACCCTCGGCCCTCGTGCCTCACCAGCGCCGCGTCTCCGGCCTCTCCCAGCCTGCAGTGACGATACAGCCCACTCAGACAACCACCCACTAAGCTGCACTGCGCTACCTGGACAGTAGCACAGTACCGTACAGCACTGGTATACAGCAACAGTTGGTCCTTGTGAAAGTATACAAAGTAATAGTTCAGTAGATAAAACCAGAATCAAATATATTGAATGTTTAAAGGAGGGTGATATCAATATAATAAATAACTACGCTACTTAGAATGTCGTTTTTCTGTTATTTTATCAGACTTGCTTACTGTTGACTTCAATACGTTAAATTGTTTTCTCACCCAAGACAACTGATAGGATGACTGATAGCCCCAACTACTCACACATGATCCAGTGTAACAGAGTCCAGCTCCTCCACTGAAACCTTCCTCTGCTCCATCAGGTAATAGATCTCACCTAAAATGTAGAACAAATACAAATAAAAATCACTGTTATTGTATGTTGCAGTGTGAGGAGCAGAACAATTTAAATTCTCGATGACGTCTAGGGACATGATGATGATATGCGTTTGACGATAACCCTCGACTGAGATGGAATATAATCTTGCCCCTGTATTTATGCCACTGGGGGTTTCAGCGACACACAATAACAGACAATAACAGCTGGAACCGACACAATCTTGGGGGCAAAAAAAACCTCATAATCGTTTGCAAATGTTGTTTGGCTCAAGGCTGCGGCGTGCGAGATAAAGAGGACTGAACCTGAGGTGAGGACACAGTCCACGTCTCTGGCCTCCAGCAGGCCGTTGTAAAACTCCTCTCTGACGGCCTCCAGCTTCTTATCAAAGCAGGGAGCCACCAGCACGTGGTAGACGTTCCCCGGAGTCAGCTTCTGTTCCGAGACAAGGAAGAAAGAAAAAGCAACATAATAAGGAAGTTGTTTTTTGTGTGTGTATGAAGCAAATGCACAACATTTTTATAGGATCAGAGTGGTTTAATATTGATTTCACTGATCGGCATGAAAAACATCCGTCTCACCGGATTATCAGTAAAGTTACACCGTGACGGCAAACTAGACATAACATCTCCAAGTCTCCAAGTGAGGGTAGGGAAAGCTATGAAGGGATATTAAACTCAGATTACGGTTCTGCACACTAAAGTTGCTTTGAGGCTGCTGAGTCTCAATCACAGATTTACCAGCTCACCGTTCTGCAATTGGTCCCAACCTTGTTTTCCGAATCCGTTACCTCCAGCTGTCACTGGTACAGCTGTTGGTGTTGCCGACAATTGTACCACAACAAACTAAACTGCTCACCTTCTGTTTGGAGAAGTAGTCTTTGACCAGGCAGCCCATGATCTGCTGAGGAGACCTGGCTGTGCAGATGTGAGGGGTGACCAGACTGCCCAGCACACGCTCCGAATAGCGGATCCACCCTGGAAACATAAACACACATTGTTACAGAAAACACGGACCCTCTGCAATACCCCTCTCCCCCCATTTCTGGTAGGTAAGCATTCCAAAAGACAACAGTCAAAATTGATGTACAGGCAGTAACACTCTCTGTAGTGTACATATGGTGTGAAACCAAAAAACAACAACTCAGGACTAATATTTGATTCCATATTGTTAATATAATAACTGGGTGAACATGACTGGTTTCCACTATAATTACAATTAGTCATCTTTAGTCAGCATTAGTAATCTACAGAAAATGAATAGAAAACTATTTTGTTAATTGATTATTTGTCAAGTCATTCATTAAGCAAAACCAATAACCAATGTACTGCCTCTCTTTGTTTTACATCATTACAAATGTAATATAATTATGGATTTTTGCAAAATGAGACATTTTAAAGATGTTATGTGCTTTTGTTCTTTTCTTCTTTGTTTTCTGCATTATTAATAAATTAGCAAAAAAAAAAAAAAGAGGAAAATATTCATTGATAATGAAAATAGTCATCCCTAAAATAATGGTAGAGTCCTGTAAAATGAATTAGTTAATTCCCATAAATATTTCTAATGATGCCACGTCCCTTATCTGGACAACTTGACCAGTGAAACCCCCACAAACTGAATGAATGGAAGTTGATATAAATGTGTTCCTATCGATGATGAAGGGAGTGGTGAAAGAAGAGCGTTCTATCTTTCCCCACCAGCACACCACTGCTATCTCTACTTCTAATCAATAAGCTCTGCCCCATTCAACACTGACGTGCAAAAAAACAGCCAGTTCAGTTGGAGAATAAGACAGAGGAGTGCAGATGAGGGTGGGGAGGAGAGAAGGGGAGTTTTACCCGGGCAGGAGGATGTGAACATGGGCAAGGCCTGGGAGTCGTGGTGCCTCCTGCGAAACCGCTGAATAAACTCCTTCTGGCTCTCCAAGATGCTGAAGCCTGCTGCCAGAGTAGTGTCGAACACATACTGCACTCCTGCAGAGAAAAGACAGCGATGCGTTAATTTCACTTGATATGGACGGAAAAACTGTAACATTCATGTACGCACAGCGACCAGATGCACTGCGCTTAGCGTTGGTGGCGAAAACACATGTCCACAGGAGAATAAAAAAAAAGACAAATAAAGTCAAATAGAAATGATTGAGAAAAATAAAAAGGAGACGCGTCAACATATAATTATTAAATACACAAAGATACGTCCCAAAATAAATATACAAAAACATACATAAGATACAAAAATACAGTGGTGTCTACAGGGGTGTTGGAACAGAGCAGAGGCTGTGGCACGGGGAGAGACAGAGGTGGTCGGAGAATGTTGAACATCTATGATAGATACCGATGAGCGGGGGGAAGTTTCTACACACCACCAGTCATAAGGAAATGTCTTTTCACGGCATCGAGAAGCCAAATTTCTTTTTTTTTTCTTCATTTGTATAAATACAAGAAGTGGAATTGTAAATAAAATAAAGCTGTTAAAACAAAAACAAATATAGTTTCCCTTGATGGCATTGCTCTGGCATCCACCACCACCGTAAGGAATCTCTGAGTTATCTTTGATCAAGACTTGTCCTCTAACTCTCATGTAAAACAAATCTCAAGGACCGCCTTTTTTCACCGACGTAACATTTAAAAACAAAACAAAAATCAGGTATATCTTGTCTCAAAGCGATGCAGAAAACTTTAGAAAATAGGTTTAATTTTGTGACACTTAAACAGCGACATATATGAATCCCACTTGCTCACCTAAACTCTTGAGGAAGCCACAGAGCTTGTGGGCGGCCTCGGTGACGTCCAGACCAAACTTGACGGCAAAGAAAGGCAGAGACTGCGGACACACCGACGCCACGAGCACCTTGTGCTTCGACACGTCGCACTTCTGATGGGGGGGGGGCAGAGAAACAAGGGGGACCAACGTAAAGGTCCTGCTCAAAAGTGCAACAGGGGGACGCTCCACAACCTTCCGTTAGGTTTTCAGGAGGCCGCGTTTTACCTTGTTGAGGGCCAGAACCCGCTCCACTTGCTCCAGGCTCTGCTGAGAGATCTTCAGGCTCTCCTCCTCAGACAGACAGCCGTCACAGGACAGACAGGCACTCAGCAGCAACTGGGATCCTTCGTGCACCTTGGGAGGAAATAAGAGAAGTGTTTGAAAAGAGACACATTTTACATATATTTAAAAAAAGGGGCACTTCAGTAATTAAGTTGTGGACATCCATGAAAGAGTCCACGACTCACATGAGATAGATTTAAAAAACAAACAGTCAGCAACAGAGGTCGAGATATATCCAGATCCTCCCCCCCCCCAAACAGGAGTGTTAAAATAACCCGGGGTTAGAAAGCTCCAGGAGAAATGACACAACCGGCTTTGGCGTTTTTAGCAGTAATCCACGTGATTTCTGATCTGCGAAATGGGACGAATCGTCCTTTAGGAAAACGAGACCAATCTGGAATAACTTTTAAAATCGGTGAGTAATCAAGACCTTACCTGCCCGTTGGCTTCATCTCGCTCCGCGTGCGAGTGGGCGCCATCGTCATTCTGTTTCTTGTTGCACTGCGCGTGTGTGGAGGAAGATCAATAAATATTAGCATGATTGAGAGCACGACACAGTTTTTCAAAATTCATCTTGTACAAGTGGAAAGCCAACGCAGAGATACTGATCCAGAATATTCACCTGTTTGGTGCAGTTCTCACACTTCTCCTTGCGCTTTGGTATGTGGACCCCTGACATTTTCCTCGGTAGGTTATCTGCAAATTGATAGACGGACAGCAGTGTTGATCATGTTCTCACAGCATGTGGAAACACTGGCATCATGACTGTCTGCAGCCGGCTGCCTGTGTGACGGCTCCTCAACTCCCCTCCTTCAGACTGTCTACCATCCTATCACAGGCAGCCCTCTTATCACTGAGACAGCAGCTCTGTAATGATGGAGGGGAACTAGTGAAACCTGTCATTACAACGTTTAATGGCTCGCGTTAATTACATACACAGTTGCCAAACAAAAACACTCACAAAAGCCATGACATCATCCAGTGAAATCCCTCACAATATGTCACACTGAGTGCAACATTAAAATGTCTACTCCTGTGGTGAACATGTTATTTCAGCCCCTAGCAGCTAGCCACCCACACACACACACACACACACACACACACACACACACACACACACACACACACACGATAATTTCTGACGCAATGTGTACAGTGAACGCAACTCACGTCACATTTGAGACAACTTTAAACAGTAGCTATTGCGTTACGGGCCTTTTCTCTTCTTTTTTCCCCTTTTTCTTTCTCTCTCGTGGCTAATCATTGAATCGGTGTGTTGAGTGAACAGCGTGACAGCAGGCCCCGAGCTGACACTAAGAGGTCGCATTTTAAAAAGGTAACTCACCGGTGTTTATTCCGCTGCTCTTTCGGACAAAGACGTGGGGGGCGCGGGGAGAAGAAACGCAGAGGACAGTCAGAAGAGCAGCCACTGCTCGAAGAAGACAGCACCAGACGGCAGGTGATACTCGGTACTTTATGGTTTCAAGTCAAGCCGCCTGTGGTCGATGTCACCGACGCTGCTCGCTCGAACCTGTGCGGTTATTTCATAACACAGGTGTTCAAACTAGCGCTTCTAGTATTCAGGCCACTCAGGTCTGTGTACGTCCGACTCCATTGTGCACCCCCGGTGAATCCACTGCACATGCGCACCGGAAGCCTTTGGGTTTTTGCCAAAGTGGATGGCTGGTCGGGGCATTTACAAAGAGGCGCTCTTGACTTTATAATGGTAGACAATTAACATTAGAAAATTAACAGTATCATTAAGTCGAGCGTTAAAGCCTTACAATTGGTCGGGAAGCGTCTGCGCGTGCATGTAGAGACATGGCCAGATTTCAAAGTATGTCCGGAAAGTTGTGCCAAGACATAAAGTACAAAACATACAAAAATAATAATATTTAATTGGGTTATATGTAATCAAAAGGCTTGCGTTGTACACGGGCTACACAGCCAAATCCTTTAAAATAAAAAAAAGCAGTTGAAGCTTTTATTTTGAAGGCGGGGAGAAACCGATCCCGTCCAATCAGCGCAGACGGATCCAGGAAGGAAGTGTCACCCATGCAGGACAGTTACTGCAATAATATGAAAAGAACTTCCTTATAATTCAGTCCATGTGTTTCCTCGTACAAGTGCTCTTTTGCTAAACCTGCGAGACGCACATTTACGGAAAGGAAGAAGAGTTTTAAGGTAAGCGGTAAAAAAATGTCGCAAAGTTGGTTTCTTTGTACAGTTCTGGTCAGACAGTTCTGTGGGGACTGCAGTTCCTTCCTCATATCCAAGCTATCATCTTTCATGTCTTTCATGTCAACAGCTATGTGTCTTTCCAGTGACAATGTGCTGGTTATTACTCTGGATATTCCTCTGAATATACGGTAAAAGGATCAAAGTTGTCCACAACATATCTGGATTATCCAAAGGGACATTGTTTCTAGTCACACAGTGGCTGGATCAACCTGCCTGGGGTTCCAGTCTCTGTGCATCGTATACAATTTTTCCTCGGTCAGAACACTACATGGGCCCAGTTAAAATTGTATTAAACTAATTTAGAAATACACAACACACAAGCTCAAAACTGAAATAATGAAGATCTAATAAAAACTAGATTTAGACACAGTGAGGCTCGATACGACTCACTGGCGATGAAACAGAACCCTCATTAAGGCCCTAAGCATGCCATTTATTGCTAATAAAAAGAAATAAATGGACATGTCCCAGTACACAATACAGTACATTCTGCTGAATGGTAGCTCACTGGTACACTTACACGGAACAGAGTCATTTGTGGTGTAATAGGAACACATCCTACTAACGATGGACAAGCGGGGCCTAGCTTGGTACAAAATTAAAGAAAACATGTTTTTGTCAGAATATAGAAAGTCCAAACAAAACACACAGCCAAAATACATCTTATCCAGTAAAATGGATGCATTTTTACTTTTGATTTTCATGGTATTTTGAAAATAAACCCACCCAATCCAATGTCTAGAAATGCCTCTTTAATGCATAAAATCCTATGCTTGTGCTCTTATATAACATTCAAAAAGGGTGCGGTGAAAAAAGCTTATTGAAATAGCACAAATATCAACCTGGAGTAGACTTTTTGTGATTTGGGTGAATGGGCCCTTTTAAGGTCGGGGTTATTATTTTAATAAGACATAGGCTTAATATTCCTGCCTCTGTTCAGATGGGATACATGACAGTAGAGGCGCACAGCGGCACCCTCCTGCACCTGAAGAGATCTCCGGGCATTCGTTCCTGGTCTCTTCTTGTCGGTAAGTGTGTGTGCGTGTGTGTGTGCGTGCAAATGTTCATACGGTGTACACAATTGAATATAAAACAAACATCTCCTCTGTCCTCTCTGTGCATTGTCTCTAATAATCCGCCTCTCGTTGTAATTCAGGTGTAGCGTCTGTTGGGTTGGCAGCTGCGTACTACAGCTCAGGTATACAAACTGAATTTACGTTCTTCTGTTAATCAATTTGCTCAACGTTGATTTGCATAACCTTCAGCACCTGCTCGCTGCAAACTCACGCCGCTTTCCGTTATTTTTTCTCTTTTTTCTATTCCTATGGTTCGCGTGGATCCCTCAGACAGCATCCTGTGGAAGCTTTTCTACGTGGCAGGCTGCCTGTTTGTAGCCATGCAGAACATGGAGGAATGGGAGGAGGCTGTGTTTGACAAAACCAAGAACCTGATTGAGCTCAAGACGTTTAGCCTGTACGCTTTAGTCTTGACATTATGGAAGAAGGGCCAAGAGAAAGGTCAGTAGCACCCCAGAGCGAAAGAAATGGTAGTCTCTACAGAAAATGAGAGAAGAATCTTAGATCTTGAGCATCCCCCCCACCCCCCAACCTTCTCTCTCTCTCTACCGCTCTACCTCTCTCTCTCTCTATCTCTCTCTCTCTCTCTCTCTCAGTTGTGTTGGATCTGACACAGCTGTGTGACATCTGCGTCCAGGAAGAGAAGGTTCGTTATTTGGGAAAAGGCTACCTGCTGATGCTGCGGCTGGCTGCCGGCTTCTCCTACCCTCTGACTCAGAGTGCCACACTGGGGGGACGCAAGTAAGTGTCTGCAGCCGACAGCTCTACGACATGAAAGTCAGTTATCCAGCATCACCACAGGCCAGAATGACATCGGCTATAGCCATGCAATGTATTTACATTTTGGTAATTACCTGTTTATGGGCAAGCTTTTGTCGCTAATGCGTACAACACTCGATCATACCCTTGATATCTCGCTGTGGCCATGACACAGTGACCGCTCACTTTATTAAAAGAACATCACTTTATTAAAACATGATGTGATTACTCCTTGAAGACCGTTGTTAATGTGCACTAATTATTGGATGCCTGGTGTAGCGTCCAGAAGAACTTAGTCAAACAACTTCTTTCATTCTCTGAATTTATTTTCTTTGATCACAAGTAGAGTAACAAATGCTGCAATCGCGATAGCAGGGAGTCGTCCAGTCAACACGCAGGTTGACCGTCCAAAAACACCCCGAACATCCGGAAGTTCGGTTCTTTAATACGCGGTTTTCCGTCATGAACCCCTAACATTTCTATTGGCTCTAACATTTCTAAGAGGAGGAGAATCATGTTCTCATCTTTTCTCACAAGGCTGGAACGTGCAACAACCAGTCTGCTTCTCCAATGTCAATATACTGATAAACAGGTGTGAGTGTTGTGGTGCAAAGCGTGGAACCTTGAGGAACAGACAACCAGACTGTTCTCACATAAACTTCTCACAGAAAGTATTTGTTAAACTGACCTTGCACAACCTGAACTCTAATAGACATAAGAATAATGAAATGCAGAATATCTACAGAATATACAATTTATATTATCACTGTGGTGTGGTAAACTGATGTAGAAGGTGCTCGCGTTCTGTTGCATTTCTTCTTCTTTTTTGCTGTCCCCACTGTCGAGGAAAAATACTAGATATATCATTATTATAAATACATATCGTTAACAGTGAGTTAACCTACCCACCTAACTCAGCTGTATGGAGCATTTTAGCCTCTTCAAGCTCATCAGTTTTACTACACACAACAAACCTTCTACACACAAAAAAATATTATATTTTTAACAGTAAATTTCCTGCAGAAGTCATTCTGACTTAATCTGACTGCTATTAATGTCTTTTTATCGTCTGATTATTAAGTTATTATTACTAAAGCCAAGTAATATTATGGAGGAAAATAGAACAAATTGCACAAGATGATGCAGAATATTCCTGTTCTCCATCCAGTGACGTGGAGGCGGTGGCTGCGTTGCTGAAGCGCTTCCTGGGCCTGGAGGAGATGCAGCAATGCAAGCAGCAGCAGGAGGAAGAGGCAGAGTATGGAGAAGAGGAGGAGCAGGAGGAAGATTCTTTGGACAACAGCAGTGATTCAGATGGTGAGGCAGACAAACTCTGATCTGTCTGTGACCTGCAACCCTGCTGCGACTTTGGGTGGATTGATTTAGGGGCATTACGGCTTTGCCACGGCATTACAGAAGGGGCAGTTTAAGCGATACCCTCCCGACACGTTATACTGTTAGCATGTGCATAAAACACCAAGGGTATAGCCTTGCATGCCTCCTTCCTTAGGAGACTATAGTAACATATTTCTTTATTTTCATGTGAACTGGGATTGAAAGATTACCAAATTAAATCGTCTTGCAAATGTTTTTGAAAACAGCCCCAGGAAATATGGAGAGACTTTTTTGTCTTTTATTGTACTTTTAGATGCAGCTCTCTACAAGTGAATATCATGCCTTCGCTCTTTTGATCTAATTACTATTTAGAAATACACTCCAGATTACAGTTTTTCCATGCCTTCCTGATGAACTCTAATATGTGTTTATGTGCAAGTCAATGGAAAGTGCTTTTCCCACCATCTCCTGGACCACCCAGTTGATAATCACCTTTTGGTTTCATGTGTATTCATTCCCTGTCCGCAATCCGGATGAACGCGTGTGCAAACTGTAATCGGGCACGACTGATTCTTGTGGCTCAATGGAGAGTTAATTACATGTGAAACGCTTTAGCCTGTTGTTGTTACTCTGTCTTAACATTGATGTACTTTTTGTGAACCAAAGACTGAATCTCAGGCAAACACTTTGGTGCTTTGGACAAACTTTTTGGGATCATGGCTGTTGATGTCGGTGTGCTGGAAAGAAAATGGAGACTTTTTTTGGGGTTGATTTTATTGTCTATGTTTACTTTGATACATTTGGAGGAATTATATAAAGTTATTTTAATTGTAAACTCAAAGTTTCCTTTTAACATGATTTCCTTTTCTTTGTTATAATCGGTGCAATTAGCGCAAATGTACACGTACAGGTCACTCCTGTTAATTCAAGTGCTGGTTGCAAAAAAATGAATGGCGCAGTTTGATTCTAAACTGGCAACACATTCTACGGCACCATCTCGTTGACACAGGCTTCGATGTCCTCCGTTATCCTCTGTAAAGGCGCCATTACGGGGCTGACGTGTTCCTCGATCCACTCCTGGGCTGTTGACTCTGGGTAAAGACGCACCATCTCCTCTCTCACTGCCGCCACCTTCTCTTGTAACGTCGTCCAATACCTGAGGAGACGTGATCAGATCGGGTTTCCGTTAAATGCGTTAAAAAGAGTACTTGAGTCATTTCAGGACGCAGTGAGTGTGGCTGCAGTAGATCGGGTTATTCTCACGTTGATGCTTGGCTGTGAATCTGCATGGCGATGAGAGGGCTGACCATCTTCCTCTGTTGGTGGTAGGGGCTGAACCAACCTCTGACATACCTATAGTAGCACGGGCATACAGTTATTCAGCTGTCGTTTACATTTTTTCGCAAAGGTTAAAGGAACAGTTGGACATTTTAAAACATATTCTTATTTTGCTGAGAGTAAGATAGGAAGATTGATACCACTCATGCCTGTATGCTAAATATGACGCTGCAGCCGGATAGCTTAGCTTAGCATAAAGAGTGGACAAACGGAACGGTTAGCTGGGTTCTGTCTAAAGTTAACAAAAAGGGGCTAAACATCCAACTTCAGAGGATATTTAAGATTGAGGAATTGCCCCACACAGCTCTTAAAATGGCGATGGCGGGGCCAGTGGCTAGTAGCTAACGGTGCTAAAAGCTCGTACAGAGCTAACAGTGTTCACCTGAGGGGAGGGCGGGCACTGCGCTTCTGAAATGATGCCGCGGGTCGGAACGGCGTTATCAGCAGTAACTGCCGTATGAGTGCAGTGCAGAGTTGCAGCGATTAGCAAGCCACTGGGACTGGCCGTAGATTGTATAGACGTCTATGGGGAAATTAATTTATGGTCTAAATTGCTTCAAGTCTTCTTCAATACAGCATGATGTTGATTAAATTATGGTCCCCTTTCGAGTAAAATAGACAATAAAACAGGGTATGCTTTAGGACGTGGCTACCTTGTGATTGACAGGTTCCTTCCACTGCGTTGTCCTTTTTTTAACTACACGTCATGTAGTACTTAGTGTTTTCAATTAATGAAAGGCAATCGTAAGGGTCGTACTTAGCTTAATTCTCTCATGTCACTTATGAATGCAAAAAAACAGCATGGGGAATGAAAAAAAAGAAAACACGCTGGTGACCGCCAAAATGCCGAACTGAAGGCATCAAAGTTCTTTATCTTCATATTTGTCGAACGGACATGAGTGTTAACGATCTTCTGATGAATTAAAGTCAAACTATCATTTTAAGGTCAAATTGGAATTAGGATTTTGTGATAACTGCCCATAACTCACATGTTGTTATCAAAAAATCGTATGTCCTCAGAGTTTAGTAGTGAATTGAGCTCCACAGTTAACTCAGCCAGCCTCCTTCCTGGGAACAGCGACTCGTCCGCAGTCGTCCTGAAGGCCACGTGGAACAAACTCCTATTAGCCTACTCACTGCAGTGATGGCGTGGTGTAGCTCACGATGAAACAATGTCGGTCCTCACCTCCCAATGGCCTCTACCTCCACTGAGGAGATGCCCAGCCTCTCGGCTACTTTGACCTGAGCCTCAGTGCTGAACCCACCGTGGCTGAGCGTCTGGAGACAGGCCGCTAGCGACGGAAGGGCCACGTACATCAGCTCGCACAGCACCGACAGGTGGTCATACCTGACGGGGGATAATGGATCATGTCAAATGCTCCGTGTTAAAAAAGCAAGACCATAAAAGGACGGCTTAATTATAGACCTGCGTGCTCTTCATCAGCACCGCCCTGCTTTGCAATCACACATACACAGATGTACAAAAGGAGTCTGGAAGAAACTGGAAAGAAGTAATCCCTCTACTACTTGCCTTTGCCAGCCTGTGATGGCGATGCCCTGCAGGTTGACAGCAGCAGATAAAGCAGCAGCCACCTTCAGCCACTGCACATGATTATCCACATGTCTCTGCGTGCTGGGCACACAGGTGTAAGCACTGGTGGAGCCCTTAAAGGAGCTGGCCGCCCACAGGTCGGACATACCGGCACCGCAGTACTTCTCCAGCAGGGACACTGGACAACATGGAATACACATCACTACTAACAAGGCTCTGAGCATGTCACAGAGTATTTGTCCCTGTGCAAGAGCCTGATGTTTGTAATGTCCACAGAATACGGTTCCCTACCAGTTGTGTCCACGTCCAGATTAGGGGTGTAGTCCCACAACATGGGCTGGACCAATCCCACGAGGCCACTAGCTGTCAAATGTATATAAAAAGAGAGAAAGGATCTCAATGAAAACAGTAAAGACACGTTGGAGTGCATGGATACTATAACCAGCTGTTGCTCTTATAATGGCACCTGAAGGCCACCAGAACTCCTTTACGGTCCCAGCTATCAGGACATTTTTTCATTTTCATATTATTTCTGGATATTGGATTATTAATACTATTGTTGTAGCTGTTATTGTCCACCAAACTACACTCTTTACTCAAAGTAGCAAAACTGCACTGTAGAAATACTTGACTGTCTGTAAAGTACGCCTGTATAATTAGCAAAAATGTACAGTAGTGGGGCTCAATGCAGAAAACATTGCCCCAGGAAAATATATATTATATTCCTCAATATTAAGTAGCATGTATATGTAGCATTTCACTGTTACTTATTTAGTAACACCTTTTTATTTGTCTGATAAATGTGTTGGAGTGAACAGTTTAAATTTGATTTGAGGTGAGTTGAACTACGAAGCAGCATGACATGGAAATACTCAAAGTAACGTAAAAGTAAAAGTATCAAGCTAAATTCCACCACTGTTTACAATGCACAAACATGTAGCTCTACATCAAACACACTCATTAATGGGTCAATGGCCTCAATGGACCATCATCATCACCTTCATCTTTCAAAAAGGTCAAGCTTTCTAGAAGGTGTCCTCGATTATAATAACCAATAGCGTGTACTCCAGATATCAGTGCTCACGTGGTTTAGTAGGGAACCAGTACCTTTTAGCGTGTCCTGGCTCATGGCTCTCATCATATCGTCCCACATTATGATGGTCATGTGTGGCCACGCCTCTTTGATGGCCTGGGCCACCTTGGTCACATGATTTAGAAAAAGCTGTTCCACTGTACGTCCGGGCGAGGCCAACCACAGCTTGGACTCCTCCCCCTCGCCGAGCATGTACACCTTTTGAGGAATACAAAAAGAAGATGAAATGATGTCCCCCCCTGCCGCAGTGACTGGCTTTCGTCTGAAAGGGGACCAAGCTGTACCTCGTCTGCTCCGATGTGCAGAGTATTCAAGCCTGGATGCAGCTCCACCACCTGCTTCAGCATCTCCATCACCAACCTCACCCCTTCCTCTCGGTGGGGATTCAGGGTGCCCATGCAGGGTGCCGTCTCTCTCAGGTTCCACAGGGGCCGATGCTTCAGCACGAACTGTAACGGAGGAGGGACGGCCACCCGGTGAACAACAAACACGGATGCTGAATTACGCATTCAAAGCCAATACAAAAAAAGAAGTTCCAAACAGGATGTTCGCCTCACCTCCATGTGGCCAAACGTCTGCACAAGTGGGACCACCTCCATGCCCTTACATTTGGCAAATTCCTGCATCGACAGTACCTCCTCTCGGCTGAGAACAGAGCAGGCAGTAAATAGACATTGAACTTCCTGAACCAAAGTATTTTTTTGAATGGCCTGCCAAACCTGCACATGAAGTTTGATTTACTTATCCTACACAGAAATAATTATAGTTTTATGACAGGGTCTCACAGCATGATGAGGCAGATAAACAAGCACATATCCACCCAGTCCATAAATTAGGAATGAAAACAGGCGGTTTCCGGATGTTTCTGTGCCAAACTTCACCTGTAAGCAGGCTGAGCTTTGGCCTGCAGCAGCCTCAGCTCCCCATCATAAGGAAACATGTCCTCATACTCCACCAGCAGGCCGTCTACACCCAGCTGAGAGAACAGCTCGATCAGCTGAAACACACATGGAGTGGACATGAAAACCTTTTAATAGTTCCATAATACAATCCGATTACAGAGGAAGCTGCTGTGCGTTTACCTTGTGCAGGTATTCTACCCTCGGGGGGGCACCTTTCAAGTCCAGGTGGACCAGTTTCTTTCCTTTGGGCCATGGTGGTCCCTCCATTCTGCCCTTTACAGACTGCAGGCACGGATGGAGCTTCATATTAATGAACAGGTGAGTGTGTTTGTGTCTGTGAATGAACATTAGAGCATTTGTACTCACCGGGACCGCAGACACCGAGCCAGAGTGTTAGAGAGGACAGGCACTCCGAGGAGGATGTTATGGTTGTGAGGTCGATCGACTTAGATAATCGATTGGTTTGGTCTGCGCGGGGAGAGCAATGGATGGAAGAACGCGCACTACATGCTGTAAACACCTGTAAACACCTGTAAAGCACAGGACAGACTATCGTTCAAGGTTTGCACAAAACCCAAATGATCTGTTTTCGCAACAACGCACTGTAGTCGAGCTCAATTGGACCTGGACGCAGTCCAATGAAAGCATTGCTTTCTCTTCCAGGGGAGCCAATGGATGGGCGCGCACGCGTTGCACGAGGAAGTGGAGAGGGATTCAGGCGGTGGCACGAGCTGTTAGCAGGGCAACACACGGCTATGGTCAGTCGAGGAACAGAATAACCGTGTCTGACGGTATTTTTGTTCATGCTACGTAGCAGATCTGTCGAGTCAAAATGGCACTGCTGCGAAGGAACCCACAGGGCGCGAATAACACGGAGATAGAGAAGAAAATCAAGAGGTGAGTGAGCGAGACGACGCCAGTGTGCAGCCGAGGGGGAGGGGGTCAGTACTATCAGTAGGAACGAGAGGCACACAGTGACGAGCTCAATAGTGATAGTAGTGTCTATTGATACTGTAATTATGAATATAGCCTTCAAAGAGAAATACATGTATAAATGCTATTGCGGAATGTGTGTTTTTGTTTACCATATCGTAATTACTGACATAATTAGTTAAATGTGTCTAGCTTTTTACTACTTTATCGCTACTTCCACATGTCACATTCCTGTTTGTGTTACGGGGGATAATCACGCAAATAAACATCCGTTTGATAACACATACAAAATAAATAAATGTATATATGCATTAAGAAATGCATAGATTGAATTTAGAGTTATTTACACGAATACTGGGTACATACAAGTAGGCTGAAATAAATCAAGGCAGCCATTGGCACACGAATAGATTAATCAATGTCTTAACTTTCTTTCTAGAGTTTTACTTCTGATTTCTGTGGTTTTTGCATTTCTACTTTGTTTATTTCTGTAATTTGACATGTCTTCCAATATGTGTTTCTGTATTTCTGTGTCCATATGTTAAAATGAGGTTGGCGGCAGTGCTACCATCGATCTATTTGCCTGAATCAATCATTAACAGATTATTGAGATTAATGGGTAATGAAAATAACTGTTCATCATCATCACAAAGTAATGCCCCTTTCCACCGTCGTGCGTTCAGATGACAGAGCACACACATGTGTGATTAGTCTCACTACTACTCTACTTTGTAACCTTAGTGATATTAACCGTGGATATTCTAATGGGTGTCCTGTAACGTGCCAGAGTAGAAAAGATGATCACGTGCACAATGTATGTTGGGTGTTTTCCCTCATTCCAATGTAGCAGGTCAGACGGTATTGAGGTGTTGCCGAGGAGGACAGCAGTGCCGTCTCCCTCCATTCCAGTCACTGCTCATGCGCTAGGCCACTCTAACCTTGATTTTAGAAAAAACTGAGAATGCAATTAGTCACATTTACTTTTGCTCTTGTTACATCTGGCAGCAGGAATCACTGCAAGTCATGTATTTCAATGTGTCAATTTCAATGCCATCTCAATTTAAAGTGCTCATTACAGAGGATCTTTAGGGGCTTTGCTGATTTATTTACAGTGTGTGGTTTCTCACCTCTTTTGTCTGACGCACTCCCCCAATCCTATCGGATGAGTCCAAGTACCTTCGTCGACCCTCCAGATGTGTTCAATGTTGAAACAATGTTTCTGTGGGTTATGCACTCATACTGGTTTCACTTGGATGAGCAGAAACTGGACTTTTAACTATTTCTAAACTACTTTTAGCTATCTATTTAGACTGTATGTATCCATTGTTATTTTTAGCTAATTGTTTCTACTTCTCTTTTTGCTAACTAGCTTTCAGGCACTCAAAGACAACTCGTGGTTTTAAGTTGTTACAATTGACTCAGGTTCGTTGGTGGTGTGTACTGTTCGCTTGGCCGATCATAGCTGGTTTATTGGTTTTGTTTTTTCTTTCTTGTAAACATATATGTTGATATGTTGTTTTTTTTCAGTCAGAATTTCACATTATTATAGTTAGTTGAGTCTGCGTTTTGTGTTTCTGTCTTGGTTCAGAGGTAACGCGCTGCGGCAGGGATCGGCATGGAGGGGTTCCCGGGGGCTCGCGGCCTTGCTGCTGGTTGTTGTGTCCTTGTGCGGGGCGGCTGTGTGGCTGTACGTGACCTCTATGGACAGTGAGATCACAGAAACGCTAGTCCGCCAGGGTGAGCTGGTCTCCCCCCAGCCCAGAGTCTACTCCGTCGAGTGCTCCGAGGACTACGACAACTACAAACGCTATCCAGGTGAGGCTCTGGTCCGCTCACTGCACCGTGCCATATCTAATATCTGACACCTCTCTGCTGTGCACACATGACTGGGCTGGGATAAAGCCAAGCCTGCTTGATAAAAACAAAATGCTGGTAGAATGTGGCTGCTAGATTCGCTTCACTCACTAGCCGAAAAACAGTGGCTGGTACATTTTGGAATTCTACATCCACAGTGGGCGTTGTAGAACAAAAAGTTGAAGGGTTTTGAAACGCGACTATTTTCCATGTCTAACTGACTAATGTTCTAATACAACTTCTGAAATTAGTCCAGTAGAGAGCGCTGTAGGCGACAGCCGCTTACGGGCTGCAATGTAATCGTATCGGGGCAAGCTGGTATTGTAGTCTATGTCCACACAAAGTGCTTGTTTTTGCCGCCCAGGCTCAAATTATGGTTCGAAGTGTCTGACGACCCTACAGGAAGATTCTCGGTCAAGGAGAAGTCTCTCTCTGAAATCTCACGACGCTGGAAGACGTTGGACGGCATGGCTGAATTTTTCTTTTTGGATGGTTACGTCAATGGCTGCCTTGATTTATTTCAGCGAGCGTATTTGGGTGAAGAGCTCCTATATATTGAAGAGGAGGTAAAGAGAGAGATGCTGATGCTGCTCACTTGCCCTCGCAGCATGTTTTTCGGCTTCTGGGCCGCAGCGTTGTCCCTCAATATTGGACCAATTTAAAAATTAAAACTGTTGTACAAATCAAGTATTGGAGGTTGTTCTCTAACACACCATTAAATTGAATTTCTCTGAATTATATTATCATTAAACAAAATACTTGAATTCAAACCATTTTCCCCTTGATTTCTGAAACCGTGTGAAACAGCATGGTAGCAATCCACTAGATGGCGGCATAGCACAGGCCTAGCTGTTATGTGACTATCTGTATTGGCGGAGCAGCTGAAATAAACCAAATACTAACCAGCTTGTTTGTTTGTGCACTTAAAATACAAGGCTAAAAAGCCAAGAGATCTGTAACGTGCCTCAGCCCAGAGACGTGGTTTCTTTATTTGGTTAACGCGATGGCTTTTTGGCATTCTGACATTTTTACATAACCGTTCTTCATCACTTCCATTATTTATTGGATGAAGAATTTTGCAGAAAAGCAGAAGCCGAGAATGAAAATAAGTTCAGTTGGGACTCTCCTTTCATGTCCATTTGCTTACATGATGTATGTAGAAGCTTCGCTGGATATTCATCTATTCATCCACATTGTCGGCATGAAGGCAGAGGGAGACTGCTGGTTGTGCGAGGGGATTCTTTTTTTTTTTTATTGAGCTGATATTCCAGGATTAGAATGACTTGGATTTGTCTCATTCAGCCGGGTTCATTAAAGGTAACACATTTGCTTTGAGCATAAGAGATGATACTACTATGGGGGAAAATGTATGCGTTGGTTTTGTCTGTAATTTCTCTCCTTTAATTTAACCTTGTGTTGCTCTAGTCTTGCTGTAATTTCAGTGTGGACTTGAATGTGTTGGAAGGGTGACAGAAATGTTACAGTCTGGTAGGATTTCTGTCATGACTGCACTGTAAAAGTGACTCGGTTCACAGCACTTTTCAGGTATTGGAAGTCCTAAAAGTGCTCTGCTTTTGATCCAGAGCACTTTTATGACTGCAGAGGCTACGTCTCAACAGATCCGTCTCCTTGTCACTGATGAAAACCATGTCATTTGGTTAAAACGCTCCAGAAATAAATAACAGACACCTGTACTTACGGACAACCTGGAAACGCTATGCCTCTGGTCACGTCAGATGCGGAGGCATAACAATGTCCATCGCAATATCCCGAATCCTGAGTTGACGTCATCAGATGTCTCGTTTTCAGATGTTTTGTCCAACCAACAGTCCAAAACCCAAAGGCAAACAAATTCTCAGAACTGAAAAGCTACAACCAGAGAGGCATTTGTTTCATCAAGAGGCCGGAGGGAAAACCTTAAATTTTCTGGCATTAATGACAACTCTACTTTCTCTCTCTCTCTCTCTCTCTCTCCCACCCACCCAGGATGCACCCCTCAGAAGTGTAGCCGCGCGATCACAGACGCCGTGGTGACGAGGGAGGAAGCTCAGGTCCTCAGGAGGTGAACACTTTGGTCCTGCGCTGCGTGTCTCGTTGTTATTTCACCATTCGCCGTCCTCCATCTCTTTTGAGAGTGCAGCATAATGACTTTGCGTGCTTTCTGTCTCCAACTCACAGGCTGGCTGAGAGAGGGCTGGCGCTGGCTGGGTCAGACGGAGGAGTGAGTATTGTTGGAATAATTTCACAGAGGCGCAGGTGGCAGGCTGATGGATCTTGTTTACTGTTGTTTAACAGCAGTCTAAAATTAACTGATTCATACACAAGTGTCGTAAGGATACACAATTTGTAGTTACTTGACGACATACAAAATCACTGGTACAGTTAGGGTGACCTGACGTCCCAAAAAATTCGGGACTGTCCTGACTTCTGAGCAGTTGTATCCCAAAACAAAAATCCTGTCCAGTTTGTCCCAAAAATGTGACTAAACCCAAGTTTTGATTGGGTTTGCTTAATAAAAAAAATAATGTAATACAGATTGTGAAACAACAACAGATTAGGATCCGTCCTGTCATAACTGACTTTGCCATGGCTGTTTCCAATATGCTTTACATAAACATTGTATCTTCAGTTAAGAACTATTGCCACCAGCAGCAGCTTAAAATTCCCACATCTGTCCCGCTTTTAGCCACAGAATATATGCTCCACAACACTCCAGACTCCCTGCTGTAATGAACCTCGCTAGACACTAGGAGGCAGGCTGCCACAATGAGCGGAGCTCCGACTTGATGAGCCGCTCCTCTCGCAGATTAAAAACTTGGAGTCGTCTCCGTCCAGATGTCCCTGGCATGCCCTGCCCTCCGTCCCCAGCAGGCCAGGCCCTCAGCCTAATAATTTATGTTTATGGAGTGTTAAGACACTTAGTGAAGTGGGGGGAGCATCAGAGAAAACAACTTCTTTTTTTGTCTTGTGGAAAACAGAGCAGTGTCCCAAAGGAGTTGACCAGCAATAACAAGTAAAGGGCAGAATGAGAACTCCACGAAAAAGGCCACAGAGGGAGCAGCGATCAACTTTGAAACAATGTCATTTACTGCCAGCTTTTATTAGGCCAACTGAAATGTAATGTGCACTAATTCCTCCTCTTCTCCCCCTCTTTTTGATCCCTCCAGGCTTCCATACTGGACCTGCACTCTGGAGCGTTGTCGATGGGTAAACAGTTTGTCAACATCTACAGGTGGGAAAGTACATGTTGTCTTTGTTCTTGTCTACACTCATTTTATGCCCAGCAGGAATGACATCTTGCATATTATGTAACATTTGCTGAAATACATGCACCACAAGTACGGCGTTTGCCATCAATCTCACTGATGCCGGTCATTTGAGCTGTCCTTTCCTGGTCCAGTGACCATACAACCCTCATTCATCACTGCCAGCAGAGCGTCAGTTTTTTTTAGTTGGATCCCCTGCTCGTCCCTCCCGCACACACACACACACACACACACACACACACACACACACACACACACACACACACACACACACACACACACACACACACACACATCTCTCGCGCCGACACGTGATCCTCAGGGACTATTTGGTAGATTTTAATCAGGAAGAGAGGACGATAGCACTCCCAGCCAGCGTTCCACCCTTCACCCCTCATCGGGGACTCCCTCATGTGAAGCAGTTGGTCGTTTACTATCTGCTGTGTGTTTGGATGGCTGGGTGGCACACCCGCCTGGGTAATGGTGCACTGTGCCATGCAGCAAAAGGTTTTTATGCTAACGGGTCCCATCTTTTCTGCTTTCTTTTTTCTTCTGTGTTTGTGTCTGTCTGCTCATGTGTCCCTGATTGGCTTTGTCTGTGTGCGGAACTGTCTGTTTGTGATTGTGGCTGCAGGTATTTTGGGGATCAGATCGGTGACGTGTTCACGCAAGAAGATTTCCAACTTTACAGGTGACTAAGAAATCAAAATTAAAAGTTTTTTCCCCCCGATATTCCCTGACATTTTATTTATGAAAAGTGACAAACTCAAGTGATGGTACTTTGTCGACAATAATGGCAAACATTATTCCTTACTATATTTTTCCTAACTGAACTGATAAATCGTACATCTTTAAGTCCGATCTTTCAATCTGACTTTTGTCTGTCTGTTTTTTTCACCACTAGTAATGTACGTGGGCGAATCCAGGCCATTATTGCTGAGACGTTTGGTTTGGACCCAAAACTGTTGTACCTCACCAAGCCCACCTTCTTCTCCAGAATCAACACCACGATAGCGAAGATCCAGCACGACGAGTACTGGCACCCACATATAGATAAGGTAACGCACACAGACAGAGCCGAGACTCCTACCTTAGGTGACCCGAAGAGAAGCAGCAATCTGGTACATGCTGGTATCACAGAGTGGGGTGATATTGACTTTATGGCCCATGACCTCACACAACCACACTTTTGCCCATAACTCAAGAATTCATGTGCATGTTATGACAATGTTTGAGTACAATTGGCAGGTGGTAGTAGCTGTCATGAAAGAAATCATCCGACCTAGGTTAGCAACGAATGCTGTTGGCCGCCATAACCATCCGGTAACCTGAGCTTCTCGGCAAGGTTACCGAATGTCCAGATGAGCTGACGAAATGTAAGGAAAAGTTGTTTGACTCAATTGAAATGCGCTTGTTCACCCTTCAAAGGGCACATGAAGAGACGGATGCCCAAGTGGATGATTCGGACCAGGTGGTTTCAGCGCTTTGCAGCCTCGCTGCGACGCTGCAGGGGAAGTGCAAAGCCCACCCTCCACACGATGGCACCTTCAAGCGTGGTAGCGTTTTAAAAGCTGTAACACTTTGGCCTTAAGATGAGGTTGGACGACACACCGCCCCATGTAGTTTCAAGCGAACCCGGCTCTCTAATATGCTGCCAATTAGGCACTGAATCAGTTCGGCAGAAGAAAATGGATGGAAGCGTTTTGATCATCTTCAAAATGTTATCTGGAAATTAAATTTCAGATAGTTTGCCTAAACACTGATCTTTGAGAAATTGGAAGGACAGTCTTTTTGGAAAATTAAAACCACGGAGACTCTTTTCTAAAGATTAATCATCAGTGCAGACAATGAGCTGCTGCTGGTTTGAGCCATTTCTCAAATAATTTCTTAAAGTAAGAAAGGAGAAGAAATATAAGAGGGAATTAAATATTCCCCTTCAAGATGGATTGTTAATGCCTCGGTCTCTGAGCATTTTTTGTTACTGCTTTAATATTTCTCTACCACTTTGCACTTGTTTAATTTTCATGAGAGGTTAAAGTTGCTCTGAGATTCATAGAAGAACTTGAGGCATGTAGGTCTTTGGGGGAAAGTTTCAATGCTTTACAACTTATTTAGTTGGATTTGGAGTACATATTTGTTTCATCATGTCGTCGCACCAAGGCTGTAAAACAGATAATTGCGTGTAATACAGCTGACTTCACTGAATGTTGTTTTTGGGAGGATTGTGTTTAAATATACAGGCCTGGGGATGTCATGTCTTGGCATCGCTTTCGAAGCATCCGCCTCAATATTTTCCTGTGTTCCTCTCTTGCTAAATGAATAAGAGGCCAACGGCTCATATTCACTTTGCTCACAATATTTCGTGGAATGTAAGAGTGTTTGCAGTTGCCTCGTCCATATTAACATTTGTCACCCCATCCTCTCCTGCTGGACTTCGACAGCTGGAACAGTGTAATCTGTAAGGACTCACTTCTCTTCCCCATCTGTCTCTGCCACCATTTTGGTGCTAATTGGCGAAAGCCATCCCTCATTTAGATGTAAATGGCCTCGGTGGTGGATTTTCTCCCCATCGATCATATCGCTGATATGGTGTCATAGCACCAGACGTAGTCGGATAGCACTGAAAGTGTGTTTCCTCATTCGTGGCAGGGATAATCCTGCCTTCATGATGAAATGGAATTATAGTCAAATGCAGTATTTTCATTTATGACCATGTCTTGCCTTACTGCTGATGTAAACATGTACACCAGCTGGTTTAATATAGTATGCCATGTAGTAGTCCTTGTACAAATTGCCTTCAGACCTGGTTGATTTGAGATTTCACTTGTTTTCAAGTGATTCTCCTAAATTCCACGTCACATTTTAGCCTCTTTTAGCACATTGTTTGGTTGTCTGGCCCACAAACTCTGCTCGCATCGACCTCGTTGTCAACCGCAAAAGGCCACTGCTTTTGCCCCCAAAAAGCTATCTGCCCAGAACCCAACAGGAGGCAGACAAAGTTTGTAACTAGCTGGTAAACATATTGGAGCTGGTTAGTTTTCACAGGAGTTGATAGAAACCAAAACGGAGAAATAAAAAAGAGTGAATATTGGACTGACCTCGCTCCATCTTTCTGGTCGGAAAACGTTAGAGCACACATTGACCGTAACAAATGTATCTGGAGATGATATGTGTGGCCCCGAAAAATAACTCTGTGGTGGTGGTTATACTGTATCTGTGTGGGGGTACAGGCACTGAGGGCTTCGGCTTACACTCTTATTTGAATTTAAAGTCAACATGAATTCAACATTAATGCCGTTAAACATAATCAAATTGTCTTGACTTGGTTGTTATATTCTGCTTTTCCGCCTAATGCCTTAAAGACTTGTGCGTCTGTGATACTAACAATAATGTAAATGCATATAAAAAGTGTTGACAGTTGACGGGTACATAAATCGATAACTGCACGTCGTCTCTTAACTCCAATGACCGGCGCATGGAAGAGGAAGTCTTGGCCCAGATATCCACTGGCTGGCTACACAGGAACTTAAATGATGTCCGTCGCCATGTCATGTGAAAAGTTGTGAAAAGTTGCATGCTGAGACTCTTGAACTCAGTTGGAAACTCTTACAAGTCTCCTCTGAACCAGGGGGGTGTGAAGTTCATTCAGCGACTCTTGAAACTTCCAGCACTTAACTTTTGTTGTTCTTCTCTTTGAGGTGAGATCAAGTTCAAGCAGTCGGTCTAAAGTTACTTTTTGACTCTGAAAAGACACCCACTCCTGGTTCCTTGTCAACTCACTCTTTTGTGTCATTAAGGCTACCCATTCTCCTACGAGTGCTATTGCAGCTCACTGCAGCACCGTCCACTTGGCATGCATTAATTTACTTCATCTTAAGGCGGGGGCTCCACATTGCTTGCAATACTAATAGTAATAATGAATCCCTTATTAGTCCCACAGTGGGGAAATGTATTCTCTGGATTTAACCCAACAGCCTCGTGAAGCGCCCGGGGAGCAACTGGGGGTTCAGTGTCTTGCTCAAGGACACTTCGACATGCAAACTATGGGCATTCTCTCCATGAGCTACAGCCGCCTTTAAAACCATAATCCATTTAGTTGCATAAGCAGTTGCACCGGTGTGACTTACAAGTATGCCCTTATTTTATCTATCGCTGTTGGATATTATGAGGTTCATGTTAGTGCAAAAGCTAACGGTTCTTTTTACGACTCTCCTATATTTAATCAGCCCCAAAGGTCTTTTGAGGAGAGCAGTTCAGTTGAGGAGTCAGCAGCAAGTGAACCCGCGAGAGGAGACCACACATTACTCTCTCTCGCGCTCTCTCCAGCTAGAATGTCTGACAGAGTGGCCACAAGCACGGCTGAGACACTGCAGTGACAGGAAAGCCAAGCTTTGGAGGCCCTGTGTGGTCACTTAGCTCAGCAAATTGTACGCATGAGGAGGATAAAATCGTCAGGGACACGCTGTGTGGAGGGATCACAATGCAGCACTGTTGGAATGAAATCTGGTTCGCAACAGTGACCCTGTATGCAGTGCATTTCATAGGAATTATGTGCAAATGGGTATTCAAGCAATTTCAAAATCAGTGCAAGTGAGTCTGTGGGGAATGAGGTCCCACACACTTTTTACTGCAACAAGTCAGAAAACTTAATGGGGTTTTGCTCCATCCAGGTTAGCCATTGCTAGAAGTAATCGTTGATAATGATGCATTATGACAATATTTTGCGCATGCAAACGCCGTAGCAACATGTCCACAGATATAAGTTGGACAGTAGTGTATGTTTGACTGATTAAATGAGACAAAAGTAAGACAGAAATCCCAATAAACAGCCTATTACTAAAACTTTTTTACTGTTGCTGCGTGGAGCAGCCATCTTGGAATTTAAGGGTTGTGGTTGGTGGGGTTCAGGCAGCGTTCCAGTTAAAATTTCCGACTTCACTGTTCAAAAAGGAACGCAGCACGAGTCCCTTGTATGGGTCAATCGCCGAAAGCATTGTATTCCACACTTCCATAATGCAACTGGAAATGGTCTTTATTCAATGGCTCAAGAGATGTCGGTTGGAGGGTTGGTCAACAACTGGTGTATGGATTGTCATGAAATGCAGAACAGTCCGATTTATGGTGCCTAGAGGATGACGCTTCCTGACACTCTTGGCTTCTAGTGAGCCATCTTGACGAAGGGTGCAAGAACAGATCGATACACTTGAGTATCGCGATATTGTGTTTTGTCAAACTGTGTCAATTCTCAAAAAAACTGTCCATTTTCTATTTAGTGTCCATGCAAAGAATCGTGGCAGACAGTGGCTCAGATTGCACAAACTGTAGTGCTCTGATGTTGGATCTTACAAGATTTATTAACAACGAAACAAATTTATTATAAAAACAACAAAAATTTCCCCTTGGGGATTAATAAAGTATATATCTATTTAAATGCAAATACAGAACATACAGTTCCATTAAAAAAATATTTTTTATCACTTACATTTTATGCATATGGTAGTGTGTTCTTTCTATTATGACAGTTTTCGCAATATATCGCCTTGCTTACAGGTATCGCAATACATCGATTTGTAACCCCTCCATCGTGATGTGTATCGTATCGCCAGATTTGTGCCAATACACAGCCCTAGTCTTGACAGCTATTGAAACTAAAACTGCAAAAGCCCAATCAACCGTGGTTGTATTGTGTGTTTGGTGTGAATTAGCACAGTTTTTCCCAAACTTTCTTTTTAAACTGAGGACCTACTTTCTAAAAAGTGACAAACCTTTTCACTTTTCTCTAACTCTTGAAAGAGAAGAATTTCTGCATCACCTTTTAAAAGATCTTGAATCGTTAAACCATCCAGTTTAATAAAACACAATAGTCCCTTGATGGTCAAACATTAAAACTTTCATGTTGCAGTGTAAATGTTTTATCAAAAACACGAGCAGCCATCCATAACAACACACAAACAAACATTCAAGCAGGCAAATTCAATACAAAAATAAAAAATAAGATCAGACAACATTTCTGGCATTGACTCAAGGTCATAAATAATGACCAGTTTGGTGTCATGGGTACAGTTCTAGCCATGTTTTAATAAGGTCTTTAAAAACTGTTTTTAAAATCTTAGATCGGCTTTGATCTGGCTTGTAAGGAATCCACCAGGTTGTGCCTTTTTTTTTTTTTTATATAGTTCACGAGTTAGTGGCAGTCTGATTGAGGGTCAGAGCGGGTTGTCCGCTAACCAGATGATCGGCAGTCGATCACCAGCTTCCCCCAGTCGGCATTTTGATTTTCTTGTTAGACGCTATGCATTCAGTCAAACATAACAGTCTCTCGTTTTTCCAGTCTTTGGGAATGACTGAACCATTGTTCAGATATGTTTGCATCCTAAGATGGTGACTATGGTACATTTTATACCCGTTGAACATGGGCAATCTCAGATTTATGCAGATACCGACTTCCTCTCTCACTCTGTCAGGTGACCTACGGCTCCTTCGACTACACCTCACTCCTGTACCTGTCTGACTACGGCTCTGACTTCACCGGAGGACGATTCATCTTCATGGACGAAAATGCCAACCGGACAGTGGAACCTCGGGCAGGTAACGGTCAAGCTATTGGTTTCGCGCTTCAGCTTCAAAGGCCGCGATGGGCAGAGTATTGTAAATCCAGATGTAATGCCTGGTAACCACTGGCTTTGTCTATAAGCCGACTAACCCACACTTAAAATATATTTTGTTATTACAGCCCCAAATTATAATTGCATTATGAATCTGGAGGTGGTTTTAGTGGGCGTAATCCTTTTTGTAAGTGGGTAATCGGCAGCTCCGACTGAAGGTGCAGGATATTAGGCTTTACTTCGCACGTAGTACCCAGGGGGTTTGACATAACAGTTCCTTGATCTCGGGGGTGTGGGGGGGAAATCTAGTGGTCTGTATATGTATAGAGCATAAAGAAAATATTGTCTGACACAAAACCGGTCCGTGGCTCAAAAAAGGTTGGGTACCACTGCATTAGAGTACGGCTCCATAGCCCACAGTGGATCCCCGCGTGCGCCAATCTGCCAATTCCCCACAAAGTGATATGATAGATATTGGAAAACCGCTTCACGGCCCAGATAATTTTTTTGTGGTCGTGCCGTCCCCCACGTGTCATGAAAAAGTGCCGCGGGGCCCGGGTCGCCCGTGCCCAAAACCGCCCCTGGAGGCAATGTGGTTGCGTTTCCGAAAAATCAAAGAAAAGTTAAGGAATTTTAAAAATGGGCCAATGGCGGATACTTTTGTGTATTTTAAGTCGGTGTTATTTATACACTGTAGCCCCAAATCATGAAGGTTATTCTCAAGGGGCTTCCAGTCTGAACATACAACATCCCTCCTTAGATGCCAAGTTCCCCAAAAAAAGATATGAAAGAGTTGACAAAAGCAGCAATATCGCCACACATCACTGTGAACTAGGTGGCGCTAGAGTAAGGCTGGACGATATGGTCTTAAATTTATATCACAGTATAATTTTGAAGCATCACGGCGTATTCGATTTTCCTAAAATGTTAACGTGACATTTTAGGAAAAACGAATATGAGCACTGGTATGGCAACTGCATAGCATATTTCCAACCAACCTGAACCCCCACTGCAAACCACTGGAAAATTACAAATTAGATATTTTCTTTGTCATCGTTACCTTTAGTGGTTATTTACAGGAAATATATGGGAATATATAATCAAATTTTTTTCAAATTGATAAAAAAAAAAGAAGAACCGGTCATAATTCCCTCATTTTATATTGCTGCGTAAAACATCTCTATCAAACAACTGTATTTGTTCAAGGTTCTCGCCAAAAGCTAAACAAGATTTTACAAGATTAGATTTGAACATATTATCTGAGGCCATGGTACTCTGCCGGAAACCGGTGGATTGCTCCCTCCAGGTGGGGACAAACTGCCTACCCCAAGCGAAGGAGTTCAAGTATCTCGGGGTCTTGTTCACGAGTGAGGGTAAGGTGGAGCGAGAGATCGACAGGCGGATTGGTGCGGCTGCAGCAGTAAAACAGGCGCTGTACCGGTCCGTCTTGGTGAAGAGGGAGCTGAGCCGGAAGGCAAAGCTCTCCATTTACTGGTCAGTCTACGTTCCAACCCTCACCTATGGTCACGAACTCTGGGTCGTGACCTAAAGAACGAGGTCTCGGATACAAGCGGTCGAAATGAGCTTCCTCCGCAGGGTGGCCAGGCTCAGCCTTAGAGATAGGGTAAGGAGCTCGGACATCAGGGGGGAGCTTGGAGTCGAGTCGCTACTCCTTCGTGTCGAAAGGAGTCAGCCGAGGTGGTTCGGGCATCTAGTCAGGATGCCTCCTGGACGCCTCCCATTAGAGGTTTTCCAGTCACGTCCAACTGGTAGGAGACCCCGGGGAAGACCAAGGACACGCTGGAGGGATTATATCTCCCAGCTGGCCTTGGAATGCCTCGGCATCCCCCAGAATGAGCTGGAAAGTGTTGCGGGTGAGAGGGAAGCCTGGGTCGGCCTGCTGAACCTGCTGCCACCGCGACCCGACCCCGTATAAGCGGCTAAAATTGGATGGATGGATGGATGGATGGATGAATGGATATTATAGCGGAATTTACCTTCGCCAGATACAAATCTTTACTTTATCACTTGAACGCACCATGCAAGTCAACGCAACCTCCGTTAACGAGCCTGGCCCCTGCGATTACTCTTAACAGGGTCCTCAGAAAGGAATTACAATATGGCGCCAATATAGTTCTATTTCATCCTTACTGACCGATGGATATGTTCAGTGTCGCGCTTGCGCAGTTCGAGTATTTATAACAACAAAGTCACGTGTGACCTTGGGTGACTCCCAGTCGGGTATAACTTCCGGCGTTATCCCGAGATTGGTTCTTATTCATCTTCTCGCTGCGCAGGCTAACTAGTGCGTTAGCATCAGCTTTGGCTGAACTTGTGTAGAAGAAAGCTCGTCGCCTGTAGCCGTGTGACCTCCGGTCGGAGTCGCGGGTATCTCGCCCTCCAAAGGCTGCGACAGCTAGAACCTCCTAGAAGGAGACGGTGCGCTTCTACGTCCTGACCAGGCTGGTGGGACGCTACCGGTGGGACGCTACCGTGGTTACGTCGATGACAAGACTGACAGCGTGTAGATCAATGTCGGTAAACATCCTGGCTGTAAACAAACGTCGATGACAGTACTAACAGCGATGACGGTACTGACAGCGTGGACTAGCACAGAGTTTCCCAGAAGTGCTCCCCTCTCACTAGACAGACCGTGTCTGACCTGTTTCCACAGGACTGGTCTCCACAGCAGTACAGTGGTCTCACTGAAGCTACTGCTAGGACACCAATAATCACAGCTACTATACTAGCACAGCTACTATAGTCACAGCTACTCTACTAAGGGAGGAGAGTTTCCTTGCTCCCTTCTCACTGGACAGACCGTGTCTGACCGTTTCCAAGGGACTGGTCTCCACAGTAGCTCAGTGCTCCTGCTGAAGCTTACTGCTAGGACATCATGGATCACAGTTACTGTACTGGTGGGGAGAGTGCCCTCGCTCCCCCCCACTAAGACGGACTGTGCCTGTCCTGTCGCCACAGGACCGGCTTCCACAGTAGCGCAGTGCTCCCGCTGTAGCTTACTGCTAGGACGCCAGGAGCCACAGCGACTGTACTGGTGAGGAGGGTGCCCTCAATCCCTCCCACTAGACAGACTGTGCCTGTTGCCACAGGACCGGTCTCCACAGAGGGCAGCAGGAATCACAGCTACTGTACTAGTGAAGGAAGTGCTCTCGCTGCCCCACAGGACCGGCTTCCACAGTGGCGCAGTGCTCCCGCTGTAGCTGACTGCTAGGACACCAAGAGTCACAGTTGCTGTACTGGTGAAGAGAGTGTTCTCGCTCCCCCTAACTAAGTCGGACTGTGCCGTCCCCTCGCCACAGGACCTGCCTCCACAGTAGCACAGCGCTAGCCCGCTGTAGCTAACTGCCAGGACAAGGTTTAACCTTGCCTGCTGTGGGACCTGTGCGGTTCCTCTCCAGCCTGAAGACGTCCATGACCCTTGGCCTCGAGCCCGAGGGAGAGTCTCTCGCCTTCCGCCCTAGTGCCGAGAGGACTGAGGCGTCATATATATGATTTTATATATATATATATATATTGATCAGTGCATCTCTACCGTTCTATTCAATTCATAGCGGTGTTCATTCATTATAACTTCCTTCCTCCCCTGTGCTTGAGGCTTGGTGACATCGTAACTTCTCAGATGGGCAGTTGGCGAACTACTTTAGCTGGCAAGCTAGCTAGTAACACACTTACAAGTTGGGAGCATGTCAGCATTAGCCAGCCACAAAGCTTGCTGGTTTTCAAACTGGAAGTTGGCAACCAGCCAACCGATTTAGAACAGTTTATTTAAGAGCCATATTTGCACCCCTGACTTTTATCTCATAACTGCAGCCCATGCCTCTTTTTACGCAGCACTTTATACTCCAAAGAAGGTTTCTGTAAAAGTTTAAGCTTAGCACTCTTTGCATGGCCTCAGTGAAGCAAAGGCTTAGTGAATCTGTTCAGTATGGAACCCATCTCCTGAGGCCGCTACCTCTCCCTGACAGCCTTACTTCCACTTCTATCATATCTGACAGTGAACCATCCCCTGTCGTCTCCGTTCACCTTGTCCCCTCTTGCACCCTCTGCCCACCTTCTCTTATCTCACCCATTGTCCATCATCTCCTGCCCTCTAATACGACTCCTCTGCCACTTTTATTTGATAGCAAAAAAAGGAAGCAATCCTTCTCTTCTTTCCTCGACGACAATTTTTCACTCTTCCTTCCGCCCTCGCATCCTATGATGGAACGGAGACTGACGCTGGCTGAAGGACGTATGGTAATAAAGGGCGACCGCCGCCTCATCTCTCCCATGATGACCATCTTGCTTCAGTGAAGTGAGGAGGACCTCCAAACTGTGTGGAGATTATGGTGACAGTGTAATCTAAGAACCCAAGGCAAGCTGCAGGAATACGAAGGAGAAGAGACGGGGACAAGAGAGAAGTGAGGCCTCGTTGTCCTCTTTGATTGAGTTCTTCTTCTCAGTGGGGTTGGAGCATGCGCGAGAATCCGGCGATGAGAGGCATGTCAAAGCAGCTGGTGAGACCCGACCACTGTGATTACGCTCGTCACTGATTTTTGTTTAGACCGGTGCATCAAATGGGAGACGCAGCAAAGACCCATGCATAATGCATCGACAGCCCAGATAATTTATTTTAAACACAGCAGACCTCATTCAGAAACAGTTTTTGGCGACAAGCTGTGCAGTTGACAGACGGGCTTCGAGCCGGTGAGAGTCTGATCCTCATGTCTGGACGGATGATTAGTTCGCTGAGATAATCGCGGCTCTTTGAAGCGACAGCGACGAGTAAGGTGTAATTATGACCCCATGACGACAATCAGGAAACGGCTGCCAGAGAGCAGAAGTCAAGAATGTAATGACAGGTAGCACCAGGAATGGCTTTGCAAGTTTCACTGCTTTGTGCAAGTTGCGGAGGAAGTTTGTTGAGTGGAGTATTAGAAGAGAGAGAGAGACACGACTGATGGATTTGCTGGATGTGAAAGTGGTCTGCTACAGGGCAAGGAGAGGAGGTAAGGAGGGTGGGCACACATGGGAAATGGCTGGGAGATAGATAAAGAGATGATATGTGATGGATGGAGAGATAGGGTGGTTGGCTGGGAAAGGCAGATACACAACAGAGCAAAGGAAGGACAGACAGTGGAAAAAACATGTCTTCCACCGGCCACGTAGACAACCACAGGGGAATTAGATAACCTCAGCTGGGCTGCCTCCTGAAAAAAACACCAGCTTGACCTTGGCGGCTGCGCTCCTGCACACACAGAGACAATGAATATAATGAAAATGTCTAAAATGATTCCTGGCCCATAACAGGGAGGATTTCACAAGGTGCAGCAGATGGGCTGAGTTTGTTTGTTTCTTTTCCAGTTGTCTTTTGGATTCATTTTGGAACATGAAACTTAATTCAACGGTGTAGATATTCAGATGAAATGGAGATGAGTTACTTGGGCAGTTAAATGGAACACTAGGTACGTAGCCTTCTTCAAATTTGGCACAAACTGATAAGATAAACATATTTTGACTGGTCAAAGGTCAAGATCCCTGTGGCTTATGTTCCTGTTGTCCGTCCCGTTATCATGAACGCAATATCTCAGGAATGCCTTGAATGGAATTTCTTCAGATTAACTCAGGAATTCACATGCTAACTTAAAACAAATTTCCACACAGCTCACACACATTTTGGACAGGCATTGATCTAAACTGCAACTTGCAGTTTTATGGGACCTCCGAAAGTTGAAACCTCTAAAGTCCTTATAATGGAGCTCCAAAAACTCCTAAAGCTGGATCATACACTTCCAATAATGCAACCAGTAGCACCTTTTTGTTAGACCCCACCCTTATCTGGAGAATGCCAAGGTATTTTAAACTCTGCGCCCAAAGTCCAAAATGTTTGCAGTCTCCAAGCCCAAACAAAGATAACCCGTGATGACATCATCAGGGTTTGTTTTTTTCAGACTCAACCTTGCTTGTATTATGAAAACTGGACACCACGCTCCAAGATGGTGCTCAATTAATAATTTTCCACCCGTGATCTTCCACCTCTGTTTTAATTCAACATCACTCCACTTCATCTGCCTCTTAACTTCCATCCCAGCCTACCTAGATACACCGTACAGCCCGTGTGATTCATCCTCCACTAATCCATCATGAGGCTGTGGGAGGGAGGCTCTGAAACACACCCTTGCTCCTCCGGCCTATCCACGGGGCAGCATAGCAAGCTACTGTAACAAACCCAGTATGTAAGGCAGACCGCAGCCATGGCCACACCTTTTATGCTATGCAAATACAACGTTTCCACTTTTTTGTGGCTCAAGAAAATAGTTTAGTATATGGCCTCAGTAGGGTTGTTTAGTCTCTACAGAAACCTGGGCCTCTTTGATATGTAATTGAGTCCAGTATTATTTCAGCAAATTCCATTTCAGCGTTGGCTCCGTTCGATCCTGCTGTCAACATGTCAACTGTGAGCTCAATTTGCTCATTGGCTTGCCTCTTTCGTTGAGCCGAGCCATTTAGCCCAAGCCCCCAGAAGAGCATCAGGCTTTGAAGCAAATTCTTTACAACTTCCGGTATTGTCTGGTGATGCCATAGAGCCCAGAAATACTTTTGCCATAGACTTTGGAAAAAGACATCTAAATCAGCAGATTTTTTTTTGGTCAGAAAATCAGCTCCCCAGTATGAACACTTGAAGGTTCTCTAATTGACATTCAGAGCATTAATATAGCAGCGTTTACTATTCAAAGATATAGTGGAGCATTGTCTACATAAGCAGCAAGTGACTCTCCCTCTCTGTGTTGTCAGAGCATCGCCTTGCTTTGTTGGCATAGCTGGGCCACCCACTTGTGCCCTTTTGGTGCATGTGTGAGCGTGCTAGTTCACGGCCACCCTCCAGTTCTCCCTCAGGTAAACGCTGTTAGCACTGTTGCTGTTGGTCATGCTGTTAGCACCATTAGCTGCGAGCACCATTAGCTGTGAGCCAGGTTGAGAGACGCTTAGGGGCAATAGAATTGCTCTCAATTTAGTGTTCTGCACCTATTGAATGGCCCTTATTTTAATCGTTAACTGCTATAAGACGTAAAATCCACCTATAGCCGAATCGAGTTATTGCCCCATCGGCAAAATTAACTGCTGTTCATGCGAGTGAGCCGAGGCCAAGCAACTTGGAGACAGAGTTTAAGTAAACGCTAGTGCGCTCGCTCTATGGGCCTCATGGATGCAGAAGATCCAGGTGACTTCATACTCTGTAATTATCTGGCTATTTATAGTACCCTTTGTACTCGCATGGTTTAGCCTGTGAAGGGCTTGTGGGAAATGTTTTTTGTTGATGGCAGTTAAAAAAAACAGACACATTAGATCACTTTGAAAATACTAATGTCCACAACTAAACATATTGGGTGAGCCACCTGACATAATGTTGAGAAGTTATATTCTATGGCTTGAATTTTTATTATTTTGCATTATTACATGTCAACGGGATTTTAAGAGGTTCTCTTACTCCTGGGACAGACTCCAAAGGCTCCAGTTTCACTTAGCTCCTCAATAGGTGAGGAAATGTTATGCATGCAACGTCACCTTGTGTAAGGAAATGCACAATAACATGAATTAATCTGACTGAATCGTCACTGTTGCACATCTCCATTTTGCCCCGCTGCAAAACAAACTGTTTGGTTGTGAAACACATACATTTCCGCAGGGACAGAACATATTCTTCGCTGCATCCACATGAAGGCAGCAACAAAAACAGCTGTTTTCATCAGGGCAGTGTACTTTAATAGACCAGGAAAGTTGCAGTACAAAATCACAATACATATTTGTCCTCTTACCTCTATGCTATTTAAACAAATTAAATAAAAATAAAAACATTTGAAAAACTCTTTCCAGAAATCATTACCCAGTTACTCAATATAATCCAGAGACCTTAATGTGAGCTTTTTAACAGTAGGAACTATTTTATTTCCACTAAACTACAGCCTGCCAATGGTATCACCGTGCAGAAAGAAGTGTGTTTCTACTCATGGACAAGAACTGTCCCGCTAACCCTGAAGCTCTCCTAAATATTCGTACAAATAGAAATGCTGAAATGGTTTAAGACTGATGTGTTTTTTTTAGTATCGTCTACCCTCAGCGTTCCAAACCTCTCTGCGACATTCACGCAATAAAAGTATCTCTATTGTTTTTCTGAATAATGACCTGTAAATGCCCTGAAAAGTGATTGCTGAAACAGTGTGAACCCCGATGGATTTCCTCTGTGAATATCCCCCCATTGTGTCTCCACTAATCGGCTCCGCTGACTACAATGAATCTGCTGGGCCATTTACAGCAAACACTGGGAATGTTTATATTGACAAGTCAAAGATGATTTCATTGTGCAGTTATCTAAAGCTGTGTGGCTAATTTGAGCACTTGGAAAAGGCCCTCCTTTTCAATGACATAAAACAAGGTGTGTGAGTGAGTGAGAGAGTGTGTGTGTGTGTGTGTGTGTGTGTGTGTGTGTGTGTGTGTGTGTGTGTGTGTGAGAGAGAGATTAATTCTCTTTCTTCTT